>NW_024354911.1:3587703-4187703 GCF_902729225.1 Pteropus medius
GAGGGCAGGGTCCAGAGCAGGGAGAGAGAGTGGGCCCTGGAATGATGAAGACCTGTACTATAACCCAGCTCTAACACCTACATCTGGGTGACTTTGGGCCAGTCCCTAAACTCTCTGAGCCACAGTTTCCTCATCTGTGAAATGGGAATGGTAGTAATAGTAGTTACCTTGCAGGGTCAGAGTGACGTCACTATGAGCGAGTGAAGAGGGTTTTCAATCATTTTAGCTCCCCTGGGGCTTTGAGAATAAGGATTTAAGTGGTCTGGAGGCCAGAGGTGGCCAGGTGGTCCTTAGGACTCAGATTCCAGGGCCTCAAGTACTCTCTTTACTCCAAACATGAGAGAGAAAGAAGAGAAGAGAGTAGCAGAGGGGCAAACATAGCAGAGCTGGCTGGTATTGTGGCTCCACAGCTGCATGTCACGTTGGAGCTCCCCAGCCACACTGGATGTTCTGGAAGGGGTTGGATCTCCTGCTCCTCCTTGTCCCATGGAGGTGGCAGCTGTGACATCAGCCTGGCCCTACTTTCCCTAAGCAAGGGAGAAGCACTTAACAAATATCTGTTGATGTTCTTTGAATAATTCTATGATCCATTTCTTCACTTTTGAAACCTGTTGGAACCTTCTTCTTCCTGCTTGGAAAGTGAAGAAACTGAGGACAGGAAGAGGCAGAGTTGCTGGGCCTCTAGACATCGTCTGGTCCAGCCTCCTCATTTGACAGAAGGAAACAGAGCCCAAAGGGAAGAGAGTAATTGGCATGTAGGCAGTTCTGGTGTATGTTTAGTACAATAAATGTTCACTATAGTTGGGGCCAGATGCTTTAGTTAATTCTAACCCAGCCCTGTGAGGTAGGCATTGTGGTTTCCCATTTTGTAGACCAGACAGCTTTCTCAAGAAAATTCTACTAATAGGAGCTAGAGTTAGAGCTCTGTGTTTGAATTCACCAACCCACTCTTGGGATGCCTATATGAGTGGAATGTCCTTTCTGGCTCTGTGGAATGCCCTCTCTGGCTCTGTTCGGCACCTCCTGTACCCTGCCTCATCCTCTTGGCATGCTCCGTGAACTTCAGGTCTTCAAGGAAGCCTCTCCAGGAACTGAGGGTGGTCTGCCCACTCTCCCATGTGCCATTGCTCCATCCTGACCTTCAGAACCCCTGAGCTCACTGACGATGTTGAATCTGTCCTCTCCTCCCCAACTGTGAGTCCTTAAGAAGAAGGGTCTGGTTCTCATTAGTCTCTGCATCTCCATACCCAGCACAGGGCCTGGCACAGAGTGAGCCAATGTAAATGTTTATGGAAGGAAAGGAAAGAAGGAGAGAAGAAAAGAGGGAAGGCAGGAGAGCAGGAGGGATTCCAAAGTCCATGCTGTTTCCTCTATCCCACAGCTTCTTTTGACAGTCAAGGTCAGGCCTTCAGGTGTTATACTAAATTTGATATCCTTCCTCCTCTCATCACCACTGCCCCCTCCCCACTTCCCTAGTCTCCCTCTTCCATATGCTAGTGCCCCCTCCGCCCCTCGCTGCCCACCCCCACTCCGCCTCCCCCCCGCCTCCCCACCACTGTCAAGGGCAGCAGCTCCTCCCTGCCACACTGTCCACAGCTCTTAGGAATGGCCCTGCCAAACTCACTCCTAAGAGGGTCCAGGCCTCAGCAAGAGTTCCCTCACCAGGCCACTCACAGTGAACTGGTGACAAGGCCTTGACCACAGACCAGAGGGAGAAGGGCTTGGGGGCCCAGACTTGTCTAGACCTTTGAAGTCACTGAGAAAGTGCCACTTTCTCCACCAGTGCTACCCTCCGCTTACTGGGAGCTCTCATGGTCCACGCTCCCTCTCCAAGGTGGGTAGGGGGCTGGGGAGACTCCCAGTGTTTGTCAGCCAGAGTACTGTAGCTGGGGAGGACTGTGTTTCCATGGATACAAGCCATGGGATCTGCTGGGAGATGGGGCCATGGTGTACACAGACACAGATCCACACGGACCTGCAAGAAAAATAGCAACAGATTTGCTGAGTCATTGGCCCCACATATTTATAGTCTCTGGCAAAGGCAGACTTGCCTATCAGAGACTAATAATACTGCAGCAGTGTGTTAATTGCAAAGACGAGTCTTCAAGCATCCATTCAGATACCCACGACTGCTCCTTGAATAAAGAGTGGGGCCCTCACAGTGAGAGTCGGCATGTATGTGAGTGTGTATATTTAGGAGTATATGTGTGCAGGTATGTGGAACCCAGCTCAGGCAGATAAAGAAAACTCAAGCACTACATCAGCCAGTCTGAATCCACCCCCACAGCACTGTTACAAAGCATTCTGCAATCACCTAAGGATATCTAGGACTCAACCTTAGTGGAGAGGTGGGCAGGAAAGGAGAAAGGGCTGGTGGCTGTCTTACAGGATGGGGGAGGGGCCAGGATGCTGGTGTGCAGCCCTGAGACCTTTATCCCACAGCCCATGGGGATAGCCACAGTCCTCCAGCTCTGGGTAGTCTGGTAGTTAGAAGAAAGGGAGAAAACATACCTGCCTTCTAGGAAGTCGGCCCCATGCCCACCCCACCCCTGCACCATACCCGAGGTCACACAGGGGCCCCAATACAGGAAACAGAGTCAAGGAACATGGGTGCCCAGGAGCCTGGGTGCCATACTGAATAAACTCAAAAGGCCAAACTCAACTATAGAGAGGAGTCTTTGCACCTTTGCCTCTGAGAGCCAGGAAACACATGTAGCTCTGATGCAGGCAAATCAAGTCCTCACCTCCTACAACTTGCATTGGGACCTTATGATTCCACCCCTGAAACACTGGCACTAGTGGCACTAGTATGTGCCTATCCATTGTCTCTGCCACTCTGGGGGCTCCATAGACACTGGGGCCACATGTTCCCAGCAGAGAAGACCTTCAATGAAGACTTGTGGATAAGAAACCAAATCCCTCTAGTTCTTTGAAGGCACTTCTCAGGTCTCCCCAAGTCTTCTGAACGCCAAGCCAAATACTCCCCTGGCAGAGAATCAGGGCTCCTTGCTGGCTCTGTTCCTCTCTGGACATGCTTCTTCTTACATAGCACCCTCATTAGATGCAGAGAGCAGGAGATGGGGCCCCGAAGGGATCCTGGCCTTCCTAATCCCCCATTCTTGCCTACGGCCCCAGCCCTGTTCAGGACTGCAAGGATTGTTGAATCCAGTCTTCCCTTTGATTTAGCTGAAACACGGCCCCTGGCCTCTGCCCTCTAACTCAGCCTGAGGACAGAAGCCATATTCTCTTTACAGGGGTTTGATGGCAGAGGGGTGGTTTCCTCCAGGGACCCACAAAGGAACAGCAGAGCAGGGCTGTGCAGAGGGGAGGAGTTCACTGTGTGAGCGAGGCCTCAATTTCTCCCACTCCAACCTCCAAAACAGCTCAATCATTCGTGACTGAGTTCACAGTATTCCAGGGAAGGAAGACAGGAGAAGAAGGAGGGAGGGAGGAGGGGAGACGAGAGAGGGACATCCTTTCAGTTCTCATTTCTTTTCAAGAGCAAGTTGACTTAAGAGTTATTATTAATAGTAAATTAAATGGTGCAGTTATTCTGAATAATAGAGATCTCTTGTTCCAAGTTTCCACTGTCTTCTCTCCAGGGAAATACCTACTGTGGCCTGAGGTGTGGCATCCAATGATGGGCATTAGTAAGACAAAGATGATGCTCCCACTATGCCTAGTCACAAGCTGCCCCATCCCTCTAAGATTGAATGTGGGGAGACTGGCTTCAGGTGCCCAGGTGCCCTTTGTGATCTTATCATGGAGCCCGGATTGTGCTCACCTGAGGATGAGAACCTCAATGATGGTATCCCTGATGGCAGAAAGTGGCCCTTCCCTTTGCTAGCTGGATGACCTTGGGCAACTTATAAACTTGTCAGTCCCCTCATCCATAAAATGGGGATAATAACAGTATCTACCTCATGCTGTTGTTAGAAGATTAAAATTAATAATGATATTGTTATTATATGCATAAAGTTAATATACATAAAGGGCTTATAAGTGCTAGGCACTTAGTAAGCACAGTGTAGAGATTTTTTAAATAAATAAGAGGTGGCCAGATGTTCAAAGGGCAGAGCCTAAAATTCAAGACTTTAGGCATCAGGGTCTCTGTGTTTGAAACTACTCACTGCTCAGAACTCCTCACTAGAAACACGCTCAGACTGAGGAAGGGATTAAGCAACTTGGTGTCTTGCTCCTCTCTGGGCCTCAGTTCCCCTTCCCCCCCACCAATGGGGGATGCAGCTGTGAGGTGATAGCTATGGCCCAGCCTGCTCTGACCTGTAATTTATAATATCAGATAACGTTAATTGATTGTCTGCTATGTGTCAGATCTAAGTGCTTTACAGTCCTCACAACAGCCGCATGGGGGGCACTCTGTTCCACAGATGAAGAAACCGAGGCTCAGAGAGGTTAATTAACATGTCCAAGATCACACAGCTAGCAAGAGGTAGAGCTGGAATTTGAACCCAGGTCAGCCTGACCCCACAACCTGACCCCAGTGCCCTTTAGGCCATGTCATCTGACTTCTCATCAGATTCTTGTCTAGGAACATGTCATGTAACTCAAGATTGCTGGTAGTGTTATGGGGATACACAAAAGAGAGGAGGCAAGTCTGGGCTGCCCCCACCCCACCCAGGCTTAGTAGTCAAGCAGACTTCTACTTGATATCAGCTTGTCCCAAGAGGTGAGAACTCTACCTGGCTGCCTGGTGCTGGAGGAAAGCATAGATCCTAGGCAATGGAGAGAGGAGACCCTGGGAGAAGGTCCAATGGAGAGACAGAGGCAGAACTGTTCCCCAAGCCCGGATCAGGTGACAGCTGAAACCCAGGGAGAAGGCAGGGCCCATCGAGCCCCTCCCATCTATCCCAGTCATCTGGTCCCTTCTGGGCCCACTTGGCTTCCTCCTCCTATGTCTCCAATGGCAGCAGCTCTGAGGGAGAACACTCTCCCCTGGACCCCAATGCTGTGCTAAGTCATTGATTATATGGAGGAAACAAGGCCAACTGCATTTTCTAAAGAGGCTCCCGGGAGCTGCCTTCACCTGTGAAGCTGAGATTGGGGCCTCTTGAAAATTAACCACTGGGACTTGGGACAGTGAGCCCTGGGGGGTCACTGTCAGGGCAGGGGCTCAGCAGGGTGCATTTGTGAGTGTGAACACATGAGTGTGTTCCACCTAGGGCAGTGCTTGATGGAGCAGCACTTGCTCTGGGGCAGGCTGGGACTGAGAGATGAGACCCTGGAGAAGACTAGGCTGGTACTCAGCCTCCTGGAGTTCCTGGAGATAGATGTGCTCATAGGAACTACCTTCCACCTGATATGCACAAAAGAGGCAGTGAATTCAGGCACTGTGGCACCTGGGGAGGGCCTTCTAACCCAGCCTGCTGGGTCAGGAAGGCTCCCTGGAGGAATAGGTAAGTCCTACCTGGGGAATGAAGGTGGGAAAAGCATTCCAGAGAGGGGAGCTGAATGCGAGAGAGTGCAGAGGCTCAGGAGGAGACATGGGGTTGCTATCTGCCAGGACTTCCATGTGGTTAGAGGGGAGAATGTGGGGGTAACAAGGTGGGGTATTGACAGGACCACTTGTAAGAGGTCTGGGCAATGTGCCTAGAAGCTTGGGTTTTTCTGCTGAGGGCACTGAGGAGCCACTGAAGGGAGTCATCTGATCTGACCGGCCTTTCAAAGGTCAGTCTAGGACCAGTTGATACCCCATCCAGCTCTTCGGAGCCCCAGCTCAAGCCCCTAGGCGTCACAGAGAGCCTGCCTGAGACTGCATCCTGGATTAAAAGGTAGGGGGCCATGGCAGGGCATAAAATAGATCTGCTATTCAATCAGATTTCTCTGGGACAATGGATCTCCTTCTCATTTCACAGATGGCTATGTTAGAAATACAATGAGGTGAAGACGAGATGATTACATATCACAAAATCAGTCCATATAATTAATCATGTCAATTACTAGAAAGGGAAAAGTTATGTGTAAATCTTAACGGACACTAAAGATGCATTTGATAGAATTGAACATCCATTCTGATGAAAACACTTAGTAAAATAAAAGCAAGAGAACATTTCCTTGACATAACAAAAAATATCTGTCTGCAACCAACAGTCAATATCATTCTTTGCAATAAAACACGAACGAGAGGCATTCATATTTAAGTCAGAGTGGGACAAGAATGCCTGCTATTAACACAGTTGGTTTACGTTGTTCTGCAAGTTCTAGCCAATGTAATAGTACAGTAAAAGTAAAAAGAAGCATAATATTCAGGAAGGAGAAATTGCTATCATTATTTGTTCATGATATGACTGTTTATCCATAAAACTCAAGAGAATCAACCGAAAAACTAATAAAAGACTAAGAGAGGTCAGTAAGATGGCCAGTATCAACATAAATACACTAGTGGTATATTCCAGTTAGAAAACACAAAATAAAGAAAAGAAGTCCCCAATGTGGGTTCTTCAGTGACTCCCCACACCCTGAGCAAATGGAGTGAGGAAGGCATTCCAAGTTCAAGAATAAGCTCTAAGCAGTCGACCCTGGTAGGAGAGGGGAAGGGTATCCTAGAGCATCTTCCAGGGCTGGCAGCAATTGGGCTTGAGCTGGGAGCTTTTCTGTCAAGGGAAGACCCAGCCCTTTGGGCCTGGTTCCCAGGAGCCCTAGTAGACAGCAGCAGCTCAGGACAGTGAGACCAAGGCAACTCCCTAGGGTTTGGTGAGCCTGGACGCACTGAGGGGAAGGACTCCGCCCCCCTGGAGGCTCCAGGCTTCACTGGATATGGGGTAGGGAGACTGCAGACCCTGATGGAGAATCTTCATCCACTACAGGGCACAGACTCCCAGAAAGTGAGAATGGCTAAAAGAGTGTTGCTGAACATTTGATGGGTTAATTACAAATTGCTCCTCTGGATTCATTAAAGCAGATGTCCTAAGAGAACCTGTCATGGCAGACGCATACCCAGTGCCCCTCCAAGCTCCACTCTGATGCCAATGGCTCACTCCCTAGCTCTCTCTACCTCCAGACTCCTGGCAATTGGGCCTTGTCTAGCTGGGGTGGCCTGATTCCCCTGGAGGTACCCAGCAAGGCTGTAGGTACAAGGGCACTACAGGGCCCATTTTCAGAAGGTAATGCTTGTAGACTTCTCTCCCATTTTCCACCATGTAAGTATAGCATGATATGCGTGCCCGGGTCATCTCAGATGCTGGGGAATGTCTGGGTTTTCAATCACTCACTATCAGAGAAACCCCATGGTGGAAAGTGTGACAGCTGGCCAACATTTTAGGGTAGCAAACTCTCTTGTCCCTACCCCCTTTCTCTTTTGTCCTCATTCACAGGCTCCATCTGAACTTTAAAAAAAATCATTGGCCCCAACCCTAGCATTACTGTTCCTTCCCCAGGAACAGAACGATCACCACCCAGGTGAAATATTGCCACTTAAGAGAGAGGTTAGGTGCAAGGCAGTGGAGCGTCTGTGGTGGAATTTTAGACACTGAGACAATATATAGAGGCATTTAATCACTGAATTAGGTGAGGGTCAAACTATTTACTGCCTGAAATTAATGAGGGTCAATGTGGTGCTTCAAGACCCTTCAGGAACCTGTGGTGGCCGAGTGATAGGGAGGAGGGGAAGGACAGGACAGAGGAAACAAACCAAACTAAGCATCTGCTAGGTGCCCTAACCAAGATGTCCCATGAAATCCACAACCAGAGAACATAGGCATTATTTATCCTGGATTCAAACCCTAGGACTCCACAGTCCATGTTCTTTGCTGGGCCTTGGCTCTTCCTTAGAAAACCGAGCTTTAGATGGCAAGCCCCTGATTCCTCTCCAGATGCTAATCTCCTTCTACCCCTCTGCTCTATTTCCCTCCTCTTCCTGTCTTCTCATCTGCCTTGGAGCCTAGAATTACCCCATTAATGCTTTCTACTCTTGGGATCAGAACTGCCCTCCTGGGGGTGCTCTGTGACCATCTATGTCTCCCTGTCAGGGGCCACACTGAATACCATGCCCTCCAAGAAGGGAGCTTTTCAGGCAGGACAAGGAGTGGGGCACAGAAAGGAAAGAAAAGCAGACCCCTTGCAGGCTGTCTTTGTGCCTCAGCCCCCACCTTTCCTTCTTCTGCAAATTCATTGATTATCTGGAGTTCCCACACTCCCCACGCAAGCCCAAAATTGGGGAGAAGACTCTGAGGGGTGGGTTTGTTTGGCTTGATTCACCATATCCCCCTGGCTTCTTGGTCTTGTCACCATGGAAACCTTGTGAGGTCACCAGTATCATTAAATGGGAGGAAAAAAATGTTCCTCCCTCTCCCGTAGCAAGTGCCCACTTGGCTTCAGTGGCTTCTGTGTAGGAGTGAGGACAACAGTCCGAGGGGAGAAAACTAGCCCCATCCTCAGAGATGGATTAACCCCTTGATGTCCAGAATGCTGGCTGCTAGGACACAAGCCGTCTGCCTCCCTGAAATTTTTCAGGGAAGAGAGAATCCTGCATTTTTGTGCACACGTGAGCAGGCTTCATGCTACACGTGGAGAAGTGGAAAAAAGCTCTTCTCAGGCGATGGTACTAAGTAAACGCTTGTCTAGCAGACTCGGGGAGCTGTTGCGGGGTAGGAGAGAGGGAACCAGAGTTCCAGACCATTGCTCTGTACCCTTCTCCCTCTTAATCAAAGGTGAGAGCAGGGATTGCCAATTAAGGCTGGCATGAGAGTGGAGGGGGTCAGAAGCCCTCCCCATGCCCAGGGGAGTGCTAACATTGGATCGGGTGCCACAGAACCTTCACATCTTCTTCCTCCATGCTGCCAGAAGAACACTGGAGAGGACCCAGTGCACCTGCTCTTCCTGAGTCCAGCAGTGGGGCTGGCAGCTCAGCTCCTCATCTTCTCCTCCTCTTTCCTACAGGCAGCTCAGCTCCCGCTCATTTTCCTACCAGGATCCAAGAGGTCCCTGTACTGCCCTGCTGGAGTCCAAATTCTTCTTTCCACTTTCAAGACCCTTCCCAGTACTCACTATCACTGAATTTCTCTCTGACCATTCCCTCTCACAGGTGGGTCGCCTTGCTCTTCTAGACTCCTGCTACTTCCTTTATTCACATTGTTTCCCACGCCTAAGACAACCTCTCCCCGCTTTGGCATTTATTTAATCCTATATGATATTCTTCATCATCACTTACACAATTTTCACCTTCATGTTTCCATAGCACCCCAGCACTGCCCTCAGGAACTTCTCCAATACCCCATCACCCATGGCTTTAGTGCCACCATGACCGGTGGGCTCACTTCACCACCAACACCACTCTCACCACCATTGAACTATCACCACTGCCCCTTCTATCATTCACACTGCCTTTCGCCATCATCATCACGCCTCACCACTACTGCCAAGTCCCCGCTGTCAGTGCCACCACCACCATCTTCATCGACACTGCACTCACCATCCCCACTACTGTTACCTGTCCCCACCACCATCCTCACTGTGACATGACCACTCATCACTATCGTAACTACCACTGCATTCATCACCATCGTTTGAAGAAAAATTATGTCTTTCTTCATAAAATCAATTTCAAATCCTCCAATGGAGGCCATGAAAGAACCCACATGGGAGGCTCTGGATCACAAGGCTCCCATTTGTGCTCTCTGGGATTCTTCCTCCTTTAAAGATCTCTCGCCAGTTGCCATTGTTGCCACCAAGGGCATCCCAAAAGGAAACTTTCTTGACTAACTCAAGGTATAGCTGAGACAAAGAACATTGATAGTAAGTAGGACAATAATATAAGCTGCTGATGAGAGAGTACATATTGGCACAGACTTTCTGAAGAGTAGTTTAACAATACGACAAACAAAGCCTTTGGAAAGTTCATTCTCAGAAATTTTACTTCTAAGAAACTATCCTAAGGAAATAATTAGATAAATGTGAGAAGATGATGCATACATGTCATAATAGCAATAACTGGTAACAGCCTAAATACACAGGAAAAAAAAAAAGAAATGGTTTAAGGAAACCACATGGACTAATATGCAGCTATTAAAAACAGAAAATATAGAGTTAGCTATTGACATAAAATAAGCTAACTCTATATTGTTAATGAATAAAAGCAAGTTTCATATCAGCACTTGTAGAATAACCTCCTATTCCTGTTTCTAAAAATGTAAATGTGTTCATGAAACAAGGTGAAAACATTTTCTTAACAGCTGGCACCAGAATCTTTCTGAGAGAGAGAGAGAAAAAAAACTGTCTTTATTTATAAATAGAAAAAACTTTCACCAACTGTTTAGACAGATGATGGTTGCAAACCACTCAGCGTGAGACAAGGAGAGGAATTAATTTTGCTCCTGAGGAAGATGGCAGAAAAGGGTGTGGCGATCAGAGAAAAAGGGAGAGGGACAGGGAAGTCAGTATGGAGAAGCGAGGCCAAGATAAGAAGCACACCAGAAACCCCCCTGGTGGTGTGGGGGAAGAAAAAAGGCCTTTAAGAGTTGAGATAATTGATCTTTGCTGTGTGGCTGCAGTATGGGCCATTGCTTCTTCTCCCCACACCAAATATTTCGTCAAGTCTACTAAGTGCTCAGAATTTCTGAATGAATGATTTTCCATTCACTCAGAATGGAATTGGAGTTTCAGGTCTGATCTACTCCAAAGTAGTTATTTCTGGTGGAGTAAATTTGGGTGGTATGTGTAATTTTTAGTTTTATTTGTATTTTCTAGTTTTCTAAAAATAAACAATAAAGAAAGAAATGTAAGTTTCAGGGACCACATTGGGAATACACCATAGAGTCAAATGGAACTGAACCATCTGGGTTAAAAAGTATGGCCAATGCCCTACCAGGAATATCCATCTTGAGGTCCTAGCACTTAGAAGCCTGGTCCCGAGAAAGTAACATTCTGGGAGACTCAAGGAATTCCCACTCCAGTGCCTAAACTTAGACCCATCTTCTATTTTTGTCTCTGCTCAGAAGACCTACATCTTCCTGCATGGGTAACAAAAGGAATAACCCCCTCTTCAGGGGACATCCTGCCACTCACGAGGACTTAGGCATGTGAGCTTGCACCACAGCAGTTCTAATAATCATACAACAGACACGTACACACGACAAAAGAGTGGTCATCTCCTTTGGTGCACCTCCAACACCACCATTGTCATCCCCTTCACCACCACCACCATCACTTTCGTGACCACCAGCATCACCTTTACTCCCACCACCATAACCTCCAGCTTCCTTTTTATCTAAGTAGTGTACGCCCATCCAGTTCTGCCTACTTTCAGGGTTAGCTTGAGGTGGGTCTGAAAGGATACAAAGAAAAGGAAAGTGGGGGGAGGGCTATTTTGTCCCCATCTCTTGACATGTCCCTGATCCACACAAAACCCTGTACAGTTCATTCACTTAGTATTCAATGGAATAATGTAGCTAGTAATGCATTTGTTTTGCATTCAGTTGGATAACACTGTTAGTTATGAATTTATGATTTGCAAAGGGATAGGCTTTTTTTTCAAGGCGTTAGAGAAGCTGTTGCTTACAAACTTGTAATTTGCCGCTGCAAATCCATCTGTAAATGACACTATTGCAAGCTGAAAATCTCCCAGGCACAAGGAATACAGCCTCAGAATTAAATTGTGTGTTTGACAAGAACCTGCTGTTCTGTCCTGCCCTGGCCCTGGTGGCTCCACCCTCTCTCCTGGGTTCAGCCTCAGCCTTATCAGTTAGCCTTCATCAGTTCAGCCTCCACAGCCCTCACCATCTCCCAACAGCAGTCCAGCGCTCTGCCCTGCTCTTCTTCCACATCCAGAGTGGGGTCAATGGCCCAGCCAAGGGTGCACAGCTTTCTGAGGAAAAGTGCAGACTGGCTCAGCCAGCATGGGCATAATCTGGGTTGTTGGATGAACACAGATCCCACTGTCCACTTTTCCTAACTCTCTCTGGGCCTTTATCTCCCCATCACTGGTGAAACTCCAACCCCCTTAAGAAGTGTTTCCCTCAGATCTGTCAGCCAGAGCATGGATAGGCAGAGTCTGCTCAGGAAAGCGACCCCTTAATCAGGACTGAGCCCAGATGAGGCATTAAGAGGGTAGGTGAGGAGTTGAGCCAAGGCCCAAAAGGGCAGAATTGGGTGGGGGCTGTGATCTGTGAGAGCTCAGCCTACAGACTATATGGAGCCAACCCTCTTTGCCTCAACTATTTCTAGGCTCTTATATTTTATACTTTTTCATCTTATTTCCTTTTGTGCTTCTCTCAATTATTTCCTAATTTATTCTCTTTTTAGTAAAAATTTCTTTTAAACTTTAAGATTCTTTAACTTAGGTTGAAAAGGATGAAAAATGAAATTGGTGCCTGATAGAAAGGCAGAGCTGGAAAAGAATTTAGGGAACTCATCAATAGAGTCAATCAACAAGCACTCACATAACTCCCTCCCCACTACGTGCCAGACACTGAGCAAGAAAGCGGGAACAAATAAGACGGCATGGCCTCTACTATAGCAGGAAGGCAGGACATTGTACAAGCAGGTGGGATAAGGCATTATCACTGCTTTGATAAAGGGAATCTGTGTGTTATGAGGCCCCATGGCAGAGTCATCAAAACTAGTATAAAAGGGTTTAACATGAGACCTGCTACCGATAAGCTGTGTGACCTCAAGCAAGTTGCTTAATCACCCTGAACTTCCTTAGTTGTCAGTCAGTATTGGCTGAACACTTGTCCTGTAGTCAACAAGAAAGATGTACATTCTAGCAAGGAATGCAGATATGACATCACAAGGGGCAGGGGCTAGTCTGGGGGAGGGTTCTGGGAAGGCTTTCCTGAGGACTGAAATTTAAGGCAAGGGCCTCAAGAGTGAGCGGGAGTTAGCTGGGCAAAGACAGGTAAGAGTGCCTCTGAGCAAAGGGAACAGCATGTGTCAAAGTCCAAGAAATGTGTGTGTCCAAGGCAGTGAAAGGTCAGTGCGACTGAAGTACAGAGAGTAAAGGGAAGTGAGAAGAGAGGCAGCCGAGAGAGCTATAGGGGCCAGACCACCCAGGGACTGGGGACCTGTGAGAATTTGGGACTTTAGGAAAATGTAAAACACATGAGGGATTTCAAGCGGGGGGATGAATGATATGCTGACTCAAAGTTCTTTGAGATCAAGGTGGCTGTGATGGGGCGAATACCTTGGAGAGGACCAGAGGGCATGTTGAAGGGGCTGGATTTCACTGTCTTATGGAGAGATGATAGTGCCTCAGAAAAAGGGGTGGCAGCAGAGAAAGCAAGACAGGAGAAGTGTTCAGGAGTCAGAATGAGAAAACAGGTGGATCTGATGTCCGGGAGTAAAGAGAATTTGTAAAGGAAAATTCCCCGAGTTTGTGTAAGAGCAGCTGAGATAAGGGACACAGGGGGAAGAAATGTTAGAAAACATCCCAAGTTCAGTTTTGAATTTGAGCTTCCCCAGAAGCAGGGGGATCCAGGAATCTGGAACTTGGAGAGAATCTGGGCTGGAAAGCGTATTTGGGGTAAGGGGCCATATAGATGGTAACAGCAACCACGAGAGAGGGCAGAATGATGGAGGGGAAAGAGAGAAGTAAGAATGAAAAGGACATAGAACTGAGGCTTGAGCAAATCCAATGTTCGAAGATGGACAGGGTGGGAAGAAGGCAGAGGAAGCTGTCTGCCAGCAGGGAATATACAGCCAGCAGAAACCCAGGAAGGCTTGGCATCCTTGAAGCTAAGGGAAGAGAGTTGGTTGACTATACCAAATGCAGTAAGAGGACAAGTCAGATCAGGACCTGTGGATTGAGCATCTTGGTGGTCACCATTGACCTTAGGATTTAAAGTTTTATTAGGAAAGTAGTGGAGGTGGACCCTGGGCCACAAAAGAAAGAGGAATGAGTGACAGCTGGGGGAGGAAAGGCAGGACATAGGGATAACTCTTAGGGAAGTCTGGCAGTGGAAAGAGGAACGATGAGATAGTACTCAGAGAGAACAGTGGGATTTTTTAAGATGGAAGAGTTCAGAGAGCAGGTTTAGATGCTGATGGAAAGGAGACAGAAAAGAAGGAGAGAGGGGTGGGCGAGAGGAGAAAAGAAAAGAAAAGAGAAGAGAATGGACAGCTTAAGATTCCCCAGAAGACAGGAAAGGATGACAACGCAGTTCTCCCATGCTGTAGGCAGACTAATTGAAGATTCTTTTTGTGAAAGTACTCTGCAAAATATCATCTTCCTGCAATATCCCAACATCCTACTTTCATAAAAGGAAGCAGAGGCACAGAGAGGGTATGTGATTGGTCTAAGTCACACAGCAGGGCTTTGTATACAGGTTCTTTCCTGAGAAGAGCAGGATCTGAATGTTAGAGATTCAGAAGGGTGTGAAAGCTCAGGATATGTCTTGTGGGGGACCCCTGAACTCTGAGCCCTGCCCCTTCCCTCCAGCTTTTCCCATCTCAGGTCACCTTTAAAATATTTTGTTTAATAAAGATGTAAAACAAGTAAGTAGTTTAGAGATTCAATATTCAAGAAACATACCTTGAAGACCGACTTCAGCAGACTCTGCTGGACATTGAGGACATAGAGGTATCTGCTCTTTAGCAGCTCATATTCTGGTGGGAGAGGTCAGAGCCACGAAGATGATGTAATGTGGCAAGTGCTATACTTGTGATGGACAAAGACTCTATGGTGGTGCAGAAGAGGAACCTCGCATAGTGGGAGATTCAGGGGGGTCTGGCAGTTGACCTCAAGGAAAAGAGTGAGAAGGGGAACATTCCAGGCAAAGAGGAGAGCAAGTATAAGGAGGATAGCAGGGAGAAGCTGCAAGTAGCTCAGTCTGGCAGAAGCATAGGGAGCAAGAGACAACAGAGAGGAGGTTGAAGAGATGGATGAGGGCAAGCTCCTGAAAAGACATGAATGCCAAACTAAGGAGACTAGGCTTGCCTTGTAGGGACCAGGAACCAAAGAAGGTCTCAAACAGGGGGATCAGAAAGCCAATACCAGCAACAGCAGACTCCGTGGGGGTGGGTCTGAAGGCTGGCAAATCCATTAGTTAGCCATCAGCTAACACAAGGATCAGTGAGTACAAGAAAGAGCCTGATCATCAGTAGTGAGAAAAAGAAATCTGTCTACACGATGTCAAGAGGGTAGAATCAACAGGACTTAGTGACTAATTAGATGTAGTAGAATGGGAGTTTAGAGTGATCTCAAGTTTCTGGCTTTTGTGGAAGAGTGGAAGGTGATGCTACCCTTTGAGATCAGGAAGACAAAAAGGGATATCTTTGGTGCGGGGCGGGGCGGGATGGTAATGGGTTCTGACTTGGGCACATTGAATTTAAGATGTCTGCAGGATGTCTTCATGGAAATGTCCAGTAGGCTGGTGGCGCTGTAGTCTGAAGCTTTGGAGAGGTCTCCAAATAGCGAATTGGAAGTAAGAACTTTTAGAGAATGTTAAAGAGCTTCCTTGGGGAAGGTATGCGGAGTGAGAAAAGAGTCTAGGTAAGAATCCCATAGGTCACCAACAATTAAGGGACCAGACAAAGAAGAAGAACCTTGAAGCTGCTGAGAAGCAGCACTCAGAGAGGTAGAAGAGAATTGGGAGAAATGAGTTATGAAACCACAGAGGAGAGGGTGCCAGGAAGCAGGATGAGCTTAGCAGGCTCAGGCACCACAAAGGAGTTGTCCTGGACAGAGGATGAAAAGTGTCTACTGGTCTTAGCAAGAGCAAGATCTTGCACGGTGAGGGTGATTTCAACAATGCAAGGACAGCTGGAACCAGGTTATCAGGTTTGAGGAGTGATCAGAAGGAAGTAAGCAAGAAGCAGCAGCCAGTGTAGAAAAATCTTTTGAGAACTTTGCTTCAGCTGGGGAAATTTCAGTGGGCAGGAAGATGACAGAAATGTCCCCAGATGTGGCTTCTCCACTATAAGCCCACAACTGTCCAGCCAGTTATTTATTCCTTGTTCTGAAATAGGCTATCTTAGGAGACTCAGATATAGACTCTCCTTTACTTGGGGATTTTCTCATGAAAAATTTGCTTATGGCGTTATGCATTCACCCCACCTCCGTGTTCAGAAAATTTCTCTAAGTTCCAAATATCAATAACAATAGCTAATATTTTGGGGACACCTACTAAGCCCTATGTTGAACACTTTATACAGATTGTTTTATTTCGTCTTCAAGATGACTATCAGGAAGGTATTTATGGAGAAACTGAGGCTTGGGGAAGAGTTAGTGAGTCAGATGGTTAGTGGGAAAGCTGGCATATGAGTCAGATCCTTCCAACTCCACCACCTAAGTGCTAGCTTGTCTAATGTCTCTATCGTCTCTGAAGCCTGAACGTGCTCACTCTGGCTCGGGCTGTGCCTCTCCAGTGCCAAGACCCACTTCTGCAAGAATTCAGCTTACGGATTGAATCTTTCTTCCCTCCTGACCTGCATGCCTATCTTGGTCCTGCACAGTTGGGCAGAATGGATGGAAGACTAATAAAAACAGCTACCATTTTTCCAGATCTGCCTCCTCCACCCTCACCTTGGGCACTATGTTTGATGCATCTTGTTCCTTATCTCATTCCACCCTCAAGGCAGTCACTATTATTTTGTCTACTTTACAGATAAGGAACCTCAAATTTAGAGAGGGCAAGTAATTTACCCCAAACCACACAGCTGGTGAATGGAAGAACTGGGACCTAAATCCAGGTCTGTCTGATACAATAACCTCTCAAATACCCACTCTCCTCTCTGTGGCCACAGGGCAGCAGCTCCTGACCCTCTAGTTTCAGGATCTTTAAACATTTCCTCCCCCATGTAGAAGTTCAATCATTTGATAGATCATCTGTTCATTTAGTATTCCCTGAGTGTATCCATAAGGCTCCCATTGGTTGCATGAGACAGAAATTCACTAAACCAGCTAGAGTAATGAAGAAATTTATTGGCTCACATAGATGGGTAGAGGATGTTGATGCAGTTCCCAGGACTAAAAGAAGGACTGCAGGAACCAAGGCGTGAGAGCCAAAATCAGGACTCAATGCTGCCATCATGCTCTCTAAACTCCTCCCTGCTCTATTGCCTTTCTTGGCTTCTACATTTAGTGGGAAATATGCCTTGTCCATAGCTTAGTCCAGCTTTGTGCACAGCAGGAAGGAGGCTTCCACCTCCTGGCATCTACATATCAATCCCAGGGAAAGCCTCTGACCATGCTTGGGTAATGTCCCCACTCCTCCAGCCAATCACTGGTGCTGGAGGATGGGCTTCTATGATTGGTGCAGTCTGGGTCACATGCCTACCTGCTGACAATGGGGTGGACATGGGTGAGAGTAATAAGACTTTAACAAACAACCCATCGGGTCTATGTGATGACAGGGAGGAATTTCCCAAAGGAAAGGGATGCCAGGAGTGGAATGATAGAAAACAGGCCATAGTAAAAGTCGCTAGCTGTCACTCTCCACTCCACTGGTCCAGGTGAGAGATGAGACAGACACAACACAGACACCATCCTTGGAGTTCACAGCCTCACAAGGAAATAAGGCTTACAGACAGGAAGCCATTAGTAAGACCTGAGAGCAGCTACCATCTATAGAGCATCTACCAAGTGTCAGGCTTTGGGCCAAGTACTTCCACGTTCATTATCTCAGTCCAGGCTCACAATGACCCTAGAAAGTAAATAGTCCTGTCATCCCTATTTTTCTGAGTCAAAGAGACAGTAAAAAATAATCTTTCTTTTTTGCCTTTTTGTCAAGGCAGCTAGTACAGAAAAAAATTAAAATGTTTATGGGCTCCTTATCCCTGCCCAGAGATGATAAGTGACTTGACTTGCCCAAGGTCACATAGCTAGCACATTGAATGAACATCCTGGTAAACACTTGGTTAAGGACCAAAAGACTAAAGGACCAAGGAAGGCTGTCGGGAAGGGGGGTGGGGGGGCAGGTGAGTGGATCTAAGCAGAAATCTGAAGGATGGGACATCTGGGCAGGTAGCCAGGGAGATTGTGGGGAAGAAAGGATGTGTCCATTTCCAAACACTAAGGAAGGCAAGCTTCAGAACCACTCAGAACCTATCTATCCCCTCTCACCTGTAGCAGCAGCCCTTGGAGGTTTACAATCAGAGACCCCTTTTGAGTCTCCTCTTCTTCAGCCTGCCCTGACAAGCCCCTCTTCTTCATAGGACACATACACCAGTCTCTCCCCTCCTCCAGACTGGCTGCTCTCCTGTGGACACACCTAGTGAACTGAGGTTTAGATGCAGTTTGATCCACACAGGTGACAGAAGTAATGTCATCTCCCTTTTTAAAAACATCTTACATCTTTTAATGAAACCCAAGATCAATTAGGTATTAAGCAGTCATATCCTATCCTCTCAAAGTAGTCATATCCCACCTTCTGAAACTGAGTTCATTGTCTCCCTACACTCCCAGTTCAAACCCAGCTCCCTCACACTGGACATGGGCAGATAGTTCATTTTATTTCTTCAGATTCAGCCTATTTTGATCTTAGCTATCCCTTAGCACAACAGCTTCCTGAAAAGTGATTAGTGAGACTTTATAATTCCACTTATATGAGGTACGTAGAGTAGTCACATTCACAGACACATTAAGTAGAATGGTGGTTGCCAGGGGCCAGAGGCAGAGGGAGAGAATGGGCAGTTATTGTTTAATGGGTACAGAGTTTCAGGTTTTCAAGATGAAAAGAGTTCTGGAGATGGATGGTGGTGATGGATGCACAACAGTCACTATCCCTGGAATTCAAGTCCCCGTGGGCCAGCTTCAAACCACCAATCAGCCCTATCTCCCTTGAACTCTAATCCACCTCTAGTTTAAGATCTCTACAACCCCGTCATTTAAACTTTTGACAATGTCACCTATATTCACTAACTCCTATTCATTACCAACCATTCAGCCCTCAATGTCTAATGATTTGGTTCCAGCTGCCTACCTTCCCCTCCACCCAAAAAACCTGCCCCTGCTACATCACTAATGGCTTCCTATATACCAAGGCCAATGGACCCTTTCCATTCCTTCTCTCACAGCTACTCTCTGAAGCCTTTGACACTGTTGAGCACATTCTGCCTCCAAACCCTCTTCTCCTGGTCCTGCGTGACACCCCACTCTCCTGGTTCTCTTCCTACCTCCCTGACCACTCCTATCCATCTCACTCAGGTGCTCTTTCCTAAGCCTCTAGCCTGGACCTACTGCTTTTGTTACTAGTCTACAGTCTTCCTGCTCAATCTCATCCCCTCTAATGATGATTCAAAAAAAAAAAAAAAAAACTCTCAAGCCCAGGCATAGATCCATATACTCAACTCTCTTCAGGATATCTCCATCTGTTCCAAATTGGGCTCCTCTTCACCCTAGACTTGTTCTTCCCCTCTATTTTCTATCTCAACTGGTGGTTCAACCATCTACCCAGGGTCTCAAGCTATAAGCCAGGGCATCCTGGACTCTCCCTCCTTTTCAAAGTTCAACCAGTCTCTAACTCCTTCCATAGTCTCCTGAATTATTTCTCAAAGCATTCTCTCCTCTCCATCCTTGCTGCTGCTTCAGGCCTTCCATTCTTGTAACGGCCTCTTAACAGATATCTCCACTTTGGCCTAGCCCTCAGGTACACCAGCTACAATGCCCCAGCAGGATCTCTTGGGATGGCAAACAGGACCAGGTTCCCTTCTGGTCCAGGATAAAATCTAAGCTCCTAAACACAGCCTCCAGCCTAGGGTCTCTTCAGGGTCTGGTCTTCCTATAATCCACTTTCCACAGAGCTGTCAAAATGGTATCTCTAAAACTCCATAGTGGGCTCAAACTCACCCTCACTCTGCTTCTGAGACCTGCTCTCTCCTCCTTCCTGCCTGGAATACTCAACCCCACCTCCCCCACGGTGACAGTCACCTGGGTAACTCCTACTTCCCTTTGCCATACAGCTCAGGGTTGTCTCCTGTGAGAGCTTACCAGCCCCCCACCCCATTGCCCCTTTTTATTGCTTCTAGAACTTGCCTTTGCCACCCCTCAATTTACTCAGGAGTGTCCCTCAATGAGCTGTGAGCTTCTTGAAATGCTGCTTTTCCTTCCTGTGACCGCAGAGTCTAGCATGGGGCCTGGTACACAAAAAGTTCTGAATAAACGTTGAGTAAGTGGATGAATAACTGAACGAAGTGACCTGTGTCTTACGCGTACCTGTCATCTGCGGAGCCTTCGACTCCCAGCCGCTCCCAGCCCAGAACTTGGCACACCGTGGGTACTCAGTCAAGATTGTCCATATTTCATTTTCTGAATTAATATCTGGGGTAGTTTGAGGTATGGTAAGGTAGAGGGAAGGCGGTCTGGATGCGGGAAATTTAGCCCAAAGGAAAGCGTAGGGTGCGCCGCAGTGGGGGAGGGGCAATGGGGGAGTCTCGAACGGTGGGAAGGAACTAAGTCTGTAGCCCACTGTCTCTCCGTGCCCCGAGGTCAGCGGAGACCGATCATGCTAGTCCGCCTCTAGCCCTGCCAGCGCAGAACATCTCCTTGTCACCTCGGTGGCGCAACCCCCGCTAGGCGCTCGCGCTCGGGCCTGGGAGGCGTGTGTGTCGCTTTAAAAGCTCCCTCCCGGCGCGCGGGGCCGGCCCTTCCCTGCCAGCGCCGAGCGCGCGGAGCCGCGGAGCCGGGCGGCCTTGGAGGGAGCAGCGCCCGCCCCGGCGACCAGTCGGGCGGGGGGCGCGGGGCGGGCCGGGGCGGCCGGGCACGGGCGGCCGACGGCGCGGCGCTCGGGGAGCGGGCCCAGGCCCGCGGAGTCCGGCAGGACAGGGCAGGGCAGGGCAGGGCAGGGCAGGGCGAGGCCGCGGAGGGAGGCCCAGCCTGCGCCCGCGACTGTGCGGCGGGCCGGCGCCCGGGACCGGCGAGGCGGCGAGCCGGGAGGGAGCAGGCGGGAGGCGGCGGCCGCGGAGCGGAGGTAGCGAGCCCGGTGCGCCCTGCCCGGCCGCCGCGCGCCCTCCCCTCCCAACCCTCTGCTCGCCGCGCCTCCTCCTCTTTCTCGTGTCGCCTCCTCTCCTCCGCCCCGCGCCGCTCCCGCCCGCGCCAGGGCCGCCGAACCCAGCCGGGCCGAGCCCCCTGCCTCGCGCGCTATCGGCCGGGCCCGGCGGGGACAAGTCCCGCGACCGACGCCGCCCCTCCCCAGGGGCCCGAAGGCTTCCGGACCTTTCCGACCGTGGACCGATTGGTGGGAGCGCTCTCGCCGCTGGCCGAGCCCCGGGCTGGGCTGCGACGACCCTCGCGGTCGCTCCGGACGCCGCGGGCGCGGGAGCGCGGACATCCTGGGTCCCGGCTGAGCGTGTCCCGGGAGCCCAGCGCTGCTAGCTCACTCTGGGCAGGGCAGACCCCGTGGGACCCGGCGCCGGCCGTTCTGGACTGGACAGAGCGAAGCCTGGACGGTGCCAAGCCGGGGGAATGCCGGGTGCGGGCTGAGGGATCCCGGCGCCCTCCGATTCCTCCGACTTTGGCTAACGAGCTGGGACTGGCCCGGCGTCGCCTCGGTCTCCCTGAGCCCGAGTCACCTGTGGCCTCCGAGCGCCGGGCCCGCCGGACCCTTGCTTCTTACCCACCCAGAGCCCGGCGGGGGTTGGGGGAGATTTTTCCTTCCCCCTTTCCGGGAACGCGGAGGCCCCGCCCCCTCCCACCGCCCAGATGTCTCCAGGGGTGGTTCTGAGGACCTTCCTGAGGCCAGGGGCCGAAGGGTCCAGAGAAAGAAGCCCGCCCTAGGGAGCCTGGGGGCCCCCCCAACCTCGACTTGGGGCTTGGCCCCCAACGCTGCTCGGAAGGCAGGCCGGTGCCCCCACCCTCGGTGAGTCCGGGAGCGGAGCAAGGGTTCTGAGGGAAGGCGGGGCTGGGGAAGGGAGGGTCTGCTGGGAACGAGGGCACCCTGAGGACACTACAAGGGAGGACCGAAGACTGGAGAGACCCTCTGGTGAACCTGTGGTGCCTGGCCTGGCTGGGGAGGGGGTACTTGGGGGAAGCTGGGGCACGGTGCCCCATCGCAGGCTGAGGACTTCTGCCTCTAAAGCAGGGGCTCCTTCTTTTCCTTCTGTAGACCATCTGCCTCCATCTACTTCCCCACAAAGAAAAAAAAAAATCCCCAGAGAAGAAGGGTGCAGGCTGGGGAGAGGAGGGAGGCAGCAGCATTGCTGGCTGGTGCTGCAGCCTAGGAGGGCTGACGCCAGGCTCGCTTTCTCTGCAGGGGGCTGATCCTCCAATCCAGCTCTCTTCCCAGAGCTACCCACATCTGGAGCCCCCTCCACATCTGGAAGACCCCAGCCACCATCTAGTTGCATCCAGAGACTTCTGCCTTTGCAACTGCCCAGGAGTCGTGAAGGGGTTGCTGCTGCCTTTCCCTAATCACAAGGGCATCTCTTACTCTTAGTCCCTGCAGAGTCATCCCCCTGCCTCTGTGTCTAAGCTCAGCCAGACATCAGCCCAGCATACCCACAGGCACTTCAAGTCCTGGAGGCCACTCCTGAGACCCAAAGCCCCTCCCCCGCCCCTCCTGTGTCCTCACTTTGACCCCCTCTGTCAGATTCTGTCTCCCTCTGGGTGTCCCATTCCCCACCCAGAGGCAGAGGAGGAGGGAGGTCAGGGGGCAGGGGCTGGGTGAGGGCCACCCAGGGCCAGGGTGGGCTGGGGGGCCGTTAAGATGTGGAGCTCTGCCTGGCTGAGGGGGGCTTCGTGGAGGCAGACGCAGTGTGTGCCTGGTTGGGGGGAGTATGGGCAGGCCTGTGGCCACGTGGTAAAGGATGAACATTCGGGGCACCCTGGACCTCGGGCAGCCCAGTGACGACCCCAGCAGTGGTGGCCAGCGTGAGCGGATTCGACAGCGCATGAAGATGGTCATCGGGCAGCTCGAAGGCATCCTGCGGGAGCTCAAGGAGGTGGCCAAGGAGCTCAGGGAGGTGAGTGAGGGGCCAAGACGGACCCTAGACCAGTGTTCCTGGGCCTGCCATGAAAACGTACTCTCATATGTATGTTTCAGTGTGAGCGTGTGCACACATGCATGCAGAACTGTGTGCACATGTGTCGTTCTGCTGGGTACCTCCTTCTTGTTCTCCTTTCTCCAATTCCGCTTTGCTAAAAATCTCACCATAGCCCAGAGCTAGAAGGGTCTTGGTGTTGCAAAGATTGCTTGAACAGCATGTTGTGGCTCTGTGGTTAGTGCTCAGGGCTGCTGAGGTGGCCAATAAAGACTGAGTCCCACCATGGCCTCTTCATGGGAAATATATGTCTGGAGCCCAAGCCGATCTTTGGCTTCATCATCTGCTTCCCAGACTCTGAGGTGGTCACAAGGGGTCCTACGAGACAGTGGATGGCTCTGAGGCAGTTCCCACTGCTCAGGTCCCAGGCTCAGAGCATTCTCCAGAGATCACACAGATACTCAGAACCCTTGATCCTGGAAAAATTAGGGCCAGCTAGGCCCTCCTCCCTTCCCTGAGGTGAGAATATGTCTAAGGGGCTGCTAGTGGGTGTGAGTTCCTGTGTATATTAGCAAGGGTAGGAATCACCTCTAAAAAACTACCCCATAGTTCTGAACGTTTTTTGCCAAGGCTGGAAAGTCACTGAGAGACCCAGGGATGTGTGTCCCTCTCTGTCTCTCTAAGTGGAGCCCGCTTTAATTACTGCTCCCACGTTGCTAGGGTAATGAGATACACATGTCCTTGGCCCTGCCCCCTGGGCTATGTTCGAGCCCAAAATGCATGACCAGCGTTCTGAGCCGCTGGCCTGAATTTGCCCCCTGGGTACCATTATGCCAGCCAGGTGGGCTTTAGGCAAATTTCAACTCCTTGTAACCAGAGCCCCTGCAGAGATGGCAGGGAGAGTGATTGAACTGGAGTTATGGACTTGAGTTCTTCCCAGCCAGCTGTGTGGGGAGAATGGGGGCTCTTGGAGGATTGAGGAGAGTGGGCGATCGTGGGTACCAACTGCAGACTGGCAACATGGCCTTCCAGCCTGGCCTGAGAGCCAAGGAGCAGGGAGTGTTTGAAGGGAGGTGTGTCCAGAGTGGAAATGCCGGGCAGGAGCTGAGGATGAGAAAGGCAGCCCCTCTGCCTGGAGTCAGCCTCATGGAGACTGCCAGGAATTCCTTCCTCAGGAGGCGGGAGTGGCTGTTATTGCAAGTAGAGAGAGGTGGTGGTGCTTCTGCCCATAGACTGGGCTGGCTAGGGTCTGCGCTGAACATCTCTGGAGAATACAGTTTGGTGGTCAAAGGCCAGAGGCTCCTGAGTAACCCCTCCTCCCCCAAACTTATTGGTCCAAAGGACAACCAATCTCTCTTCGTCCCTCCCCACACCCCACCCCTCATCTTATTTCAGATGTTCTGTAGTTTTGTCAGTCATGGAAACTGTCCAGAGTTTCAGTCTTGGGCAGGGGCATGGGACCTATGTCCCAGTAGGCCCACCCAGAAAGAGCCAGGATTGACTCTAAGCCTGGGAGTTGGCTTTGATATAGCAGAGAGCCTACTTCCAACTGACCAACTGAGCATCTTCCAGGCATTTGCCCCCACCCTAGTATAGCTATCTAGAGCTTGAAGGCATCTGACAGGTTATCCAGACCAGCCCTGTTCATTTATTGTTGAAGAATCTGAAGACTAGAGAGGGAAAGGGTCTTGTCAAAGGTCACAGAGTCTACCAGTGGCAGATCTAACCCTGGAACTCAGGTTCCAGATGCCTACTCTGGGGCTTCAGCAGATGGGCTGATGGGCAACGTTTTCCATTTTGTTAGGGACCTTCTAGAGATGATACCTTATACTCATGCAGTCTCTGAGAGGGTGCCTTTTAGGGGGTAAGGCAGGAAGATTTATTTGCAAATTTATTTACAGATCTTTTGAGTCCCCTCCCTCCCTTCTCAGCACACATGCTCACTCACTCCCATCTTCTGAACAGCAGAGCTTCAGGTTCATGGGCTGTGTAGCCCGGAGGCCTGAGCCAGGACAGAGAAAGATGAGTCCCTTCCCCCATACCCCCTGAAGACCATGTGCCTCCACCCAAGACTTTGGCAGGTTGCTAAGGCAACCAGAATCTACCCCGTATGCCACCGTCTGCCCGCTGCCAATGGCACCTAGCTGGGAGGGGGAACAGGCCTCAGAGCTCCCCTAGCCCCCAGGCAGGGTCTGGACATGGGGCAACGGGCAGAGAGGAATGTTGGGGAAGACAGGTGAGGCTCTGGGAGGCCCAGGTAGAAGAGGAGATGCCATAATTGACTTCCTGTGGGATGGGCTTTGTCAAGAATGGGGTTACCAAGTAGGGGTTCCAGGCCCTGGTTTGGGGTAAAGGTTTGCAGCCTCCCTGGAACCTGTGATCTTGGCTCTTGGTCCTCCAACGGGGCTGTAAAGTTGAATCAGCCTGGCTCTTCTCAGTTGCTTTGTGTGGCATTTTCTAGTGGAAGGCATGGGTAGGCCCAAGGTTGAGAGGGTTTTTTTCATCACACCCCACTCCCCAGACAGCATGAGCTCAGGGCTCACTAGCTGGGTTCTGGTCTCAGGAGGACAAAGCACTTAGATGTGAAGGCAAAGTTCACATACAAGACTTCCAAGGTGCTTGATGAAGGAGCAGGGCCAGCAGAAAGGAAGGGTTTAGCTATATTCCCTCTGCCATCTTCCTCCTCCATCTGCTGCTCTCTTCCCCAGACACCAACCATCATGGCAGAGCCTCCTCATCCTTTTGAGCATAAAGCCTAGAATTCACAGAAAGATGAAAGACACTAACGTACTTCTTCCCCAGGCTCCTGAGCCTCAGGTCTGCTCATTTCTGAAATGGGGATGATGATAATTCACACCCAGAGTGATCTTACAAGGATTTATTGGGGGTTTGGCCTGTGGTAGGGCCAACCCCTACTCACATCCCTAAAGGATTTGGAATGCCCTCTCCCGTATCTCCCCCTGTCCCCATACCCCTATTGCAGTTCTGCCACCTGCTCCCCAGGTAGGTGGGGAGCAAGTTCTGTCCCACGGGTGAGGAAAATAGTTTTATGGACTAAGTGAGGTAAAGAATGTAAAAGTGCCTTGGAAGCTAAAATTGTGCCGCAGAGGGATGTGACAGCCAATCATTAATTAGCCCTCATCTCTCCTAGGTTCCCCAGTACTCCAGGATGCCAGGCCAATCCTAGCAGGTTCTCTAAGTTCCTCAGAATTTTGTGGATATTAATTTAGAGATGCAGCACAGCCTACAGGCTAAGAGCATGAGCTTTGCAGCCAGATATCCTTAGTTCAGATATGAGTTCTGCCCCCTTCCTAGTTGTGTGAACTTGGGAAAGTTACTTTACCTCTCTGTGCTTCTGTTTTCCAGGTGTAAAATGAGGATACAGAATTTTATGCCTCTCCTTCTCCACCAGCCCTAGGGTGGTTTTGAGAATTAAATGTGAATATTATATGTAATGTGCTTAGCACAGTGATGGGCCCCAAACTAGCTCCATATCTGTTTGGTATTACTGATGACATTCTAGCAATGGCCTTCTCCTCAGCACCATGTAAGGCCTTGTTCCTTTGGAGTCACATTAGCTTCTTAGCCCCGATCAGGGAGGTCAGAGCCAGGGCCCTGACCTCCTTGCTAGCATCCTACAGGAGGCAGTTTCACCCTCTTCCATCAGGGAAAGGGGATAGAGAGTGACCGTGATGGGGATGGGAACAGGTATCCAATAAGATGGCTTTTGAACAGATACCCAAAGGAAGTGAGAACGCAAGTCAAATGGATATCTAGGGGGATGAACCTCCAGGCAAGGGGAGCAGTCAGTGCAAAAGTCCTGAGGAGGAAGTTCACTTGGCACAGTCAAGATCAGCAAGGAAGCCAGTGCAGCTACAGTGGGGTGAACCAGGGAGAGAAGAGCAGGAGTCAATGTCACAGAGGGAACAGGGAGTCAGGGCATACAGAATGTGCAAGCCACAGTACAGAATTTGGATTTTGTCCTCAGTGAGAATCCCACATACTCTCCAGGAATCTCCTTGTGTTTCTGGGCGAGAATTTGTGTCCCCACTGCTCTCTCTGTTCTCTACCCAACTGGGAGCCCCCAAGGGCAGGGGTAAGGGGCTTTGTCCTTGGCCCCCAGATATTGAGCTCACCTTAAGCTGATACTTGGCCTCCTCCTCCTTGGCTCCCCCTCCCCAAGATGTCACTAAGCATGAGGGTTCAAAATGTTCCTGTGTCAACCACTGGTATCCCTCACATCATCACTGGCTCTTTGGTAGGACACAACTTAAGGGTACAGTTGCCCACCTTGGCCTGACTACCTCAGGAGGATAGAGGGGTAGGCACAACCCTTCTGTAGCCTGGGGTGGTGGTAGAAATGCCCCCACCTGATTTTCTTGGGGATTAGGCACAGTGGCGATTGTGCTATCCCACTGTCAAGGTGCTGCAGATGAGGTGAC
Organism: Pteropus medius; assembly: GCF_902729225.1. Classification (NCBI taxonomy): domain Eukaryota; kingdom Metazoa; phylum Chordata; class Mammalia; order Chiroptera; family Pteropodidae; genus Pteropus; species Pteropus medius. The sequence goes on from NW_024354911.1 coordinate 3,615,012, forward strand.
CAAGAAAGCCATGGGCCGTGAGGGCATGAGATAAACATGGCCCAGTCAGGAAACAGCTGGAGCAGGAGAGGCTCGGGACCACAGAGCTGTGCCAAAGTGGGTCAGCTCCATCACCCGCAGCTCAGCAGGAATTGTGCGGATTTTTTCTTTTTATTCTTGCCTCTCTTTTCCCTTTGCATTCTCCTCCTCCGGACAGATTCGAGAAGTTCCCTGGCCAATTAGGGCAAATTGCAAGATGAGACTCATGAATCACAGTCAACTCACTCCCCCTCCCCAATGCCACAGCTCCCAGGAAGACAATAAATAACGTAATCACAGAATTAAAAAATAATCAGTGGTCATAAATAATGCAGAATCTCCAGTTATGTAACTAGCTGCCTGGAGAGCTGGGAGGGAAGGAAGGCGGTAGCAATGTGTCAAGCAAGGTGAGGGGGCCAGAGGTGAAGGGGGAAGACAAGAGATACAGATTGTGGGATTCCCGGGTCCTCCTTGATCCTGGCTCTAGAGCCTTATGGGACACAGAATTGTTTTTCTTGGAGAGGTGGCTCAGCCAGGGCTGGACGGAGGGTGGGGGCAGGCAGTATTGCAGTGTCCAGCATCACAGAACACTTTCTCAGAAAAGAAGCCCTTGGCTGTTTTTATTAAGCTCTCTGTCTCAACTCATCCACTCACTCAGTGGATGTATTTATAAAGAGTGTGCAAATCCCTGTACCAAATTGTAATGCAATGGTGGGCAAGGTATTCCCTGGCCAACCCTTGTGGGGCTTAGTGTCTTATGGAGAGACAGACATCAACCACATGACATATATACTCATTATATTATAGCAGGGATAAATACTGAATGATATTTTAAGGAAAGGTATGAGGTGTTTTGAGAGCCTTTCATAGGGAAACTGTCCTCAACTTGGGATCAAGGAAGACTTCCTTATAGAAATGAGATGGATTGAGTAGGAAAGCAGGGTGGCATTCAGGTGAAACCCAGAGCAAAAGTGAGCTCAGTGGGGTTCATAGGGGTGGTGAGGAGGCAGGCCTGGCAGGGTGGAGAACACAGGGTCCTTGGCCAGATTTGGTGTGTGGTGGTGTTTGGGAGGCTCAGGAGTTTGGGTAGCAGGGAAGTGCTACAAGCACAGGGGTGTCACGGTCCTGTTGGCTGATTAGGAAGTTCCCTGGATGCAGCATGCATCAGGAGCTAGACAGGAAGCTGCTGCCAGCAGGAAGGCTAGGCAGGTATGGGTGCAGTTGTTCAGGCGAGGGGCGCTGTGACCAGGACAGAGGTAGGGGACACCCTTGGGATGGGGCCTGAGACCCCCAACAGGTTGCGTCTCAGCCCTTAGCCCTTCCTCTCTAGAATTCCCTCTCGACCCCTCTAGAACAGATAATTCATGTCCTTAAGGGACCAGGCCCATGAGTCAGGACACCCAATTTCTGTTCTCAGCTCAGCTCCTTCTGGTCTCTGGGCCTCAGTTTCCCTATTAGCAAGAACAGTGAAAAGGGTAGACTCAACACTGCCTCCCATCCCTTCTGGCTTTGAGGTTCTAGGATTCTGTGACTTTTATGGTTCCATTTCTCTCTCCATTCTCTCTCTCTCCTTCTCTTTCCTTCTGTGTATATAATTATTTTCCCTGCACTCCAAGACAAACTCAAATTACATGTAGGCAAAATGATTATTAAATCTCAGAGAGAAATCACAGATTTCAACACATCCAGAGCAGACCGGCAGGTAGCCTGGGGCCTGCCCCACACCTGCCCTCCCACAGGCCCCGTGACATGAGGCCAGGGATAGGCAGCAGATTTGTGGACTGACCAGGCCCTGCATACAATCTGGGTACCCTTGGCACCTCACTCCCTTTTCTGATTCTCACGTATATCATTTATCAAGTGGATGTGACCTGCCCCACCTAATGGACTGGGCCAGATTTGCCTGTGGGCCTCAACCATTTGGCTTTTAGAACCTCTTCTGCTTCTGTTCTGTCTGGAGACAGCCCTACTTTAGGGAACATAGGTGCCATGTACTGAGGTTTAAAAGGCCTAATATGTCCCATTATCCTGCCGCAGGCACTGGAAATGTCCCCATCACAGTGTCATTCCTTTGGTGAGGAATTGATTTCTCTCAGCTCTTGGCCCTGGTAACAGAGGCCTGGTCACATTATAGCACCCATGGGTGTATGGCGGATATCAGTAGTCTGCATTGTTCTGCGTGCTTTCTGTGCATTGAGTAATTAAATCTTCACAACAGCCCCAACAAGTAGGTACTACCAGAGTTCTCCTTTGATGAAGAAACTTATGTGGAGACATTGAATAACGTGACTAAGATCACAAAGCCAGTAGACTGTGAGGCCAGGATCCTAGGTGTGGCTCCAGAGCCTAGATTCTTAGGTGCTTGGCTGTGCTTACTCTGCAGTTTGATGCACATTCATTTCTGTTCAGTTTCCACCACCTGGGTGAGAAGAGTGTCACTCCACTTTATGAGGGAGGCAAATGGGACCTGACGAGGAAAATCACCTGCCTCAAGTTCTTTAGCCAAGATGTGGCAGACTTGAGACTTGAACCCAGGCCTCCCTCTTTTCCTTCCTTTCATATCCCCAGGATAGAACCAGATAGGGTCATTCTAAAAGAGACGGGGAAGAGCCCAAATGTGAAGGCCACCTGAGCAGGTGGCTGGCAAGGGCTTCTTGGGTGCGGGGAGTGTTTCCAGGCCTGAAGGCTTCAGGGCCCCTTCCCTGTACACCCTGGATCTTCCTCACGGGGCATTAGGAGCCCAGCTTTTGGGCCTGGCCTGGCCTCAGCCAACCTTGTGCCATCACAGCCAAGTCACTTAACTCCAGATTCCTACTAGCATTGTGCCCTCTTATGCAGCAGCAGACTCTCAGCAGCTAGCTTGATGGGGGAGTCTAATTGGAAGGCATGGCCACCGCAGAGGTACAGGGCCACTCCAGAGGCCAGCAGTACCCTGTGGTGCTATTTCTTTACCAACTTGAATCCCCAGGACTCTAAGCCAGTCAAAGTTTGTCTCCAGACTAACAGCAGCAGCACCAGGAAGTCTGTTAGATCTGCAACTTCTTGAGCCCCACCCAAAACCTACCGAATCAGAAACTGGGGGTGGAGGGGGGCGGTGACCTGATGCGCACTCCAGTTTGAGAGCTTCTACTCTAGGCCAGGGTCCTTACCATGTCTCAGACAGGGCTTGAGTTGAACAAGAGCTTCTGGGGAATGTAAGCTTCTCTGTGGTACAGGAGTCATTACAGTGAGAAACATAAGAGGGCATGGCCAGATCGGAGGGTAGGGCCCTATGCCCATTGCCTGCCCAAGCCTAGAAATCACAGCAGCACTCGGAGCAGTGTGCAGTCTTGCAGGGGCCTTGCAGAGGCAGGAATCTCAGCTCCACTAATGACTGGTTCCTCAGGCCCGTCATCTATTCACCTATGACCTCAGGAGATGAAGATCTCATGGGTGGAAAGCCTGACACACAGTAGGTACTCAGAGATGGGAGATGATGTCACTTTTATCACTAGTGGCCCACTGAGCCCTTTCACTGCCCTTCTCATTGTTCCTCATGAAGCTGTAGTGAGATTAGCAGGGCTGGAGTTATCAGGCCCACTTGGTAGCAAATGAAGTTGAGGTCCAGAGAGGTTATGTGACCTACCCAAAGACACAAAACAATGTCTAAGCTGAGTCTGGAATCCAGGTGTCTTGACTCCCGCAGCGCTTCTGCAGGCCTTAGCCAAGTGTTCTGACCACCCCTGGCCTGAAGCCACAGGAGATGGTCATCCCTAGGCATCAATACTCCAGAACAGCTTAAGGCAGGCCCTAGCCAAGTGTTCTGGCCACCCCTGAAGCCACAGGGGATGGTCATCCCTAGGCATCCATACTCCAGAACAGCTTAAGTCACTCCTACAAACAGAGTCCTAGAATCTCAGAGATGGAAGGAAGCTTGGAGATCAACTAGTTCACCCAACTCCCCATTTGCAGATTGAGAAACTGAAACCTAAGAGGGAAATTGACTGACTAAGTCACCTGCATGGGACCCCCTGACCAAGCAGACATCCCACTGACCTAGACTCCTCCTGCCCCCTCAGTTTTGCCCTTGCTTTCCTGTTTCATTTTGGGGTGCTTCTACTCTTGCAGAACACCTAGTACATCCCTGGACAGAAATAGTCTTCAGTAAAGGTTTGTTGACTAGGGAGTTCATTAGGTGATTAATAAGTTGATTGCTCTGACCCCAGGTAAGAACACTGGAGAGGTGCTGGGAGTTGGCCCTGGGCTAGGGGACTCACCATATATCACTTTGTCTCTGGGTCTCTTGGCTCTTCAGCTTTGCTTTTGTTGTTCTCCTGTTTTTATATTTGGCCCAAAGCTTATCTCCTTCTCTTGATTGTCTTCTCCCTATGTCTCTTCCTGGGTCTCCTCCTTATTTTTCTCACTATCTTTGTCCCTAATTCACGTAGCTGACAGTGGCCTAGGCCGGGGGATGTCCTAAGGCAGGGCTGCCTGCACAAAGGCAGAGCTTCACTCTATGTGGGGTGAGCAGGATGCAGTGACCTCATAGCTGAGCTGCCCCCACCTTGAGTGCATTTAACAGACAGTTCTGGGCCCAGGATGAATGCATTTTTTTATTGCTTACCAAATAATTATTTTATTCCTTTCCCCAACAAGCCAGGATTGATCTCCACTCATCTGGAGCTAGGGTGCATGGGGGTGGGGTAGGGAAGCCCCTTGGGGGATCAGCTGCACAGGCTAGTCCAGAATGCTTCCTAGTCACCCCATATTATTTTCTCTCTGTGGGTGGGAGGACCTCTCATCTCTCCACTGAGTAGATTGCTGGAGTCTCTCAGCCCTCTTTAAATGGCTCCCTCTCATTCAAAGAAAGATCAAGCTCTAAGCTTAGACCAGCAGCTGGCTTTAGGGGAGAGGGGTGTGTGAATGAATTGAATGCAGGGTTGGAAGGCAGTCCTCTCTCCCCGCAAGAGACTGAGGAGTGGAAAATAGAAATGGCTGGAGCAAGCTTTGTTCACCCTGATCCAGTTTGGGTCCTCAATAGGAGAAACAAGCCTGCAACCTCAAATCCAGTCACCATCCTGTAGGGTTATCAGCCAGGGGCATGAGGGAGGGGCATGCTCACACCTAGGTGATGCTAGGTCTGGCTGGGCCCCTCTCACCCCTCTGCCTTTCCCTGGCCAGGTGGTGAGCCAGATTGATAAGCTAACCTCAGACTTCGACTTTGAACTGGAACCGGATGACTGGACCACGGCCACTGTGAGCAGCACCTCCAGCAGCGACAAGGCGGGCATAGGTGGCCCTTTTGACCTGGGCCACCTCGACTTCATGACAGCTGACATCCTCTCAGACAGCTGGGAGTTCTGCTCCTTCCTGGACGTCTCTACCCCCTCAGACTCTGTGGATGGCCCAGAGCCAAACCGGCCAGGGGCTGGCCCTGACTACCGGCTCATGAATGGTGGCATGCCAATTCCCAATGGGCCACGGGTGGAGACTCCAGACTCCTCTAGCGAGGAGGCCTTCAGCACAGGCCCTGCCAAGGGCCAGCTGCCCCAGCGGACCCCGGGCACACGGGAGAGAGTGCGGTTCAGTGACAAAGTGCTCTACCATGCTTTGTGCTGTGATGATGAAGAGGGGAATGGCGAGGAGGCAGTGGCAGAGGAGGAGGTGGGCCTGTCCCCAGAGACTCCCCGTACAGAGGTCCATGTGGGGCCTCTCAAGACCTCCCTGGCCCCCTACAAGCCGAGGCGCTCTCCACTGACCGGCCACCGCTCAGGCCCCACCTCGGCTCCTGAGCAGACCCGAAGGGTCACAAGGAACAGCAGCACCCAGACAGTGTCAGACAAGAGCACGCAGACGGTATTGCCCTACACGGCCACCAAACAGAAAGCCAAGGGGAAAAACTAGGGGCCAGGGAGGGGGCATAGTGGTGGGCACATAGAGTTATAAATATATACATATATATTTAAACAAACTCAGTCATAATAAAATTTAAAAATGCTAAGGATCCAGCCCTGCAGGCCCCAAAGCTTTCCCGGAGCTCATCTAAGAGACAGAGACTCCTACTCACCTCTTAGGTCCCAGGAGGTGTGCCTAGAACCTCCCTTCCTTCCTTCTCATTGTAGGGCTCCTAAAGGAGGGGCGTGTCTGAAAGTAGGTCAATGAGGTGGGGGAGGTCTAACCGGTACTCCTCTTGAATCTGGCTGCTTGCCTAGGCCGTGTCCTGTAGGGATTCATCTGCAGGAGGCAGCTCTCAAGGAGCAGTGTCCAAGGCCAGGGCTAACAGTCAGCATGTGGCAGAGGGGACCGTAGCACTGAGGGCCTGGGGTGGCATCACTTCAGCTGGGCCAAGGATCACCTGCCTTCAACTCTAAGGCAGACTTTGCTTCTCCTTCCCAAAGGCAAACTTACCTGGGTATATACAACCCTATCCTGCCCCCGATCTCAGGGTTGCCCAGGACACAGAGCAAGATGCTCCCATGGCGTGGGCTTCCATGCTACAAAGCTGAGCTTGCACAGACCGTGGAGGGCTGGGCTGCACAGGGGTTTGGAGAGCCTGGACCACTCCCAAACCTTTCTACTCCATGTTCATTCTTATCCTCAATGGAGTCTCAGCCAGTACCTGGCTCTGCCTTGAGCACAGCTGAGGTCCACATGAGAAAGCAGGCAGCAACCACCATGCGGCCATGAACCAGGGCCAGAGACAGGTCCTGACGCGCATCAGCAGGCAGGCAACCCCAGAGAGGAATCCAGTGGCCCCACTCTGTCTCAGCTCCTCCACACTGGGACTCTGAGGCCATCTTGGCAGGTCTTGAATGACACTAATAGAGAAATGATGGGAACCTAGAAGTACCAGAGCTTCACCTATGGCGTGGTCCACACAGGGACAGCATCTGAATATCCTCATGATAATAATCCCAATCACTGCTCGTATTTATTGAGCAGGTCTCTATGTCACTACTATCCTGAGTACATTTTATAGCATAATCTCATTTAATCTTCACAGTAACCCGAGAAGACAGGAGCTATTGCTATCCTCATTTTTCAAATGAGAAGACTGAGGTTCAGAGAGGTTAAGTAACTGGCCCAGGGTCACAGAGCCTGCGTCATCCTGTCCCCCATGAACATGTAGTTTCCAGGCTATACCTGGCTCTGCCATCTGGGAGCTGTATGACCTTGGACAAGTCCATTTGCCTCTCTGAGCCAATCTACCTCATCTATAAAATGGGTCTGATGGTGTTTAGCCACCCCGCCAGCTGCTGTGGAACTTTGACAAGATGGGGAATGTAAAAAGACTTGGTAAATGTCAAGGTGCTGGACATGTATTGTAGTCAATGAAACCCCAACCTAGATTTCAGTGTTTTCTAGGGTGAGGAGCCCTGAGTGGGGTGGGAAAGAAGCTACTCCTGTTGACTGGGAGCTGTCCCTGGATCATTGCTTGGCCTTGTCCCCCATAGCAGCTTGAGATTGAGAAATGGCCAGTTTTATCTCTCTCACTCTCTCGGAGCAGGGAGGTAGCATTGCAAGGATATTGCTCCTCAGGTGCCTCCCTGCGGCATATTCAATTAAGGCAGACTTACAGCCTGCCAGGGCCTATGGAGAAGGGTCTCTGCTCCTCAGGTCAGGGCCCAGGAGAACCTGACCAGCAGCCTGGCAGCACCCACTGAGGGGCCAAAGGAAGTGCTGTGCAGCCCCAGGGGTGGGGAGACATTTTATTAGACACTCTGGAGCGGATGCCAGGGATGCCATCAGGATGAGATGGGCTTAGGAGGCCAATGCTGCAGTGTAGGGCTCTCCCCTACACCCTAAAAAGCTAGCCAGGGTGCAGCCTCCAGGTTGGAAATCCAGAGTAGCGGGGCATGGCTAGCTGTTTCCACCCAGGCCTGAGAGCCAGAGATCTGAGTTCCTCTGTTAGCCCTAGGACCCTCTTGGGCAGTTGGTGTTGATCAGTGATAGGACCCTGGTTCAAAGGATGAATGCCAGGACTCCCATTAGGGAGAGGCAGCTGGTTCTTCCCTGTCTGGCAGTGAGGAGGGACACACCTAGCTCTAAGGAGAGATATCTGGGACTTTTTGCTCTCCAATAGCAAAATTGTTTGTGGACTTATAGTCTCCTAGTTTTACAACAGGGAAAAGAAATCTACAGAGTATCTGTTTCACCAAGGAAGAAACTGAGGCCCAGGGCAGGGGTCTCTGAGAAAGCCCTGGGTAAGGCATTGTCCTCTCCTGAGAAACCCCACCCCACTCTTCCATGTGATTGCATGTGGCCATGGCTAACATCTACCACTTGGCTACTTGCTCCAAATGGGACAGTGATACAACGGTGTCCTAGAGAAGGGGGAAGTGGTATAGGTTAAGGAAGGGCCCCAAAGTGCTTGGCTGCCCTTGTATTTATGCCACACCTAGTCTGAGCCTCACTGACAGTGGGGTGGATCCCCATGCTTTCTTATGACTTGAAAGACCTCTGCAAAGAATTGTGACTGTCAGAGCTATTGAGCACAGAATATACTGCTTCAGAGTGGTGAGCTTCCTTTTCTGGAGGCAGACGCAGCTATCCCCGGGACTTCCCCCAGACTTGCCTGCTCCTCCAGGTACAATCCCTCACTGCTCTTCCCCACCTCCAAAGCTCTGCCGATTTCTGGGTTTCCTTACCCAGAATGGTCCCATCAGATCTCCCTGTTTCTAGGAAGTCTTATTTCATTGACCACCTACTGTGAGCTCAGGCTTGTGATAACTGGTGCTGTGGAGGAGGCTGAGGGAGGCAGGTGCCATGACACAGAGACAAGTCATAATCATAATAGCTCACGTTTGTTGAGCACATACTGTGCACCTAAGCATATGCCTTATCACATTTATTCCTCATGACGAATATGAGATAAGCAAGTATATTTACAAACCTGCTTTCCAGATGAGGAAACTGAGACCCTGAGAAGTTAGTAACTTGCCTAAGGGCACAGGATAGGTATGACACCAGAGTGACCCCACACTCAGTGACTCAAACATCTGCCGTAGTTATATCTGTGGTGGACCAAGTGCTCTGGTCTCTCGGGGGTGAAGGAGGGCCTGGGGATTTGAGAGCTAGGTGGGCCTTTGGTGGGATGTGAGTGTTGGAAGCAGGAAACCTGTGAATGCCATTCAGTCTTTGGAGAGCTTGGCTACTATTAATGGCCCTTGACACAGAGCCTGGCACCAAATAGATTATGGTTTCAATAAATGTTTGTTCAATGAATGAACCCCATTTGCAGAGGGAGCATTCATTCAATAACTTTTATTGCAGACCTCCTACATGCCAGGTCTTATGTTGCTTGTGCATACACACACGACTCCCCTAATTGGGTCTGGCCTTGTGTGGCCCGGCAGCCAGGGGAAGTGCTGAGAAGCCAAAGGTGGTGATGGGTCCAGACTGTGTCTCTGAGAAAGAGGCCAGGAGCATGAGACAGTAGGTCGGCTTTGTGAGGAGACCACTCTGCAATGCGGGGAAGTGGTGGTGGCAGTGGTGAGGTCCTTAGCCTGACACTACTTTACTGAGGCTGGCACATTGCAGTGTATCCATTGTCTGTGAATGAGAGTCCTCATCATCCCCATTTTGTAGACAAGGGACAGGCTATCTAGCCTATAGGAGTTTGATGGGACCAAGGAGCAGAAAGCAGGGTAAACCAGAGACTCCAGTACCATTCCCTACCCTTAGAGACAAAATGAGGCCCTATCAACAGAAGAGAGAAGGGCAGGGGGTAAGCTAGAAATTCAAGGCAGGCCTAGCCAGGTACTCCTGCCCCTCCTAAGTTCCTTTTCTTTGTACCCCCTGTCCCCCCTGCCCCCACCTATCTCCCATTCTCCAGCTGGAACTTGTGTAAGAAATCTGACATTTATTGACCACCTGGTATATGCCAGGCACTGTGCTGCATCTTTAACTAACACAGATTTAGTTGTGCCCAGCACATAATAGGTTGCTCAATAATTATCTATTGAATAAATGGATGAACCACAATCTTTATTTTATAAGTGAGGAAGCTGATGAACAAATAAGGAATATTCAAAGTTGCACAGTCAGAAATTGGTGGAGCTGGGGATTTAAGATCATTATTATTTATTATTTATGCTACATAAGAGCTGCTATTTCTAGAACACCTACAATACAATGCATTAGGTACTTTGCATAAATTGTCTTACTGACAACAACCCCTCAAAGCAACTGAGACAATTATCATTTTACAAATGAGGAAAGAGACTCAGAGGGTATAGTATCCTGCCAAAAATAACAAGCTCCTCAGTGCAGAAACAAAATCTAAATCTAGACTTCACCCTGCTTACCACACTTCTAGCTTCAGGGGATCTAGAATCCCCTTAAGCAGAGATGTTGCCAGAGCCCAGATTCACCCTTGGCACAACTGAGCAGTGCTCATCAGGTTTTGGGTGCTGCTTTCTCCAACTTGGCCCTCAGGCCCCTGGGAATGTTAGCCCAGACTCCTAGGACCCACTCCAGGTTCCCTGTGGGTCTGGGGCACTGACTGGTAACCAGGCAAAATAGCTCCAGGTCCAAAGTATCCTTTCCCCATTCTCATATCTGTGGCAGACCTTGGAAGACTAGGCTGCCTTTAGTCCCTTTCTGGTCTGGGCTGAACTGGCTTTAGCTAGGAAAGCTTCTTTGAGGAGGTGGGATCTGAAACAGAATTTATTTGTGATAGAGTAGAACTTGGGCATCTGGAAATAAGAACTAAGGGCATTTGAGGCAGGTGGAACTTTACAAAGATGGCTGAGGGGCCACACAGTAGAAAGGAGAGAGAGACCTTGCAAAAGCAGAGAGTGCAAAATGTAGCAAGGGACTTGAGAGTCCCATAGCATCCTCAGAGCCAATCCATCCTCTTGAGTATGGGAGAAGGAATTGAGTTTTCCTGTCTAGTATGAGGCTAGGAGAATAGATTGAAGAGAGCTCAGCAGATAGGGAACCACTGTAATGAATAGATAAGAATAGCACATATTTAGCACATTGGTAAGTAAAATAGATATGCTAAAGCCTTTGAAAGTCATTGTACCTTACAAGTAGGTTAAACATCCCTCCTGCAGTGCATTCTCACTGGATCTCTTTCCCCAGTGGGGGTGGGGATGCTGGGTTGACACCATCCTGTTCTAGGTAAGCTAGCTGAGATCTTGATGAGACCTCACTTTATCCACCTGCCTGACCTGAATCCTGACTACAGAAGGGAGCCCAGCTGCTGTCACCACCTGCCTCTCCCACAGTACCTGTCCTCAGCCAAATAAGCCAAGGAAACTGAGGTGGTTGACCCCAGGCCCATGCTGTCCACTGAGCTTTATCAGATCTGACTCCCTGCCAGGAATGCTCAAGCTCACATCCCTGCCCATGTCTCACAGTTCCCTGTTCAGGCTGCTCCCTTTCCTGTCCCTGCTGGATCTGTATCACCATATTGTCACCCAGAAGGCCATCTTAGAAGTATATGGAAACCCAGTCTCCAGGTACCAGCTCACTACCAGTGGGGGAGTTACTTTATCCCACTTGTGCTCTACCTGCAAGAAGGCAGGACAGGATCAGCCTGAGGAGAAACTATGGAAAGAGGCCTAGGGACTCTGATATTTGTGAGTTTCCTTGTGGCCCATGGTAGGGCCTACCACAGAGACCTCTGTAAGGATGGATAATTTTCCTTGAGCCAGGAAGTAAACTACTTGTGGAAGGGGTCACAAAGGAGGTAGTGATGGCTACATCCATGTTGGTGACGTGGGGAAAGGAAAGAGTTCACTGGTGACCCAGGTGTGCAGGAGTATGTGGGGTGGGATGACAGGAAGCCCATGCAGAGCTTCGAAAACTACACTTGCCCAGAGATACCACCACATCTAGACCAAGCCGATCCTACTCACCCTCCAATTCCCTGGGCATTTCTCTTATTCTCTTATAGAAGTTGCAATTGGTGGCCTGCACACATGTTTTGCCTTCCACACGTATGTTTGTTTTAAAGAGAATTATACAAGGATTTTCCAGTCAAGGACATGGCAGAGTAGGTAAACACTATGCTCAACTCCTCTCATAACCACATAAAAATTACAAAATTATCAAACGACCACCCTGGTGAACCACCAGAAGACTAGCTGAACATATCTCCTATAACTAAGGACATAAAGAGGCCATACCCAGATTGGTAGGAGAGGTGGAGACACAAAATAGGCCAGTCCCATGCCCGCATGAAGCAGTTAAGAATTGAAAGGAGTATCTCCACTGTGGAGGTTCCCACTGAGAAGCAAGGGATCTCAGCCCCATACTGAGCTCCCCAGCATAGAGCACTAGTGCCAGGAAGAGGAGTCTCCACAATATCTGGCTCTGAAAATTATCTGTAGTGCTGTAGACCCGGGTGTCCTCTTAAAGGACCCAAGCACAGACCCATTTGTTCACAAACACTTGTCCTAAGCCACAGGGAAGGTACAGCAGATCAAAAAATGCCAGGAACATATAAGAAGGAACTGAATTGTCTGACTTCAGGGTGAGGGCTGGAGGGGCAGCTCTCTCCCAGATAGAAGTGGTTGTAGATGCCATTGTTCCTGTATTGAGCTTTACCCTCTGCCCAGCTGGCAGCTAGAGGTGGGCACCAAATCTGAATCTTCATCAATCTGGCTAACACTGCTCACCTTACGATGGTGATTCCGTGAGTCCTCGCCCCACCCAAATCAGCACTGGCTGGAACCTCTTTCAGCAGCTGTTTCTCACTAGCAGCCTGCCTCAGCTCATATTACTGACTTTTTAAAAAACTCACAAACCCCAAACAAGCAGTGGCTGGCCTCGGGGTGCTCTATATCTCTTGTTTAAGTGGCCCCAAGCCTGCCACTAGCAGCAGCCAGCCTCAGTTTGCAGCATAGACTCTGCCAGGCATGTCCAAGTGCAATAGGTGGCTAACAACTGCAGATCACTTTGTAGCTCTTATCAGGTGGCCCCAGCCTGGCTGCAGGAAGCAGGTGACCTTGGCCTGCATCAGAACCCCTCCGAAGAGGTCGAGAACCAACATACCCAGTGGCCAGCTTCAGACCATACCATAACACCACCTAATTATCTTCACAAACAACAAGCCCAAAGACTGAACTCAGCAGGTATCATTGCTCCATTAAAGCAAATTCCATTCTGTGAGGTCAGCCCCGACACACGAGTTCTTCCACTATAGTCACAGCCAGTCCTCACAATCGATCAGCCAGAGGGTGAATCCCTCCCACTGATGTGCAAAGAGCAACCAAGGCTAAACTGTAATAGGAGGACACACACAACCAACACAAGGAACATACACCCGGAGCATCCTGCTGAGGTGACCAGTGAGCATGCACCACTGAGCTCCATAGGACACCTACTACATAAGCTTGTTTAGATGAGGAGACATAGAAGTTTTACCTAATACATAGAAACAAACGCCGGGAGTCAGCCAAAATGGGGAGACAAAGAAACATGCCTCAAATGAAGAAACAGAAAAAAAGCTCCAGAAAAAGAACAAAACAAAATGGAGACAAGCAATCTAGTAGATGCAGAGTTTGAGACCTGGTTATAAGGATGCTGAATGATCTCAGTGAGGACTTCAACAAAGAGATAGGAAACATAAAAATGGAGATAGAAAACAAAACAAAACAAAAACTAGTCAGAAATGAAAAATATAGTAACTGAAATGAACAATACAATATACATTAAAGGGAATCAACAGTAGATTAGATGAAACGGAGAATCAAATCAGCTATTTGGAAGACAAGGTGGCAGAAAACACCCAACCAGAACAGCAAAAAGAAAAAATAATCCAAAAATATGAGAGAAGTTGTCCCATCTGGGACATCATCAAGCGTACCTACATTCACATCGTAGGGGTACCAGAAGGAAAAGAGAGAGCAAGAAATTGAAAATCTGCCTGAAGAAATAATAATGGAAAATTTCCCTAACCTGGTAAAGGAATTAGACATACAAGCCCAGAAAGCACAGAGTCCTAAATAAAATGAACTCATAGGCCCATGCCGTAATACATCCTTATTAAAATGTCAAAGGTTAAAGACAAAGAGAGAATCTTAAAAGCAGTAAGAGAAAAGCAGTTATGTACAAGGGAGCTCTCATAAGACTGTCAGCTGTTTTTTCAATAGAAACTTTGGATGGCCCGGTCAAGACAGCAGGCTGGGTAAAAGCAGCATTCATCTCCTCCCAAGACCACATGAAAATTATAACCAAATTATAAAACAAATAACTTGGAGAACCACCTGAAGTCTACCTGATCATAACACATACTCAAAGACACAAAGAAAAAGCCACATTAAGACTGGTAGGAGGGGCAGAGACACAAAGCGGGTTGGCCCACACTTACGTGTAGCAGATGAGCACTGAGAGGGAGAGTGCAGCTGCAGAGACCTCCCTGAAGGAGCAAGGGACCCTAGCCCTACATAGGGGCTCCCCATCCCAGAGTTCTAGTCCCAGGAAGAGGTGTCCCCACAAAATCTGACTGTAAAAACCAATGGGGACTCTGGCCATCTGGGTGAGATGGAAGGAACCTGAAAATCAAGACATTCCCTTAAAGAGCCTGTGCACAGACTTACTCACTTGCAGGTACTCTCCCTGGTGCCAGTGAGGGTCAGCAGCTCAGTAGGCACAAGAAACATATAGAGAAAGACCTGGAGGGACAACAGCCATTTCTCCTTTGTTAGGCCCCACTCCAGGGCAGTCTACAGGTGGGTGCCATCTTGCCTGTGTTTAACCCTCCCCCTGCGCAGCCAATTCTGAAGCTGCATTGGCCCAGTGGATTGGCCTGCTCCACACCCTCTCTCTCTGGGGCCCTGCCCTACCCAGCCCACAAATTGCCTGTGGCTGCCATTGCCAGGCAGCCAGCCCTATCCTGCACCTTCCCTGGGCTACACATTTATTGGCAGGCTGCAGCCCTCAGCTCACGCGACCCAGTGTGGCCTGCACGTTTCAGGGGATACTTTTGGTGGTGAGCCACTGATGCCAGCCCGAGCTGCAATATCTCTTGAGCAGATTGTGGGATCTGAGGGCCTGAGACAGACAGCAGCTGACCTTGCTGCAATCTAAGACTTTTACAGGAAGCAACAGATTCAGTACTAACATGAAACCTGACTCTGAAATGGCCAGGTAAAATTTACTCACTTTACCCCAGTCACTTCCTGGGTCCCTGCCTCACCCAACTCACATACCACCCAAAGGCTTTTTCAGCTGCAGAATTATATGGGCATCTGGCAGACATTCCCAGGCTTTGTGGTGCACTGATCCTTTTGCTAAGCCACCCTAGGCCAGGTACTGTGAGTAACTGACCTCAGCTTGCAGAGTGGTCTCTCCCAATTGCCTCTAGATCCAGCATAGGCAGCAACCATCCATGGATTGCTTTGTACTTCCTACCAGGTAGCCCCAAGCAATCGAAGGCAGCGGCTCACCTTGGCCTACATGAGAGTCCCTTCCAAGGGGCCACAGAACCAACACACCCAAAAGCTGGCATCAGACAACAACAGAGCACCACCTGACTAGCCCCATAAGCAGCACACTAAAAGGGTGGTCTCAACAAGTACACAAGATTACCGGGGCAAATCCTGACATAGCAGCTTGTGCTCTGTGGGCGTGGCCAATCCTCACAGTCAGTCAGCCTGAGAGTCAATCTCAGCAACTGATGTGCTAACAGCAACCAAGGCTTAGCTACAACAGGAGAACACACACAACCATACAAGGAACACACCTAGAGCCCTCAATACAAGTGATCAAGGAGACTGTGCCACTGGGCCACACAGGACACCTATTACAAAAGGCCACCTGGCCAAGGCTGGGAGATGTAACAAATCTTCCTAATACATCAAAACTAAACATAGAGGCAACTAAAATGAGAAAAAAAAATTACACAAACGAAACAACAGGAGAAAACTCCAGAAAGAAACTTAACAAAATGGAGGCAAGCAACCTACTACAGACAGAGTTCAAAACACTGGTTATGAGGATGTTCAATGAACTTAGGAGGAGAATAGATGATCTCAGTGAGGACTTCAATAGAGAGACAATACGTATAAAAAAGGACATAGAAACCAAAGAAGAACCAGTCAGAAATGGAGACTACAATAACTGAAATGAAGAATACACTAGAAGGAATCAACAGTAGATTAGATAAAGCAGAGGATCGAATCAGAACAGCAAAAAGAAAAAAGAATTTTAAAAAGTGAAGATAGTTTAAGGAACCTCTGAGACGACATCGAGCATAACAACATTCGCATCATAGGAATACCAGAAGGAGAAGAGAGAAAGCAAGGATCGAGAACCTATTTGAGGAAATAATGACTAAAAACCTAGCTAACCTGATGATAAAAATAGACATACAAGTCCAGGAAGTGCAGAGAGTCCCAAACAAGATGAACTCCAAAAGACCTATACCAAGACACATCATACTTAAAATGGCAAAGGTTAAAGAAAAAGAGAGAATCCTAAAAGCAGCAAGAGAAAGGCAGCTAGTTACTTACAAGTGTAGTTCCATAAGAATGCCAGCTTATTTCTCAACAGAAACTTTGCAGGCCAGAAGGAATTGGCATAAAATATTCAAAGTAATGAAAAACAAGAACCTATAACCAAGACTCTACCCAGCATGGCTATTAGTTAAAACTGAAGGAGAAATAAAGAGGTTCCCAGAGAGGAAAAAGCTAAAGGAATTCATTATCAACAAAACAGAATTGCAAGAAATGTTAAGAGGACTTCTGTAAAAAGAAATGGGGGTGAGGGGAAACTCATAAATAAATCAATAAAATGTCAATTATAATGTACCTTTAGATAATCACTACAAACGTAAATGGATTAAATGCTTCAATCAAAAGACTTAGGGTAACTGAATAGATAGAAAACAGGATCCATACATATGCTGTCTACAAAAGACCCATTTCAGGTCATATGACATACACAGATTGAAAGTAGAGGGATAGAAAAAGATATTTCACGCTAATGGAAATGAAAAATAAAAACTAGGTTAGCAATACTTATATCAGAAAAAATAGACTTTAAAACAAAGCCTATAGTAAGAGATAAAGAAATGCATTCATGATAAAGTGATCAATACAACAAAAAGACATAACACTAGGAAACATATATGCACCCAACAGAAGAGCACTTACACATATAAAGCAATTATTGGCCAGCATAAAGGGAGAGATCGACAGTAATACATTCATAGTAGGAGACTTTAACATCCCATTAACACCAATGGACAGCTCTTTTAGACAGAAAATTAACAAGGAAACAGCCATCTTAAATGATACACTAGACCAGTTGTATTTAACAGATATTTTCAGTGCATTTCACTCCAAATAGCAGAATATACATTCTTTTCAAGTGCACATGGAACATTTTTCAGGATAGATCATATGTTAGGCCACGAAACAAAGCTCAGTAAATTTAAGAAGATTGAAATCATATCAAATGTCTTCTCTGAACACAATGGTATGAAACTAGACATCAACTGTAAGAAAAAAGCTGAAAAATATACGAACACATGAAGGCCAAACAACATGTATGGGTTAACAATGAGATCAAGAAAGACAACAAAAGATACCTAGAGACAAATTAAAATGAAAATACAATGACTCAAAATTTATGAGACACAGCAAATGCAGTCCCAAGAGAGAAATTCATAGCAATACAGGCCTACTTCAAGAAACAAGGAAAACCTCAACTTTACACTGAAAAGAACTGGGAAAAGAAGAGTAAACAAAACCCAAACCGAGTAGAAGGAAGGAAATAATTAAAATTATAGCAGAAATAAACGAAATAGAGTCCAGAAAAAAACAATACAAAATATCAATGAAACCAATAGCTGGTTCTTTGAAAGGATAAAAAAATTGATAAACTTTTAACCAGATTCATCAAGAAAAAAAGAGAGAGGACCCAAATAAATAAAAATCAGAAATGAAAGAGGAGAAGTAACTATAAACCCTACAGAAATACAAAGGATTATAAGAAAATACTACAATCACATGCCAATAACTTGGACAATCTGGACAAAATGGATATATTCCTAGAAACAACGGTCTCCAAAGACTGAGTCAAGAAGAAAGAGAAAATCTGAACCGACTAATTATTACCAACGAAATCAAATCTGTAATCAAAAAATTTCAAAAGACAAAAATCCTAGACCAGATGGCTTCATAGGTGAATCTTATTGAATATTCAAAGAAGAATTAACACCTATTCTTATCAAACTATTCGAAAAATTCAAGAGGATGGAAGTCTCCCTAACTCTTTTTATGAGGCCACCGTAACCCTGATTCTAAAATCAGACAAGGAATAGTACAAAAAAATAAAACTATAAGCCAATATTTGTGATGAACATTGATGCAAAAATCTTCAACAGGGGGAGAAAAAAAAATGATGTAAATGATAGAGACTCTGCTCACCCCTCTGGCGACCAAATCAAAGTTGTGATGGAAACAAGGAGCAGCAGCAAGGAAAAATCACCTGAGATCTAAAGGAATAAGCCATACAATTAGGGAGAAATTCAAGAAAGCACCCTGCAACTGCAGAAGGTAGGACGGGATGAGGATACGGGCTGCCCGGTCTCAAGCAGCTGAGTGAGACAGAGGCTGAGGCAGCGGCAGCAGCAGCAGCAGCAGAAGCAGAAGCCTCTTAAAGGGGCCGTGCCCGCGAGTAGATTTTCATGGTGATGGACCTGCCCGCTCTGAGCACCAGTGCCAATCTGGCTGCATTCAGGGGGCACCAGGGACTTACAGGGAGACATTGTCGGAGTGAAGGCCGAGATGAGACTTGCTCTGTACAGAAGTACCGGCTGTATCTATTGTTTCCTGTTGAGCCCTTCCCCCTCCCAGTGCACAGACACAGCACCACCAAAACCTTGATTTCATCTAACTGGATAACAGAGGTAGCTCTACCCAGAATTTTTTTAAACCCTGCCTCCCCCAACTCACGGCCCCACCCAAGCCTCATTCAGGTATATCCTCAGTGAGTCAGGTGCTCTTTGCTGAGCAGCACCTAGACTCACACTGGAGGCAGCTGGCCTCGATTTCTGGTGTGGCCTTTTGAGGCAATTATAAGCACAGCATCTGTGGATCGCTTGCTGAATTTTAACAGGTGGCCCCAGAGGGGTAGAGGATTGGGCTAAGTTTGGCCTGCAGCAGAACCCCTCTTAGGACTGTGCCACTGGACATTTACCTCACAAATCCACTAATAAGACCGGGAGACTCAGGAGCTTTGTTTAGTACATAGAAACAGACATGGAAAGGCAGCCAAAAAGGGAAGACAAAGAAGCAGAAACCACATGAGAGAAGAGAACAGAGATCCAGGTATAATGGAATCAAGCAATCTAACAGATGCAGAGTTCAAAACACTGGTTATAAAGATACTCAAGGAACTTTTGGGAAGTGTAGATAAATTCAGTGAGAACTTCATAAAAAACGTAAAAATGTAAATGGAAATTATAAAAGGAAACCAGTCTGAAATGAAGAACACATTATCTGAGATGAGAAGTATATTAAATGGGATAAACAAAGGAATAAACAAAGTGAATAAAGAAAAGGATCAAATACCCTATCTAGAGGACGAGAAAGCCAAGGATACACAATCAGAATGGCAAGAGATGAGATGCCAAGACTATAAAAATAATTTAAGGAGCATATGGGACACTATTAAGGGTCCAAATATCCATCTGATAGGTGTAACTAAAGAAAATCAAGATGTTGAACAGCTGTTTGAAGAAATAATGATGGAAAACTTCCCTAACCTGGTGAGGGAAATAGACATAAAACCTCAGAAAGCTCAGAGAATTCCAAAAATCAGCGATCCAAAGAGGCCCACACCAAGACACATCATAACTAAAATGCTAAAGTTTAAATATAAAGAATGAATATTAAAAGCAGCAAGAGAAAAACAAATAGTTACTTATAAGAGAAAACCCATTAGACTGGCAGCTGATTTCTCAGAAGAAACTATGCAGGACAGAAGAGCTTGGCACAAAATATTCGACAGGATGAAGACCCAGGATCTACAACTGAGAATAATTTATCCATCAAAGCTACCATTTAGAGTTGAAGGACAGATAAAGATCTTCCCAGACAAAAATAAGCTAAAGGAATTTATCACCACCAAGCCAGTATTACAGGAAATGTTGGAGGGACTTCTTTAAGAAGAAAAAACATGTATCAAAAACAGGAATAAAGAATGGTAACAACAATATTTCTAGCAATAAATACCTTAAATGGAAAAGAATTAAGTTCTTCAATCAAAAGATAGAGTGGCTGAAAGGATAAGAAAACAAGATCCCTACTTATGAGAAGGAAGGGGATGGAAAAAGATACTGCTTTGATGGACCTAGATGGTATTTAAGTCAGACAGAGAAAGATAAACACTATATGATTTCACTTATATGTGGAATCTAAGGAATAAAAAAACCAAACTAAAAAAAACCAAACAAATATAGTGGACAACTTGGTGACAGACAGAGAGAAGGGGGTTGGGGGAGGCTAGGAGAATGGGCTGAAGGGTTAACGAAGTACAAATTAGTAGCTGATAGATTGTCACAGGGATGGGGAGCATAGGGAATACAGTTAGTATTAATATGTTAGCTAGGTGGAGGGTCAGGGGAGGGAGGGAGCAATTGGGGGGATTGTTTTACAAACTATATAGATGTCTAACCAATGTACTGCATACTCGAAACTAATTAAAATAAATAAATTTTTAAAAATATTCAACAAAATACAAAGAAAATGAATTTAGCAATACTTATTTATTTAAATATTTAAAATATTTAAATATTCAGCAATATTTAAAAATATCATATACCATGATCAAGTCGGATTTATTCTTGGGATGCAAGGTTGGTTTAATATCTGCAAATCAATTAATGTGATACACCACATTAACAAGTTGAAAGATAAAAATCACATGATATCAATAGAAGCAAAAAAAAAATGTTCAACAAAATCCAGCATCCATTGATGATAAAAATTCTCAGCGAAATGGGAATGGTGAGAACATACCTCAACATAATAAAAGCCATACATTATAAACATATAGCTAATATTATAATCAATAGAGTAAAGCTAAAAGCGTTTTCCTTATGATCAGAGACAAGACAAGGATGCCCACTTTCACCACTTCTATTCAACTTAGTATTGGAAGTCCTAGCCACAGCAATCAGACAAACAGAAGAAATAAAAAGCACCACATTGGAAAGGAAGAAGTAAAACTCATTATTTGCAAATAACATGATACTAAATAGAGATGATTCTAAAGATTCCACCAAAAACTGTAGGAACTGATAAATGAATTCAGTAAATAACAGGATACAAAATTAGTATTCAGAAGTTGCTGCATTTTTATACACCAATGATGAACTATCAGAAAGAAAAATTAAGAAAACAATCCCATTTAAAATTGCATTGAAAACAATAAAACACTTAGGAATCAAATTAACTAAGGAGGTAAAGATCTGTCCTTGGAAAATTATAAGTCGCTGAAGAAAGAAATTGAAGAAGATATAAATAAATGGAAATATATATTGCGCTCATGATTAAGAAGAACTAACATTGTTAAAATGGCCATACTACCCAAAGCAATCTGTAGATTAATGCAGTCCCTATTAAAATACCAATGGTTTTTTTCAGAGAATTAAAATGAGTAATCCAAAAATTTATGTGGAGCCATAAAAGATCCCAAATAGCCACGGCAATCTTGAAGGAAGAACGAAGTTGGAGGTATTACACTACCTGATATCAAATTATACTACAAGGCTATAGTAATCAAAGCAGCATGGTACTGGCATAAATACAGACACATAGATCAATGGAACCAAATAGAGCCCAGAAGTAAATCTATGCCTATATGGTCATTTAATCTATGACAAAGAAGGCAAGAATATACAATGAGGTAAAGACAGTCTCTTCAACAAATGGTTTTGAGAAAACTGGACTGATACATGCAAAAAAAAAAAATGAAACTGGACCACTTTCTTACACCATACACAAAAATAAACTCAAAATGGATCAAAGACTTAAATGTAAGACCTGAAACCATTATACTTCTAGAAGAAAACATAGGCAGTAAACTCTCTGATATTGCTATTCGTAATTTTTTTCTAATATATCTTCTAGGACAAGGAAAACAAAAAAAAATGGGACTACATTAAATTAAAAAGCTTTTGAACAGCAAAGGAAACCATGAACAAAATGAAAAGATAACCTATGGAATAGGAGAAGATATTTGCCTATGATACATCTGACAAGGAGTTAATATCTAAAATTTATAAAGAACTTATACAACTCAACAACAACAACAACAAACAAACAAACAGACAAACAATCTAATTAAAAACTGGGCAGAGCAAAGCCATTCTGAGACAAAAGAACGAGGCTGGAGGCATCACTCTGTCCGACTTCAAATTATACTACAAAACAGCAGTAATCAAAATAGCATGGTATTGGCAGCAAAACAGACACATGGATCAGTGGAACAGAATCGAGAGTCCAGAATTAAACCCATATTTATATGGGCGAATAATTTTTGACAAAAAAAGCCAAAAACATACAGCAGAGAAAGGAAAGCCTCTTCAATAAATGGTGCTGGGAACACTGGAAAGCCACCTGCAAAAGAATGAAACTAGGCTGTTGTCTATCAGCACACACCAAAATTAACTCAAATGGATTAAAGACCTGAATACAAGACCTGAAACAATAAAATGCATAGAAGAAAACAAAGGAACTAAACTCAAGGACCTTAGACTTAAAGAGAATTTTATGAATTTGACCTCAAAGATAAGGGAAGTAAAAGTTAAAATAAATGAATGGGACTACATCAAACTAAAAAAGCTTCTGCTCAGCAAAAGAAACCATCAACAAGGTAAAGAGACAACCATCCGAATGGGAAAATATATTTGCAAGCAACACTTCTGATAAAGGCCTAAATTCAAAACACAAATAACTCATATGACTCAATAACAATAAAAAACCAAATGATCCAATCAAAAAATGGGCAGAAGACCTGAACAGACACTTCTTCCTAGAGAACATGCAAATGGCCAACAAATATATGAAAAGATGCTCAACATCACTAGCTATTAGGGAAATACAAATCAAAACCACAACAAGATACCATCTCACACCTGTTAGAATGGCTATGATCAATAGGACAAGTAATAACAAATGTCGGAGAGGATGCAGAGAAAAAGGAACCCTCATACACTGCTGGCGGGACTGCAAATTGGTATGGCCACTATGGAAAACAGTATGGAGTTTCCTCAAAAAACTAAGAATGAATCTACCGTATGATCCAGCAATCCATCTACTGGGTACTTACCCCAAAGACTTGAAAACTCATATCCAAAAAAATATTTGCACACCGATGTTCATAGCAGCATTATTCACAGTGGCCAGGACAGGGAAGCAACCAAAGTATCCTACAATAGATGATTGGCAAAAAAAGCTGTGGTACATATATACAATGGAATATTACTCAGCCATAAGAAGAGATGAAATTCTGCCATTTCCAACAACATGGATGGACCTCAAAATAATCATACTAAGTGAAATAAGCCAGACAGAAAATGTTGAAAATCACATGTTATCACTTATATATGGGATTTAAACCTAAAAGCAACAAATGAACAGGACAAACAAACAGATACTCATGGACATGGGCAATGGACGAGTGGCTATCAGAGGGTAGGGAGTAGGGGAGTAGGGGAGAGGTAGATGGGGTAAAAGGGGTTAAATATAGCAGGGTAGAGGGAGGGCAAAGTGGGTAAAGGGATCAAATATATGGTAGCCAAAGGAAACTAGACTTTGGGTGATAATCGTACAATAGAATATATAGATGTCAAACTGAGTATATACACCTGAAAATTATATAATCGTATTAACCAATGTTACCCCAATAAACTTAAAAAAATAATAATAATAAAATTTAAAAATTTAGGGAAAAGGTCATTGGGTGTAATAAAAAAAAAGGGCAGAGGACCTGAATAAACATTTCTCCAGAGAAGACATACAGATAGCCAATAGACATATGAAAAGATGATCAAGACATTAGTCATCAGAGAAATGCGAATTAAAACCACAACAAGATATCACTTCACATCTTTCAGATTGGTTATCATCAATAAATCAAAAAACATCAAGTGCTGATGAGGATGTGGAGAAATGAGAACCCTTGTGCACTGTTGATGGGATTGCAAATTAGTACAGCCATTATGGAAAACAGTTTCCTCAAATATAGAGTAATTTGGGGGACCATTTCATAAACTATATAAATGTCTAACCAATGTACTGTATACTTGAAATTAATAATAAATAAATAAAAATACATAAATAAATTTTTAAAAATTAAAAATAGAACCACCTTTGACCCAGCAATTGCACTTCTGAGTATTTATCTAAAGAAAACCAAAACACTAATTTGTAAAGATCTATGCATCCTTATGTTCACAGCAGTGCTATTCATAATAGCCAACATATGGAAGCAACCTAAGTGTCCATCAATAGTTGATTGGATAAAGAAGTTATGGTACATATACGTAATGGAATATTACCCAGCCATCAAAAAACTGAAATCCTACCATTTGCAATGACATGGATAGACCTAGAGGATATTATGCTAAGTAAAATAAGTCAGACAAAGAAAGACAAATGTCATATGATTTCTCTTATATGTGGAATCTAAAGAACAAAAGAAATGAACAAACTACACAAAAACAGACTCAGATACAGAGAACAAACTGGTGATTCCCAGAGGGGAGAGGGATTGTGGGCTGGGTGAAAAAGGTGAGGGGATGAAGAAGTACAATTTAGTAGCTACAAAACAGCCATAGGAATGTAGAGTACGGCATAGGAAATATAGTCCATATTATTGTAAGAGCTGTGTGTAGTGCCAGATGGGTGCTAGAGTAATCAGGAGGATCACTTTATAAATTATATAAATGTCTAACCAATGTAACATACACCTGAAACTAATATAAAATAAATAAAATTAAATTTAAAAAAATTTTTGCTGGCCAGAAGGGATTCAAAGTGATAAAGTGATGAAAAGCAAGGACTTACAACCAAGATTACTCTACTCACCAAAGGGATCATTTAGAATCAAAGGACAGAAAAAGAGCAATTGGACAAGAAAAAGAAATAAAAGGCATCCACATTGGAAAGGAAGAAGTAAAACTGTCATTATTTTCAGATAACACGATACTATATAGAGAGAATCCTAAAGATTTCACCAAAAAATTGTTAGAACTGATAAATGAATTCAGTAAATTAGTAGGATAAAAGTTAATATTCAGAAATTAGTTGAATTTCTACACACCAAAAATGAACTATCAGAAAGAGAAATTAAGAAAACAATCCCATTTACATTTACATCAGAAAAATAAAATACCTAAGAATAAATTTAACCAAGGAGGTAAAAGACCTATTCTTGGAAAATTATGTTATTGAAGAAAGAAATTGAAGAAGAAACAAATAAATGGGAGTATATACCGTGCTCATGGGTAGGAATAATTAACATCATTAAAATGGCCATACTACTCAATGTGATCTATATGGCATTTGTCACAGAATTAGAACAAATAATCTTATATTTTATATGGAACCACAAAAGACCCCAAATAGCCAAAACAATCTTGAAAAAGAAGAACAAAGTTGGAGATATCACGCTACCTGATATCAAACTATACTACAAGGCTATAGTAATCAAAACAGCATGGTACTGGCATAAAAACAGACACATAGATCAATGGAACAGAATAGAAAGCCCAGAAATAAACTCATGCCTATACACCCATTTAATCTATGACAAAGGAGGCAAAAATATACAATGAGGTAAAGACAGTCTCTTCAATAAATGGTGTTGGGACTACATCAGACTAAAAAGTTTTTACACAGCAAAGGAAACCACCAACAAAACAAAAAGACAATCTACTAAATGAGATACGATATTCTCCAAGGATACATCTGATATTGGGTTAATACTCAAAATATTTAAAGAATTCATGTAACTTAAAACCAAAAAAGAAAACAATTTGATTAAAAAATGGGCAAAGGGCCTGAACAGACATTCCTCCAAAGAAGACAGACACATGACGAATAGACATATGAAAAGATGCTCAATGTCACTAGTCATCAGAGAAATGCAATTTAAAATCTCTATGAGATATTGCTTCACTTCAATAAATCAACAGTGGTATGTGAGCCAGCCATAGTCCCTGCTCACCTTGCTCTCTAGCACTTGTATCTCTTCACCTGAGGAAGTGCACCATGGAGAGGAGAAGGTGGAGACTTTAGTCTTCCAGGCAGAATGTCAAACTCATGTCTCTCATCAATATCTTCTATTCCAGGAAGGAATTTTTCCTTCTGGAATTAATCAGTATCACTTCTGGTGCCTTGGATAAAATATGCTATGAGAGCCTGACTCATCTTCCAAATTGGACAGTGGTAAAGAGCTGAAAACTGACATAATCTCCAAACCCCAGGAATGCACTCTGACTCTGGTCGACACAGGTATTGGCATGACTAAAGCTGATCTCATAAATAATCGGGAAGCCATTGCCAAGTCTGGTACTGTAAAGCATTTACGGAGGCTCTTCAGGCTGGTGCAGACATCTCCATGACTGAACAATTTGGTGTTGACTTTTATTCTGCCTACCTGGTGGCAGAGAAAGTAGTTGTGATCACAAAGCACAATGTTAATAAGCAGTATGCCAGGGAGTCTTCTGCTGGGGGTTCCTTCACTGTACAAGCTGACCTTGGTGAGCCCATTGGCCACGGTATCAAAGTGATCTTCCACCTTAAGGAAAACCAGACAGAGTACTTAGAGGAGAAGTGGGTCAAAGAAGTGGTAGAGAAGCACTCACAGTAGATAGGTTACCCCACCGCCCTTTATTTGGAGAAGGGATGAGAAAAAGAAATCAGTGATAATGAAGCAGAGAAAGAGAAAAGTAAGAAAGAAGGGGAAGATAAAGATGATGAGAAGAAGCTCAAGACTAAGGATGTGGGCTCAGGTGAGGAGGATGATAGTGCTAAGGATAAGAAAAAGAAAACAAAGAAGATTGAGAAGAAATATATCAATCAGGAAGAACTGAACAAGACCAAGCCCATTTGGACCAGAACCCCTGATGACATCACTCAAGAGGAAAATGGAGAGTTCTACAAGGGCCTTACCAATAACTAAGAAGACCACTTGGCAGTCAAACATTTCTCTGTAGAAGGCTAGTTAGAACTGAGGGCATTGCTATTCATCTCCAGTCAGGCTTCTTTTGACCAGTTTGAGAACAAGAAAAAGAACAACATTAAATTCTATGTCCACTGTGCGTTCATCATTGACAGCTGTGATGAGGTGATACCAGAGTATCTCAACTTCATTCGTGGTGTGGTTGACTCTGGGGACCTCCCCTGAACATCTCCTGAGAAATGCTCCAGCAGAGTAACATCTTGAAGGTCATTTGTAGAAACATCAAGGCGTTAAGAAGTACCTTGAGCTCTTCTCTGAGCTGGCAGATGACAAAGAGAACCATAAGAAATTCTGTGAGGCATTCCCTAACAACCTAAAGCTTGGAATTAATGAGTCCTCTACTAATCGGTGACGCCTTTCTGAGCTGCTGTGCTATCACATCTTCTAGTCTGGGGATGAAATGACTTTTCTTTTGGAATAGGTTTCTCACGTGAAGGAGACCCAGAAGTCCATCTATTACATTACTGGTGAGAGCACAGAGCAGGTTGCCACCTCTGCTTTTGTGGAGCGAGTGCAGAAGCGGGGCCTCAGGGTAGTATATATGATGAAGCCTGTTGATGAAAACTGCATGCAGCAGCTCAAGGAGTTCGATGGGAAGAGCCTGATCTCAGTTGCTAACGAGGGCCTGGAACTACCTGAGGATAAAGAGGAGAAAAAGAAAGTGAAAGAGAAAGGCCAAGTTTGAGAACATCTGTAAACTCATGAAAGAAATCTTAGATAAGAAGGTTGAGAAAGTGATAATCCCCAATAGGCTTGTGTCTTCACCCTGCTGCATTGTGACTAGCACTTAAGGCTGAACAGCCAACGTGGAGCAGATCATGAAAGCCCAGGCACTTCAGGGCAATTCCGTGATGGGATAAGTGATGACCGAAATGCATCAGCCCCATTGAGATCAACCCCAACCACTCATTGTGGAGACTCTGAGACAGAAAGCAGAGGAAGATGAGAATGACAAGGTTGTCAAGGATCTTGTGATGCTGCTATTTGAAACAGCACTACTCTCTTCTGGCTTCTCACTTTAGGATTCCTAGACCCATTCCAGCTGCATCTATCACATGATCAAGCTAGGTCTAGGCATTGATGAAGATGAAGTGACAGCAGAAGAACCCAATGCTGCTGTTCTTGATGACATTCCCCCTGTTCCTGAGAGTGATAAGAATGCCTCTTGCATGGAAGAAGTAGATAAGGAGTTTCCACCTGCAGACCTTGTGCCCTCTATAGTGTCTCCATGGCTCCTTCAGCAGCCCTGAATGGCCCTGGCCCACCTTGTTTCCTCTGCTGATGTCTAATAGTTTTTTCTCTCTTTTCCGCCTGAGGCAGGACACAAGGGCCTCAAGCCTTCCTTTCCTGCATTTAACATTGGGTTTGGATGTTGTGGTGTGTTTTGTTTATTTTGCTCTGAAATTAAAATATGCAAAATAAAGAAGACGCAGTTTATAAATCAATCAATCAATCAATCAATCAATAATCTATAAACGACAAGTGTTAGCAAAGATGTGGGAAAAGGGAACCCTTGTGCACATTTGACGGGATTAGAAATTGGAGCAAAACTATGGAAAACAGTATGGAGGTTCCTCAAAAATTAAAAATAGAACTGCCATATTCCACTTGAATTCATCTGAAGAAATCCAAAACACTAATTCAAAAAGATGTATGCATCCCTATGTTTGTTGCAACATTATTTACAATAGCCAAGATATGGAAGCAACCTACGAGTCCATCAATAGATGATTGGATAAAGAAGATGTGGTATATATGTACAATGGAATATTACTTGGCCGTAAAATATGAAATTTTACCATTTGCGATAACATGAATGCACCTAAGAGGTTATTATGCAAAGTGAAATAAGGCCAACAGAGAGCCACATACCATATGATGTCGCTTATATGTATTATCTAAAAATAAATAAATAAATGAACAAACAAAACAGAAACATACTCATAGATACAGAGAACAAACTAATGGTTGGCAAGTGGAAGGAGGGCTGGGAAGATAGGTGAATAAGGTAAAAGGATTAAGAAGTACAAATTGGCAGTTACAAAACAGTCATAGAGATGTAAAGCATAGCATAGGGAATATAGTCAATATTGTAATAACTATATACGGCATCAGGTGGGTACTAGACTTATCGGGGGATCACTGTAAATTACATAAATGTCTAATTAATATGTTGCACACCAGAAATGAATATAATATTATATATCAACTGTAATAAAAAAAATTTAATTAAAAAAGAATCAGGGAATTTGGAGGCAAACTTAGTCCCTTCCTGGCTTTGCAGGCCACTTATTCATGGTGCTAGCCTGCTTCATTAGTCCTGCCTGCTACAGGGTTAACTAGCCCCTCAGTACCCCATTTCCTTCCTGCCTACCCCTGCAGGAAGTCATTTATAGTGGCTCCTGCAGGCCACTATATGAATCTGATTCCTCTGCTGATCTGACCTGCCCCCAGTTCATCTTTCATCATGCCATCCCTTCCTTTCTGCTCCTGCTGAGACTTAAATGTACCTTCCTTCCACCCTCATTGTTGCACCAAGATTTACTTTCCCTGTATAGCTATCTACTCTAGTGGATTACAAGACCCTTGAAGGCGGGAATAGTTAATGTGCTTCCAGGAGCTAACTCAGGGCTGGCACATAGTTGGCACTTTGTGAGTGTACACTGAGTGAATGTGCCTCTCACCTTTGCTCAGGCCCTCGGTAGCCCTCCTTTGCCTGCAGAACTTAACCCTTCTACAAACCCATGATTCCTAAAGTCTTTTTCAAAGGAGGAGATGTCATTCTGGGTCTTGGGGAGTGAAGGGACCTGATCCTCCCGCTCCTTGAGGTGTTGACCTCTGTTGGAAGTGCCAAAGCACTCACCTCATTTTGTTTTACTTTGTTTTCTAATTCAGAGACACCACTGCAGGGACGAGGGATGATTTTAGAGTTTTTAATAAAGGAATCTTCAAGTCAAATAGCCCTTGTAGCTATTCCATCAATCCACTGGAGCACCAGCCACAGAGATAATTCATTCACTAAGTAATTGCCATCATTCAAGTGTTGGATGGGACATTGTGTGATGTCAGTAAAGTGAATTTTTGCTTAATCAAGTGCCTTTGCTCATAAGGTTTATACATCTTAAGACCCAGTGAAACTTCAGACAAGCTTCTTAAATAAATCAGCATCTGTATCCCCCAGCTTCCCACTGCTGGTGGCCTTGGGAGGCTCCACCAGAAGCCCCTCTGGCCAGCCCTGTATCCTTAGCTCCCTCTGCACCTGCCCCAGCCCTCTCAGAACTTCTTTCACTGGGGCGCTGTTGAGGGCACCTGCCAGGACCACTGCACATCTCCAGAGACACCATTCATATTACATCCCACATAGAATGGCCCTTTAACACAGCTCCCAAAAGTACACCATGGGAAAGGTGTCCCTCAAAATTGTGCAATGTGGTGGTTCTGGCACCCACACAAGACCACAAGGAAATGTGGCTCAGACTCTGAGCTGAGGCCATCAGGGCTTTTGAGACCCTAGATTCAGAGCCTCCTCATACTTCATGCTTCTGAGCTCCAGCTGCCCCTAGAGCACCCTCATCTCACACACTGTGGTCTAGAGAATTTCCAATACAGAATAGAGCATGGGGTTGGGTATGGCTAGTGATGGTGTCCTTGCCTTGGCCCCAGACTAGTCCCAAGGGAACCATAATTCTCACCCTACGTCCACCTCTGGCAGAGACCCCATTCCCAAATTTCAGAGATCAGAGAAAAAGATATGTGGCAACCCAGGCCTAGCAGAGCACCATCCAGTCTTGAGGCTCAAGATCACTGATATCCATGGTCAGATTCATAAGCTGTCTGTACTCTGGACCAAATAGTAGGTGGGGCCAGCCCAGACCTATAAGGAACACAGGGCGAAATCATAGGCTTTGGAGACAGAAAGACCTGGATCTGCAAGTAGGGGGTCCATCTCCTACTTGCATTATGACTGCATGAGTTACTTCACTTCTTGAAGCTTCACTTTCTTAAGAATAATAAGACCCACCCAACAGCACTGCTATGAGACTCAATGACAATGTACATATAAAACTCCTATCCAAGGCCTGGCAGAAGAATGTGTACCAACAGTGTATGTTTCCTTCCCTCTCAAGGGCTGTCTGCCTCCCTGTCATTATGGCCCTAGGAAATGTCTTGAGCTTAGGAGCAAGACTCTAGTAAAACATTCCTGTGGCTGCTCTTGGAGTCAGTTTGCAAAGTCCAGAGAGAGATGGTATTTGCTTCTAATGTCACCACATAGGCGATGAGGAAGGTGGCACCAGAACAGAGCATACCCAGAGGCTTTGCTAGAAGTGGGCCTATCAGAGCCAGTGGTATCCTACAGGTTTTAACAAGCTGTCCATTAGGAAAGATTTATCTCCTCCACTTTGTAGATGACCATATCTGGCACTAGACAGAAACCTCCCTTGTCTCCTGGAGACTTTAGAGACAGGAAATTAAATAACTTGGAATTAAAACAGGAAATCTACGTTGTTGGGGTTGGGGAACAGGGAGGCATGGCCAAAGTGTCTCCTGGAGCTGGAAGGGAAAAGTGGGAGAGGTGGGCTGCAGGGGCTCCAGCACAAGGGAGAGATTTACCTCATCTGATGACCGTGGGCCGCTCCCTGTGTTGTAAGGACCTTGTACCCACCTGCTAGCAGACAGACAGGTTGTTGTCTTAGGGTCCCTTCGCAGGGTCCAGCTCTGCCTGCTACCTCCTCTGACCTGCAGCCTCTTGCTGCTTCCATCCAGTGTTGCCTGTCTCACGGTAGATGCCAGTGAGGGATGGCCTAGGCCTGTCCTGCTTACCAGGGCTCCTCAGCCCTCTTCTCACTAAGTAAGTCCCCTCAGAATATGGCTATGAGAAGGCCTGGTGTCTGATCTCTCTCCTGGAGACTCGGAGAGCTCACCTAGCTCCAGGTTGTCACTGCATGCTCCCCTACTGTCATCTCAGAACTTACCTTCCTCTCCCCACACTCCACCTCCTCTTCCTATTCCTCCTCAATTCATCAGATGCAAAGCAATATTGCCCAGCCATCCTTCACCAGGAAGCTGACACTTCTCTGCTTTATAAAGATGTGCATTCTGGGCTATGGACACCGCAATAGAGAACAGCTGTACTGAGTGAATCACTCTTTCACCTGATTGCCCCCGTGATCAGTAGCATTCCAAGGATGGTTGGAGGAGATAAGGGCTCAGTCTACATTGAGAGTTAGGGCTCAGGGAGAGGCCAAGGACCAGGGTCAGAGTTCAGTTTACTCTCCCTGACTCAGCTCCCTGATCTCTAGTGTAAACCATTCTTCATATACAAAATGCAAAACGACTTCTCACTTTCCTGCTTTAAAACCTCTACAAGACGAAGAAAACACAAAACTTCAGTCATTCCTCATGGCCTTTAGGGATTACAAAGCACGACATTTGAGACCCTCCACAGCCTGGTCTCTCTGGTCTCTCCCTTCTTTGCCACTCTTATCTGAGCAGCTTTCATTCAAAGCAGATGAGCTGCTCTCAGTCCCTGAAGTGTCTGGTTCCTCATGCTTTTGTGTTCTTCAAGGCCATTTCCCCTCAAGAGACTGACCCTACTTCTCCTCAGTATTGTGTTGTGTAATGGTTTGCTTGAGCTCTCAAGTAGAGCAAAGCTGGGTTCAAATCCTTGTTTCCGAACAG
This sequence comes from Pteropus medius, assembly GCF_902729225.1. Lineage (NCBI taxonomy): Eukaryota > Metazoa > Chordata > Mammalia > Chiroptera > Pteropodidae > Pteropus > Pteropus medius. The sequence continues at coordinate 3,647,901 of NW_024354911.1, forward strand.
AAAGAATTCATCTACCTGGCGCTAGCAGAGCCAAAAACTAAACACTGAGAATTGCAGTGGAGAAAGATTGGTTATTTTATTATGAATAATGCCACCCAGGGGACCAGGAAGCTAATGTTCAAAAACTTGAACCCCCCAGTGGTTTTCAGACAAGGAGTTTTATAAAGCAAAATCAGAGTTATTATGCGTAAGGGGTTTGAGGTCACGAGTCTTGCTAATTGGCCAAGCAAGTGAAATGCAGTAAATCATAATTTCAGGTCTTGCGGTCAACTTCAGTGTCATGGGGATGTGGCCATGCTTTGGTGCTCAGGAGCTGAAACACAACTTACATCATGATGTTATCTTTAGCTTAACAGAAACCTATACCTTGTAACCCTTAGTCAAGTCTTGGCCATTATTTCTGGCTGTCTTAAGAGGTTAATTACTAGTAAAGGAAAGGGCTAAAGCTTACAGGGCATGCTGTGAAGAAACTGAATAGAGTACTGGGGCTACACATTAAATCAAAATTATACATTAAATCAGGACCCTCAGTTTCACTCTGCCTTTATCACTTGCTTGCCATGGGACTTGGGACAAATAGCTTAGCCTCACCTGAGCACAGGGCACAGCTACAATACCTATATATGGGCCAGGGTGAGGCTTTTTAAATTTTTTAAATACTCAGTACCCTAGAATCAGCCCCTTTCTGCTTAAAATACAGTAGCTTCTGTTTACTACATTCAACAATGACTAAAGTATGAAATATCCTTCAGGACTCAGCTCAAATAGCCTTCTTCACTTCCTCCAGGGTTCCTCCTCTGGACCCCACAGCTCCTCCAAATCAAATTTGTGTCAATGTTCATTTCCCTAGAAGATCATGACCTCTCCATCCCACTATAGCATGGGATCGAGCATGAAGGAAGGCTGCATAAAGAAACAAGCCAGAGGTCCACAGCTGAGAGCAGCTTCCTGAGCACCAAGTCTTGGACGCAGGCAGAGGCAGGCATGCCCTGGGGAGGTGAGGGATTAGCCAGAGGGGAAGGGGGTGCTGCTGCCTGGGCAGCCAGCGACACAGGAGGAAAGCCTGGGATAGGAAGCCATCTCAGTCTCACAAACCACCCAGGCTCAGAGGAAAAGCAAAATATGAAATAGTATGTTCACTAGCATCAGGGCCTAATCTGGGACTTCATGGCCCTGAATCCAGAATGCAGAAATAATGATGAGTGAGTGTGGAGGGTCAAGTCTAGAAAATGATAAGTAAGAGAGTAAGTCTCCCTTGACTGGAGGCAGAAGAGGCAACTAGCCAAATGGTATCCTCATCCACGGCAGGCCCTGACTCCCTTCACCTAGGACAGGACACGTGCTCCAGCTCAAGAACCCAGAAGGGCATGTCCATGTCTGGTTGTAAATAAAGCAAGGACACTGTTCCTTAAAAGTGTCAGATGCATGCAACGAATCAAAGAAAACTTTGCAAGCCACCTTAGATAATATGAATATGAAGAGGGGATGCAATAGAAGGGCAGGCAGGGGCTCCTTGGAGTTTCAGAGGTGGCCCTGGCAGAAGGCCACCTCTGCTGGCAGGCAAGAATGAAAGAGCCCCAAACCAGAATACATGAAGGTTCTGCTCTGCCTGTGGCTATTGCATGATGTAACATTAAACAGATCCCCTGCCCCACCTGGGCCTCAGTCTCCTCCACCTGAAGTACAGAAACAGCAGATTCCACACCAAAGGGCTTAGGGAAATGTAGAAAACAAGTAAGAGTTGTGCAAAGTTAGGGGTCAGGAAGGTTGGCGGAGTAGGAGATGCAGATCCTGGGCCATGGCAAGAAAGGGACTCTGGCTGGGGAGGGAGGCCTGGGATGTCACTAATGAGGTTTTGATAGACAGGGCTGGGCGTGAGTGAGCTTGAGGGACTGGCCTTCCTTCATTCCAATGCTCAGCACACTTCAAATTAATAATTAAAATGCTTCTTGTCAGATTCCAGCCTGACACGTAATTAGAGCAGCTCCAAGCTTTAGGCGATGGTGATAAAAACAGTTCTTGTTAGAAAGAGACTTTCCTAGGGATGAGCTGGGTGAGGATAGAGCCCTCCTCCCAGATTTCTCCATCAGGTCCTCCTCTCCAACTGTACTCCAGATAGATAGGACAGAGGTTCCCTTTCTCTCTTGGGAGGGGTGAGGGCATGGGCAGGAACATCCATTTTCCCACCTGCGCCAGGAGGAGGTTGGACATGGTACCATTCTAGCTGACATGAGGGATCAGCACAAGGGTTTGTGCAAGGAGGGCAGGCAGGGGCTCCTTGGAGTTTCAAGGACCAGACAGACAAATCTAGGAACCATCTGCAGATCCTAAATCCGCCCCCGACATGTACACACAAGCTGTTACTATCATAACCTTTCTTCCTAGGACTGCTGGGGGAGCTGAGAGCTCAGCCACCAACTGTTCAGTGGTCAAGGTACCCCAGGTCCCTTCCCACCAACCCATGACATCTGTCACTTCCTTCTAGAGCACAGCCCTTCCTCATTCCTACCAGCAAGATGGGGCACAGACCCAGGAGCCTAGCTCCCAGCTTCTGGGCTTCTCATTTGCCCAAGGGCAGGGGCAGAGCTCGAATATGAGAAACTTCCATTTTCAGGCTCTTCCCTTGTGAGCAGTTCTTCCAGAGACTTGGCCAGTCTCCTCACTCCCTTGATCCCTTCTCCCAGAGCTCAGGCCTCGAGCCCTGCCCAATGGTCACACCTCCTCACCTGCCACCAAGCCTGGGCCCCTGAGAGAAGGAAGGTATCCCCACTGCTTAGCTCATTAAGAGAAAGTCGTGAGTGCCCATGCTGGGGCTTTGCTCTGTGGGCCTGCCCTGAGGAGCTTGGGAATCAGAGCTCATGTCAAAATTACCTATTAGAAGAAGAAAATCATCTTAAAGCACTGTTGTGCTACTTCATTGAAGTTGCCTTCATATATATTTTAAAGATGTTTATTAAGAAAACCACGGGAGCAGGGAGGAGGCTGCTGAGGCTGGGAGGAGAGGCGCTCTGTAAGGTCTCTGCTGCAGCCACAGCCACCACCGAGAAAACCTTTGCTCCTTCCGAGGGGCTGACCCTGTGGGGCCTGCAAAAAGGGAGAGCCTACATTGTTGGGCTACCCCACCTCTTGCAGGAGAAGTCTACACAGATACCTATGTTCCTGTCCTTGGATTGAACCCCATAGGGCTATATAACAGAGTCCCATGGACATGGTACTGAGTGGGGGCAAGGACTTACTGGGTCCTCCTCTGAGTTTTGCTCCCAATTGCTGGACATTTCCTTCCCTTCTTTGAGCTCAGTGATATAGTGAATGGAGAGGCCAGGAAGTCCCTTCCTGGGCAGGCTGACATTTCTAGATTTGTGGATGCTGTCCTTTGCTCTCATCTCCCCCTCCCTCATCCACACCCCCTGCGTACTCGCAACCAGCCAATGCTACATCAGACCAGGAGCAGCAGAGCCAGAACAGGTGCACAGAGCCAGACAAACATCCCCAGGAGCATCTTGGCCTGCCTCACCCCACTCCAGCCGGCAGGGAGAGCCTGGCTCAGAGCCTGGGGAAGGGTAAGGATGGTGTCTGCCTGCTGCTGCATCTTCCCTCTGGTGGGGATGGGGCAGGGAGGGAGGCACCATGCCTGCCTCTGACGCAGTTTCTCTCCTCCGGAAAGAGCCTCTTTTTCTTCCCAAGCCAAAGCCAATGAGCCAATTAAAGCCTGAGAAAGCAGAATCGATCTGCAGTCCACAGGATGACACTGATCTGCAGTGCTGGTACCCAGGGGCCATGGCTGCTTCCCCATGCACCTGGAGCTCCTCTGCTGTCATGCCTTCTGAGCAGAGAGCAATCTCCCCACCCCATCTCTATCCTACCTACCCTCTACACACCCTGTCTCACTGCCTATCCCCTCTCTGTTGATCTCAGGGCAAATCTCTCTGCTTTCTTCCAGCTGAACCCCATGCCGTCTGCTCAGACCTATCCATTTACACCACATCGTAAGTGTCGGTGGGGTGACCATATAGACAGACTATCTTTAAATAATCTCTTTCCATCTCAGTCAACCAGGGTAAGTAGGCACTATTCTTGATCCTGTTTTATAGATGCAGCCTACAAGGTCTCAGAGGATTTAGCACCCAGCTCCATAAGGGTTAGCAGGTAGCATCCCCCACACAGAGTGTATGGCAGTGGGCACAGGGAGCTTAGGGAAATTTCTCTGGTAAATATAAATAGAGGATGACTTGCAATTACCATATCAATTGTTTCTGGGCAAATAGAGGCTTCTAAGAGATTTTAAAAATAGATCATTGCTTAAAATAGGTTGTCAGTCCTATTTTAAGTCTCATTGGAAGTCTCATTGACATTATTCATTTGCTGGGAAATCCTGTTTTCAGGGGTAGTGCAGAAGCAAACTTCGGCCTGGTCCTTTCCATTCAGAGACTGGATTAATGTGATTTGGGTACTTTCCTGCCTGCACTGTAGCAAGGACAGGGGCTGCTCTCGGCCATAGGCTGGATGGGGAAAACCCAGACCTGCTCTGAGAAGAAAGAGATGAACTCCCAGAAAACAGCGAAGGAGCTGGTGCTTCGTCGTGGCTGTGAAACACCAGGTGCAGTCAGAGATCCGGGCGATGCGCAGGAAGGAGTGTGTAGGATTTGCATGGGAAGAGGAAACAGGGTGGATCTGGTGAGGGAAAGAATTTGAGCAAAGGCTTATGACCAAGATTGAATATGGTCCCTGCAACTTCTGCCCTCCATCAGTCACCTCTGTCCCCTTCTCCCTCATCACCCATCCTCCAGACAGAGCAAGATGCACTCCTCTCCCAGCACTGCAGAGCCCACTCCACAAACGCCTGGGGTCCAGAACCCCTGACTGCCAGCACATTCTCTTCTTGGGCTGACCTAGATCCTCCCAGCTGCAGTGGGCAGGCGGACATTCAGAAGGGCAGCATGGATAGAAACACCAAGGAAATCAGCAACCTAGCAAGGCCTCTCAGGGCACCAAGGCCTTCAGCGTAGTCACGCAAGTGGGCTGAGCTCCCTCTGCATCCTGGCCAGCTTCGGATTCTCGGACTGTTTCCATCTTAAGCACATGGACGTCAAAGCAATTATGAAAGCTAGAGGACTAAGAAAGCAGTGAGTTCATTCATTAGCAGCAAACTACACTAAATTATCTTAGCAAATATGGCAAAATGTCAGTTTAGCAGCTGGCAGAGACATATATCAGTTCTTCTTCCCAGCATCCCAAGACTGGGGGTCACATCCTGCAGGAACTGTTTAAGGGAGGGAACTGTAACACAAAAGGAAGGAAAGGAGGTGAATAGGGTGCAGACCAGGGCCAGGGAGCCTGATGACCTGTGAATTATGTGACTAGGCAAATAAACCCTGGATAGATAAATTTTGAGTCTGAGGAAGGACTAGAGACCCTGCAGGTCGGGGGCAGGGGTGGGGGGAGGTGGGGAGGTGGCCGTGCATGGAAGTAATAGAGGAGAGAGGTTCTGCTCTGGTCACTCTGGATATGACAGATCTGTAGACCAGTAGAAGCCCCAGGATACCCTGGAGCAGAAGCAATTTTGAGAAAGGGAGGGAACAAAGCAGAAAGAGCACAAAGGCTGCTTTCTTGAGCCTGGCACATGCACACAGACTGACGGCTGCTGGTAGCTGCACAGATGGTCCCTCCTTCATGGAGAACACGGTGCTAGAGGGAGAGACCGGCCCTGTGACTGCACATCTGGAGACCTAGGGGTAACAAAGGAGAGAGACAGAGGGAGAAAGGGAGGAGGATGGGGGAGGGCCCCCCGTTTGCCATACTGAACTGAAAGAGACTGAGCCATCATCCATGGCACCTGATCCTTCCTCACTCCTTCAAAGCCTGGGTGCCTGGTCTGACCGAGGGCAGGAACTCGGAGTTCCTGCTCTCTCCTGAGCCCCACAACACAGAGAACCCCACACTAAACATGAGCATGTCCCTCAACCTTCCTTGTACCTGTATTTTCTGTGTATCCTTTAGAGAGAAAACAAATGTCCTTTGGTCTGATTCAGTGATCATGGAGGACAGCTGGCTTATCTCATGTGCCTAGTCTCAAAGGTCTCTATTCAGGGTTACCCTCTGAATCCTATTTTTCATTAACATGGAAGGCAGGCTAGAGCCCCTGGGGTATGCACATGAAATATTTAGCGATGATCTCAACCAACTGCACCAGAACTTCTAAGGATGGAACCCAGGCCCCTCTATTATTAAAAATCTCCTAAGTGATTCTAATGTGTAGCCAGGATTAAGAACCATTAGACTAATGAGACACAGAGCTGTATCACTGGGAGCATAGCATTCAGGATCAAGGAGGTGAGAGGCTGATCTATTATGAGCTGAAATATTACAATCCATGCCAGGGGCCTCAATATGAAAGGACAATGATGAAACATGCTCAGAAGATGGCAATAGGGGTGGAAAAGTCATATCAGTTGAGGGAGGTAGAAGAGAGGGGAAGGGGCTATTTTGCTGCTCAGATGCTGGGGAAAGGCTGGGGACAGGCCACAGGCACTCTGTCTCTGAGTGATGAGATGCATCTGCTCTTGAGACCCAAGGTTTCCTGTATTCTAGCAAGCACCACCTCATCAATGGTGAAACAGTGTCACCATAATTACCTGAAGCTGGTAGAACCAAATCGCAGGTTAAGAACATTCTGACACAACTACAGGAGATTTAATTTGCTCTGAGGCACCTGAACCCAGCGAGGTGCTGACGAGCCTCTGCTATCTGTTACTGTCACGTGTTCCGGGTGCAGGATGCAGGGCTCAGCACAGCCCCAGCAGAGATTTAGACCTCAGCGCTGCCCCTACCCCCATCCTTGGGTGGAAGATACACTCACTTCCAGTTCCAGGGAAGTGAGGCAGCAGACGCCACAAGGCAAATGCTGAAGGGGAAATGGGTCCAGAGTGGGTTGGGGAGGAAGAGATGACCACAAGTCCTGTCCATGGCTGAGTCAGGCTCCACCTCTCAGCTCCCTGTCCAGACGGGGTGGGAATTCCCAGCGCCCTACCTGCCCTGTCTAGAATCAGTTTCGCTAGTGGCCCTAAGTAGTCTTCATTTGTATGTTCTTGCTGCTACAGGGACTGACTAAAAAGGCAGCCCAAACAATTGGCAACTCTACCAACATTTAAAATGCACAGGCCTGTGACCCTTAGATCTCACTTCTGGGGTTCCATACTGTAGAAACTCTAGCACGAGTCTGCATTATTTGTATCCAAATTGCATGTATGAACTGGCAAAATATATTCTGGAACAGTAGTACTGTAAGATACCATGTAGCTATTTCAAAAGAATGGGGGAGGTCTTTGCAAGAAGCTAGACACAAAATAATATATATTATAGGATTCCATTTATACGAAGTTCAAGAACAAGCCAAACGAATCTCTTGTGAAAGCCGCCACAATAGTATCTCTGGAGGGGCTATTGACTGGGAAGGGGCATGAGAGAACATCTGGATTCTGGAAGTGTTTTATAATCTTGACCTGAGTGATAGTTCTGTGGGTAGAGATACTTGTGTGAAAATTTATGGAACTATACACTAAAGACTAGCATCTTTTAAACACTAGATGTATGCTACATGTCGATATAAAAAAATAAAGTAAGAAAAGAACTGCCTTGGAAAAATGGTTATTCTGCAAAACAGTTGCAGAATAATACATATAACTTCATTTTTGTAAATGTGTAAGGCTGGGAAAAAGTCTGGAAGGACAGCAAACCCTTAATAGTGCTTTCCTCTGAGAGGCGGACTGGAAGTGAGGACAACCACTTTACGCATTTTTCTATCATTTGCATTTGTAGCATTTGAATCCCCTCCCCGCAGCTTCTCACTTCATGCTAGCCCCCAGCTCCTGTTTCTCTGTAAGTCTCCTGCCCTTGGATGCCTGGGTTTTTGGTTATTTAGGGCAAACAGGCTCCACATCTCAGGTTAAGACTTGAGCTTGGCAACAGGATGTTTGGACATCATCCGGCTCAGAGTCTGCCAGGGTCCCTGCTCATTGGCCTCTGTGGACCAGCATCCCACTCAGCAACTGCCTTCTGGGATGAGCAAGGTCAGGTGCCTCCCCCTGAATAGACCCCATGGGAGACACCGTTTATGCCTGTGAGCAGAAGCAGAATGCTCTGAAAGAAGAAACAAGCAGGTAGGGAAAGGCAGGGTGACTCAGGGCCCCTGGCCTTGCTGTTTTCACTCCCACTGGGTTTCCTCCTTCTGAGTGGTCAAATCCACTAATTGGTCTTCAAGCCTTAGTTACAAATGGTCCTGGAGGTGAATTCTGGTCACACCTCGAGCCAGGCAAATGAACCCTTGCTCTCTCCCCTCTTTAATATGGATGTGACACCTGCAGGCTACAGCTTGTCGCATTGTGAGAATTATTTCTCCTTTAAAATGCAGGAGTTGGAGCTTTGCCCAGAAAGGGCAGCTAAAAATACTGTTCTCTGGGGCATTTGTCACCAGAGACTTAGTGGCCACATTCCTCACCCCTCACCTCACAGGCTAGTCCCTCACCTGCTGGGTTGCTCCCACAAGTACTGATACAGCATCGCATCTGAGACTTAACCCAGCCCTGTCAGAAAGAAAAAGCACTGGTGACCATGCCTGTTTTACAGATAAGCAAACTGAGATTCGGAATGTTGTTCTGCACAACTGCCTGGGGAGCAAGAGTGTGAGGCCCCCACTGCAGGGAAGGAAAGACAAGCCCGCCTGTGTGCCCAGCACTTTATAGTTTGCAGTGTCTTCTTACCTCAGCTTTGTCCAACCCTCACAACAACCCTATGAGAACTGCTATCACTACACCTTACAGGGTTTGAAGTCCAGTGAGGTCAGCAAATGGGGGGTGGGGTGCAGGAGGAGCCTCCCATGGATCTTTTGCTTCTAAAACCCACCTGCAGCACCAGTGGTGGAACTTCAAGCAAGGTGACCATCTCATTCCTAGAGCCATCGACTTTATGACAGGTGCTCTAGTTTGTAAAGAATGTTGCATACTTTTCAGAAGAGGACCTGTCACATCTACTTAATGGATAAGGAAATTAAGGTTCAGAGGTATGAAGGGGCCGGTCACAAGTTAGTAGCAGAGCTAGGAACAAAAGCCATGTGTCTTGACCCCTAGCCCTGGCTCCTCCTGCCACCCCGAGGCCCATGGAGCTCTGGGACCAACTGGCTGGTCCCTCGGAGTCAAATGAGCAAGCATAGTGCACTCTGCGGCTGCCATGTACCTGAATACAGTTCTTGGGAAACCTGTTTGCCTGCCACGTTTACTCTCTCTTCTCAATCGTTGGAGGTGGAAGGTGGAGAAAACCTCAGGCCCTCTTTTCGTATAGGAAGAGTAAGGCACAGGGAAGCTAAACGTCCTGCTCAGGGGCACGAGGCAGAACGAGGTCCTAGACTTGGACTTCTGACTCAGGTCTGGTGCCCATTCTACTGGGTCAGCCGAGAATGGCATGCAGAACTCCTTTCCTGTCAGCTTCTCACTGAGTCTCGGCTTCCCCATCTGCAAAATGGGATGTTAGCAGAGGCCCTCAACAGGCCTACGGTGGAGTCTTCTGAGACAAAGAAATTAGGAGATGCTTCCAGGAGTGGGTGGAGACATATACAGTGACCAAAGGACCTGCCTTTCTGCATAGCCAACTTCACTTTACCAAGAGGGAAACTGAGGCCAGGGAGGGCACCATGGCCATTTGAGACCCAGTGCTGTTAAGGGTGGTGAGAGAAAGGAGATCCGGCCCGATGTCCAGGAGGGAACCCTTCCTAGAGTCCTGATGCCCGCCCTGCTTCCACGCACTTTGCAGAGAAAAAAACTTTGTACAAAGGCATTTATTTTCCCCCAGATACACCCCCATTTAACAAAATTCCTTGGAGTTCCACATTTAAATTAGAAATCCCCACATCTTCCCTTGCTGGAGAAGGGAGATATGTCAGTGGGAGAACATCAGTTTACTCTACCAGAGGCTGGGGGCCAGCCAGAGACAGGCTAGAGATGTCTGCCTGGCCCCAAAATAGCACCATGGTGGGAGGAGAAGCTGCAGCCCTGCTCCCAGAGGCCTCAGGCTTCCCCTGTGCAGGGCTCTCGGGATTTGTTAGGCCTTGGCTATCTGCCCACCTGCTCGCTCTAAAAAGACATTTTGGGAACCATCAGCTCCTCCAGCTGTGGCAATAGGCTCTCCATCCCTCTCTCCCAGTTTTTGCTCCTGCCCCACCCCACCCCCACCACTCTGGGTAAGGACTAGGGATGCAAAGGGGGTGAGGTACCCAGGTTGTGGGCACGGATGAGGGGTACAGTAGGTAGCAAGGCAGGATCCCCTCCTCATGAACTACTGTTCATGAGGGTTCATGAGGGTTTCATGAGGGTTTCCAGCTCAAGGGCAAGCTACTATAGGGAGTGGCTTGTCTTTTCACGGAGGGTCCCCCACACCTAACACAGTGCTGACACCCTATGGGTGCTCAGTGAACATCACTTGAATGGATAAACAAAAGGAAAGGTGGGAAAAGCAGATGGACAAAAGCTGACCCCTAGAGACCCAGTGTGACCAGCACATGCTTCCTGTGGGGAGGGTAGGCAGAGGGGGGCTCACAGGACACAACCCAGAGTACCACGGAAGAGAATGGGCCAGGGGAGGTTTGTACGTGTTCCAGCACGTGCAGCTGCATGTCTCTGCATGCTTTGAGAGGGGACCTGTCTTTACTTCGTTGAGGGGAAGGCCAAAGTTAGGCCAGGGTGGGAGGAGGCGGGAGGAGACAATGATAGACTCAAGGAGACGCTGAGGCTGTAGTGCTCTGTCTGAGGAGATGGGACTACAGACAGGTCAAGAAAGGCTGAAAAGTGTTAACTAGTGTATCAGGGCCACTGGAGAAACAAGATGAGGGGTGACCGTGTGTCATGTCTTTGGAGAAATAAGGCAGAGGGTCAGTCTATTGTGTCCTTCGGAGAAAAAAGACAGCCAGATGGTCTGTGTAGCATATCCACTGGAGAAATAAGGTGGTGCGGTGGTCTGCGTATTGTGTCCATTAGAATAAGGCAGCAGGATGATTTAAATATTGTGTCACTGGAGAAATACGGCAGCAGGATGACTTGGAAGTCATGTCCATTGGAGAAATAAGGCTGCGGGGTTGTCTATGTGTCGTGTCCTTTGCAGAATGAGTAGACCCGCCAGGGCAGAAACCATCTGTTGAGGACAGGGAAGCCCCAACCCAGGGCTCGTGCTGAGGCCCCAGTGCAGTCGGAGGTGGGGGCCCAGGGCAGGGGCGGCAGCTCCCTGGTCTTTGTGGTTAGGCTATTTCTTGTCCATCATCTGCATTTCATCGTGGGAAGAAAAAAGTGGGGAAAAAGCATTAAATGCAGGAATTCTACTCTTGAGAGTATGCCAGAACCCCAGGCACACGGTCACATGCTTCCAGGGGCCAGGGACTTGTGTAAGAGTGGCTGCAACAATCTGACTAGCAGCCCCTCGTGCTAAGTGCTGCCTTCAAGGCCCAGACAGACACAAACACAGGGCTGAATGCCAGACAGACCATGAAGGCACCTGAGGGAGACTGCCCAGTCCTCCCTGGCCTGGCTCAATCCCCATGGGTCCACTCGCCCTGCACACTTTCCTCTCGCTGGTTCCTCTGCCTGGCACTCTTTTCCCTTCCCATCTCCCCCTGCCTGTCCGTGATCCATCTTCCCCAGCCTGGCCCACTTCCCTTCACTAGCAGGAAACCGTTTCCAACTTCTCCTTCCTACAGACTTCCCCCAGAGCTTTGCTGTGGGGAACCTCCCTTCCCCTGACTTCCTGACTCCTTGTGGAGGGGTACCCTATGGATGCATAGCCCCAGCCTCACTCCACTCCTTGGCCTGCATGGAGAATTTAGGAGGGCCGGGGTGTTTACAACCTCACCCATTCCTCTCCCATTCTTCGGGCTGTGTTTGTCTGGAAAAATAGCTCTCCTTTCTGGGGACTACCTCTGTGCACTTGTCCAGCATGGCCAGAGCCTGGGGGCCAGGCTGCCACGATGGAGAACAAGATCAGAAAGCCACTGCTCCACACACCCAGGCCACGTTCTCCAGCAGCTCCCTTCAGAAATCAAGCTGACATTTTTTTTCTCCATCTGCTTGATCCTTCTGTGCCTCATTTGGTTCAGAACAACAGGAGGGGGATAACCGTCTCCACCTTTCCGGACACCAGCATAGGCCTCCACTACTGCCTCTACTGCACAGAACATTCCACAGCATTTGAAAGTAATTTACAGAGCGTTTCCGCATCTATAACCATGCCTAATCCTCATAACCATCTTGTAAGTATGAGGGATTTCACTGCATTCCACAGGTGAGGAAACTGCCCTAGAAGGTCAGGGGCAGAGAGTAGAACCTAGGCCTTCTGTCCCTCCCAGGAGGCTCTTTCCGCTATATGATGTTGCCTTTCTAAAGACCTCCTACTTCCTCTCATGAAGTCTGAGTCTATCACCCATATATTTTGGACAAGTTCCTGAGGGCCCCATTCCCTCTCTCTGGAAGTTTCCTGAGGACAGGGCCCGCCTGCTTCTTTCCTCCCCAGAGGAAAGCTAAACATAGAGATGAGCATTCAGGAATTCCTAACAGGGACACCAAGGCAACCTGAAAAGATGTACGATTCTATAACCTTTGGCAGCCAACTTTGATTTTCTAGGTGTAAGCCACTTAGATCTAGTGGCAAGTCTGCATCAAAGAATACTTTGGTCAAAATACACACAGACACACCCACACAAATACACATATATTTACACACAAACATACATACATACATACATACATGTGGCTGTCAGTTACTTTTAATAAGGGAGAATCTCAAAATAACCTCCAATCAATTATTTCCTAATATAACTACTTGTTACAACATGAATAATGATTGTTAACATTTACTACCCATCCGCTATGTACCAGCTGAAAAACACATTTCCTAGTCTCACTTGAGTTAAGAGTCATGCGATACATTCTGACCAATGGGATGTAAACGGGAGTGCCATGAGCTATTTCTAGTCAAGCCCTAGAAAAAACTGTACCTCTCTTTCTTCTTTCCCCCTGCCTCAGAGGGGCGGGGGTGGTGGGGGAGGGTGGAAGGCGTGGGAGCTGGAGCAGCCACGCTGCACTTGGGGACAGAAGCTTTGAGTTGAAGAGGTCGGAAACCAGGTAAAGGAAAGCTGGCTCCAGGACACTGGTGACCTTAAGATCACCTATGTTTAGACTGTTACAGGAGAGAGAAATAAGCTCCTGTCCTGGTTAAGCCTCTGTCATATCTGTGCCCTAGTAGAGCAGCCAGGACCTTGGTTACTCCTTCCTCTGCCCTTTCACCAGGAGGGTGTCGAGGCTGCTCTTCTGGGGAGGGAGCCTCAGGTCATCAGTGAAGGGTGACAATCCCCTCCCCACAACCCTCCCTGCCTCCTACACACAGGTGCACAAACACACATGCAATCTCAAGCACCACATGTCATTACCTTCTTTGTTTTCGGAGTGTTTGAGAGGCCTCAGGGCTGCAAAAAAGGAAAGAGCACATGGTGAGGGGTAAATTGTAGAAAGTGGTGGGGTAGGGGTGGGGCACAGGGACAGGAGCTGATGAAGAAGCGAGGGCAAGAAGGACTGGCAGGAGGAAGAGTGGCAAGAGGGAGAGGTCGGAAGGGAGGAAGCGACATCACAGCAGCAGGGAAGGGGGCCCTAGGCTGCTGTCCCAAGTCCCAGCTCCACTCTGTGGCTTGTCGCTCCTCTCTCTGGGCTTCAGTTTTCTGCATTTATAGAATGGGAACAACTACCCTGCCCTCCACCGAGCTAGAGATGTGGAGGTGCACTGAGTCTGCTCTACAAATAAGGGTGAAGTAAAGTAATAAAGGAGGCTGCAGATGTCCCCAGATGGGCCCGACATCATGTGGAACTGACACTGACCAAATCTCTAAGCCACCGGCTTCTCCTCACTCCCTCCCTTCTGTCAACTACCTCTGCCTCTGAGAATGAAAAATGAGGCCTGATCCCAGAGCTGTCTCCATACCCGGACACCAAAGGCAGAGAATTAATTGGCATAATTTATAGCAGTCCCAGGTGTCAATCTCCTGCCCTTCCTTTTGTGGGGATGGGGAGGGAACTGGTATCAACTGACACCATCCCAAATGGCTTAGCAGGAACCTGCCTCTCCCAGCCCAGGAGCCGGAAGGGAAGGCAGTGAGGGCTCCAGTGGTCGTGAGACACCAGTGTCTCAGTAGCCACCCCACACTGGGCTCCCAGTTTGTGTCCCCATAGCACCATGACCTTTGCGACCCCCTTCTTATCTAGTCACTCCGGGGAGCTTGGAAACAGCCCTCTGGGGCTATTGGGGCAGGAGCAGGATGACATTTTACAGATGGGAAACTGTAGGCCAGAGGAAAAAATCACTTTGACCAGAGTTACCTAACCTCTAACCAGAATGGGACTATCTTAAACTGTCTGCCTAGTAACAGAACTCCAAGGTATTGATCACTTACCTGGCATCAGGTATAATACTAGGCCCTTTATAAACATTGTCTCATCTGATGAAAACCACACAACCAATGAGGGGAGGCAGTTATTATGAGGAAAGGGAGACTCAGAGATGCAAAGTGACTAGCTCAGGGCCACTCAGCTTTTATGACCTGGGGCTGGAACCTAAACCCAGGCTGCCCTGTCTCCTGTGCCCTCATCCTCTCCTAGGAAGCCACCAAACTCCACAGTGCAGGGTCCCGTGGGGGTGGAGCCGGCTGATAGATTGGTGAAGGCAGGCAGGAGAGGAGAAGCAGCACCTGGGAAGGAATCGGGAAATCTACCTCCAGGACTAATGCTGAGCAGGACCAGACTCACCTGAGTGGGGAGGCCTCAGTCCACAGGACACATTTCATTTAAACCTCAAGCAAACATGGCTTTTCCAGGTCCTGGAGTCCTCTCTCCTATCCCTCTGTCCTTCCCTCAGACAATAAGGCCAGCTCCGAGCTCAGACTTACCCGTCTTGGAACCTTCTCCATCCCCATCCTGGTCCTCAGCTCCTAGAAGAGTGAACAAAATACGTTCTCACACCCATTTTCGTCACTGAACTTCCCCACCTAGGGGTGTAAGAGGCAGGTAAGTGGGGAGCAGGCCTGACCTTGTTCCAAGGTCAGCACAGAGCAGAAAAAAGGCAAGATAAAAGGGCTCCCAGCCTAGAGCCCACCACTCACCAAGCCAAGAAACAGCTACTTGCCTCCACCAATCTTCCAATCTCATCACCTCATGCATCCACTCACTCATCAATCCGGTCAACCATCACCTTCTAACATGTACACACATCCGTCTATCAGTCCACTCATCCTTCTACCAGCCCACCCAGCCACCTGTCTGTCAAAAGACCAGCCTCTTCCCCATTCACATAGTCACCGTCATTTCTGATGCCCAGTCTTCTCCTACTTCTCACCATCTACTTTCATGTTTACCCAAGAAAACTTTTCTGTTTACCCATGTATCACCCAACAGGGTCAACTCACCCACTCACCAAGGTCCATTTCCTCACCCACCACCAGAGTCAACTTACTTACTCACCACAAAGGTCAAGCCACCCATTTGCCAATATCAGCTCACTACTTGCCAGTCACCAAAATCAGCTCATACTGACCCAGCCCAGCAAGTGGCTTCAGACTCTACCTACTCTGAGATAGACACACCCTCTCACCCTCTCATAGTGACACCAAATGCATGAAGCTGCTAAATTTGTGCTGCTAAATTTCTGTGCTTTACACCTGCACTCTCAGACACACTCATGGGACTACAATCTCACAGCCACACTTGTTTGCACAGACATATTCAACCCCTCCTCACACTTCGGCCTTACATGTCTACCACTCACCTCCAGTCACTCATATACACACTCCTGCCATATTTGTACACACAGACAGGCTCATACTTCTTCACACATACAAGACATATTCAGCCTCTGGATCAAATTCTAGCCTCTTTTGCACACCCGCACTCATTCTGTCACTGGAAAGTGACACTCATGTTGATGTCACGGACACGGCAACATACCCAAAGACACAGGCATCCACAATCATACATGCCCCCTCTCTCACTCACCTGCATTCTCCTCTTCACAGCTCTGTTTGATCTTTCTCCAGCAAACAAAGGCCAGGGCCACCAGTAGTACAACAAGACAGATGGAGAGTCCCACAGTCACCCATAGGGCCTCAGGGGGGAATGTCATGGGCTGTCCTGAAATGAGAAATGGGGAGAATGAAATCATTATGTCTGAGTCCCACGGCCATGAGGACAGCATCCTCCTCCAAGGTATGAACAGAAGGCTCCCACCCTCACTGGACCCCCGCACTAAGAAGAGAGCGCACTTAAGTTTTCATGTCCTTCCTCACTCATCCATACACCCTCCAAACCCTGACACAGCCATGTGGACATGTCCCAACCCGGCAAGGTTGAAGAGTCTGCAGTTGATGCTCAAGAACCTTCTATGGCTCCCTGCTTCAATCTTCATAGGATGATTCAAGGACCTCGATAATCTGCCTGCCACTTACCCTCCCCCAGGCTTTGTATCTCAGCCAAACAAGTGTCCTGACCATTCTCTGCAGAGATACTTGGCTCCTTCCAGCCTCTACACCATTGCTGTCAGTTTCCCCTACCTAAAAAGTGCTCCCAAGCTCCCCACACAGCTTAAGATCCACCTCCTTGGGAGGCCCTCCGTGATTGCTACAGCACCACCTGGTGATATTCTCCATCCAAGTCAAGAGTTGGTGAACTAAGTAAGGCCTGGCAGCCAAATCTGGCCTGTGGCCTGTGTTTGTACAGCCCATGAACTAATAATAGTTTTTACATTTGTAAAGGGTTACAAAAAAATGGAGAAGGAGAAACAGACGGAGAAAAGCAGCAGCAGCAAGAGATGGTATGTAGCCCACAAAGCCTAAAATATCTACTATCCAGACCTTTACAGAAAGCGTTTGTAGACCCTGCAAAGCAAGGAGGGTGGGTACTGAAGGTGCCAGAGTGAGAAGACTTGCCAGAGGAAGGTTTCCGTGAAACGCTGAGGGCCCCCCTGTAAACTATCTCATGGCAGAGGAAAGGAGCTGAGGTGCCCATGCCTGGGTCAGGGCCAGCACCTGTTCTGAACACACCATCCTCCAGCCCAGCCCCTGCACCCATGCTGGGTCCTGGACAGAGGCCTTGCAGATGACAGATCTAACCAAAGAAAGTGCTGTTTTCCTGTGCTCTCTGAAAACCATGAGCACCGACGGCATCAGCAGCCAGGGGTCAGTGGCTGAGAGCAGTGCCATGAACCCTTCAGCAGCAGACGCCCTGCAGGCATTGCAGCAGATGTTACCTTCAGCCAACATGGCTGGCAAAACTGCTGCTCTGGACATTGGAAGCAAAGGGACCCATCACCCTGAAAAGGAGGAGAGGAGGACAGCAGCTGACATGAGGGGCCAAGAGGGCCCGTCCATGAAGTAAATGGGAAAAACCCCTGGGGAGCCCAGGGTGGGCTCCTGCAGTCGGGGACAGAGCGGAGATGGAAGTACCCAAGGGGAGAGAGGCTCTCTTTCTGTGTTCACTCCTAGGCTGGTTTGGTGCCTAGAATGCAGGTCAGACTTGCCCTCATTCAACTAGTAAAGGACAGCAGGGCCCAGACCTGCTTCTTCAGGCTCCATGTCCAGTGCTTGCTCCATAAAGCCCCCTCCCCACGGCACACTCAACTTCACTAACATCCAGCAGGTGTGGGAGAGACTAGGCTAGAGGACTGAAAGTCTGAATCCTAGAATGTTTACAAGGCACAAAGCTGCCGGAAGCAAAATACAGGCCAAGGGCTCCAAAGTAGGCCAGACCTGCTCTAACAAAAACAGGAGGTTGGGTGGTGGGGAGGAGAGAAAATTAGGCTGAGAGGCTAAAAGTTGAATTCTGGTCCTGGTTCATCTGTTCACTGCAGGGTGCTGGAGCCATGGCCCACAGACCCCCATGCATGAGTTTAGAGGGGCCACAGACCCTCAAAATTCAAATGCAAATTACTGCATTTATCATTTATCCAATTTTCAAAGAGGTGCCTGACCCCTAGAAGAGCCAGAGCCACTGTGCTATAGTCTGTGGTCTCAGGAAAGTTCTCTCTTCTCTTGGGGCTTCAGTTTCCTCATCTGTGAAATGAAAGCACTGTAAATGTTAGTTACTAAAGTTTAAAATAAAGATTTTTCTTTTTGATGGGATAAACATTCTCCCTGCAACTGCATTTATACTGAAAAGCTCTTTCTGCAATGTGGCAAATATCCAATTCAGCCCAGCGTGCAAATTATCCTTCAAGGTCCTCTCAACTCGCACTGGTCCCTGGAGAATTCTGACCACTCCAGTCAATTTCACTCTATCTGATAGTTCTTATTCTTTCTTGTGAACACAGCAGACCATATGCTATTCTTTAAAAGGTCCAGGAGACTACTCAGAATATCCAAGAGCCCAGAGCAGTGACTTCTCCACAAAGAGCACAGATCCAGGGGGTGTCCAGGGAGAGGTTAGGGTCAATCTTGGGAGCGGGGGCGGGGGGTACTTGCCAGAAGGAAATACCTACAAGAGAAGGAGGAACAACAAGCCTGAATGCCTAGATGACAAGTGTGATGCCCACCAGCTCTGAGCTTGTCAGCAGTGAAGGCCATGTAAGGTCCAGGTGTGCTCAGGGGGAGGACAGGAATAAATCAGTGAATCCTGGAGGCTTGTGCAGAAACTGGGGACCAGGTGCAGATGAGGACTCAGGTAGACTAGGTTGTGTGGAAGTCATGGGAAGAGAAAACTGGAGAACCAGACAAATAGAACCTGCTGTCCTGACCCTAGAGTATGTGGAGAGGCCCTGGGAGAGCTCGGCTGGCCCTTGGGGAGAAACTAAGGAACCAGCCTGTGGTCCAAAGACAAATGGAGACTGCCTCCCTTAGCCTGAATGTGGGCCTGAGCCTGCTTCACATCTCCAGGCACAAGGGGTGCCCACTAAGGTAGGCATTCAAGGAAGGGAAAGGGTGTCTGGGCTAGGACCCCAAAACCAGAAATTGAGGGAATTGCCAAATGGGTGGCATCCATCTACTGTTTGACCACATGGGGGAAGCAGAGAGCACCCCACCATTCTAACTGCTGACACTGATAGGATGCAGAGAACTGACCACCTGTAGAGGCCCAGCTATCTCTCAGGGCCTCAGAATCAGATGATGCCCATAAATGCAGCAACACTTTTTCATCGCCCAGAGAAGCTTCCATAGGAAAACACTCTGTCACCAGGTCCCCCGGGCCATGCCTTGGGGCCGCCCCAGAACTCCCGCCCACACCTCAGATTCCAGGCAGGTACTCTTGTATAAGAACAAGTGCCACCTAAGGTGATCCCAGGAGAGCAAATATTACAAATGCCTCTTATCAGCTCAAGACAAGTCCCTTAAGGACTTCTTGGGGGGAGAGTTTGAAACACCTGAAACACATGAATATGATTTTTCAAAAGTCTTCTGAGCACCCAAATTTACCTAAATTCCAGCTTAGGGTCTAGAAAAAAGGGGTGACTCCCTCCATCCTTCCCAGCTTTTCATCTGCCCCCTACCTGTAATGGTGACAGAGCCGTGAGCATCCTGCTGCAGCACAGGGTTGCGCACCAGGCAGCTGTAGGTGCCATTAGCGCCCAGCACCACCCTCAGGATGCTGTGCACATCGAACAAACCCTGCTCGTTGGCCATCTGCGACGTGGTCACGTTGCCGGTCAAGGGTGCACCCTGCCCATCCTGCCAGAGCACCTCGGCCTCGGGGTAGCCCCGGTAACTAGAGCACGTGATGGTCACCGTGTCCCCAGGCCGTAGGTCTTTGTTGGGCTCCAAGGTCATGCTAGGCTTTGAATAGGGGGCTGGAAGGAAGGCAAAGGGTAGAAGTCAAGGTAAGGTAAGGCAAGGACAGGTAAGGCGGGGTCACAGTGGACGAACAGGGCACCTGGGGCTGAGAGTACAAGAGTCAGCACTGAGCAATGGGTAAAGGGTTAGGGAAGTGTGAGGGGTGTGCCAAGGGAAGAGCCCTCCCGAACCTCCCACGCCCCAGGCGCTCACCTGCCACTTGCAGGCTGACTGCAGCGCTTCCAAAGTCCCGGATGCTCACGAAGCAGGTGAAGCTGCCCTCATCCGCCACGCGCACGCGCTGCAGCCTTAGGGATGCATTGCCCTGCACTAGCAGGTCCGGGAAGAGCGCTGTGCGGTTGGCATAGGCGCTGCCCTGGTCTCGGCCCTCGGAGAAGCTGTGCACCACCTGCTTGGTGTCTGTCAGCTGCCAGATGAGGTTGAGCTGCGCCAGGCTGAAGCCCGGCTCGGGTGAGAAGGAGCAGCACAAGGTGGCGTCGGTGCCCACCAGGGCCACTACGGGGTCTTCCGGGACCTGGACCTCCACAGCGCCTGAGGGTGAGGTTGGAGGGGCAGGGTATGAGGAGGAGTGGTGACACTCCGGGCTACCACCGCACAGCCTCCTAGATCTCCGCCCCATCAACCCCATGCCCCGTTCATTTTCCCATTTTCTTCCCACATCCAAAAGCAGATTGTCTCAGGACTCCCATACCTGGAGTCTCCCTAATCTTCTGACAAGAATAACAGCAAGTTGGCTTTGGCCTGACAAGGCACATTCCAGGGTACAGACTTGGGGCAACCTCCAACCCTAGCAAACCCCTCTTCTCAGCCAGGACCCATTTCCCTCTCCTCCCTTTCATCTCTGCTGAGATCTGACTGCTTCTCCATCCTTCCGGAGGTTTCCGAAGCCCTGAGTCAGGAGGCCCACAGAGCCAAGAAGGCCCATCACCATCCTCACCCCCTACCCACCCCAGTTATCTTTCCCATTATTACTAGGCATCTCACTGTTCTGGCAGACTGAGGTGGGGAGCTAGATTCAGATGCCGTGGACCCTGCTGATAAGACCAAAACCTCCTTCTCTCAGTGGGACATAAAAGTAAAAAACAAAAACAAAAACAAAAACAAAACAAAACAAAAAAACAACCTGCAGGGCTTCTGTGGGGCGTGATGGTGACAGAGCCGTGAACGTCCTGCTGCAGCACAGGGTTGCGCACCAGGCAGCTGTAGGTGCCATTAGCGCCCAGCACCACCCTCAGGATGCTGTGCACATCGAACAAACCCTGCTCGTTGGCCATCTGCGACGTGGTCACATTGCCGGTCAAAGGTGCACCCTGCCCATCCTGCCAGAGCACCTCAGCCTTGGGGTAGCCTCGGTAACTAGAGCACGTGATGGTCACCGTGTCTCCAGGCCGTAGGTCCTTGTTGGGCTCCAGGGATATGCTGGGCTTTGAATAGGGGGCTGGAAGGAGGGCAAAGAGTAGAGGTCAAGGTAAGGTAAGGGTGGGGGCCGAGGGGGGCGTCACAGTGGACGAACAGGGCACCTGGGGCTGAGAGTACAGGGGTCGGCACTGAGCAATGGGTAAAGGGTTAGGGAAGTGTGAGGAGTGTGCCGACCCTCCCACCCCTCAGGCGCTCACCTGCCACTTGCAGGCTGACTGCAGCGCTTCCAAAGTCCCGGATGCTCACGAAGCAGGTGAAGCTGCCCTCATCCGCCACGCGCACGCGCTGCAGTCTTAGGGATGCATTGCCCTGCACCAGCAGGTCGGAGAAGAGCGCTGTGCGGTTGGCATAGGCGCTGCCCTGGTCTCGGCCCTCGGAGAAGCTGTGCACCACCTGCTTGGTGTCTGTCAGCTGCCAGATGAGGTTGAGCTGCGCCAGGCTGAAGCCGGGCTCCGGTGAGAAGGAGCAGCGCAGGGTGGCGTCGGTGCCCACCAGGGCCACTACGGGGTCTTGGGGGACCTGGACCACCAAGGCGGTGCCTGGGGGCGGAGTCGGTGGGTGGGGCGGTGAGGAGGGGCGTGGACACTTCGGGCCTCCCTAGTCCCCCTCTCCTTCGGGGTAAACTTCAAGCCCCATCCACCAGTCCTTTAAGGCAGGAGACCTAAATTAAGTTTATTGCCTGTGGTCCTCATTCAGTCAACACGAATACAGTAAGCACCTACTATTTGCCAGGTCTAATGTAACAGAGAATAAGACCAAAGTCACATCCCCTACAAAGCTGACATTTTAATGGGAGGGAAAGGATAAACTAGTGCACAAATCCTCATTAGTATGTGATTAGAGGTAGAACGAAGAAAATAAATCAACGGATTAGAAAGTAAGGTGGTAGCTTTTCAAAAACCTGGCCAGTACTTTACTCCTGTCCGTGCTGGCTGCATTTTTCCATAAGTACATGTTATCTTGATAAATTGGTAAGATGAGTCTAAAAAACTATACACCAAAATGTTAACAGTGGTTTTCTCTAGAAGATAAAGAATCACAAGTGCTTTTTCTTTTTTTCTTTTCTTAAATAAACATAATTAGTTTTTATACAAGAAAGAATACCCATGCCTTTAAATATGGTGGTGAAGTACATTCTTAGAGCTATTAAGCTAAGATTTAAAGAGAATGAAAAAGAGCCTGATGTACAAAGAGCCAGTGTAAGAGTTAGGGGGGAACAGTGGGTGAGAAGGCCCTGAGGCAAGATCCAGCTTGCTATGCGACAATATCAGGAAGCTGTCAGTGTGGCTGAAGCATCTAGACGAGACAGCTTTGTGAGATGGTACGGAATTAAGGGTTTTCTACATGCAATGAGAAGTCATTTGTGGGGTTTTAATAAGGCGTAATCTGGGAAACGATGCTTACAACTCACTCTGACTCCTCCGTGGAGGATGGATTAGGAGGCTATTTCAGTGGTCCCTGTAAGAAGTGACGATGGCTTAACTTCAGAGGATGGCAGTGGTGATGGAGAGAATGGGACAGATTCAAGGTTTATTTCAGAGGGAGAATGAGCAGGGCTTGCTGATGGATTTGAAGTGAGAGGAACACAGGAGCATGGATCTCAGCAGCGTGGGTCAACTCCATCCCCAGGGACACAGCCCGGGCATAGCCAGAGACAAGCCCCCAGTGCCAGGTTCCCCTGCTCCGCCCTTGCCCTCCATCCTGTGGATTTACTCTGCAGCCTTCCCTGTCACCTTTGTCTCCATTCTAGCTCTTCTTTTAGAGCCCTGAAAAGTTATGCAGGTGTCCCCGGTAGCTTTTCTTTTGGAGAGGCGTGCCCCCTACCCTGGCACTGCAATACTTGGGTAATGGTTAGATTGTATGCTTTGGGCACCAGCAAAGCAGGCACAGTCAAAAAGTGTAAAGATCAAACAGTCTTGACACAAAACTTACTGAATACAGCACCCAAAAGGTTTCTTGCATTTAGAAAAATAACATTGAATGGTAGTGTTTTTATTGTGAATTGCACACACAGGGGGATACTATAATCTTTTCAGTGCATAGAGATCTCTAGAAGTCTTAAGCTGGCCTTGGATCTCGCTGCAACCCCAGGTGCCCCAGGCCAGCCCTCCAACTGGAGACCAACTGGAACAGAAAACTCCTTTTAGGGGACATTTAGGAGAGGAAACCTGAGGAATCACCCAAAGCCCTTCCTCTAGAGAAAGAAAAGCGGCAGATAGAGAGATGCTTCCTTTTTGTGACCACTAGACGGCACCAAACACTGAGCTTAATCTTCCTCCACAGAGGAAGGTGGTAGGTCTCCAGAGCAGAGGCACTGATTAAAATTTGAAATATGGGATGAGGACATTGTTATGAAAGTGGCTGCCATTGTTGAATGCCAACTCTGTGCCAAACACTGTGTGGGAAGATTTACATCATTTATTCAACATGGTGATTTAGCACCTACTATGTGGCTGGCACCAACCCTGGAACTGGGGATAGACCCTGTTCTTTGAGCAGAGCAAGCAATAAGCAAGTAAACATATAATATGTCAGGTGGAGATAAATGCTAGGAAGAAGCATGAAGTAAGGTCAGGGCTGGGGAGGGATGTGCTATTTTATAAAAGGTAGCTAGGAAAGCCTTGCTGAGGAGGTGACATTTGACATGTTAGTGTTCATACTATCATTTTATAGAAGAGAAAATGGAGGCTAAGAAATGTAAAATAAGTTGCCTGGTGGCTCCAGGAGGTGGAAATGAGCATGGACAGGGTACTAAGGAGACTGGGAGGAGGTTCACCAAAACCCTCCCCATCCCTGCTAGATTAGAGAGGCTCTGTAGGACCCCTGGTGGGAGAGGGTGCCCTTCCCCGACCTCCAGTCCCCACACTGCACTCCTCACCTGTGAGGCAGAACCAAAGCCCTCCCAGGGCGGTGGCCACACGCACACCTGTGGCAGGGCTGCCCATCTTCCTCTGGGGCAGCTGACAGCTGGGCTCTCTGTGGTGGAAGGCTGCCCCTGTCTGTGAAGAAGAGAAAGTGAGACCTTGTCTGAAAAGGTCCTCCCCAGGCACACTCTCACCTCATCTCCCCTGAACCAGCTTAAGAGAATTTCTGAGAGATGCTAGCAGGAGGAAATTCACAAACTGTGGAGGCTAGACCAGGGGAAGTGGCCGGGACTCACCCTTTCAGAACTAAGATGTAAATATAAGGAAGAGCAGGCAAGGTGGCAAGTAAAGGCAAGGTCGGCCTGCTGGGGCAAGGATGCACACAGATCAGTTTGGGGAGAGAAGCTGAGGCTGGAGCCAGACTTAGGGATAGACTAAGAGGTCTGACTTTTACCTTGAAGGCAGCTGGGAACCATCAAAGATTCTGGACTAGGGGAAAAGATATGGTCAGGGCTGTGCTTCATAAAGATTACTCTGAAGGTATCTACAAGATGAGTGAAAAAAGCTGAACAGAAGAGACGAAGCAGATCTGGGTGAAAGTGACAGCACTGGAGGATATAGGGAAAGAGAAAGGGAGCAAGCAGTTAGGGGTCCATAGTTTTGAGCCCAGTGACCAGGTGGGGTACTCACTGAGACAGAGAACATGAAAGAGTTCAGTGCAAGGAGTGTAAAGTTAGCAGGGTTTGTGCAGAAACTTCCAGGGGAGAGTTCTAGGGGACAGCTGGGTGTATGAGCATGGGGCCTGAGAGAGAGAGGACATTTGCTAGTTTAAACATGTAGATTAAGTGCCCAAGATGGATCAGAAATGGAAGAAGCCAGGACTGGGGCTAACCGCCAAGGCTGGAGACAGGACTGAGAAGTTGGTCTGTGGCCACAGGTCAGACCTCAGCCTCGGGGAGCCCAGACATCCCTGGGTCCAGCCCTGTTCCCAGTCCTGGCTGTGCGCAAGGTGTCCGACTTGGGCTGCCTGCTCGAACCTTTTCCTTGTGTCCCATAGCTGCTACCTGATTGTTCGTGCCACATCCTGATCAAGCTACATATACAGCATCTATCTATGATACTGTGGACGAAGAAGGGGACACATACTAAACCTGACAAGCTCAGGGGAGGTCAGCATGGTAGGCCCTACAAACCCAGAGACTGAAATTAACCATAAGATGGTTTAACTCAGAGACTGAAATTAACCATAAGACGGTTGAACATAAAAATTCCTAACTAAAAGCAGGTCAGGGCGGGTAGTCACATGTAGGCCTGTAGCTTCATTGACAAAGGTCAGTCTTCACCTTAAGTGAGCCTGTCTACTGTCTTTTTGCATCTAAGATAACATCTTTAAAAATGTCAGAGTAATCTCCTTTCCCATCCTCAGGGCACAACCACTCATCAGAGCACAAGACCACAGAACCCTCATTGTTATCTTGTTTCCCACACACCATCTCTATGTGCTGTATCCCAATGTAAAAGAAGTATGTGTCTCTGTTTTACTTTTTATCCAATATCGGAGATACCCCGCCCCCTTTGCTTTCTCCCATCCCCTTAATCTACCACCTGTGGATTTCATGTAACCCTTCTTATGTCTCCTCCTTTTATTCTAATGTATAAAATAAATCGCAAAACTGCCATTCTCCAGAGCATTTTCTCAATCTGTTAAGTTTTACTTCCTGGCAATTGTCAGTTTGGCTTAAATAAACTCAAAAATTCTCTACAAGTTTGGACGTTTCTTACGTCGACATTCCAACACTGATCGACAAGCCTATAAATGATTTCACATTCTTATAACCACCCAAGAAGATAGGTTGCACTACTTGATCCCATTTTGCAGGAAAAAAATATGAAAGTCCAGATAAGTGAAGTGACATCATAATATGATATAATTTGCCAGTTAGCACAGCTGAGAAGGTTTGGGTTCCCAACCACACCTTTCTGCTCTTCCACGAAGCAAAACTGAACAGACATTAGCATCAATTCCAGTTATGACACCAGGCCTCGACCCTTCCAATCCCAGCCAAGCAGTCCCCCACCCCCACACACCCAGCAGCTGGGCTGAGGGAGTCCCTCAGCCAAACTGGGTGCATCCTGCCAGCACCCCCTTGCAGCTGTCTGCAGCGGGGAAGCCCTGAGCAGCCACTTCCTTCCGGGATGCTTCCTGTCCAAACCTGGTGGCTGCAAAGCCTCACCGCCTGCTGAGTCAGCACCCCTCCCTGCTCCATTCATAAAGGAACCCTTGGCCAGCACCACATCCTGCCTACAAGGGCCACCACCACAGCCCACAGGAAAAGCTAGTGGCCTGCCATGCCTGCCTGTCCCCAAAGGAAGCACCCAGGACTAAGGATTAAGAAGCTCTCAGATTCCAAGTCTTCCTTCCTCACTTTTACTTGCAGACAAACCAAGGGCCTATCTGTTCTTCCCAGGCGCCCTCCCTCACTCTTCCTCCTGCTGCTCATGCCTGCTATCTCCCACCCTGGCCTGTGTGACCATCTCCCTTTGACCCTCCTGCCACCCTCCTCAATGGCCCTGTTATCTCCACTCTGTCACCACCATCAACCCCATTTTCTATAGTGCTTCCTCTTGGGACTCAAGGCAGGAACCCTTCTCCCTGCTTAAGAACTTCCTGTAGCTCTTCGTTTCTTACCCAAGTTAATCCATTGTCCCCTGCCCAGTACTCAAGACCTTTCTTATGACTGGCTCTTCCATACATCAAGCTAATTCCTGCTATGGGGTTTTACTCCCCAGGGGAATGACTGCCGCCTTTGTGAATGTGGGAGATCAGGGAGTGCCTCTCTCCTGATCAGACCTATCAAGCCCCTCCAAGAGCCAAACTGTCCTTCCCTCCAGTGGAAAGATGAGGAATGTCTGATGGGTGAGTGTTGGGCTTGCTGCCTTTGACTCCTTTCTTAGACTCTGGATCTAAGAAAGTTCCCACCTTTATGGCTTACTCTGGGGAGAAGCCTGACAGCCCAGAACCTAGGAGACTGAGAATTCCATAGCACCCAGAGGCTCCATCACAACAACTGGGCCCCCAAGAGCAGAAGGCAGAAGGGAGAAACACATCTGGGAGAAGAAGTGCTGCTCAGGGAATGGGAACATGGCCCAGGAACAGAAAGCCAATCACTGCTCGTGGAGACAGATGGGCCATCCCATACACAGAGTTTCACTAGAGGCACAGACCTCATGCTGCATTCACACCACCCTGCCTATCTCTTCTACAGAGGGGAATTCTCACCCTCAGACTGGACCTGCCCAGCAGTCAACATGAGCCACCCCTCCCAGTGAGTCACCAGCCAGCCGGCCCTCTTTCTTCCTCCTCTTCCCCGCTCCCCTGTCCCAATCCCAGCCATATGTGGGAACTCCAAGGAGCCCTGACAGAAAAGACAGGCATGTCTTGGATTTCCCAGAGAAGCAGGAGTGAGGGGCCCAGGCCACCTTTGACCTGAGGGTGCAGCAGGCTCATCCAATTCCAGCAGAGATAGAGCCTCAGGGAAGCTCCTGAGAAATGACCCAAGATGTGCCCCCCACAAAACCAAAACCAAAAACAAGGGCTGAGATTGAGCTCTATACCAAGAAGTCTTGGACATGGGGCTACCGAAGAGGGACTCCTTGCCCCCACCATGACCACTAGCAGCGCCTCATATTCTCCTGTCTTGCTTTCAGTTTCTACAGGGGCTGCTTGGGCAACACTTCCCGCAAAGAGGACAAAAAGAGTCAAGCCATATAACCAGTGTGAGGCTATGCTAACAAGCAGAGCACAGAAGCACCGCTGAAAATAGCAGTTAAGCCTCTGGATCCAGCTATGCCTGAAGCACACTGCACACGTACTGCACAAACTTCACAGGTATTTGAGCCAATCTTTTTTTTTTTTCTTAAGCCTGTTTGAGCTAAGTTTCTATTACTTTCATTTGAAAGAGTCCTTATATAATTAATATACATTATGAATTAATATACATTCATTCATGCGTTCAGTATTAGGCAGGTACTGAGGACAGAGAGATGACTAAAATCAAGGAGCCTGCATTCCAATAAGGAAGGTGGAAATGCACAGAAATCACTGCAGTTCAGTATAGTGTACTATTGAAGATGTGGTGAGGGCTACTTGGAGGTACCTCAGATATATAATAACCCTAAAGGTGAGTCCTGAAAAATGATTTGCACTCCCCAGGTAGACAGACTAGAAAGGTGACCCCTCCCATCCTCAAGAGACTTGTCCTCCTGGTACTGCCTGTCTGCCTCTCAGACAGGTAGAGATCATTTTGAAAAGGTAGAGAGTGACACGCCCAAAGTTTGGAGTGCTAGTCCTAGCTCTGACACTTTGCTGTACAGTCTTAATACATGACTTCCCCTTTCTATGCTCAATGTTCCCACCTATAAAAGAAGAGCTTTGCTGGATGCTAGTAGAACTTCATTAGCATGTTAAGACTTTGGGTACTATATCCCTAAGGTCCAGTCAATTAGCTGCCACACAGGTCACATTGAAATGTACAAAATCACTGTGACAGAAACCACCAATGTTCCCTTTACACCTAATCTCTTCCTTTTCTGTAAAATTTTTAGTTAAGTGCATGGCCACTCAGCTAAATACTACAGATCCCAGCCTGCCTTGCAGCTAGATGTAGCCATGTGACCATTTTCTGGCTAATAGTATGTGAGAGGAACTGAGGTGTACAACTTCTGGGTCATGCCCTTAAAGAGAGGGCACATACCCTCTAATTTCTCTTCCCCCTTCCTACTGGCTGGAACACAGATGTGGGGAGACATCTGGGGCCAAGCTGCAAAAGGCAATACCCTAGAGACTACAGAGTGGCAAGACAGAAGGCCCCTGAGGGGCTGCAGTACCAGCCCTGGGCATACCTGGGACTGTCACATGAGTAAGAAATAAACACCTATTTTAGCTTAAGTCACTTTAATTTGGGGTCTTTCTTACAACACTTGAAGTGACTAACTCAGAGAGCCATCCCTCTCTTACTTTCCCTCCTTCTCTCCCGACTCTTCTCATCCCATGAAAATTGCCACTGCTCAGCGCAGCAAAAGAAACCTCATCTAAAATAGGTATTTCAAAATATGAAGTGGACACCATCTCCTCAGAGTCACTTAGTGATGCCTGGCCTAAAATCAGAGATATTTCAAGGGCAGATGTGACAGGCTTGAGGATTGTATGGCAAGGAAGGCTAAAAGAGTCAAGGTGGTACTGAAGTCTTGAACAAATAGGTTCATGTTGGGCACACATATTTAAATAGGGAGATCTGGAAATGAAGTGTGTTTAGGGGGAAAAACAGTTCCTATTGGGCTTAAGCTATGGATCATCCATGCCAAAAGGTCTGATGGACTGCTGGACACACAGAGCTGGAGCTCAGAACAGGGAGAGACAAGAGAACCATGCATGCATTGGTGGTAATTGAAGCCAAAGTTGGGATCACTGAGTGAGATCATGGAGTGAGAAGAGGTCCCCCAACAAATTCCGAAGAAAATGCAGAAGTCAATGGCCAGATATTAGAACAGGGGACCTCTCTCTGGCCACTCCCACAACCTCTTTTTGTCCCCTCAAGTGATGGACACCCACTACTTCCCAAGTCAGTCTATTGGCCCTTGGGCAGCTCCCATTGGTGGAAAGCTCTACCTTACACTGAGCCAAAATCTGTCTCTCGTACAGCCCCAATTTCAGTTCCTTCTTCACAGCTTCTGCTCATTCTGTCCTTGACAAAGAAGCAAAACAGATGCTAAGCAAATCTCTGTCTTCAGTTGCTAGTCTTGATACTCTTAGTTATTTTGCTCCACATCCTTTATTCTAGAGTGCCCCTCTCCTTCATTCTAGACTGGCTCCTTCTGATAACAGAGCCCCACTTTCCTGAAGGGAACCCAGTCCATTTGGTGCTGGTGGGGTTGACTCTCAGCCTCAGGGCTCAGCACGTAACCAGACCTGATGTACTGGCCCCACACAGTGACTTGCCTGGGAATGGGCCTGTGAGCCAAGCGACATCCAGTCAGAGACTTCCCAGAGCGTTTCTGCTGGAGCTATTGGAAAAGACTGTCTTGCTGAGGTTGCTAAGAAGAAGGATGTGTTCTGGGGCTGTTAGCAATGAATCTATTGACTACCGACAATATAAAAAATTGACCCGAACAAATAAACAGAAGCAGAAATGAAAGCTAGAGGGATAGAGAGCCGTGAAGACATCATTTAAGCTCCTATGCCTGAAGCCAGCTGCACACCTCGACTGCTCAGATACTTGATCCAATCGTTTGTTTTAAGCCACTGTGAGCTTGGTTTCTATTACCAGCAACTGAAGGAGTCCTTGAATAGACATTCATTCATGTATTCACTAATTCATTTAACTATTTACTAAGTATCTGTTAGGAAGACATTGGGGACAGAGAAATGATTAAACTATGTGTCTATCCTCAAGGAGCCTGCATTCCAATAGGGAAGGTGGGCATGCACATGAATCACTGCAGCTCATTATACTGTACTATGTAAGATGCAGTGAGGGATACTTGAAGGCACCTCAGACACTTGGTAATCCTGCAGCTGAACCTGAAAAAGTGACCCGAAGTCTCCCGGGTGGAAAGGCTGGGAAAGCCCATTCCAGGCAGAGGGAGAAACCTGTGCAAGGGCACTGAGGTAAGAAGCAGCACGGCAAGCTGGAGGAATTACAAGCAATTCAGTATGGACTGACATGAGGTGAAAGGTGGTGATCACAGGAAGAGGAGAAGATAAAAGGCAGGCAGGGGCTAGAGCAGGAAGTTTTCCTTGGACTTCGTTTAAAGGTGATGAGGAAAACAGGATTTAAAGTAACATTACTGCTATAGGTAGGCTCGACCTTGATTAATTGATTAATATGTAATGCTAACCTTACTGAGGAGGTTAGCATTTTAAAGGAGGATATTTCAAAAGGGCAATCGTTGACTCAACATAAAAGAGAGCTGATGGTGGAATTTGGGGCATCAAAGAATTTTTTTTCTGGATTGTACCTTCCTAAAGCTGCTCAAAAGACCCCACTCCGCCTGTGTGTGGACTGGTCCTAGATGTCAGATCAAGTCAGGCAGGGGTCAGCAAAGGTTCAGATAGAAAATATTTTAGGCTTTGTAGGCCATCCAGTAACTGTCATAACTCCCTGCCGTGACAGGACAGCAGTCGTAGATTATGTATAACTGAATGAGCAGAGCTCTGTTCCAATAGAACTTTATGGACACTCAGATTTGAATTGCATGTAACTTTCATGAATCATATGATTTTTTTCCAAATGTTAGAAATGTAAAAACCATTCTTAGCTTGTGGGCTATGCAAAAACAAGCAGCAGAAGATTTGGCCTATGGGCCATAGTTTTAGAAACTGGTTTACAGAAACACTAGCACCACTGCTCAAAGATACCCAGGTAACAGCAAAAATGGGAAACAATGGGGAACCGGTACATTAATGATGGACATTAACTATGGCGCATCTAGATAATGGAATAATATACAGCTTTGGAAAAGAACGTGTGCTAACATGGAAATAAGTCCATGACATATTGTTGAGCAAACAGACCATATTGCAAGTTGTATGGCCTAACTTTTGTATTAACAAAAGGTCAAGCCCTATGGTTCCAGATCTAGTCACCTATCTCTCCATCTCTCTATCAGCCGTATTTCATAGCATGTCCTTCTTTTTCCAGGGCTGAAACCCCTGCATCATCTAGGCTGTCTCCTCAACGCTCTCTCTCTTTTTTTTTTTCCCTAGATGGTTTTTTAGCCACTCCCATGGCTTTAAATATCATTTATATATTGCCAACTCCTGAATTTACTTCTCTAGTCCACACCTATCATCTGAGTTCCAAACTTAAACCAACTTGTTTCCTAAACATCTCCGTTCCAGTGACTCACATGCATCTCCCTCTTCACACGTCCCTCTTCAAACTCTTGATTTCTCCCCCAAAACCTGTCCCCCCAACCCCTTCCCAGTTGGGAAAGGCATCACTTCCCTTTCTGCTCAAGCCAGAAACATGAATTTCTTTCACCTCTACAATCCATCACCAAGAACAGCCATTCCTCACTCTAAAATATATCCCAGGAGTCTGCAAACTACAACAGCCTGAGTTCCAGATCCAGCCTACCACCTGTTTTTGTTCAGCTCACCAGTTAAGAAAAGTTTTACATCTTTTTCAATGGTTGGGAAAAATCAGAAGAAGTTTATTTCATGACACAAGGAAATTTTCTGAAATACAAATTTCAGCATCTGTAAATAAAGTTTCATTGGCACACAGCCACGCTTCGTTCATTCATGTGTTGTCTGTTGCTGCTTATGTACTACAATAGCAGGACAAGCAGCTGCAATGGTTGCAAACAAAGCCTTAAATACTGACATTCAGGCCCTTCACAGAAAAGTTTGCTAAACCCTGATATTTATTTACTCTCACTTTCTCTCCATCTCTGCTTCTCTCTTTGATCTGCCAAGTCAGCATCATCTCTTGCTTAGATGACCACAAAAGCCCATTCGCCAGTCTCCCCGCTTTCTCTCTTGTGACTTTGGCACATAATGGGTGCTCAGTGCATTGTTCAGTGAATGAATAAATGAATGAATAAATGAGTGCATGTGTGTTTAGGTGGACAGAGAGATGGATGGATGGATGTTTGTATATGGGAGAAGAGTCTGGAAGCATGATAGTGAACCCAACCCTGGGGCGTGGGAATGAGAGTACGAGTTTACTTCCTTTTTCTAGCTGATGCACTTCTGTAACTTTGACAATGAGCATGTGATTCTTTTGCAGTTAACAAAAGGAAAAAGAAAAACAGCTACATCAAAAATTCACGTGCATTTTAGACCAGGCTTCGTCACTCACTTGCTAGGTTTTCTTGAGCAAACGCATTCTCTCTCTGGTCTTCATCTCCACAACCCTCAAAGAAAGGTCCTGGCCACCATCCAGTTTGATGACCAAATGCTGGGCTGGTGTAGTCACAAGGGGCTTCAAGGAAGAAGTGAGCCCTTTCAGATGTCTTTGGAGATGGAGAGACAGGTTCAAATCCAGACTGTCACTTCTTAGTCGTGTGACTGGGAAAACATCCTCTTTGAGCTTCTGTTTGTTCTTTTGTAAAATAGGGATTATAAACTCTACTCTCATAGGATGATTATAGGACTCAACTGAGCAAAATTATCTAAACCAACCTATAGGTGTTCTATAAATGAGTGGGGGCCTGGGGCGTGGGGGTGGTCTTCAGAGTTCCCTGGGAACAACTCCATGTTGACCTTCCCTTTTCCTGGCAATCTGAGTCAATTTAGGCCTTTTGTGTTCAAGGCTGTCCACTGGGCACCGCTCCACAGCCCTGTGATCCCACCCCAGGGAAAAAATCAATTCTTCCTCTCAAAGTGATTTCTGTGTGAGTCAAGACAGCAGTGTGTCATCAGGGCCAGCCCAGCAGAGAGGGGCCAAGGTTTTCTTGGCATCCTCCGCCTGCTTCCCTCATGGCTTTAGGAAGAACAAGGAAGAGAGGAGAACAGGACAGAGAAGAGCCTCTAGCCTTTCTAAGCCTCACCATCTGCACCACAGCACCCTCTCCACAATGAAGTCAGGGCATCAGAATGGGAGATGGCAAGAACAGAGAGAGAATCCAGCCCATCTCTGTGGGTCTGAGAGCATGGGGAGACATCTACTGCAGGAGCTGGTCTGCCTTTCACCCCCTCTTCTGGTTAGGGAGCTGCCACAGAATGAGTCTACATCTTCTAGGGCTCAACACCATTTGACAAGGCAGCGTGACACCATCTCAGAACTGGGAGTGTGTGCAGAGGCCATACACGCATGGGTGCACAGATATGTGAGCATGTGTGTGTACATGTGCACACACATGTACACATACAATACATCACTGGAGACACAGAACCCTGAAAAAAGTAAAGCTACACTGAACTCAGAAGAGGTCCAGCCAGAAGAAGGGATAGGCCCAAGGGGAGTAAAGAGAGGAAGGGAAGAAATGAGATTTTGTAAGACCAAATCAAAGAGTAGGTCCCTGGCAGGCCTGTGGCACACACATCTGCATTCACTCAACATTTGTGGAGTCCTGCTAGGTGTCCACCTAAATATATTTGGAAATCCCATCCCTTTCAGGAGCCTTTCCAGACTTTACTCAAGGAAGGATGCACTTTCTCTAGATGTGTTCTGTCTAAATGCCTATCTGCCTCCAAATTCTTTAGGTTTCTATCTTAAGAGGCTCATCCTATTGGAACAACTCTGCTGACCTCATCCACCTAAGCACCAGCTCCTCTGGCTCTCCAGGGATTCCCCCTCAGGAGTGTAGCATGACCCCCCACCCTCACCCCAGTCCTCAGAGCTTGAAAGCCTCTTGGAGTTCACCTGATCCAGTGCCCAAGTCCACACCCATTGTACAGATGAGAATCTGAGCCCGGAGAAGGAGGGCAGGCTGCCCAAGGGCCCAGACTCAGTCATCAGTCACCAACAATGGTGACTGAGAGCTCACAAGTGCCCTCCGGCTTCAATTCCTCACCTATTAAATGGACTCATTTGGCTGCCTTGTTTGCCCCAGGGTACAGCTTTGGTTCAGGAGCAAGCAGGCCTGTATTAAAATTCTGACTCAGAATTCGAATATGACCAGGTATAAATAACTTAACCTTTTTGAGACTCGATTCCATATCTCTAAAACAGGTTTGCAATCCTTACCCCACAAGGCTGTTTTGAGAATAAAATAAGACAACATACAGAGAAGACAGGAAAGCACCCAGCACTCAACAGTGGTAACAATTATAACTACTATTAATTATCATTGCCATGGGCATGGAGACAAGGCCTCCTGGACCCCTCTACACGGAGCCTCCCCTTTCCCTCCCACTCCACCCTTCTCAGCCAAGACTCCCACTGTCAGGCTATACATCTATGTCCCTGGGCCCATTACTCCTCCTCTGACTCCCTTTCCACCTGGAATCCCACTAGCACCCCAGGTCCAAAGCAGCAAACGCACAATTTGGCTCCATCTCTGTGCCTAGCTCACCCCAAATGGTCCTCTCCCCACTCCTCCTTCTGGAAATCAGGTCACAGCTCCGTATATCGTGGGATCCAGCCCCTACTGCCCCTGCTGCTGCCATGTCCCCCAGTACAGAGCCTCCACCAAGCACACATTCCAGTGTCTCCCTTGAGGAGTCCCAGTTCCTCAGGGCCTATGTTGACTTTAAGGTGACATGGGAATCCTGCATTCCAGAGGTAGTATCTCCCCCTGCACCAAACTCCAAGGCTCCCAATAAAAAATGCTTTCATTCCCCACTCCCAGTACATTTCCCATACTCTTGTGATGCCTTGGGAAGGCCAAATGCCCAAAGGCTTTAAGGGTGTAGAGGAGGAACCCATTCTCTGGACAAGAGGACAGGGAGAATGTGGGTGGCTGGCGGAGCACAGGTCAGAACCAGAAGGCATAGGAGGGGCTCCTAGAGGCATGAGGGTACTGAGAACCAGGTCTCCAGAAGGATAAGGACCTAGCAATGGCCCCTACAAGGCTGTCAGCATGACTAGTCTGGGACATGAAGGTCAAGCCTGCCCTCTCCCTGACTCTCCAAATGAGTCCTCTCTACCTCGCTGTGGGGACCCCTAGCCAGGCTACAGAATGAGTGAAGCATATGCCTGCCTTCCGAGTGGCAGAAAGAGCCAGTTCTGGAGACAGACCACATCCCAGCTCTAGCATTTGCCAGCTGTGAGTCTTTGGGCATGTGACTTCCCCTCAGTTCTGAGCCTCAGTTTTCCCATCTATACAAGAGGGCTAATGATACCCTACCTCATAAGACTGCAATGATGATTAAATGAAATGATATCTTTTGAGCATCCAGCACAGCTCCACTCCAACCCTGAAAACCCAGTGTTCCCGTATGGAACCTCATACTAGAGGGGAGGCAGAACTAAGGGTGCCAAGTGAGGGAGTGTTGCATAATAGTGCATGTGGCCCTCTCACAGATGTTTGATTCATTCCGAGCCAAAGGAAATTTCTGGAGGATCACATGTTCCCAACCACTTCCCTCTCCTCCAGGTCCTGGATATGCCTCCCCTCTTTTGCTGGTGGACCACCCTGTCACTCCGGTCCTGGGGGATGTGGGAAAACAATAGCAATGAGAAGTTGTCATCCAGAGGACAAGCTCATGGGCAGTGACCTCATCCTGCCTGCCCTTCTTCCCCCTCCCGACCCCATGACTCAGGGTCACAGGCTCAGGCCCTATGTGGTCATAATCTCAGAGGCCTCTTGGATCTGGGTCATTTTCTTCACCCAGCCCTAACTCCACATGTCTAACTGAGAAGTAGCCATCAACAGGCCAGATGCCTGTCCTACAACACTTTCGAGGAGTCTCTCTGGGTGCTGTGGAGTCCCAGCTCATGGTTCTATGATCCCACTGCATCTCTGACCCCAAACTATACTGTTCAGGTCAGTGAAACCCAAATTCTCCTTTAGAGAATGAAGATTTATGACTCTAGAGAAGGCTACAGTTTAAGGATGGGGGAATTCCCATAGGAAGACTTAGAAGCTGGCCTCTCCAGAATAAGGACCCAGCCTCCTCAGAAGGGACAACACTTCCCTAACTGTCCTTTCCACAAACATTCAAGCATCCACATATCAGGTATCTGAGCAACCCAGACTTCCAGCTAACCTACTCCCATCAGGTGCATGGCAGAGCTGAAGAGGACCAGGGACAGGAAGGGAAGCAGTCCTCAAGTCTGGCACTCTTCTCACCTTCAGGCTTACATCTACCTGGGCTGCTCACCTCTAACAAGCTGGATTGTCTGATTTCTTGGAGCATAGGAGTCTGGAGTAAATTGGAAAGCTCACGTTAGCAGTCAGGAGAAACCACTAGTGAGGTCATTGAAGAGAGATGAGAAGTCCAGAGATCAGTAATGGGACCAATAAAAGCATCACTAAAGCCACTAAGTGTAAAGCTCACTCTCTTAAGAGTCCCCTTGCCTTACTACCCCTTAGTGCAAAAACTGATGCACACAGTGCCGACCTAAAGTCATGAAGGAAAATGAGTGTCTTGATGTCAGATTGTGCTATATGTAATATGGGGAGAAAGATTTCCATGCTCAACAATTAACAGAAGTGTTACTGCTTAAGCTCAGGAACTTCAGATGTCAGAGAAATGTACTTACCCCAAACAGTTCCACTCCCAAACAAGCTGGAACTACCAGCCCCCACTCACACCCCGCATCCCCACAGCCCTCCACCCCTCCCTGCACTCAGGTCTGACCCATTGAACATGTTTAAACTTCAATTTCAAGTTTATACTTCAATTTCTCTCAGCCTCCAAAAGTGCCCTACCTATGAGCAGGCCCCCAAACTACAAGGAAGGCTGCACAGCATCAGATTTCCTAGGGATTTCTGGGAGGCCAGAGGGAATTAGCCAGGGGACTGAACTAAATAAAGAACTCTTTTTTAAAGACTGACTGGCTTCAATACTTTCTAAAGCAGAAGCTAACTGCTAAAGATGCCTGTAAGAAAGGGACCTGGGGCTTTAACTGAATGATGAAATCAGACTCATTTATAATCATCCACAGCCAATTTGAAAGTAAATAGTCTTTCTTTCTTAAGTCAATCTCCTTTCCCCCAGCCCCCATTCCCCAATCGCTTTTGCTTTACTATTTGCTTGACGTTTTCCTCAATGACAGACCTCATATCTGAGTCACTCATCACGCATTTCTCATTAGGGCAGGTTTCCCTTAGAAATAAATCCCTTTTTCTGGCAGTTCACTGTCTTAGGCCTCCAGACCTACCCATTGCTGGCTAAACAGCAAGTGAGGGCCTTGGGATTCAATCCCCTCCCCTCTCGTGTGCCCCTACCCTGGCCTCTACCTTCCCTCCACCGGTCCCTGTCTCTCTTAACCCTACCACATCCACCATCTCTGAAACTTCGGAAGCCCAAACCGCCCATCCCTGCGCTCTCCCGTTCTTTGGCTTCCTTCTGTCTCCTCCCCTCCCCCAACATCTATTCACCTCTTCACCCAGGCTTGCTGTCCCTACCTGTTCTCAGAATCTGTCCCCCCAATGTCCACTGCTGCCTGTGGCAGTCCCCCCGTCACCTACTCCTTCATCCTTCAAGGCCAAGTGGAGTGGACCCGAACCACTCGCCCTCCGCTCTCGGGCAGCTTCCCCTCCTCAGCACTCGTGGTCACGGTGTTTTCTTCTGCAGGGCGCGGGAGACTGCTTCTCTCCCAGCTCCAGCCAGCGGGTTAAGCTTTCCAGAATCACTAACACAGTGACAGATCTGCCTCCATGCCCCCCTGCACACCCCGGGCCTCTGTAATCACGACCACCCACCCAATCTTCTCCAGCGGCGTCCGGGGTGAGGGCAGGTCGCACACTTCTCCAGCCCCCTGGACCGGAGGAGGAGGGGGAGACCAGGTCGGGGGCGGGGTTGGGTTCCAGCCGCCCCCAGCTGCCTCAGGGCCCGGGAGGCCGGAATGCGGCTCGGGTTCCCGGTGCTCACGGCTCGGAGGCCGGCGCGGGACCCAGGGGTGTTGGTGGAGGGGAGAGAGGGAACGGAGGAGAGCACACTGCAAGGGAGGGGACGCCTCGCTGCCCACTCTAGCGGCCCTGCAGCAAGCAAGGGCTACAGACAAAGGCCGCCCGCGCCCGCGCCACGCAAGCACTCACCGTGCCGCGCCCTCTCCCGGGATCCAAGACTCCTCCGAGCTTCGGAGTCCCTGCCTCCGTTGTTACCGCAGCCGCCGCGAGGCCGGGCCCTAATGGGGGCCGGGGGCGGCCCGGGAGCCCGAGGGGCGGGGCGGGCTGGAGGAAGCCTTGGGCCCGGAAAGGCAGCCGGGTGCGCGCAGAGGCGGGACTGGCCCCGCGGCAGCAGTTTGGGGCCAAGGCCTGAGCCCGCCCGTTGGGCAGAGCACGGGGCCTGGACCCCGCCCCTGACCCCAGTCCAGACCTAGCGGGGAGACCCAGTTCTCCGGGAAGGGAGCGCTGGTCTAATTGCTGCCCCTCCCCCACCCCGTTCCCACATTCCCAGGATCCAAAGTTTATTTTCTGCTAGGGGGACAGGTGACCAGTCACTGATCACACTCTTCGCCCTCACCCTTCAGGCTGCTGATGGCAGAGCCGGAGCTCAGATTCTGCTGTCCGACTCCAGGTCTGCGTTTTCCTTGGGCACTAGGTTGGTACCCGGGCCAGAAAAGGGTTAACTTTACAGAGAGGAATTAAGAGCTGCAGGGAGTATTCTATAAATACAGCGTCGTGGGTGCCTGAGCCAACCACAGAGTAATTTCCACCCAGCTGGTTTTCCTCGTTTCCTTCCACCCACGGCCACCCGGCCAGCCCTGCCCCCAGCCCCACGCCAAGCGCTGGCCAGACTAGGCTCCAACGGGGAAAGGGGAGGGAGAAGCAGTTCTGACTCCCCTCATCCCTGTGGCCTTGGGTTCTGTCCTTGTAAGACCCAGCTCCAGCCTGAAAAGAGACGGGGGCCAGTCTCTGCCGTGGCTCATCTCAGCCCTGCACCTGTTCTGTGACTTGTTCTTTATCAGATACAGAGGGTAACAGCTCCAGTGTGACCAGCTTCTGTGGGCCTGGGTCCTTTCATGCTGGGCCTCTTTCGATCCTCACAACGGCCCTCTGGGTAGATATTATCTCCATTTTACAGAGGAGAAAACTGGGGCTCTAACCTTGTGCTTTCTCCAGGCCCAACAAGTGGTAGAAGTATG
This sequence comes from Pteropus medius, assembly GCF_902729225.1. NCBI lineage: Eukaryota > Metazoa > Chordata > Mammalia > Chiroptera > Pteropodidae > Pteropus > Pteropus medius. The sequence continues at coordinate 3,687,737 of NW_024354911.1, forward strand.
AGGGAGGGGTTAGGAACTATACATGAATACATGTGTCTCTGCATGTCATAAGCTCTTTACCATTTTATCTCATTCTGTCTTCACAACTCAGTGAGGTAAATGCTTTTATTATCTTTGTTATTACAAATAAAGAAATTAAAACACAAAGAGATTAAGTAATTTGCTTAAGGATATCCAACTATTACATGGAGGAACCAGAATTTGCCCCTTTGAATTTAGTGCTGAATTCAAACTCTACTGTGTGTGTGTGTGTGTGTATGTGTATTTGTGTGTGTGTGTGTGTGTGTGTGTGTGTGTGTGTGTGAGAGAGAGAGGAGAGAGAGAGAGAGAGAGAGAGAGAGAGATTGATTAGTGGTGCATGGGTATATATATTTGTGAACACATGAGCAACACTGTATTTGAGCCTATGTGTATATGCATTTCTTAATATAAGTTTGTTAGTGGCAGTGTCTGACTACTTCGAGGGATGGGGCCAGAGAGTGGGAAATGAAGGCCAGGACATCTGGTCCAGCGTCTGTGGAGGTCGTCAGCCTCCCCAGCAATTCACACTGTTCATCCTACCCTGTCAGGCCTTGTGCATGAAAACTGCAATATTAGTAGTAACATTGTTTTTGGTTTGGCTTGAGACACTCTGCCAGGTTTCTTCAGGACATCCATAGTCCCAGGCCTAGTATGGACATAGGGAAGTCTTAACTGCCCAACGGTAAGAACAGTTTATTCGGTTCTCCCTAGTGAGGTATTCTTAATCTTCATGACAATGTCTAATTTCTGAGGCAGGACCACTGACTGCCATTCCTAGCCCCCTTTCCCTCCCTGGCTTCTCTCAGCCTCTATTGTGGTGAAATACAATGTGTGATGGAAGTGGCCCTTCTTGGACCATGTCTTGGCTGCTGCTAGGTCTCCACTTGGGTCACTGCTCCTGGGGAAAAGCCCCATCCAAGATCAGCAGGCTGTGTAAACTGCAGCATTCCCCGTCAGCAACCAAGTCTCAGTCTTCTTGCCGTGTCCCTCTATCCTGCTTCTGCCACCAGAAGTGAGGCTCTCTTCCTACTGGCCTACTTCACCCAAGATTACTACCTCACATGTGGGTATTATTTCTTATTGGCTTAACTGCTTTTTCCACTTTTGTGGCTAGCAGTTGCTAATGAATACAATCTGGTGTTTGTTTTCTTAAAACAGGACCTTCGGCACAATAACATATTTGGCACCTCTTCTTCTTTCCTTATTTCCCATGATGAGATCATCACGAACATAACTTCTAAAGAAACCTCTACAACCAGACTGTCCAGACTGTCCTTCACAGACAAATGGTGATGGGCCTTGGGTTTCCAAATAGAACTTTAGCTGCAGTGATGACTTTATCCATTCACAGAGATGTGTGACCACCTCTGAGGAATGACCCCAGGCACCAAGTTTCTTCCTTCACCTTAGAAATTCCCCAATCAACCCTTTGGCAGCATTGCTGTCAAAACATGGTCCCTCTCCATCGCCCTCCACCCCTCTGTAAATGTTCATACAGTCTAGTTCCTTTCACTTCAAGGAAAGGGAGTCTATCAGAGGTGGTCCTCTCAAACTACACAAGTCCATTTACTTCCCTAAGTCTCCTGGTACAGGAGCCAGCTTCAACTCTGGTCTGTTCTAACATGCACTGTCCAGTGTTCTCTTCTTGTCCCATGTCGTATCTCCTTAGGCATTTTGATAGATCCCTCAGAGCTGAAACCCCAGCTCATTCTCCTCCAGATTTCCCACTAGTACTCCCCTGCCCACCCCTACCTCCTACCCCATCTCCCATGTTAAGAAAATTTGAACTTGAAAATTTAAACTCTGGAGTGAATGCCTTAACCCTGGCTGGCAGGAGTGGAATGCAGACAAGAGAGTAGAGAGTAGGCTAGAAACCAGGACCTCCCAGCCTGCCAAGTAATGGCCATGTGGCCGGAGGAAGTGGGTCGGCTGTTCCGGGCCTCTGCCTCCTCTTCTTCCAAAAGAGTTCTCTCTGGTCTCCTGTGTAGCCTGCTGAGCTACTGGCTTTCTCATTGAGAGCACCAGAAGATCTACCGCTCCGCCCTATAGCAAGCAGGACTAATGAAGCAGGCCTGTAAAGCCAGAGAGGGACTAACAGTTGGCTTGCAAATTCCCTGCTCTTTCTGTTTAATTTAAAATTTTTTTCAATTATAGTTGATATACAATGTTACATTAGTTTTTGGTGTGCAATGTAGTGATTAGACATTTATATAACTTAAAAAATGACCACTCGGATAAGTCTACTACCCATCTGACAGCATACATAATTATTATATTATTATTGACTATATTTCCTATCCTGTGCTTTACATCCCCATGACTATTTTTATTACTGGCTATTAATCCCTTCACTTTTTTCACCCATCCCCCAAACCCCTCCCATCTGGCAACCATCAATTTGTTCTCTGTATCTATGAGTCTGTTTCTGTTTTGTTTGTTCATTTATTTAGTTTTTTAGATTCCACATATAAGTGAAATCATAAGCTATATGTCTTCCTCTGTCTGAGTTATTTCACTTAGCATAATACCCTCTAGGTCCATCCATGTTGTCACAAATTCCAAGATTTCATTCTTTTTTATGGCTGAGTAAGAATGGTCATCAATTAATCTACGATAAAGGAGGCAAGAATATATAAAGGGGTAAAAACAGTCTTTTTAATAAGTATTGTCGAGAAAACTTGACAGATACATGCAAAAAGATGAAACTGGATGACCTTCTTATACCATAAACATGATTAAAATCGATTAAAGATTTAGATGTAAGCCCAAAACCATAAAACTCCTAGAAGGAAACATAGGCAGTAAACTCTGTGACATTGCTCTTAGCAATATCTTTTTGGATATGACTCCTTAGATAAGGGAAACAAAAGAAAAAATAAACAAATGGATTATATCAAAGTAAAAAGGAAACCAGCTACAAAACCTAAAGACAACTTACTGAATTGGAGAAGATATTCACCAATGATACATCTGATAAGGGTTTACTATGTAAAGAACTCATACAACTTAACACCAAAAAAAAAAACCAAAACAATCTGATTTTAAAAATGGGTAGAGGACCTGAATAGACGCTTCTCTCAGCTCTTTTTCAAGCTCTCCCTAGCATGGCTGACACAAGCACTTGCTATCCTTCGCCCCCTCATGGTGAAAAGTGGAAATGCAGCTGAAGAGACATCCCATCTTCTCCATCCTAGGTCTCAAGGATGCTCCTCAATGCCAGTCTTGGAGTTGGAGGTAGTAGGGGAAGAGGATGCAGTGTGGGCTGGAATGTGGAGGTCAGGGAAGTGTTCCAGAAGGATGTGGGCTTATAGCTGTACTTGAAAGATAGGAAGAATTTGACAAGTGAACGGCATCATAGTTCTGCCCAGGTCAGGTGCTTCTCTAAGATAAGTTGAGAAGACCTTGATCTGATTACCTTGGTGGTGCACTTAATGCGTCTGAGACCAGGAAAGGAGTCAGGTGATGGAAGCATAAGGAGAAAGCCACACTTGAGAAGATCAGAGCTAAAAGGGGTGATAAAGCATCTGTGCCCACATATTCTGCCTGCTGCCCTGGTATTGTGGGTGAAGGGTAGGTGCTCCTGTTGAGACCAGCCTTCCTCTTGTGCACTCCAAGCTACTCAAGGGTATCACTCCAGCCATTATCTCTCTCTCCTGCATCATCAACCATTTCACTCTCTCCCCTGATTCATTCAATCTCTTTCTTGAAATACTTTGTGTTTCTAGAACTCCCCTCTCTTGCTTTCCTTCTCATCTCACTGGTTGCTCCTTCTAGTCTCCCCAACCCCTTCATATTGGGGAAGCCCAGGACTTAGTACTCTAAGGTCTTTTCTTCTGGGTCTACATCCACTCCCTTGGTTATCTCATCCCTTTAAACACCATGTGCCAACAACTTTCCAATTCAAATCTCCAACTTAGACTGTCATTAAATTCTATACATCCAACTGCCTACTGGACATCTCCATTTGTCTCTAATCCACCCCATAATTTCCATTTCATCCTCCACCACCAAAGAAACAAAACAACACAAAACCCAAACAAACCATTTCTCCTACAGCCTTTTCTATCTCAGGTGATGGTAACTCCATTCTTCCAGTAGCTCAGGCCAAAAGTCTTGTAGTTGTCCTTGATATTTATTTCTTGCAAACCCTACCTCACCAATCCTATTGGATTAACCTTCAAAATATGTTCAGAACCAGATGACCTCTCTCCGTCTCCACTGCTACCACCTTGTTGCAAGCCATTCCCATCACTTGCCCGTATTGGGATAGCCTCCTAACCGGTCTCTTTGCTTCCATCTTTTCTCTCTATAGTTTACTCTCTACACAGCAGCTACAATTATCCTTTAAAACATGGTCAAATTATCATTCCTCCCCTCAGATTTCTCCAGGATAAAAGGCGAGTCTTTAAAATGGCCTATACAGCCCTATATGACCTGGTCCCCTGCTGTCCTTCTGATCTAATCGCCTGCCACAGTCCTTCTTTCTTCCTTTACTCCATGCTTCCTTCCTGGCTGTTCCTTGAATACACCAAGCTCATTTGCCTCAGGACCTTTGCATTTGCTATTCCCCCTGATTAGGGCACTCCTTCTTCAGATGTCTATTTGGCTCATACCCTAACTTTCTCCAAGTCTCTGTTTAAATATTATCTTACCAGGGAGGCCTTCTCTGACCACCCATATAAAGTGATACCCACCTACCCCCCAATCCCCAGCCATCCCCCAACTCCTTTACTCTGATTTTTTCCACTTAGCACTTATTCTGTTAATATCACATATTAGTTGTTTATGCATTTATTTTCTATCTCCTTCCATATCAGTTCCATGAGAATCAGGACTTTCTTTTGTTCACTGCTGTACTCCTGCACTTAGAATAGTGCCTGGCACGTGGTAGGTATTCAATTAGCGTTTGTTGAGTGGATGGATGGGTGAATAGAAGGACCAGTAGTTGAAGAGCACATGGATGAGAAAAGATTGCAGTGCTTTTTTCAAGATCTGAGAGTGCTGAGCACGTTCATGTTCCCATGGGAAGGTAGAAAGACAAAGGAAGAAGATAAGTGCCCTGAGGGAGAAGGGATATGATACTTGGCACAGAAAGATCACTGAAAAGGCAGAAAGGGACAGGATTCAGAGCTTGGAGAGAGCCACTCCTTCCTTGGACTGGAAAGAAGGAGGTAATACGGATGAGCGATGAAAAATCAATGGAGGCCCCACTGAAGGCTTCATTTTTTTTCCTGTAAAGTATAAGGCAAGATCATTTCCTGAGAGCAAGGGAAGTGAGAGTGGAAGGAGTCTAAGAAAAAGGATGAAGATTTTGGATAGTGGCTATGAAGAATGGGAGAGATTGATCCTCCAGGACACATTGTGTGGTATTTTTTTCCCCCCAATTCTCATTTATTTTTGGCTTTTGAGGCAACGTCATTTTTTCAGTATTAAAAAAAAAAAGCAAGTTCAACAGAAAATATAAATTTGAACTGTTAGATAGGACAAAACCAAGGGTAAGAGAGGAAAGGCAGTAAGAAAAGAAGAAATAAGATGGTGTCCTGTCCCCTCTCCTCTTGGAAATAACTCAAACATTTAGGTGGCAGTACATACTTTTCCATACACATACAGGTGCAAGATTCCTCCCTTTCTTTGGTAAAATTTTCTGGGTTAAAAAAAAAAAAAAAAGGTGGAGATGGGGAAGGCCTTTCTGGAGGCTTAGGGACCAAGCCTGGTCTCTTTTTTTTCCTTAACCCCCTTTTCTAACCAGAAAAAAAGAAGGGATTTGATGTGAGAGGGAGGTAAAGTGGAAGAGGGAAGGATCCTACCTGACCCCTGCAAAGGAAACAGAGTCCAGGACAAAGCTTGGAGGGAGAGTGAAAATGGAGGTAATACTGTTAACACCTCCCCCAAAACTGAAAGAGGAGCAGAGAAATACCTGGAAACTAGGACTTTAACCTGAAAACCAAGGATAAAAGGAAAACTTAATTTGCTCTAGGATGGCAAATCCCACCTCTTCCTTATAAGGACCTCTACCATCTACAGTTAGCATGGTTTCCTTTCCCCTTGGCTACTACATGGGCTTAGGATGGTGGCCATCCATCTGGGTTTTCAGCACACGGTTCTAAATGGGATTAGGATGAGACTCAGCTTCTTGGAAAATTATCTTGAAAATAGAGAGGGAAATATTAACTGGACAGATGGGAGGAATGGGCATCAGAAGGAAATATAAGTTTATACAGAATGGCAGAAATCTAGGTTTCCGAGAGTGGAAAGAGAGAGGAGACATTCAACAAACAATGAATATTAATTGAGGGCCTATTATGTTTCAGGCACTATTCTAGAACCCCTCCCTAAAAGTAAAAAAAGATAGGGGCAGAAAATGCAAATTCTGAGGGAGAGGAAAGGGGCAGTTGAAGAAGAAGGCTGAGGGAACTGAGAAACCTGAGTGATGAGGCTGGACCTTAGATCGCCTCATTGGCCTCCTCACCGAAATCTTCCTCTCTTGTGATGGCATCCTGGTACTGCTAGTACTCGGAATGAAGTTGTTCAATGTTGCTCTCGGCCTTGGTGAACTCCATCTGGTCCATGCCCTCGCCTGTGTACCAGTGGAGGAAGGCCTTCCAGTGAAACATGCTAGTGAACTGCTCTGAGATGCACTTGAACAGCTCCTGGATGGCCTACTGTTACAGATGAAGATGAGTGACATCTTCAGGTCATGGGGTGGGATGTTGCAGATAGCCATCTTGATGTTGTTGGGAATCCATTTCACAAAGCAGCTGCTATTCTTATCTTCTACATTGAGCATCTGCTCATCTGTCTCCTTCATGGACATCTGCCCACTGAAGACAGCAACCACGTGGGGGCACTGACCATGACTGGGGTCACAGGCAGCCATCATGTTCTTGGCATCGAATACCTGGTGGATGAATTTGGGCACAGTGAGGGCCTGATACCGTTGGCTTCCACAACTGGCATGAAGCCAGGCATGAAGAAGTGGAGGCATGGGAAGACCACCATGTTGACTGCCAACTTGCAGAGGTCAGCATTGAGCTGACCAGACAAGTGGAGGCAGGTGGTGACACCGCTTATGGTGGCTGAGATGAGGTGGTTCAGGTCCCCATAGGTTTCTGCAGTCAGCTTGAGGGTACAGAAGTTGACGCAAAGGGCCTTGTTATCAATGCAGTAGGTCTCATCAGTATTCTCTACCAACTGAAGGACAGAGAGGGTGGTGCTGTAGGGCTCAAACACAGTGAGGGCACCACACTGAAGGTGTTCATGATATGTTCAGGATACTCTTCACAGATCTTATGATGAGCAAGATGCCCATTCCTGCCCAGTGAATGGGTCAGCTGGAATCCCTGCAGGCAGTCACAGCTCTCAGCCTCCTTTCGCAATATGTCCAGGAGTGAATCAACCAGCTGGTACTCTCTGTATAGTGGCCCTTGGCCCACTTGCTGCCTGCCCCAGACTGACCAAAAACAAAGTTGTCTGGTCCGACATTCTAGCCAAAAAGACCGGAGCAAATAGAGTCTGTGGTCCTGGGTTCTAGATCCACCAAAATAGCACAAGGAACATATTTTCCACCTGTGTCTTCATTGTAGTACAAGGAGATGTGATCCAGCTGCAGGTCACTTTCCCTGTGGTAGGTGACAGTTGGGTGGATGCTATCCATGTTCATTATCGATCACCTTCCCGAACTTGGCACCGATATGGTTGTCATACTGGCCAGCTTGGATGTGCACAATTTCCCTCATGGTTCAAATTAATTTTTTTGCTCACCTCAAGGTATGTACAGGGCAAGAAAATATGTAATTTTATTTTTCTCTGCTGCTGGTAACGGGCTGGAAGACGGGATGTACCCTGGGGGCTGGAGCAATAAGGGTTGAATGCTGTGTCACGAAGGTTCTGAGTAGCATGGTTTTTGAGTAGTGATGAAAGATCACAGTTTGAAACAGCAGTAATCACATACCCTCTCCCTCTTCTGCTTTGGGGTTGCAGGCAAGATCACAGTAGGACAGAGAGCTGCTATGGGGAGGCAGGAATCTCGGCCTCCAGATCTAGAGTCTATGCCCTACCTCATGACCCATCTCTCTTCAGCTGCTCTCCCACCATGACTGAAACCACCTGACCCCAGCTCCTTCCCAAGGTCTGGCTTCCTCATGAGTTTAATTCAACCCAAGTGTGGCAGGATGAGTTCTTGGGAAGCAACTGAAATGGAGATTAATGTGCAGGAAGTTTATTAGGGATGCTGTTAGGCTCAATGCCAGGAGAAGAAAAGGAGAGGAAACAGGACTGGGCACAGGGAGATGATGGGGCACAATACAATCTCAACAAAGGATCTGACCAATGCCCTGGAACACTCTGAAGCTAGGATGACCTCTTTAGAATCGTCTTGTGTTAGGGCCAGGGTTCCTTTTATACCCAAGCACTGATCATTGGATATGAATCTCCTGGGGAGGGAGAATGACATTATTCAGGTTACTTTCTTTAGCAGAGGCAATTCCCAAAGAAGATTTACAGCTGAGAGATGTCTTCCTGCAGTACACCTAGCAGCTGGTGTAGTAAGTCCTTCAGTCATAAAGGGGATCCCGGCAGCACACTGCAGCATCCACCATAGTAATACATCTTTAGTTAGTCCTTACTCCATGCCCAGCCAAGGATCTCCCTCAAACTCAATGTGGGGCTTAAAATCTTCTGGAACTTACCTGAGGCACCTGGGTACAGGTATCAGACTCCTACATAGGAGTAAGAGGCCTTGAATTCTAATCCTAGGTCAGTGATTGGCTCACTATGTGACAACAGGCAAGTCTCTGGCTTCTCTCAGCCTCAGTTTCTCCATCCGTATATGAGGATTGAGTTGAGGTCCTTGCCAAATAGGCCATGCTTTATGATGCCTAAAATCATGGATGGCAAGGAGTGAGGCCTGCCTGTGCTTCATTCTTGGACCCCAAAGTCCCCACTCACCACCCTACCCCTCTCATTTCTAGTGCTGTTAGGCTCAGGTCTTTATGACCAGGGGTCACAGGCTGAATAATCAAATAGAAGTCCAAGAATAGATTTAGGAGAGAATGAGGGTCCGGTGTACCTTTCAACTCCCCAATCCCTCTCAGAATGGATTTTAGCTCTTCCCAGAATCATTATGGCTTCTGCCCCTACAATGAAACATCACTAAATATTTGATGAGCAAGATTCTTAGAGGTCACTCAGTTTATCACTCTTCTGGCATCACAGGCCACACAGAGACACCCCTATCTCTTAGAGAATTATAATTTCACATTAGTCATTAGCAGCTTCTAGAAGCTTCAGGGCCATTGAAAGACCAGAGAGCAAGATCAAAGTAATTTTTAAGTCATCTTTTGCTTTGGGAATAACAAGAAATCCTTAAATTATCCCCTACTCCACTTCTCCACCCCCTGCCACCAGGTTTACATTTCTCGGGGTAGGCCTGTGTTCACCTAGCTTAGCTATTCATTATGGTAATTGTTTTTGTGGATGGTTTATGCTTTTTTTCTAAGAGAAAACAGTTTTCATTTCTTAGCTCTATATTTTGCCCTCTGACTACTCATGAACAGAGTGAAATCAGGACGAATGTGGTGTCACCACCCACATTTCTGAATTAATGTGGAATATAAAGAAGAAACCAAGTCAAATAATAGTTGGGCCTGATCCTTGAAGTGATAGCCCATGGGAGATGGAAAGGCCCTCAAATGTTAGCTAGTCCATCCAGTCCCATTTTACAGATGGGAAATACTGGGGAGAAAAAGAATGAGACCCCAGCTTCTTACTAAGTATAAGATCTTTCAGAAGAAAGGAGTGAAGGCTTTCAGAATTTAGTCTTGCATTTGAAATGACGGAGTAGATATACAAATGACTTAAAACAATATATAAGAGAAATAGAAAACAACGTGAAGAACCATTAGCAGACCAGAAATATTAGGGAATTTCCAGAAATGGAAAGCAGTAGTTGTAGTGTCACATTCCTATCTTAATGCTAAATTAAATGGATTGCATATTCCTTCCCCCGAACTCAACCCTGGATACACTGTATACACTAGAGGGGTGATGTATCCCAGAACCTAACCCCTAAAGAAACCAGAAGCCAGACAGGTCCCAGTCTGGGTGAATACTACAGCATAGAGATAGAGAAAGCTGAATATCAAGATTGAATGAGAATCTGGGGTAAAACCCTCTAATTATTAACTTTTCTTTCCTCCACAATTCTCTAGGTGTGTAATAGCCTGCCCTCTCACCTCTGTAGGCAATACCAGATGGAAATGAAAATGTAACCTCAAGGCAGTTCTGGAGGCAGCTAAGATGGGAAATAGATTCAACAAATGAAGGCTGGCAAGCAGCCACTGAGCAGTCTTCCATGCCTTGATTGGGATAAATGTACCACATAGAGGGAGGCAGCTCTTAGAAAAGAGGAGTGACCAGGGCAAAGCTCAGGGATGGTCTCTGGAAGGCAGAGTTCTCTGGTTTATCTGGACACTGACAAACAGAGAACTAGTATTCAGAGGCTCTATCTACTCCCTGAGGCACTCTCCTCATAAATTCACCAAAAGGAGCCAAAGCTGGCATCTGGTCTTTAATCTCACTCCTCTTCCCAAAATACATTTAATTGGCCAAGAGAACTGACACTTCCAAAGACAACCACTAAATGAATGACTGTAGAAGAAGTAAAATGAACAGACTAGGCAGAAGAAGAATTTACAATAAGGACAATACATATCTTCAAGATATAAGGGAAGGCAGTATAAATATGAATGAGAAAAGTAATTATAGAAAATACCCAGAAATGTTAGGAATGACAAATATTATCATTGATAATTGAAACAACTCAGTAGATAGGGTAAAGAGCAGAATGTATTCAGTCAAAGAACAGATGAGAGACTTGGAAGATCAGTAAGGACAAAAACCAACATAAATAATATTAGGAAGGATATAGAGATGGAAAATATAAAGAAAAGAGATATGGATGACAAAAGTAGAAATGCCTACATTTATTTAACTGGAATCTCAAAAAAGAAACAGAAGATAAAATATTTAAGATACAATGTCCAATTATTACCTATAATTAAAGATGTGGGACCTTAGATTGAAAAGAGCCCATGAAGCACAGTTGGTTTTCTCCTATAAAACATTTGCTGAGTGCAAAGGCGACTGGGGGTGGGGTTGGGGAGGTGCAGAATAACAAAGTGTAAATTGTAAAATCTTTTTCACTTCAGCCATTCTATCAGGTATGTAATAGTGCCTGATTGTTGCTTTAATTAGCATTTCCCTCATAGCTAATGATTTTCAGCTTTTTCCTCCCACATATTTATAGGCTATTTGTATATTTTATTCTGTGAAATGTCTGAGTTTTTTTGCCCATTCAAAAATTGTTTGTATTTTTATTATTGAGTTGTAAGACTACTTTATATGTTGTGATGCAAGCCTTTCATCAAATATGAGTTGTGAATATTTTTTCTCAGTCTGTAGCTTGCCAATTTATTTATTTTTTGATGGTGATTTCTGATGAATAGAAGTTTTTTAATTTTGGTGAAGTCCAATTATCAATCTTTTTATGGTTTATACTTTTTGGATCCTCCCTAAGAAATCTTTGCTTACTCAAAGGTCACAAAGATATTTTCTAGCGCTTCAAGTAGCTTCATTATTTTAGGTCCATGATCCATCTCAAATTAGCTTTTGTGTATGGTGTGAGGTAGAGGTTGATGCCCTTTATTTCCCAGATGAATATTCAATTGTTCCATCACTGTTTGTTGAGGATATTTCCTTTCCTCTTTGAATTGCTTTGATATTTTTTCTCAAAAATCATTTGACTGTATATGTGTGGGTCTATTTCTGGACTCTGTATTTGATTCCATTGGTTTATTTAACTATCCTTTCATGAATAGTACAATATTTTGGCTACAGTTTTTTTTTTTTTTTGATCCGAAAATATCTTTATTTTGCCTTCATATTTTAAAGAGTATTTTTTCTGGAGATAGAATTATATGTTTGCAGGTTTCTTCTTTCAGCAGCTTAAAGGTGTTATTTAGTTTTCTTCTAGTTTCTATAGTTTTAATGCAAAAATATCAACTCTTACTCTTAGCTCCTTTGAAAGTAATGTCGTTATTTTCCGGTTGTTTTTAAGATTTGCTATTTAGATTTGGTTTTCAGCTATTTGACCAGTAAGTGCTTGCATGGTTTTCTTTGGATTATTCTGCTTGGGTTTCACTGAGCATTTTGAATCTGTTTATGTTTTGATTATGTTTTTTTCTGGGTCTTTTCCCCCTCAGCTTTATTGAAATATAATTAGTTGCTCATATTTACATTGTACAATTCTATGAGTTTTTTCCAATTACGAATGGCATATAATAACAAATTAATTTCAGTCATACGGCATAGTGATTAGAGCTCAAGTGATCACCCCACTAAATCTAGTACTCCTCTTCCCCCTTACATATTTATCACGACATTATTGACTATAGCTACACTTTATATCTCCATGACTATTTTGTAACTACGCATTTGTATTTCTTAATCCCTTTGCCCTTTTCATTGTTTCCCCAACCCCAATCTTGTCTAGTAGCCCTCAAAATATTCTCTTTATCTATGAGTTTGTTAACATTTTTGTTGTTATTGTTATTTATTTTGTCCTTTAGAGTCCATGTGTACGTGAAATCATGTGGTATTTGTCTTTCTCTGTCTGACTTCATTCAGTGCAATACCCTCTAGGTCCATCAAGGCAATATCTTTTTCCATCCCCTTCCTTTTAGTCTGCATGTGTCTTTTAACCTGAAGTGAGTCTCTTGTAGGCAGCATATGTAGAGTCTTGTTTTCTTATTCCTTCAGCCCCCCTATCCTTTGGTTGGAGCACTTAATTCTTTTCCATTTGAGGTACCATTTTTTTATTTATGATTTTGGTACATGTTTTTTCTTCTTAAAGAAGTCCCTCCAACATTTCCTGTAATAGTAGCTTGATGATGATGAATTCCTTAGCTTAATTTTGTCTGGAAAGTTCTTTATCTGTCCTTTGACTCTAAATGATAGCTTTGCTGGATAAAGTTATACATTGATATCTTGGTAATTTTTGCCAAGTTCTCAATCTTTCTCTCTTCTAATTCTGCTTCCGTCTCATTCTCTCTCTCCTCTCTTCTGGGACTCTAATTGTACACATGTTTGAACTTTTGATGGTGTCCCACATGTCTCTTGTACTCACTTCTCTCCATTCTTTTTTACTCCGTGGGCTTCAGTTTGTATAATTTGTACATATGTGCCTTTGAATTCACTAATCTTATTTGTTGCTGTTAAATGGTTCTTAAACATGAACCCAATGCAGAATAGAGAAATTTTAATCTGGAAAAATTGGTGAATTGATCTACAGCAACAGAAAGGATTTCTACTGAGTGAAGGACACCATAGACAAAGTTAACAGAGGAATGGTGGAGAGAAGATATTTTCAAGTTTAAAACTGATGAGGAAGCAACATCTTCTAGAGCTTACCAGGAACTCTAACAATCAATAAGAAAATGACAGGAACTGCAATAAAAATGGACAAAGTATGTGAGATAGTCATTAGTTCTATTCACCAAATATTTCTGGTTCTCCTTCTCAGTATATGATAAGATTATACTTTCTTGCCTTCTTGAAGTTTGGTGTGGCCATATAACTTGCTCAGTCAACAAAATTTTAGTGGAAATGACACTTCTAAGCAGAAGCTGAAGAGCCATCTTACAGTTGACCATATTTTCTTTCCCTTTGGAATGGTGACAAGCAATGTTGGAGGTAGTAGCCACTCCATTAACCTAGCTCTCTGAGTGCTTATGATAAGTGGAGGCCCTGTTGACTTGCAGTGACTCAGAAATACTCCTTTGTGGTTTTAAGCCATTAAGATTTTATGGTTGTCTGTTAGCTTAGTATAATTTATTTTATCCTGACTGATACAGAAGTATGGCGCTACATCTAAAATATGTGGCAATGGCTTAGGAGATGGTCACCAGGTGGCAAGGAAACTGTGAGCACATTCTGGAAGGATAGTGATTCATCTTATGCAATGGCAAAATATTGGATAAAACTGCCACCTGCAGTAACTTGGAAGGTAGATCTATGCCTGGTAAACATTTAACCCTAGAGGAAAGGAAGAGAGTAGTGAGCATTAGCTTCTGTTGACTGAATTTGAAATGAGCTCAGAAAATAATTGGCCCATTTCCAAACAAGAATGGAAGGAAATGGAGAGAGATCAGAAAACTGAGGGTTTTTTCTACCCTACAAATGTTTAGACAACTCCTTTAGGTAGGGATGTTAGGTAAGTAGTCAGACCTGAGCAACAGGGGTACAAAGGAACAGAGGCCCAGCCCAGAGACAGCCCAGAGATAACTCCTTCAACCCTAACAAGTAAAAAAAAAAAAAAAAATGAGAAGGACTTGGAAGGACAAAGGCCAGTTAAAATCTCAAACTTTTGACAAGGACCAAGTCAAATTTATTGCCATTTCATCCATTGATACAAACCTTTGAATGGATAAAGATGTCTCCAAGTGAGGGTTCAACTAAAGGTGAGGTATTCAGTAAATCCTTTAAATTTAACAAAATAGCTCTGGGAAAAGAGACTAAATTTGCAGCTCTTCCACGAAATCCTGATAAGCTTAATACTTTACCTGCAATAAGTAAAAATGAAGGGGTAGAGAATGGGATGAAAAAGAAATTTAGCAAATCCAAGAAGTACATCTTGAAAATAACCATGGATGAGCTCTGCCATATGGAACTGCATGAAATCAAATAAATATGAAGGCCACTAAGTTTTATTTATTTTTATTTTTATTTATTTAATTTTTAGGCGAGGCAACCTTTGATTGGCCTCACTGATTGCAAGGACCTTGTCAGCTTACAATCCCTTATTTATTTTTTATTTTTTATTTTTAATGCCTATAGCACCTCGTCTTCCTAGGAGGCTACTCAGTTTTAAAAGAGCACTGTATTTCCAAAGAAATTTTGAGTAGGAACCTTAAAAATCTGTAACCTTTTGAGACTTAAAATAACTTTAGAGTCTCCAGCCATCAATGGGCAAGGAAATGTGCTGATGCCTATGTCAGATAAGGCCAAAGAGGATGATGGAGACAAAAGAATCTTCCAGAAGGTAGAACCAAGTGTTATAAAGAAGAAAGGATAAGATAGCTACTCCCAGGGCAGGAAATCAGGGCCAAAATAAGGAACAAATGCATCCCTGGGGTAGAAGGTGGGGATGACTGTGTGGAATATGTAGGAAATCAGAATATGTCATTACTTTATTATAAGGATTATTTTGAGCTGAAGGCAACTTAGAAGAAGTAAATACAAGAAAAGCTCCCTGCTCTCCTCCTATTTGCCTAAAAGCAGGACATAAATTTTTAAAGGTGTCCCTCCTCCCTCTCTATCAGAACAAAAGTTAATCACCAGAGGTAACTTTAAACCATATCAGCCTGAATTACCAGAGGAGTCTATGTATTAAACTTTACTAATTAGCCTCTAACTACCATTAGTTTCTCATATATTTACCTTCCCATAGTTTGTCAACCTTGGAAACCTGAAAAGTGTTTTCCGTTGTCCTGTAATTTCTCTACAAATTTATTATTCTTTGTTAAAGATGCTATATAGGCTGGAGTTCTAAACTACCTCTTTGATTTACTCTTTCCTAAATCTCTCCATGTATATATGAAATATACACGTTAATAACCCTCTGTTTGTTTTTCTCTTGTTAATCTGTCTTTTGTTACAGGAGCCCCAGCAGAGAACTTAGAAGGGGAGATGAAAAATTTTTCTTTACTCTACAAATGTTTAGACAACTCCCTTAGGTAGGGATGTTAGGTAGGTAGTCAGACCTGAGCAACAGGGGAACAAAGGAACGGAAGCCCAGCCCAGAGACAGTCCAGAGACCACCCAAAGAACACACCCCATTTGTAGTTAAAGAATCACTCTTGCATCCTGAGAGACAAAGGACTGGAGGGTTGTAACCTATAGCTGGTTTAATATGGCCATAGAAGCGTGCACAGAAGATACTACCCTAATCTGCCCACAACCTCGGCCTCATTATACCATCATTATAATACCATGTTTATGCCTGGAAGTTCATAAATCTCATTCTAAGAGATTGAATTCTGGTTAAGTACAGTAAACAAAGAGTTATATAGCAGCCAAGTGCCAATCACTTAGGAACACCTTTGTAACCACCAATCTTGGCCCTAATATAATACAGACCTTTTCACTTCTGTGTTGTTACAGCTCTCTTAGCTGAAAATTTACTCCTCTCTTGGAGTGCACTCTGTCTTTTACCTTTTATCTTTTCACTTCCCAAATTCCACAGGGCTACTGCCTTCAGTATGGCCCATCTCTTTCTAAAATGTACTTTAATAAATCTTACTTTTTCTAAATCTTGCTGAACTGTAATTCTTTGCTGCGTCAGTGGGAAAGAACTGAGAAAAAATGCTAATTGCACTCCTGCGTTGTTACCGTTCCACCCCCATGCCACCAAAGCAGCACCAGAGTTCAAATTGCCCCTAAACAGTAACAAGGAGAGAGTGTATTTTTTTTAATGAGGATAAAAATCCTGAAACTGAAGATTTTTTGACTAGAAAGACAGATAATGATTGTCATTAGTGCTGTTCACCAACTATTTCCAGTTCTCCTCCTTATGGACACACAGTAGGATTATACTTTTCCGCACTCTTGAAGTTAAATATGGCCATGTAACTCGTTATGACAATGAAATGTGAGTGAAAATAGTTTGCATTATTTTGGGGTGGAAGCTCCAGAGCCAGTGCAAGATTCACTTTGTTCTCTTTTCCTCTGGGATAATGACAGGCAATGTCCAAGATTATGGCTGCTCCATCATCATGGGTCCCTGAGTAGCTGAGGACCAGAGTCCTTCTTATAACCCTCTATGGACATATAGCAAGAACAAGAAATAAACGTTTCTTTATTTAAGTCAACAATATTTTTTGGTTGTTTGTTAGAGCAGCACAGTTTAATATATTCTGATTAATCGAACAGGCAGTCTGCAAAAGGGAGATCCAAATAGTTAACACATAAATCGAAAGAGATTTTCAAGAAATACAAATTAAAAGCACAATGAAATAATACTACTCCATGTCCATCACATAGGCAAAAATTAGAAAGTAGAGAAATAGTAAGTGTTGAAATTATGGGGAAATAGGAATACCTATGACGTGTTTGTCGGAGTTTGAAGAGAGTTGGAGGTAACCAAGTATTCAACACCAGAGAATAAAGAAGTAAATGTAGTAGAGGATTATAATGGAATACCAAGCTGCATTCTAAAGCATTAATTGGATCCCTCCCCCCATATATTTATCATCTATCCAGCTAGCTATTTATCTATCCATATATCGATATACAGATAGATAGAGATAGAGATAGAGATAGAGATAGAGATAGAGATAGAGATAGAGATAGAGATAGAGATATATCATGGATAAATATTTAAAACACAATGTTGGCCAAAAAAAAAATGAAACAAATCTTTTTATGCCATTTATATAAGTTAAAAATACAAGCATACATGAAGCAAAAATACATTCATCTTATAAAGAAGGAGTTGAGATGGTGCATGAAGACCAAAATAATAGTAATAATAATAACAGAACATTGTACTGTGATAATAAGTGATTACTATGGATATGGATTCAATACAATGTACCAGAAGTCCATAAAAGCAAAGATCAATTGATGAAGATAGCATTCAATTGAGGGAGAAAGTACAGCAGAAAAATTCACATCCTAAACAAATATAGCAGAGATTTGAAACATAAGTTAGAGATGCTTTTTCTCAAAGAGCTTCAAGGAATCAGCAAGGTCAGGGAGCACGAGTAGATCATGGAGTAACTAATTAAAGGTCTGCCCTGGAACAACTGAGCAAGCCATCATCCCCCCTCTCTATATATAGAACAGCTGGCTGCAGTGTTTGTCCCCAGGATAAAGCCATGATTACAACTCTCTAATCAAATTGAAGAATTTGCCTGAGAGAAACTCCTAGTCAGGTCTTAGGACCAAGAATCGAATTAGGCCCAAGACAATTCTGTACATTTGCAATATAAATGAAAGAAGAGAAGAAAGAAAATAAAGAAATGCATCCCACCCATCATTGAAATAGCACTCACCTCTAGAGTAAAGCCTTTTTTAGCAATTGTGGAAGCTTATCTGACTGTTCCTGACCTAGAGCCTTCAATCAATCCTGCAATTAAGGAGAGAGGCCTGGTGTGTAAATGGAACTTCAATCGCTAAGAGAATGAAAATAAGATATACTGTAGTCTCCCCTTATCTTCATGGGATACATTCCATGACTCCCAGTACATTTCTGAAACCACCAATAGTAGCGAATCCCATATATACCATGTCTTTCCTATACATACATACCTATGATAAAGTTTAATTTATAAATTAGGCACAGTAAGAGATTAACAACAACAATAATAAAATAGAACAATTATAACAATAAAATAAGAGTTACTTGAACACAAGTACTGCAATACTGCGACAATTGATCTGGTAACTGAGAGGGCTTTAAGTGACTAATGGGCAGGTATCATATTCAGTGTGTATACACTGGACAAAGGGATGATTCATGTCCAGGTGGGATGGAGGGAGACAGCTTGAGATTTCTTCACTCTCTCAGAACTGTGCATAATTTAAAACTTATTGTTTACTTTTGAAATTTTCCATTTAATATTTTTGGCCCACAGTTGACTGCAGGTAACTAAAAGCATGGAAAACAAAACCACAGATAAGAGGATGATACTGTATATCAACCCACTCTAAATTTAAAAGATACGAATGGACAATTAAGAATCACTAGACATTAGGAAAACCAACAGCATGAAAAAGAAGAACTGAGATGAAGAAATAGGACACTTAGCCCTAGAGAAAACAAAGTTCATTTAGGCGACAGAGGACTTAAAAATGTTTTTAAGTGAATTAGTATTCTTTGAGATTATCAAGAGCAAACTGCATCTATAAAGAATATGCTGGTATGAAAATTCAGCAATAAGAGAACAAAAGAAATACATTTATAAAGCTAATTGCCAAATAAAATTTAAAATTAAATATTAAAGGTCAATAATGTAATAGACATGGTTGAAGACCTATTTAGGGTCTGAATGATAAAATCAAGAACATCTTTCAGAATGAAGATGATAAAATGGAGATGAAGAATATTAGAGGGAAAAAAAGAGATGTGGAAGGTAGATCTAGAACAATATTGTTCAAAAGAACTTTCTGTATAAGAATGTTAATTCTATGCTGTCCAATATGGTAAGCACTAGCCACATGTGACTATTGAGAAGTTGAAATGTGGCTAACGTCACTGAAGAAATGAAATTTTAAATTTTATTTAATTTTAATTAAAGAGTTTAAATTCCAATAGTCATTTGTGGCTAGTAGCTATCATATTGGACAACACACATGTAAAAGACCCACTACATGCTTCTTAGGGGTTCAGGAGGGACAAAATAATAAATTAGATCGATAAAAAATAGAGAAACTCTTACAACTCAACAAAAAACCAAACATCCAATCCAAAAATAGGCCGGGGACTTGAATAGAAATTTCTCTGAAGAAGATAAACAAATAGCCAATAAGCACATGAAAAGATGTTCAGTATTACTAGCCATTAGGGAAATACGAATCAAAACCACAATGAGATACTACTTCACAGCCATTAGGATTGTTACTATCAAACAAACAAACAAACTCAGAAAGTAACTAATGTTGGTGAAAATATGGAGAAATTGGAACCATTGTGCATTGCTGATAAAAATGATACAGCTGCTGTGGAAAACAGTTAGGCAGTTCCTGAAAAGTTAAATATAGCATTACTATATGATCCAGAAGTTCCACTTGTAGGTACAGACTCAAGAGAATTGAAAGCAAGGACTCAAATAGATACTTGTACACTAATCTTCATAACAGCATTATTGACAATAGCCAAAAGGTAGAAACAATCCAAATGTGCACTGATAAATGAATACAAAATGTAGCCTATACATAAATTGGAATATTATTCAGCCTTTAAAAGGAATGAAATTCTGATACAACATGGATGAACCTTGAAAACATTATGCAACAACATGAATGAACCTTGGAGATATTATGCTATGTGAAATAAGCAGACACAAAAGGACAAATATTGTATGATCCCACTTATATGCAGTATTGAGAAGAGGCAAATTCATACAGACAGAAAGTAGATTAGAAGTTACTGGGGACTTGGGGGAGGAAGAAATAAGAAGTTATGTTTAACAGGTACAGAGTTTCTGTTCAAGATGATGAAAAATTCTGGAAATAGATGATGATGATGGTTGTACAACATTGTGAATGTACTCAGTAATACTGAATTTTACACTTAAAAATAGCTAAAATGCCAAATTTTACATTATGTATATTTTACCACGATAAAATACTTTAAATGGAGAAACCACAAATAATAAGAATAAAAAAGGGGTTAAAATTAAAAATAAAAAGGTAATTGTAAGGGTAATACAGAATTAGGACATATGATTTTTCATGAATAAATTTAAAAGAATGGATAATTTTCTAGGAAATATGTAAAGTAGAAAAACTGACTCAAGGAGAGGTAGAAAAACTAGACAAATAAATAATAATAACAATAATTTAAAAAGTCAGAGAACTACTTTCCCTTCACTTGCCCTGCCCACCCCCAACCAAACCTCAGACCCACAGGTTTCTATATGCAAATACTTTCATACCTTTGAGGAAAAGATATTGTCTATAATGTTTATGCCAATGTTTTCCAAACTGGACTGCACACTAGAATTACCTGGGTACATTTTAAAATACATGTATAGATTCCCTGGCCTCCTAAACTCATTGAACTAGAGTCTCCAAAGTTTGGGCTGGAAATCTATTTTTTTCATTAAGAATTTTTTTTTATTTCAAAAGTTATACCTACTGGTTATTAAAACAACAACAACAATATAGGTATGTATAAAATAAAAATTAAGTATCCCCATTACTCTCCTTAATTCCACTCCTTCTGAGTTAATAAATATTATCATTTATGTACATTCGTCGATATTTTTCTTGTGTTTTTATAAACATAAATGAAATCTATTCATAAAAATTAGTCCCAGGTGACAGTGATGTAATAAGTCCTTGGACCAGTGTTTGGATGAGTTTAAACTATCCCAGAGCATGAAAAACACATGGAATGTGAGCCAACTAAAGATCACATAGAGAAAAAAAAGCACTATTAGAATAATCTCATTTAAAAAGACAAATGAAAAATTAAAAATAAAATACTAGCAAAGATAATGGATTAAGAACACACATTTTTCTTCTCTCCCTCCTGAAATTCCATTGAAGTGAGAGTAAAAGTAAATTAACCTAACACAGCAAAGAGAATGAGACTGGACCATCACCAAGAGACTTTCTAAGTTTTCTGGAAAGCAGTAAGTGGAGAGAATTTATTAATGGATGAGACATAGAAGTGGGTCCACTCTCCAGAATAAGTGAAGAAAGGATCTGTAGCTGAGGAGGGGGCTGGTATGCCCAGCAGAGTCCAAGAGTTGGCAGGTGAGGAGAGAAGAGTTACAAGGAGAGCTAAAAGGAGGTTAAGTGGAAGTCTTTCTGTAAACTACTTCCCAAGAATCCCCCCTTAAACAACTCTCCCTGATATTTCTAGCTCACTCAGAGAGGATTAGCCACAAAGAACAAAAATTGCTAGGTGGATAACAATCTCAGAATTAAGTTCTCTCCTTTTGAAGCGTCTCTCCCCCACCAATTCTCAAAGTCAGCTCCAAGCCCAGTCTTGCTATAATAACAAACCTCATTCCTATGCCTGGAGCCTCTGGTCAGCCTTTCCCTTCAGAGAGATACTGAATAGGAAAGCAGACCTAGACTCATGCAGCACACAGGAAACTAATACCAACTGCAAAGAAAAATCAACATGTTTTCTCTCTCTTAAATTAAAAAAAAGCAAATATAGATCACCACACATATAAATAAAAGAAAAAGAAAAGATTAAAATATACATTTAAAAACATGACAGAAGAGGAATAAGGAATGTAGAGAACAGAAAATCTTAAAAGCTTCATATTCAGAGACATTTCGATATGTAATATATCCATAGAACAAGTATAAATTGCTATAATAAAGGAACAATCATGGAATAAGAAATAGCTCTTAAGAAGGACTGGTCAAGATGGCATGAACAGTAGATGCTGTGCATGCCTCCTCCAGCAACCACATCAAAATAATAACGAAACTACAGAGCAACCATCACTGGGAGCCTCCTGAGGTCTGGCTGAACAGAAGTCTTACGACTGGGAACATATATAAGAGGTCACTTCAAGATCGATGGGAGGAGTGGAGAAGTGAAACAGCCAGGTCCCACAACCATATGTGGTGTTTGAGAATCTGGAGGGTTACCTTGGCTGCAGAGCTCCCTTACCCCCAGAGGAGCGATGGATCCTGGCCCCACAGTAGGCTCCCAAGCCGAGGCTTCCAGTGCTGGGAAGAGAAGTCCCCACAATCTCTGGCAAGGAAAAACCAGCAGAGACTGTAGCTGAGTGAGATGAAAGGCTGTGAGAATTGCAGACATTTCTCTTTAAGGGCCTGAACATGGACTTATTCAGTTATGGACTCACTCACTCTGAGCTCCAGCACTGGAGCAGCAGCTCGAGGAGTGCTAGAGATATACAAGGAGACACCGAATTGTTGGGCTTCAGGGCGAGGGCTGGAGGGGTGGCTTTCTCCCAGACAGAAGTTCTGGCAGTGTCCATTGTTCCTTTGTTGAGCCCTCCTCCCACCCAGCGTGCAGACACAGGCAGACACCATATCAGAGTCTCCATCAACGTGGATAACACAGTTCGCTTCACCCAGGTAATTACTTGAGACTCCGTCTCTCTAACCTGCGAGCCCACCCAAGCCACTTCCAGGGTTTATTCCATACAAATGGTCTGCCTTGGGCTCTTGCTACAGACTTTCTTAAAATCTCTCAAAGGCTCACAAAACCCAAAGAAGCAGCATCCAGCCTTGGCATGCCCTGTACCTCTTGCTGAGCAGCCCCAAGTCCCACACTGGTGGCAGCCAGCCTTGGTTCCAGGTTTGGCCTCTCAAGGTACCTATAAGCCTAGCATGGGTGGCAGCCACCTGTTGATTGTTTGGTGAGTCTTAACAGGTGGCCATGGAAAGTGCATGGGCTGTTGTTGAACTTGGCCTATGGCCAGACCCCTTCCAGGAGGCCCTTGGGCTGGCACACCCAGTGGCCTGCTTCGACCAGCACCAGAGCCAGAGCACCACCCCAGGCTGCATCTGAGGAGGACACACCTGAAGGACAGACAGGGCAGGCACCAAAGCCCTGCTAAAGTGAATCCTGCTCCATAGGGTCAGCCCCTCACCAGCCAATCTTCACAATCAATCAGCCTGAGGTTCAAGCCTTCCCACTGACATGTAAACAGCAACCAAGGCTCAACTATAACAGGAGAGCACACACAACCCACAAAAAGGACACTCCTGGAGCACCTTGCTCAGGTGACCAGGGAAGACTGTGCCACTGGGCCTCACAGGACCCCCTACTACATAAAACCACTCTACTAAGACTGGAAGGCTTAGGAGCCCTACCTAATACATAGAAACAAACACAGGGAGGCAGCCAGAATGGGGAGACAAAGAAACATGTCCCACATGAAAGAACAGAACAAAGCTCTAGAAAAAGAACTAAACAAAGTGAAGACAAGCAGTCTAACAGATGCAGAGTTCAAAACACTGATTATAAGGATGCTCAATGAACTTAGGGGATGAGAATATGAACTCAGTGAGAACTTTAACAAAGAGATAAAAAATATAAAAATGGAGATGGAAAACATGAAAAGGAACCAGTCGGAAATGAAGAGCACTATCACTGAGATGAAAAGCACATTAGAGAGAACGAACAGATTGGATGAAGTGGAAGATCAAATACCGATATAACAGATATGGTAGCAGAGGACACCTGATCAGAACTGCAACCAGAAAAAAGAATTAAAAATAAAAAAAGATAGTTTAAGGAGCCTATGGGACAATATTGAATGTAACAACATTTGCATCATAGGATTACCAGAAGGAGAAGACAGCAAGAAATTGAAAACCTATTTGAAGAAATAATGATGGAAACCTTTCGTAATCTGGTGAAGGAACTAGACATACAATCCCAGGAAGCTCAGAGAGTTCCAAAAAAGATGAACCCAAAGAGGCCCACACCAAGATACATTGTAATTAAAAAGCCAAAGTTTATATACAAAGAGAGAATCTTAAAAGCAGCAAGAGAAAAGCAGTTAGTAACCTACAAGCAAGCTCCCATAAGACTATCAGTCAATTTCTCAACAAAAACTTTGCAAGCCAGAAGAGCTTGGCACAAAATAGTCAAAGCAATGAAAAACAAGGACAGACAATGAAGATTACTCTACCTAACAAAGCTATCAGAATCAAAGGACAGATAAAGAGATTCTCAGACAAGGAAAAGCTAAAGGAATTCATCACCACCAAGCCAGTATTACAGGAAATGTTGGAAGGACTTCTTTAAGATGAAGAAAAAAATATGTATCAAAAATATGAATAAAGAATGACAATAACTACATATCTATCAACAAGTACTTTAAATGAAAAAAAATTAAATGCTGCAATTAAAAGATAGGGTGGCTGAATGGATAAGAAAACAAGACCTTTATGTATATTGCCTATAAGAGACTTACTTCAGATTAATAGACACACACACACTGAAAGTAAAGGAATGGAGAAAGCTATTTCATAATGGACCTAGAGGGTATTGCGCTGAGTTGAATAAGTCAGATAGAGAAAGACAAATGCCATATAATTTCATGTACATGTGGAATCTGAAGAACAAAACAAACAAACAAACAAACAAACAAACAAACAAACAAAAAACAGAAAAAACTCATAGATACAAAGAACATTTTGAGGGTTTCCAGATGGGGGGGCTTTTGGAGGGAGGATCAGTGAAAAAGGGAAAAGGGATTAAGAAATACAAATTGGTAATTACAAAATAGTCATGGAAATATAAAGTATAGCATAAGGAATATAGTCAATAATATTGTAATAACCGTGTATGGTGTCAGAAGGGTATTAAATTTGGGGGGGATGTCTAATCACTATATTTTACACCTGAAACTAATATAATATTGTATGCCAACTAGAATTAAAAAATGAAAAATATTATTTAGGAAAAAGAAATGGCTCTTAAATTTTTAAATATAGTTATTAAAGTTAGAAATGTAGTAGAAGAATTGGCAAATAAAGAAAATCTCATAACAGAGCAAAAATCAAAAGGCATAGGAAATATGAGAGAAAAAGATAAGAGAGAGAGAATAAATCTAAAAATTGAAACATTCAGAAAGGAAGGGGAAAAAATCCTGGAGGGTCAGAATTTATCTCAAATAGTAAAGAAACAGTTTTCAAATTAAAAGAGCCTAGCAAATACTGAGCATAATGAATGAAAAGACCAACACCTTAATATATTGTTACAAAATTTTAGAACAACAAAAATAAGTGCGATTTAAAGAGACTCAAAATATTTCTTTTTAAAGCTGCTTGCATTGGTGAAAAATCAAGTTAACAGTGGTCTTTTCATCAGTAACATTAAATTTGAAAAGAAAATAGAACAATGTTTTAACATTCCTGAGGGAAATTTATTTTCAAGTTAGATTGTATACTCATCTAGACTATCAAACTTTCAAACAAGTATGAGAACAAAGTAAGAACTTTTCAAATATGCAAAGACTAAGAACATTTACCTCCCATATACTATTAGAAGGGAGAATCCTTAAGATATAATCAAGCAAAATAAAAATAAAAACCATGGAAGAGAAAGATGTTGCATTTTTGATGTCTTCTCTGAAAATACAACTAATGGTAGCTTAAATAAATATGGTTTTATTTTTCTCACATAACAAAAAGGCTGGCATAGGTATTTAACAGCTCAGGGAAGTCATAAAGTTTCTAGGCACTTTTTATTTTTATTTTTTCCAGTTCTGCCAACTCTAGCATTTGATGTTCATCTTTCCTGTCACAAGATGGCTGCAGTAACTCCAAACATCACCTCTCCATTCCCAGAGAGAAGGAAGGAGTAAGTGCGAAAACCAAATCTACTCCAATTAGAAAGATTATTTTTGAGCCCCTACTCAGAAATTTTTTATCTATATCTCATTAGCTAGAATTAAATGGATCAGATGGCCATGCCTAGGGAAGAAGGAAACTATAGAGAAAAGCATTTTTTAGCTGGACATATTGCTTTTCCTTCCATGAAAAAAAAAAATGAAGTTTTCGTATTAATAAAGGGGAAAAAATAATGGGCAGGCAGCCAAGAGTGTTTTCCACATAAAACATTATTTTGGCTCTACGAAACAGAAATTGGCTTAAGCAATAAAGAAACAGAAAGTCCATATGTAAGATTCCAGAATTAGTTGATATCATCTGGAGCCCAGGTTGTTTCCATATCTCTGCTCTACCATCTCTTAGCATTGGCTTCCATTTCAAGCCAATGACAAGATAGCTGCCACAATTTCAGGTGTAATAGCTACCTATAACAATATCCAGAGTAAGAAAAACATCACCTAGGAGATCAAAATATCTCCCTATAAAGGTGATGTTGGAGAACATGAATTACCTTGGTAGCCAAGTAAGCTTACTAGTAACACTTTGACCCTGATTTTGGCAGACTTATCCAGTCAAATACTTGTGTCTGTCTCTCAGTTATTTCCAACTTGAGCAGGATTTAAAATGGTGTTATGTATTAGCCCCTAAAACCTCATTTCTAGCACCAAAAATAGCCTAACTTGGATATCAAGTGTCTTCATTGGCCATAACAGTACAGATGGTACCCAAGTTTTTTCCTGAAAGAATGATGAGCATCCCAAAGTCCTGGCCAGAGGATGAGCCAATTTTATAACAACCTAAGCAGACCTTGCCCAAGGAGATTGCCTTATCATCAGGCAAGACTCATGATGTCTGAAGAGGGTCATCTTAGGTGATTGCTAGGATGGTGACTCAGCCACCCTCAGCATATCTCCTTTGGAATCCAAAGAACTTGGTTGAAAATTCTATTTGGCTTTATTACCCTCCAACTGGAAAAATTGAACAAGTCACTCTCCTTTCTTAGCCTCTTTTATCTTGTTTATGAAATGGAACTTTGGTAACCAAGTGAAATAATGGGATAATGAATGTAGAAACTTGGTGAACTGTGAAAAAATATGAGATTGTTATAATAAGCTTATGTTCTAGATGGGAAGACTGGATGTGGGGATGTGTTAAATTAATCCATTGTGCAAGACTTGATAACAGTTTTCAATGGTACAAAGGAGGAGCCTTATAGATGTATATAATAGTCAGGTTAATTGAATCATGGAGCTCAGAAAAGGCTTCCCCTACAATGGGATGGTTTTGTTTTGCATATTTTATTAAGGCATAATTTCAAGTAATTTTGACAAATACATACACCAGTGCAACCATCACCCTGACCAATATGTAGAAAATTTCTATCATCCTAGAAAGTTCCCACATGCCCCTTTCTAGTCAGTAACTCAGGAAACCACTGAAACTTATCTGATTTCTATCAATATATATTACTTTTGCCTAGTCTAGAATTCTGTATAAATAGAATCATATAGTACATACTTTTCTGGTCTCCTTTCTTTCAGCATTACGCTTTTGAGATTCATCCATGTCATTGCATGTGTCAGAATTTTATTCTTTTTTTATTGCTGAGTAGTATTCATTGTGTGACTATACCATAGTTTATTCATCCATTCACCTATTGATAAATATTTGGATTGTTTTCTGTTTGGGGTATTATAAATAAGCTGCTATGAACAATCTTGTACAAATTATTTTGTGGACACATGTTTTCATTTCTCAGCATAAAGGTGCTTAGAATGGATTAAATTTGACTTAGAGAAATGAAAGAAATGAGCGTTTCTTGTATGTGACCATTGTGGTTGCAAATTCATGATTACCTGCTTACCACATATGGAAGAGCAGACTTGCTGGGTGGTGCTAGGCACTCGTTTGAGGTTTAAGACCAGGAATTTAAAATGAAGTCATTCAGTCTGTGTGTGCTTTTTCTCTGGTGACATTCAGCTGCTCAGGTACAGTTATAAAATCTCATCTCAGGTGGTAGTGTTTATCCAGGTTGTGGTTTTCCTAAGAAAATATGTTGAAAATTGAGGTGGATAAGGAAATGATTATAATGACAAATCATAGGTCATAGGCTCTACGCTGGGCCAGAGGGAGATGAAGAATGGACAATGAAAACTGGTAGGATTAATAGATTAGAGGTCTCAATGAGGTTGAAGAATTATAGCAAATGGGGCCCTAGCACATGGGATTGAAAGGATAGGAGGTGATAAATGGAGAGTGAAATATGGAGCCCTTTTAAGGCTAATTAAAGTGTGGAGGGTGTAAACTTGGAAGGGGTGACTCAGTTGCGGAGCACATTGTTGGATGTGAGATCATGAAATGACTGAGAGGCCAGGGTATTGAACAGATCATCAACATGTATGTTGAACTCACCCATGAAGTTAAAGGTTGGTGCTAGGAATTGGAAAGAGCAGGGGAAAAGATTATTTTCGGAGGTCAGAAGATGGGAGCAATCAAGATGGGCAGGGTGCTATACCTGAATGGCAAGAACTTCAAAAGAGCAGAGATCTTCGAGGGAGGATGGGGGAAAACCATTAGGAAGTTCGAAGTCAACTCTGCCAACACTATTTTAATTTTCATTGACATCCTTTCAATGGCTGAGTGGAACACACCAAACAAAACCACTGGAAGTCTTTCAATGTGGAATGCTTTATTATAGGTCTTGCCACTAGGAAGTGCTGTCAGTACTGGAAAGACTGGAAGGCGGACCTGCAAGCAGTCCCTGGAGGCCAGAAAGTGTCTCGGCCTGAGCACTGAGGACCCCTAGGGGTCTTGTGAGATATTGGAGCTAAGCCATCTTTCACAGCTGCATTTAACTGTAGATATTTTTAAGTGTATTTAAAGCTTAAAAAAAAAAAAAAAACACGCCAAATTCCTAAATTCCTTTAAAGAAGTTACTGAGTTATTGGAAGGTTTTAGTTATCATGTGTTTTCCCAACCAAAAAGTTCTAAAAGTACAGCTACTATCATGTAGGATTTGATGACATTTTCTCCCGGGTAAAAGGATTACTCAGAACTTTGGGTTTTGAGAGTTGATTGGTAATACCATACTTAAAAATGTTCTTCCTGTATTACTTTTTGTAAGAAGCATGGCATAGTGCTGGAGAATACTAGAGTTGGAGTCAGAATTGTAGCAGCAACAATAATATTTATTATCATTATCATCAACATTTGAGTATTTACTGTGCACTAAAAAATAAGTGGTCTAAACAGTGTACATAAATTCTTTCATATATTCTTTTTATGAAGTAGGTACTATCATCAGTCCTATCTGACAGATAAATAGGGTCCAGAGAGCTTAGGTCATTTGCCAAAGGCCATATAGTTTAGTAAATGGTGGTGGTGGTGAGACGAACCTGAATTTCATCTTTCCCTTAATCAAAATAGTCCAGGTTATGCAGTAGGAGAAAACACCTCTGAATCTCAATAGCTTAGCTCAACAGACACTACCTATTCTATGTGGGTTGGCAGAGGCCTAAGCTATTATATTAACTCATAGACCCAGGCTGACATGTTTCATTTTCACACATGCTTTCATCATCAGGATCAGGAGTCCCCAACCTCTGTGGCCTATTAGGAACTGGGCGGCACAGCAGGAGGTGAGCAGCAGGCAAGCGAGCAAAGCTTCATCTGTATTTGCAGCTGTTCCCCAGTGCTAGCATCACTGACTCAGCTCCATCTCAGATCATCAGGCATTAGGTTCTCATAGGAGCACTGGTCCCTGGTGCCAAAAGGTTGGGGATCATTGAACTGATTACCGCGAAGGCAAGCGTGTGCTAAAGTGTAACTGGAATGAAATGTGTTTGCTCGAAAAGGATTCATGTCACTTCTCACATTTCACTGGCCAAAACAAGTCACATGCCCTTCCTCACTTCAAGGGAGAAATGTACTCCTGCTATGAGCCTTGAAGGAGGCAATCCAGACTATTTGGTATTAATGATTACCACAAACACGCAGGCCCTGGCCAGGTTATGTTCCTTTAAGCCTCAATCTCTCTACCCACAAAATGACCATAATCATTTTGTAAGGATCTCTTGTAAGGATCAAATAGAGATGTTAGTTACCAACAATAAGGCAGAGTGGTTGCATCTAACCTCAAATTTCTATCAGCTGAAAAGCCTGGTTCCATCACAGGTGGCTCTGTGCCCTTCATACAGAGCTGTCTTTGGAATGGCCTCTGTCCAATACGAGAACCTTTTTTACTTACACACCTGAGGTTGTGAAGGATATAGTTTTCATTTTAATAAACAACATGCCATAGTTGTTGTTCCAATGCTGGCCAGAGTTGTCTGGAACCATCAGCGTTTCAGTTCATGTTTAAAGCTTGTGCCTACTTAGGCTTGAGCATGTGAGGGTCATGGCGAGAATGCCTTCCTTCAGGTTCTCTGAGCTCTCAGGTCTTCAAGATAGTTTACTTGGCTCCTCTCAGTTTCACTGGAATGACTCTCCCCAAGATGTCTGCTCTGAGTCAGGGATGAGCTAAGCCTCAGAAACTCCTTTGCCAACCAAGGAATGGTAGCGCTGAGGAGAGGACAAAAAATACCCTTAAAAAGAGCAATTCCCAAACTTCCACGCAAAAAGTTGTGACCACACTGCCAGAGCATTTTGCTGGCTTCTTTCTTATGGGTTGTTTTGCTAGGTCATTTGTCCTCTTCCTCGCTCCTCCGATAGACTAGGTTGTGAGCTTCGTAAGAATGAGGAGCATCTTTACATCTGGGTTTCACGGCAGATATGAACAACCTGGTACAAAACAAGTACTCAATGAAGGTTCACTGTATGAAAATGCTTCTGAATAGTCTTCATATGAATTAACACATGATGATTTCCTTGTAGAATTTAGTATCTAACTAAACTCTAGCAATTAGGCTAGTTGATTTTATAAATCTAAAATAAGGCTAAAATGGGGGAGGGGAAAACAGAAGAACGAGTTAAAAAAGGACATTTCAGGCGGAGGGAGCAGGTGTAGAGTTAGAAAAGTAAAAGGTAATATCCAGCATGGGGAGTGCCGCACTTAGCATGGAAGGTTAAAACAATAGGTTAAAGAGGAAGGTTGGAGCTAGCTAGATACGGGACAATGAGGGGAAGGCGAGAAATGGGACGTGGTGCATCAAATTCCGCAGCCAAGAACTCAAATTGCAAAGCAGGACGGATGGAGGAAATACATTAGGCTCCTAAAGCTTCCTCTTATTTAGGTGAGCTCCAGTTCACAAAGGGATTAGCGAAAGCAGACTTCGCACTTCCCCCAGGCCAAGAGAGCTGGAGGGACGCTCCCTAACCTCGCTCCGTCACGTGGGCAGAAGCGCCCAAGGCACGTGACCTACCTAGAGCCTGGCCAATCAGTTTCTGCAGGGGCGGGGACTCGAAGTCCAAGGGGCGGGAGCATCTGTTGAGGTCGCTTCTTCTCGCGAGCCTTGCCACCATCACTCTTCTTCAGCCGCCCACGACCAGGAGCTAAGGTCTCGCGAGGCTTGGGTGTTGCGGCGGTAGGAGGAGGACGGAGAAGGACGGCGCTAAGCCACCGCTGCCTCCCTCGCTCACTCCCTCGCGCGCTCGCCCGCCCCCTCCCTCCCTCCCCTCCCTTCCCCGGCCCCGGCTCCGGCCCTGGCCCATTTGCTGTTCATTCTTCTACTGGGAGGATGTCGGGCTCGTCTCTCCCCAGCGCCCTGGCCCTCTCGCTGTTGCTGGTCTCTGGCTCCCTTCTCCCAGGGCCAGGCGCGGCTCAGAACGGTAAGCGGGGCGCCGGGGGCGGGTCGGGCGGGGGCTGTGGAACGCCGGCGGCCGTCCGGGGCCTGAGGAGGTGCGAGAGTAAGGGGAAGGGAGCTGGTGGGTAGTCTGAGGGACTGCGGACCTAAAGCGAGGAGAAGCGGGTCGGAGTTGGAGGCGCGGGTGTGAGAACGGGATTCGCCAGTGTGAGAGGTGGGGGCGTCAGATAAGAGCCTGAGGTGTATTGCTGACTTAGAGGCGCCACATCGTGGGGCTCGTCGCTCCGAGTCGGGGACACTCAGGAAGCCGACGTGAGGAGCTGGAGTAGCGGGGGCGGATGAGGAAGGGGCGCAGCTATTAAGACAGCAGGAGACCGGCGTTTGTGTTTAAGGCGACGGGAAGTGGTGTTGTCAGGGTCCCCGGCATAGGGGTCGTCTAGGATTCTACTGGGGCCCTGTAGGACTGATGACATCCTTAAAATATAGAGGACACGTTGTGGGTAAAGGAGTCCTGGAGAAAACTGAGCAAGAGCAAGAGTATTGGAGCCCTAAGAAGGGGGTGAAGAATCAGAGAACCTTGGATATAGAGGTAGACGGAAGGTGGGTGGAAAGCTAAGGTAGTGGGTTGACTGCAGTTGGGGATCTGGAAAGGGAAGCAGCAGTGGCTCTAAACGACATGGGCGGGGTGGGGGGGGAAGAGGGCTGGGTTTGAAGAGGAGGGTGGAGTGTTGGGCATTCTAGGGTAGTGGTTGGGAGAGCAAAAGGGAGTTTCTAAATAAGGAGAGGAAAAATGAGCAGAGGGATGGGGAGAAAGGGTTGAAACTGAGGTAGGGGTAATATTTATTAGAGAAAGAAGGGTGCCTGGAAGTAGAGATGGAGGTGGGGGAAGACAAAATAAACGAAGGGAGTGAAATGCGGGAAGCCGGGGTCTTAACGTTGTTTGCAGTGTGAAAGGTATATTCGGGAAGGAAAGAGCTGAGTTGTGGCGAGCGCTGTATGATATTGGTTGGGCCTTTGGGAAGGCAGGGACACATAGCTGGAACTGCAGTGATGGGATTGAGGACAGTGACTGGAGAAAATGGGTTTTTAAGATCTAAAAGTTTCAAGACAAAAGAGACATTATTTCTGAGGAACATACAAGTAATCCCTGCCTGGGATGCGTGCAGTGTTCAGTGAAAACGAGAGACTTAGGTTTTGAATTCAGGCTCTTTAGAGAAGGTGGAGAAGTGGTGGGGAATCATGGTGATGGGGTATCTGATCTAGACGAAAAGATTCTGATTGTTGAAGGCATTTGTTACGGTTCAACTGCTGAATTGATCTTTCATAGGTGAGACTAAAAGTATGAATTAGTTTCTGCTCTTGTGGAAACTTCCTTTAAGAGATTTAAAAAATATTTTTATAGTAAAGAATTTATAAGAAGTCAGTACTAGAGAGTGAACTATGAAGTATTTTTGCTACTTCAGTGTTTCTTTGTTGTTATGCTAGAACAATTTGAAATTACTCCTGTTGGAATATCTGAAATTTTAAATGACTTTCATTTTAAAAAAAGTCAGTGATAGAGCTAATGGAGTTAAGCATTCTAAGGTGAATCCATGCTTAAATTGCTGACGATTACAGTGAAAATATATCAATAAAGGATCGAAAAAGCACCATCAGTTAAATATATGTTTGTTATACCAAATTGTACCAATCAAATCCTGTGTGTGCTTCATGGCCTTGAATTATCACTGTAAGGGTCAGAAAGGAAACATTTTTCTGTCTCTAGCATTTAATGTATGTGAAGTATATTGTGTATTTTTCCTGTTTTCCTCCAAAGCATAGGCCACTGTGGAAGGCAGGGTAGAGCTAGATTGATTTGTCTTAACCAATTAACCAACAGTCTGTTTTGACAATATGACTTAAGCCTAATACTAATTTCAGCTATTCGATTTGTGGAAATAGCATGGTTTCATTTGGCACCATAGGTGAGAGGTTCTTGATCTTAACACTAATCTCTCTGCTGGCATAGCATCTTTCAGTGATTGATAATACAGTGAAATTGTAGTTTCTTAGCAACTAAAGCAAGTTTTTTGGATAGGCCTTCAAAGACTCATCTGGTTGTTTTCAGTGATATGTGTTCCAAATACAGCATAGTTCAGCCTTTTCCTTGAAATGAGCTTGAATTCAGTCACATGACATGACCGGTGAAGTGAAGCTGAGCTTGTTGTTGACCTAAATGAATGTAAATTTAATTCAAGGAAGAAACGGTTATCATTTGAATTTGAGTACACATAGATAAGGATGCTTTTTTATAGCTTCCTATAACATAATAAGATTCAAACTTTCAATTGGTAATAGCCTTATAGTAGTCTGACCTTGTGTCATGGAGTTTGCATTTTCTTACAGTGCTTCAGAAATGGATACCATGCTCTCTGTATGATATTGAAATGTTAGAAATGTTAGATTTCAAAATGATGACTTAAAAAAACACCAAAACCTACATGTTTCTGGATTGGGTATGTGGTAGTATAAATTGAGTGTAGATGTTTTTCAAAAGGTCTCTATTTCATTATTCCTAAAATGAAGAATTTGGACTAGATGACCCTCAAGATCTCTTCCAGTTCTGTGACCTGTTATCAAGACTTTCATTCAGATAGATTTTGTTTCTCATCCAAATATTTAAACTTGAAGGACCACAGTTTCCAGTAAAATCCTTATGTAAAGTGTTGATTTTTGAATGTATCGTGAAAAATGTAGTTCATTTTAAAGGAAGAAACTTTTCCTAAAATGCTAAGACATTCAAAAGCTTTAGACTAGAATTAAATTGAACAAGTATAAGCCAAGCGGTATTTTATGGTAGTCAAGAGCACAGACGTGGGATCCTGATAGACCTGGGTTTGAGTCCCAGCTCTCTGTAGCTAAGTGAACTTGAATAAGTAAGGTGCTTAGTATTTCCAAGCCTCAGTTTTATCATCTGTAAAATGGGGTTTATAATAATGTCAATCTCTAGGGGATGATGCGAGGATTAAATGAGATAATGGCCATAAAGCACTTAGATTTCTGCCTGGCATATAGTGAGTCTCAGTTCAGAGTCCATTTTTATTATAGGTAACATGTTACTGTACTGTAACATGCTATATTACTGTATGTAAAAAGTAGCATTATTAATTACTTATTTTCTTCATATATATATATTGAACATTTAATTGTTAATGCTAACTCACTATTATCTTGAATGAAGTTAACTTCATTTGAACGCTCCGAACAGAGAGATTTGCACTTTTGCACATGTAACTTTTTAAGAAAAGTGACCAGCAGTGCTGCAGTTTCAGATTTGGCAAGAAAGTTTGTATGTCCATTTCATTGTCTGGGAGATTTCATGGCTTTCTTTTTCTTTCAGTGAACTAAATATTTCTTCATAGAATCCCTTAGTTGTTAATAGAAATAGAATGTAGTGCCTGGCACACAGTGGGAGTGTCGAAGATGTTAGCTGATGAATGAATGTGGAGTGAAGTGTAAAAATGTAATATTGAAAATATAAAGTTGGATAATAAACACAGTTTAGTGGGAGAAAAAGAAAAGTCTAATCAATTTTATTATTAATGAGCTAAATTTTAAGAAACCATTTTGCTTGGGTGATACTAGATAGCTGTGAGCATTGTGTTTTTAACAATGTCAGTATTTGCATTAGATAATACACACGTTTTTTTCTTTTCTGTCAGGTGCTGTTTGCTTCAGTGGTTTGGCAGTTTTCTCTCCTTGAGTACATTTTTAGATGTGTATTTGCTATTGTGCATTTCCTCTTTGGGTGAAGTGAAATGAGTAACAGAAGACATGTTATCTATGGCAGCTGTGCACAAATGACATGCCAAATGTCATGCAAGAGATCTTAACATAATTAACCCAAATAAAAATTTAAATGAAGAAATAGTTTGCCTTGGAATAAAGCATTTTCTGAGAAGATCATAAGCCTCCAGTCTCTCAGGCAACTGACCAGAGTATCACTACTGACATAATGGAGCACCCAGGCATGAGAAACTTTTCAGGGATCTGGAGTAGAAAGGCCGTGTTACTACATCAGGACCTGTTGCTGGGCTCTTAGTCTTTGTTTTTCAAGGTTACTGGATCCAAATTAGAAAGAGATGCAGATGGGATTTTATGTTGCCAGACATAATATAGCTTAACCTGTTAATGTACCAAGGTTTAAAACAACAAAAGGAAATAAAAGCCCTTAAATATAAATGTACTCCACAGTCCAAACATTTGCCATAAATTAGGATTGAGGTTCATTACAGGCCTTACTTTGTCTGAGTTATACAAATCTCCATGAGAAATTGGACTATTTGGTCTTGAAAGAATTCCTTTATTTTTCTCATTAATTCAGTTTTTATGTGAAATATTTTCTCTTGTGGAGTATACCTTTATATATTAATAAAAAGCAAAATGTTATCCTATTGTCTTTATTTTTTACTAAATATAAATTTATTTAGTTTGAGGTACTTTTTCAAAATAAGATGTTTCATATGTAAAATCTGAAACTTTGCCAGATGTATGTAAAAGTTTTTTTAACAAGAATTTGGAAAGGAGATAAGATGCTAATATCTATACAAATGAAATGTGTAGAAAAACAATGAATGACTATATTAAATATCACACAGATGTTCAATAAAAATTTGAATAAAGTTATGCAAAGACATTTTAGCAGAAGTAAATTCTGTGAAAAATTTTCTGATGCATTCTATTTACAGTGAGAACACAATCTGGACAGCATCAGAAATAGAGAATGAAGTTGTAAGAGAAAAGGAAAAAGAAGAAAGTCTACAGTAGTACAAAGAGAAAAGCAGGAAGCAAAAATGAGGAGCATCTGGAAAAATAGAATCTATCAGAAAGAGTAAATAGAGATCTTTCAAGTACATTCACATATCAAAATTAAAATAATAGTGCAAAATCACCATTGTGTGAACAATTGGCTTGGCTTTCACTGTGCTTCTTTAAACAAAACATCATTTTACATGAATTTATAAAAATGCCATTGATGGTATGGAGTTTAATTTTAAGCACCTTAGATAAATGCTTTTAAAATTTGTGAGGTTTTTGTGGATTTTTCTTTCAGAATTCCCAATTTTAGTTGGTCCTTACCAACGAAATAGTTTTAGGGAGGCAGGAAAACTCTTCAGTAAAATTAGTTGATTATAGTCATAAACTTCTCACTGAATTTAAAGTGAAATACTTTTGTGATCCAGTGTAAAAACATTATTCCAGTGGAGTTGATGTCTAAATTTAAAAAATTGAATACGTAAGTAAAATACTTCTGTTTCTCAAGAGTTTATTCAAAATTGTTATCTAAAATCGAAAGTAGGCCTTTTTTGTTTGATTTTACATTTATACAAAGTATACATTTATTAATCAAACCTAATTAGATTGAGGTTATTTTTACTTGACTGCTCAGAGCTCTGTATGGAAATGGAGTTTATTGAATATTTAAAGAATTTCCTAAGTATCTACATTTATTTGCGTACAGAAGATTAGTGGGAGACATAGTTAATGTTCCTCAGGCACTCTCTAGTTTTTTGTTTTGTTTCTTGTTTTTGTTAATGTTTCAAATTAAAAAAAACAACAACTCAGTCTTATTTTTTCATTAAAGCAGACTTTGATGGAAACATCTTGTGTTAAGTTCCTTGTTCTAAAAAGTACTGAATGGTATTCTTTTGCATTTCTGAAAATAATCATGGAATGTTTTAAGACTAGTTTTTCCAAGTGATCTTAGTTACTAGAACCTTATGGTACACTTTATGGTATTTTCCAGTAGTATATCACTTTGGATATGCTTTGCTTCACTTCGTTTTATCTTGTTACACCCAAATATTGCTTCAGATTGATTAAACTATGAATTATGAGATGATGTGAAATCACTTTGAAAGTATTAGGGTTCTATATATTATATAAGGTTCTATTATTAGAAAACAAATTACAGATTGTGGCAATAGTTTTAATCATATCCAAATGTATATTCACATTCTAAAAATGATTAAATATAAAATACAAGACAAAATGTCAAGTCCTTTCTGACAGAATACAGGGCAAAATGTTCCATATACAGTAAGATACATTAAAAAAAGGTAAGAGTGTGCTTGCATTTATAAATTATAACACTGATTCTTCTTTTCTTCCTGATAGTATATGAAAACCACTAGACTAGATGATGTCTAAATTCCCTTCCAATTCTAAAATCGCAGAACTCTATTGATCTTACAGCTTAGGTACTGCCTCTGATGGGTAAAGGGCCTAGAGAGAGAATACTTTGTTTTAATAAGTTTTTAGAAATTTACGTTTTGGAAATAAGGAAAGCTGACTTTGAAGTTTGCACTGTTTTGAAATACAACTAGCTGTAAATCTGCTTCAGACTACATTTGTAGTTCTTGTTTCAAGGAAGGTAGAATGGTATCTGTTATAGAGGTCTCATATTAAACTTGCCAGAAAAATTGTCAGATGAATTAAACAATTAAATGAAAATCACTGCCAGGTAGGTAGGTATTTTGTTCTCTCTGTTGGTTGAGAAGTAGTTGACTATTGAAGAGGCAATGAAGACACAGTGAAGCACACTTAACTAATTGTATTTTTATTTTATATTTTGAGGTTTGTTTTCTATTTATGCCTTAGTTTCTCTTGTCCCTTATATATTTTTTTGACTTCTAAACCTGTCCATTATAGTTGAACAAGGCAACACAAGTGTTATCTGAATTAAATCTGAGAAAGTTCCTAGATTGGTATTCCTTAGAAACGATGTGTCAGTCTCAATTTATATATTTATTCATTATATTTATTTGTATCAGGTAGGTTTATTTCCTTGTTTTCTTTTTTCTTTTACATTTTTGTTATAATTTCAAACATAAAAAGTAGAATGAATAATGTAATAAACTCCCATATAATCATTATCTGTTATCAGCCACATCCTTGCTGCTTGTTAATTTAAAAATCTGAAAAGTTAACATTACGAAGTAAAATTTTCTAGGTGCTGAAATATATTAGAGATTAGCTAATATTAGTAAAATAGAAATAATTTGTTTCATACATAATCATGTTGAAATGACTTTAAAAATATAAAAGCTCTTTAGAAAAAAGGCTTTCAAACTTTTGTTTGTGACCCAGATAGAGAGATAGATTTTATTTGTGACTAAGTCTATGCAGAAATATGTAATGCTTTGTGAAACAGTATCTATCCTTACTCTGTAGTGTATTTAAAGAAAACTGTTGTGACCTTCTAAATTGATTTCATAATTTATTGGCTATGAGACTCATGTTTGAGAAACAGCATTTTCAAGTATTGAGTAGTTTTGCTTTTTTGCTTTATTTTTTATCCGCCATGTAATCTGAAACAATCTGATGATTTTTGTAAACAATAAGGATTTTCATGAGGCATTTATCAGCAATATCAACATGTACTGTTACTAGTCATTATTAGTAAAGAAAATATAGCATTATTGAATTAATACCTTGGCTATTAGTTACATTGACTTTTTTTTTTTTTACCCTATTTGAACTTGGAAAAAAGAGGAAGCTACAGTAATTTGAATTTCATAATCAAAACAGAAGTTTTCCAATAAGTTCTGTTGTCCTTTCATGTTAGGACATATGTTCCTTATTCCTTAGCCCCCTGCCTTTGAGTTATTGGTTGCATACAGGGGCTGGGAGCACGCTATTTTTTCTGAGCTGAGTGCTTATTACTCTGATGCTATTGTCTGAGGCACATTTCTGGTGAGTACAGAATGACTTGAACACTGGCCAAGGGAAGGGGAAGAGAGGGAAAGTAGAACCATCACGGAGGAATCATTTGCCTTTCATGTTTAAAATCCTAGAGAAGGTTATTTTCTTACTTTTAGATGTTGCTTCTTAGAGGACAAAAAGGCAACAAGATATCCTGTGTTGGCCGCTATCTGTGAAATACTTTTCAATCCACAGGTTGAAAGAATATGCTAAATGTAATTAAGATTTTTTTGATTGATGGGATATGTTAAATTTTACTCATAAGTTTTTGATTCTACAAGTTTAGCAGGTTGGAAACCATTGTGGAGCAACTGGGAAAAAATAGCATAACAGTTCCAGCATTGAAATTATATTTGTTAATGCAGAATTTCAAATCATTCACTAAAGAGGATGAAATAAATGTCCTTAAGGCAAACCAGGAAACTGCTACCTGGAAAAGAGCAACTGTAAAGAGGTTTCAAATAACTTGCAGTGAACTGTCATTGAATTACCTTTAGACAAATAACAATGATCACATATCAGAAGTGTGGTACTATTAACAGTATAATTGTTTTCTCCCTACTATTGAACTCCAAATAATCATGAACACTTTCCAACCACATTTAGGAAAAGATGCAGATAATTCTACATTGATGATAGCCTAAGACTTAAGAGAAAAGCCTGAGAAGCTAAATTTAGGGAAAGGGAGCACTAGGGGGATGTGATTATCTATTTTAATACCTTCAAGGTATCAGTGTAAATGAAGTAAGGGAATTAGGCAGTCTCCAAAGATGGATGGGCTGTATCAAAGAACAATAGCTTAGAGCACAGGGAAGAAAAGCATGGGTTTAGTATTAAGAAGATCATTTTAATGAAACTAGCAGTATAGTTATTTGCACGCACTCATTGTCAAAACCATTATAAGTAGGGCAAAGAGCTGGTTGAGAGGGACCTCAAAAGAAAAGGGAAGATCTCTCTCATCTGGTACAGTCGTCTCTCATCTTCGAGGGTTATATTTCAAGACCCTCAGTGGATTCCTGAAACTGTGGACTGGTACTGACCCCAATATATACTGTTTTTCCTTATATGTACATATCTGCAATAAAATTTAATTTATAATTTAGACAATGTCATGGATAGAATATTCATACTGTAGATTTTTACAACCTCGGCATATGATTTTTTCCCCTTAAGTTGAGAACTTCCACCTTTTCACTTAAAGAAAGCACTTTAAGGCTTCTCTTCGGCATATTCGAATTGCCAGCACCACTATTCTTGCACTTTGGGGCCGTTATTAAGTTAAACGGGTTTCTTGAACATGAGCATTGTGATACCAGAACAGTCCATCTGATAACCTAGAAAGCTACTAAATGATTGATGGGTTGCATATATATATATATATATATATATATATATATATATATATATATATATATATATATCATGGATATTCTGGACAAAGAGATGCTGAGAGAGCAGAATGGCTCGAGATTTCATTACACTACTCAGAAGAGCTTGCAGTTTAAAACTTATAAATTATTTATCTCTGGAATTTTGCATTTAATGTTTTCAGACTGCTGTTGACCATGGGTAACTGAAACCATAGAAAGTGAAACAGGGATAAGGGGGACTACTATACTTGTTTAAGAGCTCAATAGGAGAAAAAAACCTTTATGGAAATGAATATGAAATGAAATGGGCTTTCCAGAAGTTTTGAAGTCAGAAATTTGTTTCTAACTCTAAAGCTCTATGATTATGAATTCAAGAAAAAGGTAGATTAACTTTGGAATTCATTAAAATAGGATTCTGTTTATTATAACCTTCATAAACAACTTCTTTTTGTTTCGTTAACAAAAACCTACACTATGAATTATTTTCAATCTGTGTGTGATACACAGAAGCATAAGCTTCATAAAAGTTTATTCACTAGACTGGATGGAACCTGGTAAAAGTTTAACCTTTGGCTCTTTGAAATTAGGTTTTTTCTTTTATATAGTAAATGTCAGCTATTAAGAAAGCCTTATCGTCTGACTCCCCAGTGCTCTGCTCTCATTCCCAAGACATGTGCGTTGCTCAGCTGGTGGCTGCGGCCCGAGCGCTCCAAGTAAGTATGCCTTCTCTGCGCGCCCACTGGCCGGCTGGAGCCTGTGAGCCTGGGCTCCC
Source organism: Pteropus medius (assembly GCF_902729225.1). NCBI lineage: Eukaryota > Metazoa > Chordata > Mammalia > Chiroptera > Pteropodidae > Pteropus > Pteropus medius. Next base: position 3,729,502 of record NW_024354911.1, read on the forward strand.
TTCGGGGCAAGGTGCTACTCTTTGAGAATATGGCGTAGCTCTGAGGCACAACGGTCCGGGGCTACACCCAGATGAACGAGCTGCAGCAGCGCTCTGGCCCTGGGACCTGGTGGTGCTTGGCTTCCCGTGCACCCAGTTCGGGCATCAGGAGAATGCCAAGAACAAATAGATTGTGAATTCCCTCAAGTACGTCGGACTTGGTGACGGGTTCGAGCCCAACTTCGTGTTCTTCGAGAAGTGCGAGGGGAATGGTGCACAGGTGCACCCCCTCTTCGCCTTTTTGAGGGAGGCTCTGCCCTTGCCCAGTGACGTCACCACTGTGTTCATGACGGAGCCCAAGTTCATCACCTTGTCCCTGGTATGCCTCAACAACGTTGCCGAGAACTTCGAGAAGTTCCTGGTGGGCCGGGACAGCGTTCCTGTGTGCAGATACAACTGTAGCTTTCCGACCATCTACATCGAGCCAGACATCGTAGCCCTGATGTTCCAGGGGCCTAGCGGTGCCTAGGGCACCCCTGCTGGCCCTGCTGCTTGGCAGACACAGTGCTGCCCTCTGGAGATTTCATTTATGACGGTGTTTCCTCTAAACCTTCATGGAGGAATGCCTGATGTCCAGGAAAATCCCTTGAGGTGGGCTCTGGGCCTGTCCATCTCATCCTCTCCCTCCCACCACACCACTACTCCTCACGATGAAGTGTGGGGTGTCAGAAAAAAAAATCATCAAGAAAAGAACACTTTCAGACTAAGTCTCAAGACTTAATCAGTCAAAATTCTGCTGTTAGAAGCCCAGGCTTGTTCTTTATAAATGGGAGCTGGTGCTATAATACTTTGGTAGAGATGGGAGTTCACTTTAAATAGTTCAAAGACTGTAGGGTATATGATAAAGATATTTCTGAGGCTGTTCAAAAATTTCCTTTTTCAGATTTTTGCTTGGGAGCTTGGAATATATTTGTATTCTTGGCTTAGAGGAAAAAAAGATATGAATGAAGATGTGACTGAGCTCACCCTTTTCCTCCTCGTGGGTTCAGAATAATTTTCATTTGCTGAGTTATAACCACCTGATTTAGAGAGTCAGAGAAAGTGGATGTATGCTCTGCAGACTAGTGATGTGATTTCTTTATGGTTAAATTTCAGTACTAAGAAAAATAAGTTTCATGAGCTTTATTATAAGGCCTTTTACTATTAGTAATTCAGGATAAGAGAGATACTTTTTGTCCTTTTGGTATAAACTGGGGCTAGGTGGCTATAAGAATAACAAAAATTGAACAGTATAATACGTTCCAGGGTGAATAATATTAAATAACATAAAGCATAATCAAAAACATACATATTTACTTGAAATATGTTTAAGGCAGTTTTAAGAAGTGTTAACATAGTTTTTCTGAAACTAGAAAATTAGTGTAGTTTAAATTTAATGCCTAAACTCAATTGGAGACAATATTACAGGAGAGGTAAATTGATATATTCTGTTACTATTGTAAAGTGTAAATAAAAAACTGTTAAAAAGGTCATTTTGTGGGGCAGCTTAGTTGAATAGAAAGAGCACTAGATTTGGTGGTAGCCTAAAGCCTATTTCCATTTTAGTTCCCTTGGTTTCTGTTTTTTAAATTAGTATAACAATCCATAAAGTTTTTATGAGATTAAATGATAATGTATGGAAAAGTTTTTTAAATTGCTATATTGTAAAGTGGCATAAATGTATAGCTTTGAGTTGTAGGGCCTGCTACCTATAAAGTGTTTACCTTTAATGGGTTATCTGCAACTCTGGTAGTTCATAGAAAAGTGAACAGGAGAAGTACTAAAGAGAAGGTCCAGATTATTTCAAGGTTGATTTTTCTAACAAATGACTATATCATAAAATGTGCATCTTAGATGGTCGTTAGCAGACTAGACTTTTCACTGAATTATCCACTCCTCCTAGGGAAGGTAGATATTGAATTTCCCTAATCTTTGAAGTATGCCTCCCAGTACTACTCTCATCTCAAGTAAAATCTAGTTACAGGGACACTCTGTAACTCCTCATCGTCATTGCCTCCCTCCCCCAGGTAGGTGACAGAAGTAAAGCCAAGTATTTATCCTGTATTCTCTTTTTATAACACATTTTTTGTAATTCACTACATGTTGTTAAGAAAAAATATATATGTATATAATGCTTTAAATGTATATAAAGGGGAAAATAACAATAAAATAGTTCAGTTTGTAAACGCTTTGTAAAGGCATGGCTACAGAGGAAGACAATGAAGTAGTCTGCTGTTCATATATAGAAAAACCAAAAATATGCTAACTACAAAAGCCACAAATGTGAGAACTACGTTTTTACTACAATGATAATTCAAATATTACAGGCGACATTGCTATTGATAATCTGATTTTATGAAAGGTGAACAACTCTTGGTAAAGTTCCAAATGAAACAAAGTACAGTCTTTCCTCACTTTTTACACAGTAATTGCATTCCTGGAAAACTGATTTTTAAAACCATGCAAGAATACATTGTGGTATATTTAAAATTGAGTTAGGTTCTTGACTCAGAACTAGTTTTTCATCTTGAATATCATTTGAAAGTTGTGTAGGAGGAGGGACAATTCTTTGCTCTACAAGACTTCCTACATTGTGGGATATTGAGGATCCCTGGTCCCAACCCACTATAGTGTGCCATCTCAATTTTTGTGCCAACCAAAAATACAACAAAATTCCAAAATACTCCATTAAAAGGCAGAGCAGCCCCTGTTGAGAATATCTTCATTTTGTAGTTGTCTTCTGACACAGAATTACAGCACCTAGTCCGCAGAACAACCACTGGTCAAGGCCACACCTCTTCTAGGAATGTAAAGGCGATGAGAGCAGCTGTTCACTTGTTTTTCTTTTTATTAACATGCGTTAAAGCAGGAATTGCAAACTCATTTACCACAGGGCTAGTACAGTTGGCTAAATTGGAGAGTACAATACATGCTTTGACTGAACACATTGAAAGTTGGACTTTTAAAGATACTGTGCTGGTCAAATAAAACTGTCAGAGGGACCCCATTTTGCATCCTCTTCACCAAAGGGGATTATATTATGAATTTGAAGCCTGAGAGATTGGATGGGAGTCTTGATTTTTGGCAAGTTTCTTAATCTCTGATTCCTCTTCTGTTTATTAGGAATAATACCTCACAGGATGATGGTTGGAATGAGATTGCATACATAAATCACACAGCACGATACCTGACACAATATGTGCTCGATAAGATTTTCTCTCTGCTACTAATATTCTTTCAGTTATCTTGGTTTATATTTAAACTATTTGAAAGCTAACTGTGTATTTTATAGTGAAATGGTTATGAAATTTGAAATCTCTAATATGGGGGGCATTAGTCCCTTATTAACAGAAGCAAGGAAGTAATTAAAAACTTTTTTTTTTAATTAACATACAACCTACCTACCATTTAAGGCATTTGGTTCTTGATAGTTTTAAGCTATTTGGAGCCTGATACTTATAACACTGAACGTGCTGTTTCCAAACTACTTCTGTGGATCAGCCTCCTTAGTCTTTCAGGTCAGCCCTCAACCTTAGCATAGCAATGAACATTATTAAGTGTGGTATTTACTTTTTTTTTTTTTTTAAAAATATGGTGACATTCTTTAACAAAATCCTTCAAAATAAGATTTTGCCATAAAAAGACATTTTCATAGTTGTCGCTTGAGTTAGAAATTTAGCAACATGATTTTTACTAGGAAACTCTGATTTTTTTTCCAGTTGTCCAGTGAATGTTTTGAAAAGTTCCACATTTTCTTTGTTCTTAGAAAATGTGTTAGAGGCGTATGCATCTTTCTGTACATTTTGTTTTCATACTTTAGCAGCAGAAAGTTTTTTAAAAATTTAGTATTTAGGATAATGATCTAAATAGTTAAAGCAGTAAAAGAAATGTGCTTTATTTCTTTATTACTATCCTTATAATTCTGTTGTTCATCTTTGTTTTCTTCCACAATACAATCGATTTTGAGCCCCTTTTCAGAGTTCCGTGTTTTATATGTATATGTTATTTTTTATAAAATACCCTCTCCCTTTTTTTTTTTCTATTTTTCCTATCTTAACTTTAGTTTCTTCTAACCCATACTTGGTCTTGTCCCTTCTGGTATCTTCAATTGTTTTTAGGTAAATACTTGGCATTTTTACAATTTTTGTCCTGTTTTGTTTGAATCTTTTTGAGGCAGAGGGGTGGCTGATTTTATTATACAGATTTTATTATTGTAAAACACAAAGTTTAGTTGACCGGTTTTTAAGCTGCAGTGTTTGTATACTGTGACTTCTGGTTATTTTTGCTTCTCTTAGTAGCTTTTTAATGGTTTCCTTTTTATGGTGGAGATTTTGCTAACATGCTTTTTAAATCTTAATCCCCACAGGGTCATAATGTCCATATTTCTCAGAAACAGATCAGCTATTCTTCGAGGCCTAGTTATAGAGGAAATTAATTTCCGATGGAACTGAGGACATCAAGGCGGAAAGAATTCCAGGCAGGCGGCTAGCAATGAAATGTTGATTGTGAAATATGAGGTACTTGCTGTAGGCTGGTAAATTTTAGTGCTTTCATGCAAGTCTACCACTTATTGTGGAGTGCACATGAAACATTCTGAAATGTCTGCCCATAGAACATATAATTTGCTACCCAGTTGTGGGTAGACATTAAAAGTCAATTATGGGGTGGGGGTTGTGCTAGGGGAAATCAGATTTTATAGCTGTATGATGAAAGGACAAATTTTGATATGCATTAAAGAAAAAAAGAAAACCCCACTAGAGTATGCAGAGTAGTAGTTCTTACTGTAAGAATAACATTAAACTGTAGTGAAAATTGCTTACAAATTACTAGTAGAAATATGAGCTTGCTGGCATTTGTATTTCGGTAATAGGTATGTATAGTTTAACAACTTTTTAAAGTCAGCATGGGAAAGAATTTGAATGGAATGTGTTTTTAGTCATGTCTTAAGAGTGTCACCTTACCATTCTGCAACACTATCCATCTGGCCCTGCTCTAGAATTGTATCAAGTTTTAAACTCTCAAAATACACCATTGGAAAAACTTGACAGGCCCAGTGGTACCAGGTGAGCCTGAGGTTACCAGATGCATAAGTTTGCCAGCCATCGTTGCCTAGAATTTAATGAAGTTTTCATCAGGTTGAATTTTCAAAGGATAGATATAACCAACTACAGGAGAGAATATTAACAGACAGAGTGAATGAACCTTACTGCATTGGATAGTGTTTAACCAGCATTTTGACATGGAATTATTTTAAGTTTTTTGAAAAAAAGGGGAAAGTTACTGGACTTTAAAAAATTATGAAAGGACTTGCTTACATGGTTATTTCAGATAGTACCCAGGTGTTTAAAGTAAACTATTAAAGTTACTCCTTTTACCCCTTGATTCCCCTTCCCCAGGAATAAGCACTGTTAGTAGTTTGTTGTGTATCCTTTCAAAGCTTGTTCTGTATTGATGTATCATTTACGGACTGCAATGCTTTAAGAGTATCAATTATAATTCATCGTGGTATTGATTGCCTTCCTATTTTGAAGATAGTAATTGGAGTGACAGATATTTTTCACTTATATAAGTGTATGGAGCCTCTAGAAATCATCTTTTGTTACTAATCGTCATTGAAGGGAATTATGTTGATGATGACTGAATTCTTGATGTAGAAATGGCCCACTGAGAAGGCCTTTCTCATTCCAAATGGAAAAGTTTCATTAAATGTAAAAGAACAATATATTATTGTATTTTTATCCTTAGGTGTATTTTTGGGGGGAAGTCTTGAATGTTCACACATGTAATATCTTAGCTGTGTGGATAATTTCTGGGACAACTCTGCTAATTTTTAGTTAAAGAATTCTGGGTACAATTTTGCTGTCCCTTTTCAAGAGAAATAGCAGTATTTTTCTGGTGTTTGGGATCCTAGGTAAGTAATATAACCCGATCCTCCACCTCATCATGGAGTTATGAGATGAAGACCTGAAACAAGATAATGAGAGTGCAAATAAAAAGTAATTATGGAAGGAGAAGAGAATAGATTTGGATTGTTGACTGACTTAAGGAATTTCCGGAGATATCGAGCAGTGGGCAGATTTTAGTGGATAGAACATTAGTGAACTGGGATTCAATAAGGGTTCTGCAGCTAAATTACAATTTCTTTTAGACCATAGTATATCTGTTAGATTGGGGCAAGAATAAGATTTAGGTGTTTTCAAACTTTAGCAACAGAAAGTTTTTTTCTTTTTTTATTTAATTTAAAATTTTTATTAAATTTTAGATTTTTTATTTGAGTAGAATTTCAATTTGTGGTTGGTTTTTTTTTTTTAAATACTTTTTAAAGTGTTTATTGCATTTTATATTTTATCAGAACACAATACCATATCTGAATATGGTATAAATACGGGAATAAATACTCATTAAAGACTGTAAATTGTACAGTCATTCTCAATTTGTTAATGGGATGAAAGTAGAGCTGTTTGGGGGAGAGTGAGCCCCCTGGTTGTTCCAAAGAATCCTTAGGGTCTGAGGAGCAGGGTTTTCAAATGGATAAAATGGGTGATCCCTTTGTAGACCTACTTCTGAAGTTTTTACACAAGGATGTTTCTTACCTCTGGTTCACAGTCTACTTGGTCAGTCTTGATATCTGCATGGAAGAGGTCTTGTAGATGCTTTGCAAAGTTGATGATTATCTGTATTTATATCAATACATGCGTCCATATATGAAATAAGACCAAAAGAAAAGAAAGAGTCTATAAAATAGCACAAAGATAATCAATCACCTAGTGCAAAATGGACTTGGTTGTGAGAAAAGCTATCTCTTATTTGCCCTGAGTTTTGAAATTCAAAAATATGCATGTGATAGGAGAGCGCAGAGGTGTGCTGTTAAGTCCCTGCCTGGCAAAAGATTGAAATTGCTATTAGTTTTCATCTCTCTTGAGAAGAACCTCTTAAAACGTGTGTGGTTTTAGCAACCACCTTAGAGATTTGCCAGTAAGAACTGGAGATCTACTAAGTTCCAGTTTACTAGGTGGGAACACCAACTTAAACCAATTGGTTACAGTTAGTAATGCCAAATATTTTTTAAACTAACAGACCTACGTAGAATTTCTACATAGGTATCTCAGACAACTGGGGATGGATGTGTAGTGATAAAGGCCTGAACTGGTAACATTGATGAGAAAGAAGTAGAATATGCTGTGTGTCAGTCATTCTAAGATAAACATGTTTTTGAATAAAATAATGTATATAGGGTATCATTTAGATCTAAATGTAAACAAAGCACTGCAGCCAGTGAGGCAGTAGAGTGTACTGTTTTGAGCTCTGGAATTATAACTGCTAGGGTATGCATCCCGCCTTTGCACATCTGTAGAACGGCAATAACAACCTAAAGGGGTAGACTGTATTTTTATGTAGTGAATTAAATTATGTAATATACTTTGTATTATGCCTGACATATATAAATAATTCATAACAATTAGCTGCTGCTGTTATAAATTTACTTTCAGAGACATTCAGTTATGTGTACAGTAATCTTTTTGAATTTTTTTTTTAAAGAAGAGTTAGAAAATGTCCTATTCCCTGTCCCTTCCCCCACAGGTGATTTTCTTAAAGCTTATCTTTTTAAGAAAGAGATTTCTAAGCTGTTTGTTTTGATTCTAGGAGGTTTACAGGGAATTGGAACTTTCTTTTGAATTGATGATGGGTAGCATCATTACCTAATTTGGAAAAGAATGAGAAAGTTGCATTCTAACTGTGAAATGAAATCTCATATCAAAAATCTATTTTATACTAAATTTTTATTCTCTTGTTGTTAGGATTAGTTGGTGCAAAGCAAGAAAAACTGATATTAGGGATTTTGTTTTTTTAAAATAAAAAGGGCATCAATGGTAAATTCAAATGTGCCATAGTCTAGTCTCCTAGAATTTATTTTTATCTTGATATGCAGAAAGATGGCTCTGATATCACGAAAAGCCCTCTTAATCAAAGAAAGTTGGTTTCATTTATTATACTATTCATTAGCATAATAAGGATAACTAGTACATTTTAAGTTAATAGGCTGAAATTTAATAAAAAGCTTTTTCTTAATCTTCGATTAATGAGAATTGTTTTTTCTCACTATTCTTTTAACAAATATTTTTGAGTATATTTAAGTGCAGCAGGGCATTGTGGGGATACAAAATTACAGACATCTTGGTTTCAAAATAATTTATAATCTATTAAAATATACATTCTAACAAACAGCGTTGCCTTATTCATCTTCATGAATTCATAGAATACTGCATTTCAATTAACTGACCATTTATAACGTAGATTTACAGAATATTAGAGCTGAAAGGACCTTAGAAATCATTGATTTAGATCTTCTGATTGTACACACAAGAGAACTGAGGTTTCAGATTTTAACATGTCATATTTGTTATGTTGTTATAATGTTATTATATGGAACAATTTCTATATATTAATATACTTTTCTTAACGTCACAATTTAAATTGGTATGTCTAGCATTTTATTACCATGCAGTTTGGTATTCATTTCTGAAACACTATCAGAGAGTACATTCTAGAGTCAATGCTAACCTACACAATCTTGGCCTGTTCTGTACCTGAGTTTATAATTTTACTAGATGTAATACTGTCAGAGAGCTATCTTTTGCAAATATTAGGGTTCATTGATCTTTGTATACTGTCAATCGAAATCAAGGAAGTAGGGCTTGATTATATACTGCATACCTTACCGTAAGGCATTATAGTTACCATTTTGGTTAATGGGGAAATTATCTGAGCCAGTGGTGGTATAGCTACCAAGTAATATTGACTGTAGGAGAATAGGGTTGAGGATTTATCAGATTCGATAGTGGGAAAACCCCCCCAGGAATTTGGATGTGTTTTGTAGGACTAGATATATTTAAATCAGAGACATAGATACTTAAAGCAGTTCTTGGAAAATTATTGCTCAGAGTTCTTAGGAAAAGTTTGTGAATCATAACTCTACTCAATTTAGAATTGGAAGTTGACTGACCTGGAATTTTATTCTGAGATGGCTCCACTCTAATTGCTTGGTCTTGAACAACACAACCTCCAGGTTCCCCGTAAGTGGGGTAACTGTAATTCTTAGCTTGTGCTTTTTGCCCCATCAAAATTATCCATAACATCTCTTTTACTCGTAAAAGTTTCCTGGTTTAAATGATAAATTATGTGGTTACTTTACCCCTAGTGTAATATTTGCCCTTGGGTACTTAAATGTGATGAAGTCTTATGAAATTTTCTTCTGTATTGGGTAAGATTGTTTTCCCTAAGCTGGGAGATTTTAGCACTGAATATTTCATTGTCTGGAAGTGTATTTTATTTTAAGAAAGTGTTCTTGATAGTCTGTTTCTAGATATGCTTATTAAATTCCACAAGTAGGATCTTAATTTTTGTAAGAGCAGATTGAATGTAAAATTCCCATATAAGAGGGATGAGAAGAGATGAGGGAAGAAGGTAGGGGTAGTGGTGGGGTGGGGTGAAATAACTTATTTTAAGAATAATTTGCCAGGTGGCTTCCCTTTTTTTTTTTCTCTTCATCCTTTTTAAATGTAAAACTTCTTGTTACTTCCCCTTTTGGAGATGCAAGTGAAATTACTGGAATGAACGATAATTTTATAAATTGTTGAGAATTTGGGGAAAATATAGATCTCTGTTAACAGCATGTAGTACTAAATATTCCTTGAACTCATTCATTTAATTTCCCCATATAAATGAATTTGCCACTGTCATGACTTAAGTACTGGGAAAGTTTGCAATTTCAACATATTATCAATATGGTCCATAGGTAAAGGAGTGAAATTTGTCTCATTTCATAATCATTTTAAAAATCAGAATAAGACTCAGTATAGTTCTATTGAGTATCTTTAATTTTCTAGATTGAGAGATCATTGGGGCCTAGAAGGAGGAAGGAAATTTCCCATTTCATGTCATTGTTGAAGTGGAGAATGGTCTCTTGGTCACTTGCCTGTGTGTTGCTATCCTTATTTTTCAAAAACCATATCTGGTTCATCTTTACAGAAATACTGAAGAGGACCAGAAAGGTAGGAAAAGGAACATAAGTGTAGTGGTACTTCATGAACTTTTATCACAGTCTAAAATAGGAGCTACTATTTCTGTGAATTTTTCTCTGGAATCACTTGGTCTATGGCATATTGGCTTTGTTTCTCTTTAGTACTCTACTGTAGAGTGCAGGCTGAGAGTTGGTTTAGCCTTGCGGTTTAGCTGAGATTCCATACATTTTCCTTTTTAAAAGTTGAGAAAATTTGGTTGGGAAAATTAACTTTTTATCCAAGAAAAAGCATTTTCAGGATAATCTTTTGAATGAAATAGGTGCTGTTTTTATATAAAAGCTAATAGCATTACATATGCTGCTCAAGTAAAGTCTAGAGCTCCTTTGGGGGCTTCTGGCATGGATACTATCTATGCCTTGTATCCAAGTCAATGACAACAAGAACATGAGAAGACCCTTCTTTTAAATCTTCTAAATAATAAATTAATTACCTGACATTATTAAAACTATTGTCCAGATATTGGAAGGGATTTAATTTCTATTTCGGTGTATTTTCTCCTAGTAAAAGTGCACTGCATTCAGTGGTGAATCATTTGGAAAAAACTATAATTATGTAGAAAGTTCCATTCTCAGTTCCCTTTTCATCCTCCCTGAGTGATCTCATCTCCTCCCATGGCTTCAGCTTCCACCTAAGCTGATAATTCCAGCCTCCACCTCTCTCCTGAATACCAGGTTCATATTTCTCATCAGGATAATCAGTTCTGTATGCACCTCCAAAGCCAACTCTCAGCCTGTCTTTCTTTATTCCATTTACAGTATCACTCTCCACCCCATGGTAAAAAATTTCAGTTTATTCTCGTAAACATTTTTCATATCCATTGCCATCTCACCATTCCTACAGCTCCTCTTAATTAGTTCGGACTCATTTTCCATTTGGATTATCGAAGGAGTTTCCTACTTCCTTTTTTACTTCTCATTCATCCTTTATGATGCCACCAGTCAGATCAGTTAAACCACTTGCTCTGTAGAAAGAAACCCAAGCTGTTTAGCTTGCCGGATGCTTGCTTATCATTCTCCCTAAGTTATGAGATCTTTGGCTATGGACTATCTTATATTTCTGAGTAGTACGAGCACTTAATAGTTGCTTGGCATAAAGCAATAAAAAATGTTGAATTTTTTCAGCTTTATATGGAACTACTCTTCCTGCCACTTCTCAACACTGTGCTCATAACTGTTTTGTCTTAGAGCAAGACTGTCTCCCCTCTCCCCAAAACTGACAAGGCTGGACCTAGATTTTATGCATGAGCTTTCTATGCACACGTTAGCCCTCTACCCCAGCAAAATTAGTTATTTATTTCTGTTGCCTTTTATACATCTGTTAAGAAGCAGCCATTATCAGATGTGTTGTATTTTGATTATTTTTCTGTCTCATGTCTTGAAAGGTTGAGCTCTTTAGGAGCAAAGTTTATTTTGGTTATCCCTGGGCACAGTCCTTAGTAAATAGGTTCTCAATAAAAATGGTAAATTGAATTGAAAGCATACTCTCAATTTGTGGATTGGTAAGTCATTATTTTGAAGTCATAATGAAGTCATAATAGTTTTTTACCTACTATTTTGCTACATTTTTTCTTTTAGTTATGAACACAGACTCAGCTGCTAGGAGAGTCTTTATGTGGTTTCAGAAACATCTGTGTGGCTCCTATGCCCTTATTTTCCCTCTATTTGAAATAGTCAAAAACATTAGCAATTTCAGACTAAGACATTAGTTGTCAGAGTATGCTTTATGGAGCAACACCAGCATCCCCTGAGAACTTGTTTTTAGAAATGCACATTCCTACACCCCACTTCAGACATATTGAATCAGAATCTCTGGGGATGGGGCCCAGCAGTCTGTGTTCAAACAGATGATTCTGATGCCTGATAAAGTTTAAGAATCACTGCTCTAGAATTTTGCCATCTTAAGAAAAGTTTTGCTTTTGATACATAATAGCAGCGTTTTTAGTGTGGTTTTGACTATAAGCTATTTATGTTTTGGAAGATAATGGATCAGCTAGGAAGACTGGAACTATATTACCTGACATCCTGGGATGTGATTCAAAGATTGAATTTCTTTGCGTGCAGAATATTTGACTCTGTGGTTTCTGGGAATAGCTGTTTAAAAGAAGGTGGGGGAAAGAGCTTCTTACCTTTTCAGTTAAAATGTCTTCTAGATCACCAGTCCTCAACCATTTTGGCACCAGAGGACCAGTGCTCCTATGAGACTCTAATGCCTGATTATTTGAGGTGAAACTGAAGTGGTGATGCTAGCACTGGGGAGCGGCTGCAAATACAGATGAAGCTTCCCTTGCTGGCCGCCACTCACCTCCTACTGTGTGGTCCTGTTCCTAACAGACCACAAACTGGTACTGGTCCACGGCTCATGGGTTGGGGACCCCTGTTCTAGATTATATCCAAACTACTTGTGTTCATCTTGGACTACTTGTGTTCATTGCCATTCTCATCGGATATATGAAGATGAAAGAATGAGATGAATTATATTATTCTCTGGAAGAATGAGCAGAATTGTGTTATTTTTAACATTTAAATCCTGATTGTTGTTGTGCTGTCAGGGACAAAGTGAGCTTGTTATCAAAAGTTAGACTGAATCTATAGACAAGTGAATTTCACAGAAAAAGTAATTAGTGGAGATTAACTTTTGATTAGTGATTACTCATGGCTTTGAGAATGGTTTGTTTAGCTGGAGTATTCAACTTTTCTAGCATATTGTTTTCATTTTGCTTTTAATCATAATTGGAGGGTCAACTGAGGCATGCTCTTAATATGCTCTGTTACTGTTTCCCCCACCCCATCCCCTTCAAAAAATTGTTTCTGGCTTCAGGGTTCCATTTGGGTATAGTTCCATATTGGCTCATAGCTATTTTTGACAGTCTCTTGGGAAAAGAAATCTTTTGTGAGCATTTGCTTAAATATGTAGGGTTTCACTGTTTGAAACCAAACCGTTCGTTAAGAACACTATTCGAATTACAGCCCGTTTGTAAGCATTTGTCTGTTTCTTTTGGATGAGACGTCCTTAGTTTTTAATGGCTAGTAAAACCAGCTTTTTACCTTTGTGTACTTACCAAACTTTGAGTACTGTTTGTGGAGTTAAAACGTAGATTTTCTAAAGTTTCCTAAAAAGACTATCTTGACAGCAGTTTTTGGCTACTTCATTTTCCTTCTTGGATGCATTTGTAATTTTTAAAAGTAATATTATGGTCAGTTTGATGTCACAGTCAAAATGAGACCTGATCTATTTAGCCTCACTTACTTTGTTCAAGATTAAATTAAAAAACCTCTTTCCTCCCTATGGTGAGGAAGAAATGTTCAGTCTTAAGGACTGTCTTTAAAAATGAAGCTGTTTACCTATGGACTATGAAAGTATAGACTAAGTGACTAGGATTTTTCAATCTGTTGTAAGCCCATTCGAGGATATTCAGAGTCATAGGCAAGTGTTGCTGAGCCCCTGGAGCATGTTAGACATGCATGAAGACATGTTAATAGGTGGTCCTTTGTGAGCTGATTGTTCCCTTTGCTATTAAAAATTTCCATTCCCTTGTATTTCTTAGATCTGGTGTCAAATTCTATTTTTATCAGATTTTTTTAACCAAAATTATTCTAATTTTTTAAATTAATTGCTGGAAACCTTACTTTATTTAATGTCACTTTCTATTTGAAACATGTTGAAATTATTTGAGTCAGTGGTTTTCAATGCTTTTTTTTTTTTTGTAAATTGAAAAATTAAGAAAAAGCACAGTTAGACAACCCCTCTCCTCACATGGATGAGTCTCTAAGCCCTGTCTTTCACCCCTCTCCCCCACTTTATCCCACACTGCTTTTGAGGTACCTCAACAGAACACCAGGACTGATTTAGATCACCCTTTAAATTATAGAGTAGCATGCTCACATAAAAGGCCACGTTGTATTATTACATGTAATAGCTGTACGGGTTACAAAGGAATTTTACGTGTGTGTGTGTGTGTGTGTGTGTGTGTGTGTGTGTGTGTGTCCATAACCTTATGAAGAAGGTGGGAATTATTCCCTCATATGAGGAGACTGAGGTTGAAGAAGTTGAAGAATCCAACCCAGATATTGTAGACCATGGCTCATTTCCCTATAAGGTGAGCTCTCAGCTTAATAGAGAAACCTTTATTTTTCTACTCATTGAACAGCAGTACAATAAAGATGCAGGGTATGTAACCTCGGGTCTGTGACAACCCTGTATTATATGCAAAATTTTGTTTGTGTGTGTTTTCTGGGATGAGAGAAGCTTATGGCTTATCATACTTATAACTTTTTTAATTTTTTGTCACAGACTTTTAGACTCATGGATCTAGGTAGATCATGCTTGTTTAGCCTTTCAATGGAAATTGACAATAGGACTAAATGAAAATCTTTGTTGAAGATCAGATGCTTATCCCTTACCTGTCCTAAAGTAGTTTAACATTTGCATAGATCTTTACAATTTACAGAACTCTTCCACATATACTACATGACTTTCACAACTATACCCTGCAAAGAAGGTAGCATCATTTCCATTTGAAGAAATTGCTCAAAGTAAAGACAATTTAAGTCGTGGAGGTAACGACCCAAGAGCTGACATTTTTTCTTAGGCTGAAATCAAACTAATCTGACGTAAATCCTTTAACTACCATTTTATCTTACATTTTGTGAATTTACAGGTTGGCCTGCCTAATGTCCAGTATCTTGCCATATATCATTGCTTAGCAGCTTGGTTTGTAATTGGTAGGTTTATTCTTTACTATTTTCTTTTTAAAAGGAGAGTCTTGTATTGCCTCTTTTTATTCTTATTACTTGTGGGCTTTCTACATTGTTCATAATATCTCAGATTTAATGGCTTCTAACTCAGTAATAACATCTGTTAACTCCTTGAGTCCACACTGCTGTTATCACTCTCCCCATTCTAGTTTGCTCTAAGGATAGGGAGGAATGAAGAATTCTCTTCTTTTTCACTGCCTTCTACAATTAATATTTATATTCTGGTTCTCAGGTTAAGATTAATTTGTTGGTTTGGTTTTTTTGAAGAAGTTTGGGTTCTAAGTTAGAGTTCTGAGTTAGAATATATTTCTGTGTGAAGTTTCTGCTCCCTAGCCTGTTGCAGAGCAGTCCTGAAGGCTACTGCATGTGGCTTGCTAAGCATTATTTCTGTGAAGACATATAATAATGCTAACATTATTGCTTACTATGTGCCAGGCACTACTTTATTTTAAACCGCGCTATTTAATCCTCACAATAACCCTATGAGATTGCTACTATTATTGGCCTTGTTCTACAGATTAGGGAGAAGCTCAGAGAGGTTATGTCAGTAGCCTAAGACCATACTGTTAGTGACAGTGCCTCCACACAAATCTGATTTTAGAGTTTGTTGCTTTTAATCACTGAACTACATAGTCTTTTTTGAACTAGATTTTCCTTTTTCTCCAAAGGAGAAGGCCGGCTAAAATATGCCAAGCTCCATTAGCTGTTTGGATGGTGTAATTTGGATGGTTTAGAAACTAGTGATAGAGACAGTCTTAATTTCTAAGCCTTTGTTTTGTCTTCCTGATGGAGGTAGCTGTGAAAGGAACATGTTTGAATTTGGAAAATGCTTTGTAATTACTGACATCTCTATCTACAGATTGGAGTAATCCATGAGATCAGACCCATATACCTCCTTCCTGCTGCGGAGAATGAGGTTAGCCCATTTCATCCACTCCTAGAGCTTCAGGACTGCCTTGCCCTTGGTGGGTGCATATGGACTTATGACCTGCCTTTGGTGTTAAGGAATACTGATAAGCAATTTCGTTTTTAAAATTAACACTAAGGGTAGGCACGCTGTATTGTAAGTAGCCTGTGTATACTTGTAGCAGTCAAATTATTTAGACAGATTTGAAATACTGTGCCTATAACCGCAGTATTAATTTGTCTTGCTCAGTCTTCTTTTTTGAGATACGTGATGTAAGAGAGAGAGAAAGAGAAAGAGGAAAGAGAAATGCTCTTGTGTCCTTGGCTGTCATTTCCTCTTTGTTATGAGGCATGAAGGAAAGAATAGTAGTGTGATCCACCCTCAGTGAATTAGTAGTAGAGAGGGGCTTGAAAGTTAACAGCTGTTTTAAAAAAAAAAAAAAAGTAAAAGGTAATAAAAGCAGGCTAGATTTAAGGCCTGGCCTTGGCAGTAGTCAGCTGTGAGAGTGGAGAAGTTAGTCTTATTGCCTGTTCAGTAATTGCTCTGGAGGTCAAAGAATTTCTGCTATAAAAAATCACTGATAGTCTCTCTTCTATGGAGCGAAGCTAGCTCTTTTTCTTCCTTAGGGCGTATGTAAAAGCAGTTTTCTTAGGATTGGACTCAATTTGCTCTTCTGTGTTCCCTTTGTGTTCTCACCCTCTGCTACACGTTTATATACATTCAATTTTTCCTGCCAGGGAGCTCCTCCTCTCTGAGGCTGCCAGTCCCAGCTGTCATCTTTGCCTCCCATCTCCCATCCCCGGTTACACAATTTTACATTATGCTTTTCCCTATACTCTTCCTGCCATTCTCCTCCACCCCACACCCCTCACCTCTAGTCCCTCCCTCCACCAAAGCAAGTGGCCACCATTCATTTTCTCCTTATCATTGTTGAACTGAATGCACTGATATTAGTACTTTCTCAAACCTCTTTGAGATCTGAGACCAGTTATGTGTTGCAGTGGGTGGAGATGATGGTAGGAAAGGTATGGGAAGTTATTTTTCTGATATTTAGGCTTTTTCTAAGATATTAGATGATCTTTGACTTGGGAGATCAAACAGATGCTTCTGCTGGCCTCCCACCTTTAAGCAGTTGTGTACTCTCATTTTGAGGGCACATATTTGTTTGAAAACCCTTGGTAATGAAAGGCAGGGCAGTGAGTCAGGCTCTGAACTGCCTGCCTCCTGCTGTTGCCATTGCTAGCTGGTTCTCTTCTGAATTGGAGCTAATTCTGGATAGATAATGAGGTGTAGATGGTTGCTAATAACTTTCCCTTGCTAGTTGTGATTTCACAGTACCGGCATACATCATTTTATTGCACTTCACACTTTTTTTTTTACAAATTGAAGGTAAGACTCCACCAGCAAAAAGATTATGACTTGCTTTATTTGTGATACTTTGCTGTAGTGGTCTGGAACCGAACTCAACATATCTCTAAGGTATGCCTGTACTGTGCAGAGAGCGTCCTTCACCCGCCTCCCTTTTACCTATTGCTAGGAGAAATAGATGTTTTCATGATTTCTGTTGAGTGTTGTTATCAAGGGATCCTCCACTTGGTATGTTTAGAGGCAGTATGGTTTATTGGAAAAAACCACAGAGTAAGAGCTGAAGACCTGTGTTATCCCAGCTCCACTCAGAATTAGCTGCCCAAGTGATCTTGTACAAGTCATGAATCTGTCTCTGCACCTGCCCTATGAACTTTGTGAAATTATGTGAATGAAATGAGATGCAATGTGTGTGGAAGCACTTTGTAAAATGTTAAGTTTTATGAAAATTTCGGGTGCTGCCCTATATTAATTTGGAGACTGACTACAACATGAGAGAAATGCATCTAATATCTTTTAAACTCCTTCCTATGAAGTTAACCTTCTCAAGAGCAGGGTGACGGACTCATCAGAAATAGGGGACAGTTTTGCTTGTGAACCATCTTTTGTATTCTCACTTTTCTCCTGCCCTTCAACACACACACACACACACACAATTGAGCCATGAATTCTTTAATCTTGTGCTCCTCCATCTCCATTTTTAAATAGGATTATAATTTTAAGGAGTGATTATAGTGTGCTGCACGTTCCAATGGAGGGGTCCTGGTTTTTCATGGCCATAAATTATTAATTAATTTTAAGTGGTGACAAAAAATGTCTTCAACTTTCAAATAACTATAAAGAACTTTTCCAGCCCAATAAGGCATATTGACTGTAGTTGTGGAAAGTGTTGGGAGACCATGCTTTGGCTTTGAACACACCTGGATTCTAGGACAGACTCTTTTACTATTAGCTTGTGACTATGAGCAAAGTACTCAACTTTTTGGGTCTTAATTTCCACATCTTTAATGGGAGTATAATGGCACCTACCTTATAAGGCTGTTGTGAGACTTAAGTGAGATAAAGTGTCTAGTACATTGTCTAACACATACTTAGAAAATGTTACCTGTTGATAGACGTCTAATAGTAATAATACGTTTGAAAGAGCACAGATACATGTCTGTTGGTATTTTGAGGGATTTTTAATCTCAGTTTTAGGTAAGTTTAAATGTATGTACATCATTTAATTTGCTAATTGAAAGGACTTTCTTGACTTGGTCTCATTTGCCTGTATGCAAGTAGAAAATTCAACTAAATCATCAATCAATATTCCTTCCTCCTCAGAAGTCTTGCCCAAGGCTGGTAGTGTCAGGCTGAGTGACTTGTTCAGTTCTTTGCAGTGAGAATTGTGTTCAGGCCGTTCCTCATCTCCTTTTGAATTGTGTGGTGTTGAGATTTGAGATTATACTGTAATTGGATAAGTTCTGGGTGGTTCTGGGCCTATTTGCAGATATTTCTTTTGCATTAGGGTGCTCAACAGATTGATAAACAGGCTTAAATCAGCCTGCTTTAAAGTGCAATTCAGAAAAAGGGAAAAAATACAAAACAAATCCACTAACAGATATCTAGAGCATAATCAAATACTAATCACAGCATTTGAGAGGACATAAACTCTCCAGGGAATGTGAAAATAAGAGCATTTGTGATTGCCACTTAATGATCAAGAATATGATTGAAACAGAGTAATGACTCTTTACTGCTTTCGAGGTATTTACTGATGATCAGTTTTCTCTGGTGATTGAACCAGTAGTGAAATGAATGAAACCAGCTTCCTTTATTTCTTGTCTGTATTAGTTGGCATTAACTTGACAGGTGAGCAGGTGGCAGTTTGTGACACTAAGACATGATTCCTTGATACCACTTTATCTGAGAATAAGCACAGTTCTTCTTGTAGAGGCTTGGTGTCTCCCTTCTGGCATTCTAAAACTTCCTCTGCATCTGAGAACGACATCTTTTTGGCTTCTTAGGGCTCTTGTAGGTAGTTCCTTACAAGGAACTGACATTGATCTGAAGATGCGGTTTAGAATGGTATTTTCAAGACAGAACATTTAGTCTAAGGCTGTTAATTACTGTATTCCTTCTTTACCAGATTCTGAATGTTTTATGAGTTGAAAAACTAGTGTGAATTTGGAGGTCTTGACTCTACTTGAGTAAGTAAAGTACCTCCCTTAGGGTTCTGCAATCCATGGGGTAGAGTTTATTTCCAAAGGCAAATACTGATATGGATATAAACAGAAAACTGTCCATTAAGCACCCTCCATTTTCAGCTAGCTCTCCTGCATCCTTGGCATCTGGACTGTAGGAAAACTGTTCATTTAATTCATACTTCTCTAATGTTTTCAGTCAGATGTTGGTAGATTCTAGCCCCATGCTGTGATCGCTGCAGAGGGGCTGGCTTGGTCCTGAGAGAAATTGCCCTCTTAGCTACATTCCCTATCTATACCTTAGGACAGTACCGGAATTGGTAGAAATGCTGAGTGTGGACCCTAGGTGGAGTAAGTAGCTCAGAGGAAGTGTGCTTGCATTGTGATTTAGTTTCCTACGGAACCCCTTCCAATTTCTTCAAATAAATCTCTTTTTTTGGGTGGGTGGGGGGGGTCCTTTTTTTTTTTTTTACTCTTTCTGCCATTGCCACTTGGTCTCAAGGAAATATGACCGCAAACAAATATTGTGCCAATGAAAGTAGACATCAACTTTAGTTCCTGGGCAGTGCCTGGCAACATTGTTGAGGCCTAGCCTTCACTGTAGAGTTTAATTTAATTCATCACTATACATTTTTCATTTTTTTATTTTTTATTTTTTATTTTTTTTTTGAGCTGGCCCTTAGGAGCCAGGCAACTAAACTATGTATAGAGAGCCTGTCAAGCACAATGGTTATTTTTAAGACTGACTTTTCAGGAGACTTTTCTAGATGAATGCACTTACGGGATTATGGAGGGCATAGTCCCCCCATTCACTGGTAATGAGTTGGGTTGCTGTTATTGTTGGTTCCACTCCTTAGCTGACCCCCGTAGTAATTCTCACTCTGAAGTAAACTGTCTTGTTCTCCTTTGCCTGAAGGTCTGCATTCAGATGGAGGCTATCTAATCACAGATAACTGGGTTGGTTGTTTGCCGTAGGCCCAGGGAAGAACAGAATGTGGGCCTGCATGAGAGAGAAATTTGCTATCCTTTCAGTTGAAATTTGAACTCTGACTCCCTAGAGAATGTGTCAATAGGTCAGTTAATACTTCTTGTTGAGGCCCATAAAAGATGCTGTATCTCTAACAAAGTGTTCATCCAAAAGAGAGATCCCGACTAAGAATATAAACCTACTGCCACTTCTGGTTATCTTTCATCACTTGTCTGAGTTTGACAAGGTAATAATTTGTGCTCTAAGGCAAGAGACTCTTCCCTGAGACCTGAGGCTTTCTCCTTTCTACCAGCTGGGCCCATTGCTAAAACGCTTTCTAGTGGGCTTGCTTCTGCCTGGCCAGCACCTGGGCTGCCCCAGCTTATAAGTAGCCTGCCTTTGCTTCATAAGCTTCCCAGGGTGGTTCTTCTTCTAAAAGCTTGTATGAAATGCTATTTACTGTCTCTTTATAGTTTAAAAATGAATCCTTTTTGTTCTTTGCAACTCATTTGCTTTTTTCTTTTCTTTCCTTTAAATTACTATTAACACCTGTTGATTCTTTTTTTTTTTTCTGATTGGCCTGTCACTGCATTCCTGCTCCCCCTCCCTCTAGCTGGGTTTGTCAAGTCGCCCATGTCAGAAACTAAGCTCACTGGGGACGCCTTTGAGCTGTACTGTGACGTGGTCGGGAGCCCCACGCCAGAGATCCAGTGGTGGTACGCAGAAGTCAACCGAGCAGAGTCTTTCAGACAGCTGTGGGACGGTGCTCGGAAGCGCCGTGTCACCGTAAACACCGCCTACGGGTCAAACGGCGTGAGTGTGCTGAGAATAACCCGGCTCACCTTGGAGGACTCTGGGACTTACGAGTGCAGGGCCAGCAACGACCCCAAGAGGAATGACTTGAGGCAAAACCCCTCCATAACATGGATTCGAGCCCAGGCCACCATAAGCGTCCTTCAGAGTGAGTCCAGCACCCTACAGTAGTAGTACTGTAGTCATTAGAGGTGGCCCAATGACCTTTCCCCTCCGATTCCTTCCCTCTTCCCCAGTTTGATCACTCACCCTACCCCCTGTCTTCGTTTTTTCAAACCCACGACCCTACTGGTTGTAGTGTATGAAAACATCTGTGGCAACTTTTTTTTTTCTTCTTTGCCGTCCTCTCTACCTCCTTTATTCCTCAACCCTTCTCTGTGTCTTTCTCCTCAGGAACAAAGAACTTGGGGAAAACCGTGACTGTCCAAAATCATCTGCATTGGGAAGAGGTGGGGAGGGAGTACTGGGGAGGCTAAAAAACAAACAGACAAACAAACAAAAACACTTAAAACTTACAAAACCAGGCAGTCAAACCAGGGTAGTGTTGAATTGTTTCTTTCCCTCCCCTTTAATTTTGTAGTAGGTTTCCTGCTATCCTTTTGCTGATTTATTCTCTGGTGCCTTTCTATTTTTGTTTCTCTCCCCAGTCTAACTACTTTTTATTTCTTCTGTTCGTTTGCTTGAAGCTCTCTGAGTAACTGCCTTCACTTCTATGGTTTTAAGTTTGTGTCTGCCCAGCCTCTTCCCTCACTGTGACTTGATGTCATCCTGTTCTGTGCTGGGAGTGTTGCCATGGGTGCGATGTGGTGGTGTGTTTGGTTGTTGGGTGGCATGTAAGCTTGGATATTTCCATAGTTCCAGCTCTTTTTCTTTTCTAAAACAGTGGCATGTACTTCTCTGATAACAGCCCTCCACTGCAGCAGTATGCCCTTCACTGGTCCTTCCCATCCAGTCTCCTGTTCTCTTAAAAGCAGCAGCCTGAGATTTCCTCCATAGGTCTTGCTATGGAGCCAGGTGACCCTAAGGCACAAAGTATTTTTTTAAAATCCCATCATGCTGTTTCAAAATCAGAGTTGCATCTGATTCCTGTTCACAAACAGTTTGACTCTGATGACTGATTGTTGGCACTGTGCTCCTCATCTCAGAGGCTGATTACTTCCAAAAAATAGTTTGGAAGCCGTTCACATTAGCCTTTTCTTGTGTCTTGAAAAAAAACAAGAAACTAGATTCCAACCCCGTTCTTCTGAGTGGTGATGGTGAGCTGAGTGGCTGGCTCAGAATCCTCCCCTTCCTCTCTTATAGCAGGTACAAGTAAGACATCAGACACACGAGCTTTTGTAGCCACTTCTGTTTCTGGAAAGTGTCTTTCTAGTTGTATGGTGGGAAGGAGAGGGAGGGAGAAGCCACTGATGCTCCTAGCCAAGAAGAGTTCTAGCTCCACATCTGACCTGATTATAACTGAGGGAGGATTCTCTGTTTAATTGAAAGATCCTCTGGGTATTTTACCTTCTCTTCAAAGACTAAGAGACCTCTAGCCAGTTCTGGCTTACAGAACTGATTGGTTTAGAGAGAGAGTAAGTAAAATACATTTATGAGGAATTTGGTAATAACACAGTAGGTAATATGACTTGGGCCCTGAATCTATAATCTTATATGGAAAATAGCAAATTTGGTGTCCATTCTTTATAGTAATTCAGAAGATGCCTATGAAGAAAAGAGGCCTTAAGGAGAGAGAGGAGAGGCTGCTGCAGTTGGCACTGTTGAATCAGAGAACCTGCTTCTGGAAAGGGGAAAAGAAAACCTTGTCTTTGTGAAAATGGGGAACATTAACCCAGTGATTTTTCTTTTATTTAACAGTTTTTTCCCTTGCACGCCTCCTTCTCCTGCCCCTTTGCTCCTTTCCTTATAAAAGTAGAATTACCCAAATGGCCACAAAGATCCGCAGAAGTTTGTAGGGTATGGACTGGGCCGGGCATTTGATATTTGTACTTCTAGGAGCCTGACTCAAGTAAACTCACAGTTGAAAGATCATGCCTTGGGAATAGAAGATGAAACTTTGGGGCACCTGCCTACCAATCCTGAGAAAATATAGAATTCCTCCAGTTTATTTGGAAGTAAGCTTCCTAAATTGGTGTCTATATGTGGTTTAATGAAACCTTGGCTAGTTCAGTCCCTCCCCGGACTTCTCTCAGTCAGTTAACCCTAGTTAACTGTTTTTAGAAAGCCAGACTTCTTCTTCTTCTTCTTCTTCATAGTCTTCTTTTTTTTTTTTAACACCCTGAATTCCATTCTAATTAGATTGTTTTATTATCCCAGTATCCCCAAGGATATTTGCCTCCAGGGGGAGGTTGAAGTCTAAGAATGACCTCCCGACAGTACTTTTCCACAAAGCTCCTTAAGTAATGTAAGGCAGGAAATGTGCCCAGTTTTGGGGGGTCTGGCCATAGCATATTCTCCTACATATGAATGATGGCTGATGTAAAGGTCTCCTACCCATTACTTCTAAATAGTAGTCTGTGGCAGGTAAAAAATTATGAGCTTCTCCTAAATGTTCATCTCTCTTGGACTTTTATGGTCATCGCTCAGTCACAGAAATAAAAGCCCCACCTTTATCCTGGTGCAGAATGCAGAGTGACACTGTTGCCAAGGAGGTTGGTCCAGCACTGGTTTCCAATATACATCAGTCACGGGAAGGTTGTTACCTCACCTCACTACTGTCCTGTGATACAGAATCATACATACACCTATTTAAATTATCCACATGCTCCCAGCTGACTCTGTCTAGGATCTTTAACACTTATGGGGAAAAGTGCTTTCTTTTGTCTTCCAAGAATTCTTGGCAGACATTCTACCAGGTTGCTTTCATCAACTTCTTAATCTCCCTGAGCTGCAGTGGTCATTTGCATCACCACAGGTAAGAGTAGCATTTATTTTGGCCTCCTTGTATTTAAACATCTGGAAGCTCTTGGCCTCATTCTCAGAGTTTGCCCTTTCTCAGTGAAGTCTGAGAAGATCCAGGAGAGTCCCAAGTGGGACAGAAAATGAATTTGGATAATAAAAATTCAGTAAAAACCTAAAAGTGTGTTTGGGTTTTAATGTTGCCTTTATATTTTTTAATTTCCATGGAGTACTGGTTCTCTCTTTTGTTTTTGCTTAGTTTTGATTTTTCTTGAAACTGTGATGCTTTCTGCTGATGGTGTGTGTGCGCCTTCCATTGCAGGGTTTGCAGCCGTTCTGTTCGACTTTAAGGCCCAGGGATTTGGCTTCTGTCCAGTGTGTTTTGGAAACCATGGGACACCACTGCGCTAACGTGTTTACATGCATCTGCTTCTGTCTTAGTGGCTGCTATGCCTCCATTATCTGTACATAGAGACCCTGTTTGATGTTATCAATAAGGTCCAGTGCTGAATGGAAGATAACCACTATCTTTTTGCCAGAATTGGAAAATAACGAGAACCAATTTAATTGAGCAAACTTAAGGATTTGCTTTATTCATCAAATGTTTCTTTGATGATATGAGCTGTACAATCAGAAATGTTACATTGATTAGAAGGTCCTTGGGCATTATGTTTTGTGTCCCATGACTTCTCCATCTTATCCTTCTCCCTACACAATGAGCACAGCTTAGTTCCAGTGGAGGGAGAGTTCTGTTCTCAAGAGATAAGAGTCAGCATTACACTGCATAAAATGGTGTCAGTGAGCTGCTACACAGTTGTAGACAGAAGGTAGCCAGGTGCAGGGAAATGGGAAGTCAGTCAAGGATTTCTGAGAAAGAATTGGAAAAAAAATAAAAGAGCAAATACCTCTAATTGTGCATGGGAAAAGATGGCTTCACCCCAAAATGTTTGACCAAAAGTAGAAAAAGAACTAAACCTGGGAAAGGATCAAAGATAAATAATAACCACAAAAATAGCAACAACAAAAGACACAAACAGAAATATCTTGACTTTAATATAATGATGGAATTCAGAGTGCTTTAAGGATGAACCTTCCAGGAATGATACAAGTGTGCCTTAAAAAAATTTCTCATTCTGTTATAATATTTCACTTAGGTTATTTTTGTAGATGCTCAAGTAGTGATTGCAGGTTATCTTAGCCCAGAATAGAACCAGAAGATTAAAGTATATAATTTGCCCGAGGGTGGAAGGTGTGTGGAGTGTTTTTGGGTTGGGTGGGCAGGGGTAAAGAATTCAGCCAGATGTGTTTTCTAGGCCCAGCTTTGCCATTAATAATAATTATGGCCTTGCAGAAATCATTTTACCTTTCTAGCTCTTAAAGAGTGGGATTCCATGAACTCTAAGGGCCTTTCAGCTCTAAAATTCTAGGAGCCCATAATACCAACATATATTGAATCTAGTTATAATTATTATAACACATCTAGTTATCTCAAAATGGAATGTGTGTTTTACAGTGCCATCCTGAAAAAAATTTTGTTTTGGGAATAATTATGGGCTGGAGAGAACTGATCGTTCCTTAAGAATTTTACTTAGACAAAATTTGGAAAATGCAATAGACTTCCAACAGGAAATTTGCTTTTAGGATGTACACTGTCTTTTTCTGCATAACTAATGGCCATGACTAGTTTGCCATAGGTTTATCAGATTTAAATGTGGGAAAACGCACGCATGTATTATCTAATTATTGTTATTGTTGTTCCAAGGCCTAGTGACTCCATAGGGAGTTTATTCTATAAATGATATTGTCTTTGTCTTCAAAACTGCAAGGTGGAGCCTGGTTTTCTATTTGAAGCCGAATTAGTTGGCGATTCTCATAAAACGGTGGTATTCAAAAGTGTTAGTGGATTGTTGCCAGTACAAACACCTTTAATACTCCCATTCTTTTCACGTCTAGGCCAACTGGTCTTCAGGCTGTTGTCTGCGCTAGTGGTCATTTGCTTATAATCATTGTTTTTCCTTTCTTGACTTCCTTCAAAGTGATAAAGTGAAATTCCTTATGTGGTCCTGTCTGCCCTCCCTCTTCTTCTAGTCTCCCCATCCTGCCCCATCCAACTTTCAGGCCAGGGCTGCAGAGAATGGAAAGCTATGGCTCCCTATCATTGTGCACTCTTATTACAGAGCCAAGAATTGTCACCAGTGAAGAGGTCATTATTCGGGACAGCCCTGCTCTCCCCGTCACCCTGCAGTGTAACCTCACCTCCAACTCTCACACCCTTACATACAGCTACTGGACAAAGAATGGGGTAGAACTGACTGCCACTCGTAAGAATGCCAGCAACATGGAATACAGGTGAGAGGGGCTAGCAACTTCTGGGAAGATGGGAGGGAGTATGGTTGAGCTTCCTTGACATTCATAATCTATAATTATGCTATGTGAGAGAGACATGAGATATAAATGGTCCTCTGGAGAATATAATCCAGTTTATCTGGGGTGAGGCCCAGGAACCTATAAAAGATTCCCAAATGATTCTAATGAGCAGCCAGGTTTGCAAGCCATAGATGATCTCCTCACTCTATCATAACAAAGAAGCTAAGGGCATAGAGAGTGATTTGCTCAGGGTAACAATGCTAGTCTATAGAAAAGACAACTAGAATGCAGGTCTCTTGACAGTCTAGAATTTGAGAAATTAGATTGCAATTTGCTTTAGGACTCTTAGAGCAAGATCATCCTGTGATCTTTGGGTAGATTTCCTAGTGAATTACCTTTTAGGAGTGTTTAACCATAACCTGATCAAGACCAGTGGATACAGGGCATTTAATGACCTGGAATAAGGTTAGTAGCCTGGAAATATCCTTTGATGAAAGGGGTATATTTGCTGGCTGAAGTTACCTGGTACCCAAAGGGTTTGGTGCTCTTTTGGAATACCTAGTAACACATAGCACCTCACCTTTCAGAATAGTTTGTTTCTGGTTGAAAACTGATCTGGAAAAGGATCAGCTAATCCTGCTTGGCAGCATGATCCAGTGCAAAGAAGGAATGCACTGAAGTGAGATCAGGAAAACCTGTATACCCAGTAGTGGGAAGAGCATTTTGCAGTAGTTTGCAGAATTGAGATCTTTTTATATGCTTATTTAATCCACATTAATTTGTGGATCCTCCTCCTTTTTTTGGATAAGGAAACTAAGACTCAAATAACTCTTGACTGCTTTCAGATACTGTATCTAATAAGTTTCAGAACCAAGATTAGTTCTAGGTCTTCTGACTTTCTGGGATCTAGGTCATTGTTTTTTTCCTGCCTGATAGGTCTGTCCCATACCTGTTAGTGGCAAGTTAGTTAATCTATCTCCACTGTAGTTTCCTCTGATAAAAATTTAGAACTATAGTCTCAGCTGTATCTTTATAGTTTGGAAAAGGTTAATGGAATAGAGATGTTGGGTGGAATAAAAGGTGTTATTTCAAGATGTGTCCATTGGTTATATGTGTGTGTGTGTGTGTGTGTGTTTTTTTTTTTACAGTAGCTCTTTGAAGGTATCAGCCATCCAATCATGTTTCTCTTGGGTCTTGTACTGTGTCACCCACAAAGCTTTGAATTGTAACTTTATAAAGTTTGACCTTGAGTTTTTAAAATGCCTCTTCTTTTTTTTCTCAGCTCATTTAAAGCTTTCCAGGAGTATTCTACATGACAGAGTTTTTCAGGGAATCTGTGTTCTCCCACATTTTGTGGAATAATAACTGATGAGTCCTTTGGGACACCTGATAGGTCAGCCATGGAGCCAGCCTCAGACCCTGCTTCTGTGTAGCCTGTAGTGGACATTTCCCATTTGCTTCAGTTGCTTCCCGATTAATAGTCGAAGGGAATGTTGTAGAAAGATTCTGGCCCATAGGTGTGGCCTCATTTTCCCAAGTCTTCTTAGGAAACTTAGAGTCAGTCTAAGCCCTGAAGATAGAACTTCTGCTCCTCCTCTAAATTCTGGAACATTTACTAAGAGCAGCTGACTTGTGACTGTTTTTCTACTGTGAGCATATTGATTAAGAAGAGGCACTTGTGTCAAATTGAGAAGACTCTTGACTATGAGCATATTATGCTGCCATGGATATGCTGAGACAGTCCTGGGGATGGGCAGTGTCTCTCTTTATCCATAGTCTCTTGACCCATGCTTCTTTTTGGAATGAACAGTAAGATGGGTAAATGCGTTGGGCCAGTCAGTGGTCATGGTTAGGAATTTCTCTCAGACGTTTGCTAATACAGTGGAGATGTACATAAGTATCATTTTAACCACTGAGCAAAAGAGCAGGACCTGTATACTGTTTATCCTCTCATCTGTAGAGGCTATTGTTTCTCTGTGTTCTGCAATTACACACCAGCCTTTCTGCACATGTTTGGGGGTGTATATAGGACATACTATACTGAGCTGGTGTGAAATTGGTCTGCAGGGGCAAAAAAAGCTTGTTTGGGATCACTCTATGTGATTGAGAGGAAGAGCTGTTCTGGCCATCATATATACTACTTACATTCATTCCTGTCACTCTGCTTAACTTGGTCTGGATTTGTGCACAGCTGTTCACTCTGAGTTTGCATTCATTTATTTGTTTATTTATACCCCTACTCTATTCAAGGTACCAGGTTATGTGCTGAATATATTATGCACCAAATAAGCAGTGCCTATCCACATAGAACTTAGTCTGTTGGGAAAACGGACATTCATCAAGCAGCCACATAAATATATAATTACGTGTTGTGATAAGTGCTGTGAAGAATTACAGTGTAATATGAGAGAGAATGTCAGGGAGGGGGATGTCACTTAAATTGGGGGTGGGAGGAAAATGACATGTAAGTTAAGGCTGATGGAAAAGGAGTTTAGGTAGGCTGAGACTGATAAGAAGAGCATTCTATATAAGGGAACCTCTTGTGTCGAGGTTTTGAGGTAGGAATAAGGTTGGCACATTGAAAAACTGAAAAGAGATCAACAGGGCTAGAAAGTGGCTGAGATGAGGCCAGGGAGGTAGGCAGGGCCAGATCATGCAGGGCCCTGGAGTTTTAGCTGCCCCTAAAATCCAAAATCCTTAAAAGTTGATGCTCTGATGGCAGATTTTTTTTTTTTTTAACTGTTCTTGAGTCCTGTTAATAGAATTACTAAAAGGCATGCTACTGAAATACAGGGTAGGAAGAACAAGCCTACCAAAACAAGGTCTTTAGGGAAGCACAGGCAAAGAATTGCTTCTTTTCCTGCTCTTTATTATTTGACTGGAACCCACGGATGAGCAAGAAGTTTTTGTGATGGCTCCGTCCTCTTTATCTGAATATAGATTATAGTACTTCGTACAGCCCTCTAGTTTGATTACTTGTTTTGTAGTTTATTTCTCCCAATAGACCGGAGCACCTTAAGGTTGGGTACCATATATCATTCTTTTGTATTCATGGCACCCAGTAAGGAGTAAAACATTAATGTTTTGGGATATACAAGGGGAAGGTTTTTCCTTTTAGTTAGGAGGAGAAGTGAATTGCATTCAGGGGCACGATTTGGAGAGTAGGGTCCGTAGTAGCCCCTTGGATTCTCCTTCTGTTGTGTATTTTGACTGTTCCCAGCTTCCTCACTTGATTTTTCTTCTCATCTCTGCAGGATCAATAAGCCGAGAGCTGAGGATTCAGGCGAATACCACTGTGTATATCACTTTGTCAGTGCTCCTAAAGCAAATGCCACCATTGAAGTGAAAGGTACAACCCAACAGAGGCTTTGGTGTGAGCTTCTCACTCTTCTTCTGATGCGCTACCTTTGTCTGGACTCCCAGTCATCAAGCTCTTTTTGTTTCCATTATGGGAGGCAATATAACGTTCTAGTTAGGACCCAGGCTCAGGAGCTCAGCTGTCTTGAGATTAAATCCACACCCCATCATCTACTTGCTTTGTGACTGTGGCAAATTATTAACTTGTCTGTACTTCTATTTCCTCATTTGTAAAGCCTAACCTACCTCATAGGTTTGTTAGGAGGATTAAATAAGTTAATTTAGTAGGTTGAACTATATGAAATTGCTGATTTCATGTGTTAAAAATGTATGAATTTTGTCAGCTTCATATGGTTCAGCCTCATGTAAAGCTCTTGAGATTAGTGCCTTCTGAGAATTTTTACATAGGTCTCTCCAGTGGTCCAGCAGGATTTGGTGGTAGAGTGTGCAGGGTAAACAAACTTTCTGGATAATTCATTAGAATTTTAATAGCAACTCTGGGTGCATGGCTTCTTAAAGATGAGGCTGTAGCTGAAAACTACAAGAAATACCAATAGAATTATAAGAGTTGGAGCTACTTACTAAGTACATCGTTAATCTTAGCTTTCCTGTATTATTTCAAAGAAGCAACTGAGACTCAGAAAAATGAAACCATTAGTTCTGTGTCACACAGTGAGTTTGGGGCAGTGCTAGCATAGAACTCAGGTCCTGACTCCCAGTCTCATGATTTTCCATTTTATAAAATGACCATGGGGAGATGGGGCTACTGTTTGAGATTAGACTGAAGAGATGAGAGATTTTTTCCCAAGGTTTTTTTTTTCTCCCCCAATTTAGGAAAGATGCAGTCTTATTCCTTAGATCCATAGGGTGGTCCCTAGGAGCTGGAAGGATAAATTTAGTAAATAGGAAGGGCCCGTATAATAAGTATTCAGATGTTCCTTAAAATATTTGGAAGACTAAAAATTCAGATTCAAGAAAGGCTTAGATACAAAGTTTCTATTATATGTTATTATTAAATGAAGTAGTGTCTTGGTGACACAGCCCTAATTAGTGAGTTGACAAAAGGGTGGCCAGTACCTCCTCTGCTGCTAGATTGAGTTCTAAATGCCTGAAGGGGTTGAGTCACAGTTACATGGTTACAGTCCACATAGGCCAAAGAACCTGGGATTTGATTAATTCAGTGGCTTTTCTTGGAGAGATCTGGGTTTATCTCTGTTTTTGAAGAATGCCACATTTGTTCAACATGAGGATGAAGATGTGAGAAAACATTTTCTCTCAGTCAGCCAAAGGCTTTTCCCCACTGGGATGAGCTGAGCTATGTGGAGAGACTCTTCCATGTAAGACCTGAAGTCCTACATTACAGGTTGAGCCTTTGGCACAAAGTCCAAATGCACAGGGGACTGGGTAGGCCAGAGAAGGTAAGTAGCGTTCAAGTTAATAATAGTCCTCTCTAAGCCTAAAGGATAATTACATACAATTGCAAGTCCTAACTAACTGTACTCGTATTGATTTGGCATTAATGATTTATTTCTGAGCAGTACTGTCAGGAGTAGAAACAGATGTTGTTTTTTCCATTGGTTTGGCTCCTTGAAAAGGTGGGGTTCATTGGCCCTAGAGGCATCATTCCTCACATTCTATTTAGCAGATATGAAGCAGCAGTCTGGAGGGACAGAGAAGAGGAGGCTACAGGCAAGAGTGTTTTCAGAGGAAGTTACAACTTACATTGTGTTTTACCATAGTGAAGGTGTGTACTGTGCAGAGTTGCATTTTTACTGTACAACAGCCCTGTGAGGAAGATTGGGCAGGTGGTGATATCCTGGTTGTAAAGAAGTAGACCATAAGAGAATTCTATTTTATACAATTCTAAAACATAGTTTGTGACTCGCTTAGAGATGTTAGTCTCTCAAAAAAATTCATAAGGAATTCTAGTCTTGCTCTCATCCCTCTCTCCTCTAACATCTGGACAGAACAACAGCTGTACACTTAATGCCTTTCAGGTTATAGATAGTTTAGTCTGGTAAAGACTGAACATTTGGCTTTTTCTGTGTAAATTTAAAAAGGTTTGCTATAAGCCCAAGATCATATTCTAAGTTAGCTCTCGATTGTGGTGGGGGTACAAAACTGCCTTGAATTTAGAGTGCGGTGTATGTGTGTGTTATTCTCAAGGCATTTTTATATAAACTTCTTATTTCCACAGTGCCTCTAGAGTGGGATAAGAGAGTTTTCTTTTTATAGCTAATAGTGATTTGAAAAATCTGCTGAGTAATAGATGAGAGATGGTTGTACTTGAGAACAGAGAAATTCAGGGGATTCAGGGTACATAAGTGACCTCTGCTGAAATGAAAGGAGTTCCTGAGAATCTTCATTTGTGTTTTACCTAAATGGACAGTTCGGGGCAATATATATATTTTTAGCACCTATTCTATGCCCAGCCCTTTTCTTCCCCATCCGGCTTTTCCTCCAATTCAGAACTTCCCTAGGGTGTTGTTTGGGCTTAGCACTGTGGGGAGCAAAGGACTTGGAGTATCCAGGGACTAGGCAGCATATGTCACATTACCAAATCTTGAGTTACTTGTATTCCAAAAAAAGAAGGCTAAAAGAGTCAGAGGGAGGAATGTGTGTCTGGGAATAGACAAGAAATGGTAGTGCTTTTCCACCTTCGTCTGTAGATCCCTGTCAAAGATTTCTGAGGATGGTAGTACCTGCATATAGTGAAGAAGACCTTGCATCTAAAGTAGATTTTTTTTTGTTTTTTGTTTTTCTTGTTTTAAAGGACAAGGATGAGGCATAGTGTAAACAGGAAGATACTGTTACTGTTTAGGATTACATTTCTTGGTTATTTGGCAGGTGACCTGAGCAAATGCTGAGGGTAGAAGATGGAGCAGGGCTGGCCAAAGGAGAAGGACAGCAATGACTGGACTTTAGTGGGACCTCTGCCCCATAGCCCAGCCTCTCTAAGGATCCACTTAGATAACTCTGAGGACACATCACTTTCCCCAACTTTTTGGTTCTTCAGAGCCCCTGTCTTCCAGAGACTCCATACCTTATTATAGAGCATTTGTGAATGAATAGGTGTTCGATTTCCTAACCCCGTAATTCTTTAACCTTTCTAACTCTTACTCCCTCCCTCTTCCCCTTTCTTCCTTTTCTAAAATTAAAAAAAAAAAAAAAAATAGTGCTCATAAAAGAGCAAGTAAAATTTTTCTATGTAATTTACAAAGGTAGAAAGAAAAATCCTTGTCATGACTCCTGAACCCTATCCTCATCCCTCAACTATTTTGACTATTCTAAGAAACGAGGTTTAGTTTTATTGCTGTTTTTAGAAAAGGATTTTGGTGGTCATCAAACCTTCTGCAGCACCCAGGCCAGTGCCTCTTCTGAAAAGGTACAACCCGGCCCTAGGAAAGTTTGGGTCTCTCATCTTATTAGGCCCGTCATTCTCTCTTCCTACTCATTGGGCATTTCAAATGACAGTCAGTCTTTTGGTGGCTGCAAGAGCCAGGATCAAGTTTGCTTTTCTCCTCCCTACTTCTTAGCTTTCTATTTGAATATTATGACTAAATGTTAGGATTTCTACAAGTGACCTTGCCCCATTTCCCCGTTTCCTACTCTGTTGCATAGCCTTACAAGTGATATGTTAAAGTTCAAACTGGTTGAGATGGCCTGTATGGTGAGATGACAGATAACATTAAGAGAACAATACACATCTCACATTTGTACAGCACTTTGAGCGTGTAGAGCATTGTCATGGTTATTTATTCGTTTGATAGGATAGGCAGCTAGTTTGACAGGTGAGGATGCTTAGAGGTGACATCCTTGAGGTCAGAGGTGCTGTTGAAGCTGATTCTGACTCAATTGCCCATACTTAAAAAGTCTTTGGAAGCATAATAGTATGTTGAAGCTACTAGAACATTCTGATTATCAACCTTAGCCCAAGTAACTATACCTATTATTTATTTTCCTTTCTTCAGGGTGCTACGCTGGTTTTCCTTAATAAGATTAAGAAGGGCTAATATTGCACACTTACTGTGTGCTAGGTGCATTACTCATTCTCTTCCTTTAATCTTCACAACTCCCTGAGGTAAATGCCATTATTATCCCCTCTTTCCAGGTGAGAAAATCGAGGCTCAAGGGAATTAAATGACTTGCCCAGAGAGATAGAGTTAAACGGTGGAGCCAGGGTTCTCACCCAGGCATTCTAGTGCCAGAGCCCATGCCCCAAAGGACTAAGCCATGCGGCTGCATTCAGTGCATGACAATTAAAAGGCCTCAAAATGAGAGAAGTGATGGGCTCAAATTCTGGGCCTGCCTTAAACTTGCCATGACCCTGACCGGTCACTTCCTTCCTTGGGCCTCAGCTGCCCAGTGTATGGTGAAGTAGGATGAGATAGATGGTCTTTAAGGTCCCGTAGGGCTCTAATGGGTTATAATTTCCTTCCATGGACACATGAGAGGTTGAGCTGTTGAAGAAGTTATTTCTAAGCTGCTTTTCCTAGTGTTAGTGACTGTCAGCTTCTTAACTTTGAGAATGTCACCTTAGTGCTCCCCTCACCTCCGCTCACTCATCTCCCTATCTTATGGGACACTTCCTCCTTGTAGCCCCCTGATCTCAAACACTGGTACCAGGAATGGTGTTAGAACAGTGTTTCTCAAACTTGATTTAATGTGTATGAAATATGTCTTTGGCATCAGGCTTCTTAAAAGCACTCCAGGTGATTATAGTATACAGCAAGGTTAGAATCACTGTCTTGGAGATTTTGGCGCCTTCCACTCAGTGATTTCACCTGCAGGAAAGGGAAAAGCCTCACCTGCAAGAGGCAGCACACATCCCAGACAGCTCTCATCTTCACAACCAAGAATGAACCTACTCTGTGTAGAGAAGCCTTATTGAGTCAAAAGCCAACATCTTTCTAGCTTCTATCTTGACCAATCTCATATTGCTTATTGGATTAGCCTTTGGATAGCAGTAAATCTTAAGTCTCCCTCTGCCTTCAGCCAAGTCTCTAATTTGCTTACAGCAAAGACAAGATGTCTCTGGTATTTGATATTTTGCATAAAGGAAATAAAGAGACCATCAATACAGTATCATTATGTTTACTTGGAGACAACCCATTCATTGACAACACCTTTAAGTATGGAGTTTCTTTGAAAATGAGTTGCAAAGTTATGAATTTACTTTGAAAAGTGAGTACCAAATAAGCATTTCATCTAAGAGGCTCCATACCTTTCTTAGCTCTGTTGTGTTTAACTTTATCGTCAGCTTCAGCTGAACATACCTCCGTTGTCTAAGCTGACACTTTCTGCAGCCACCAGCCTGGCAGAGGAGCTGGATGCAAATCAGGCAACAGAGCGTACCGAGGAACATGCACTTGTTCTCAGCCAAAGGCCCAGGTAATAAAATTGGGTCACGTGTGGTTGGGTAACCAAGAGTCTTTTGCATTGCCATTTATTAGCACACTGGAAGGCTATCCATTAACTAATGTAATTAGAGCATGTGGCTAACAAGGCAGAGGTTGAGTTTACCTCTAGCAGGTCTGTAATCTCTTTTAAGAGTCTCTTTGTTACCTCCTCGCCACATCTACCCACACTCTTGCCACCAGTCTGTGCCTCCCTGGGAAAGTACAAGGAAGTAAGGAGTATTTGCTCTGTCAGACCCTAGACCTAACTTCAGACCCAGCAGGACCCGGCATTATTAAATGAAGTGAGGCACCTTAATATCAATAAGATAATAATATAATTCGTCAGTGTCTGACCTGATAAACTTTAAGTCACAAACAAGTCCTGCTTATATAAGCACATACAGGGAGAGAACACCGAATAATCAGCATCTCTTTGATTTCTTAGAACTCAGAAAGGCTAACCCTAGCCTTTCCTTGCCCTAATAGATCAATTTAAATGTTTATTTTTGGCCCTGAGTGCCAATCATATGCTTGATTGATATAGAGATGTAATTTAATCCTCATAAGACCTCTATAAAGTATGTGGGTAATATTCTCATTTTACAGAAGTGAATACTGAAGCTCAAAGGATTTTTAATGACCTCCCCACCCCCATTAGGTTGCTCAGTTGGTGAGTAATAGAAATCTCCATAGAGCCCAAATTTCTCAGACTTAAAGTCTAAAACTCTTTTCTTTATGTTTTAGTATATAGAGTAGTTAAACTCTTGACAGGAAAATCAGTCCTGCGTTAGGTCTTAGGTCTAGAGTGTTCTGGTACATCTACAAGCAGAGATAACTTTTGGGCAGTTTGCTGTGCGGTTACCAGTAATGCATGTTGTATATTTATATTTTTATGGACCCTGTTCTAGTTCAGTTTATTTTCTCCTCTATATGGTAAAGTACAAAAAGTATGGTGTCTGGAGTCAGACAGCCCTGAATTTGGATTCTAGCTTATGGAATCAGTATATTTTTAGATGTTAAATAACTTTTTCCAAACTTGAGTTTTCCAGTCTATAAAAATGGGGTAATGTCTGCTTCATCCTGGTGGCTGGATTGTTATCTATTGCTGCATAATAAATTAACCCAAAACTTAGTGGCTTAAAACAGCAAACACCACTTCATAGTTCTTGTAGGTCAGGAATTAGCAGATCAGTGGTGTGGTTCTCGCTCAGGGTCTGTCAAGCTGTTGGCTGGGGCTCTGGTCATCTGAAAGCTTGACTGGGGCTGGAGGATCTGCTTCACATGGCTTTTGGCAGAAGGCTTTAGTTCCTCACTGTGTGGGCCTCCTTATAGGCTGCTTGAGCATCATCCTAGCATGGCAGCTAACCTCCCCAGAGTGCGCGATCCCAGAGAGAACAAGGAGAACCCCACTGTCTTTTGTGAACTAGTGTATACCTTTACTACTTTATTTTATTCATTAGAATCAAGTCATTAAGCCCAACCTATACTCCAGGGGAGGGAAATTAGACTCCACCTCTTGAAGAGAAGAGTATCAGAGAATTTCTAGACTATTAAACTACCACAGGTGGACTCTGAGCCCTAAGAGGCCCTCTCTCCAATCATGTGCTCTGAGAGCCTGGTTATTCTTTCTGTGGCCCTGCTGTCCTGCTCAGCAGGTAGGGCAGGAACAGGCTTTCTGATTGAGCAGCTACCATAAAGGATAGAGAAAAGTGAAAAAAAAAACTTTTCATTGACCCCAAGGTAAAGTGACAGTAGTTATGATCATCCCCTATAAGGATGGAGTGGTGTGGGTTGGGTTAATTTTCTGTTTCTGCTTAGTACATTAGTGATACTTCCACTATCCCTAGGGTGAATAATGTGGGCATTATTCTTTTGACTACACTAGGTAGAGAGAATGTTAAGCTTTACTCAGTATTCTTTGCTAAATTGAGGAGAAAGCAGCAATGGCTCTAACCATTGGAAACGCTTTCCTGTAGGCTTACACTGTCTAAACATGGCCAACAAAGTGTGGTAGGGGTTAGATAAGTTTCCTAGTGGTGTTCTCCTCCTAAATAACTCAAGGCAGGAGTGACGACCTTCCCCACCCCTCTCCCTAGGTCTTGACCTTCATGTTTGTGTCTTTTCAAAATAGACTTTTTAGAGGCTGTGGAGCCATAAACCAACTCAACTTTAGCCTTCTATGTGTTTCTAACGTGTAATTTTGGAAATGAGTCCCCACAATAAAAGCTGATGGTATTGATTTTTGCAGTTAGTCAGATAACTGGGCCAGAGTGAGTATTCTCTGTGGGGCAAAGGAGAATGGAAATGGGAAAATATATTACATGTAAGCTGGTTTCGGAAATTTATATATTCGCCCTAGACTATTTCCTGAGCTCCAGACTTGATATTCAGTTGCCTACTTGACAGCTTCACTTGGATGTTAAATAAGTATCTTGAAGTTAATGTATCCTAAAATTTGAACTGGTTTTTACACCATCATTGCTCCATCCCCAAACAAAACAGTATAAAACAAGCAAACAAA
Source organism: Pteropus medius (assembly GCF_902729225.1). Taxonomy (NCBI): domain Eukaryota; kingdom Metazoa; phylum Chordata; class Mammalia; order Chiroptera; family Pteropodidae; genus Pteropus; species Pteropus medius. Next base: position 3,767,133 of record NW_024354911.1, read on the forward strand.
AAGCCCACCCTGATTCTTCTGCAGTCTTCCTCATCTAAGTAACTGATAACTTCATACTTGTAGTTACTTAGGTCAAAAACCTTGGGGTCATTCTTGACTCCTTTTTCTCTCACATCCCACATGTAGTCCATTAACAAATATATTAACTCAACCTGTATCCAGAATATATCCAGAATCTCCTCCTTTCTGCTACTGTCCTCATCCAAACCACCCTCTCCCGTGCCTAGATTCCTTGCCTGGATTACTTAACTAAGCCACCGAATTGGTCTGTCTTCCATTATTGTTTCTAACAACTGTCATCCACATAAGTAGCCAGAAGGACATGTTAAAACACACAGATCAGTCCATACCTGCACTTAATGTTCACCAGTGACTTCCCACCTGATCAAGAGTAAATGCCAAATTCATTTTAGTAGCCTACAAAGTCCTATATGATCTGGACTCCAATCTCTCTGATTTCCTCTCCTACTGGCTTCTCTTTGCTTACTGTGTTTCTGACAAACTCTGCCATGCTGTTCCTTGTGCATGATAAGCACACTTATCAAGGTCTTGGCCTTTCCTCTACGAGAGTTCTTCTCACAGATATATGAGTAGCCTATTCTCATTTTCTTTATGACTGTGCTAAAATTCACCTCATCAGAAAGGCCTTCCCCCATAACTGTTATGTCATACCTGGCATGTTGTGGATGATTAACAAAGGTTTGTCAGATGAATGAAACACAACTATAGTCAAAATGTGATAGCTCTTCTGCTTGTAGTGTCTCCCAGTCCCCACCCCACCCCCCACCCCAAGTAATGTTTTAGTGTATGGCCATGGAACTTACTCTTTGGAGTGCTTGAGATGGTCCTTAATATTTATTGAATGAATAAATCTTTGAGGAAAGGTGACCAGGTCAACCAGTAGGCCTGAGAAGTGACCTGGTGGCTATGGGAGAAATTTGGTGTGGAGAGAACAAGAATGAATGAGCTAGCCTGACCCACTCCCTTCTGTAGTTAGGAATTTTACCTAGAAAAACAAAAAGACATTTGCTTTATAACATCCTATCTAGAAAAACCTTACACCGAGTAGTATTGGGCAGGATCGTTTGGCAAGCAGTGGTTATAGAGACCGCTTGGGCCTTGCTCGGCCCATTCTTGTCCAGTAGCTTCTGGAGCTGGCCTGGGAAGCACAGTCTGAGAGTAGCAGGACTGGATTATTTTTAAGCCAAAAAAAGGTAAGCTAGTCAGAGGGGAAACATGGGATCAGCCCATGATATAATACAATTCCATCCATAGGCGTTTATAGTCTCAGTGATTGTATTTTGACATCTTATCTGTCCAAGGACACTGGATATAGGCAGGGCCTAGAATTATCTCCATTTGATAATGGGTATAGAACCAAAGCACAGAGTAATTAAAGAACCATGAAAACTGGAATTTGGACCAGGCCTATTGATTTCACTTTCTCATCTTGACCAATAAAGTGATGTCTGGCCTACTTTGAGTTTTATTGCTTTCAGATCACTGTTAACTGGTGATCATTCCATACCTGCACTTAGGTGTGGTGGAAAATATAGTTAAGATCAAAGAAGGCCAGATTCAAAGAATTAGCCTCCATCTCAGGCTTCTTGGATCGTTGAAACTTAGTCCTAATTTTTAAATCACAAGTGCTGTTTATTTCTTCTTAACTGATCTCTGAAAGCAGAGAGGACCAGCAGTCCCTAGCATGTCTAGACATTCCTCCAAGATTATGTTCATTGAGATTACTTTAGATCAGGTGTACAAATCAAAATCAGGTCCTGAAGCTGTTAATAAACTCTCTTGGGACACTAAATTTCCTATTCATTCCTTTGTTTCCTTTATGAAGCTGGTTTGCTGGAGTCTCTTCCATGGGAGAGCCTTGGTCATTGATATTTATTAGATAACTTCTCTAGGCATTCATTGTTTTACATACCTCGCAATAGGTATGTAAATTATTTTAGGTTTTTGATCTCTTGGACCCCTTATTTCCTTAGAGGGATATATGCCAGTGGACATAATCCATCATTGCTGTTAGTGTGGATGTTTTAAGAAAAACCATGACTGGTGGAGGAGATGATAATAGCTTCTGCTTGCATGGCTTAATTTAGGGTAATTGAGCCTGTGCCCTCTTCAAGTAGATTGGAGAAGCACCAACATTATTAGTAGAAATCCACGTGTAGTAATGCCGGTGTCTGCTTGGGATGCTTTGGTGGACAGGCAGTAGGGGGTGGGGTTGGTTCCATTGCTCTTTTCTCACCTGAAGTGCATGTTATCAAAGCTGAATTTGAGGGTGAGCCTAAAAAATGAAGCAGGGCTCTGAGCCAGTAGGTGGGGCCTTTGTATCCTCTTCTGAGTTGGCTCCCATGGTAACATTCAGCACTTTTTCTCACAGCTGCTCCTGACATCACTGGCCATAAACGGAGTGAGAACAAGAATGAAGGGCAGGATGCCATGATATACTGCAAGTCAGTTGGCTACCCGCACCCAGAGTGGATATGGCGCAAGAAGGAGAACGGTCAATTCATGGTGAGTAGGAAGCAGCCCTTGGTCTCTGTGGTTGCTGGACTTTCTCTTGGGGAGATCCATACATCTGAGCCAGTTGCTATAACTGCCATGCTGGCATGGCTTGGGCCACCTTTTCTAGAGTCATGAATCTGGAGGTCACTAACTGTTTCTGTTCAGCATGGAATCCCTATCCATTATTTGTTAAAACTGTCTGTCTGATAGATTAAACTGTTTCAAAATAGGACACTAAAAGAGTTAACTCCAAGCTTAAACTTTTACTACTATTCTAGCCTGTTTATCTGAAAGAAAACACTGTTCTTAAAGTGGTCTTAATGTACCTTTCTTGTATTTGGGTAAGACAAGGCAATGAGAACAATTATTAGTATATTCCTGGAATACAGGAAGTAATGATTAGGAATGGAGGCAACCCGATGATGCCCTGGGGTAGCCGTAGACATTGGAAATGTAACTGTTCCAAAAAAGGGAAAAGAAAACATCTTTTCCAGTCTGTAGCATGATTCCTGATGGTATTGGGGGAGTCAAAGGTTTACTCTCTCCCTTCTTCTCTGATTTAATGATGTTTGACCTTTTCTGTTAAGGGTGCCCCATTCCTCCTGTCCCGAGGCCTTGTGTACCCAGCACTATACTTTTCAGACATCCTCGTTGATTGTCAGTCTTCAGAATCAGAAGGGACCCTGGAGACCATCTAATCTAGCTTCTTTAGAAAGGTTACATATTGACCAAGGTAAATTAGTGACAACACAAAGGGTCAAATCCAGTTGTTGTTTTTTTTAAGTCCATTTTTCTTCACACTCCATGACCTCTCAGTAGTGTGTCAAGTGGTGATGAGGACTCTAACATGAACAATGATGAATAGATTTCAGAAACCCTTTAATAAGGAGATTAGAATGAGGAATGAAAGCAGGGCTTTCAGAACAGGCCCTGAAAGATCAACAAAACATTTAGTATTCTGAATTGCTTGCAGGGAAATTTCTCTTTATTGGTCCCTGGCAAAAAAACCCTTGAGTTTTTGTCAACGCAGGTTGGGAGTCCTCATTGGGGATTTTCATCTCACCTATTCTCATGCCCACAAACTCTTAATTATCTGTTGTATTTGAAAAACATTTAAAAGCAAACATTATTTCTTCCTCTTGCTTTCAAGCTGTATATCATTTGGGAGACAGAAAACTTTTAACGAAAGAGGGATGGGAGGAAAAAGCTATTTCTAGGTTGATGCCTTTGAAAACTTTTGTTGAACGGCCTAAACTCTGTTGAGTGCTGAGATAAAATGCTTTCAATTTTTTTCTAGACACTAGTTTCAGCAATTCTGTAACTCCTTTTTTTGGACAAATTATGTACCTTTCTTGGACCCCTTTGTTGTTAAAGAGTTTAGTCCAATCCATTCCAAAATACAAGTTTTATCTCCTGTCCTCTCGCCCATAGCCTGCAAGGGGGAGCGGAGGATTGTCCTTGTTCTGTCTTCTGGGTTCTGCTTGCTTTTGTATGGGGCAGGAGGGGAGACGAGTATATCTTATAGTCCATTCTTGGTTGTTGCTGCTTCTGTGGTCTCAACTGACTGGCCTCTGTATGGCAGGTATCCAGATGCTCAATCTGGTGGGAACTTGTGTGAGTTCTTTGGGGGACCAGTTCACACTCACATGAAGACAAGATTATGTGCTATACTAGACCATTCTGAAGATTGTCTTCCCCTTTCTTCTCCTATTTCTGATTCTCCTTTAGTTGTTGCATAACAACTGACACAAGTCAGTTTTTTCCGTGCCGGTATCCCATGAGATCACTGCTGTAAGCCTGTCCCAGCGCCACCCAGATCCCTGGTCATGCACTCGTACCTCTGCCTTCCCACACATGCTTGGAGCCCTCCTGTCCTACAGGATCAGCTCTCCTTCCCCACAGTCTGGTTCAAATATAACTCTTCTTTGAAGCTTTCCCTGACTCTTTCTGGCAGTGGCCACTCACTCTGTGCCCTACAATGCTCTATATATACCTTCTGTTGGGGCTTTCCCCCACATCCCTATGACCATCCCTTTGGAGGTCTGGTTCCCTATTGAAGCCCATCTCCTTGTTTATTTTGTATCATACTTTTTTCCTTTTTTATCTCACCTTCCGCTTTGTAGGGTAGGAAACATGTAGCTTATATTAGTAAGTATTTATTGATTGACTGAATAAACTTTCCTTTAACTCTGTAATTCTGAAAGGAAAGGGAAATAATGAATGTCCCCAATTCTGACTAGGAGCAAGTCTTACCATTGATTCTGAAAATTTAAGGAGGCTTTCTAGACTTCACCAAGTGTTAAGTAGATGTACTGGCTAAAATCATCAGACAGGCCTGAGGTTACCAGACGTGACTAACGTGGAAGTTACACCCCTCTTTCTCCATCCCCTTCCTGTTACAGTTATTTACCTGGTATTTGAAGCACCATTTTCTGTATCGAGTTGGTCTTTTCCAGGTCTTCAGGGTGGTAGGACCTCCGTTCACTCATATAAGTTGGAAAAGTCCAGAAGACCAACGGAGGGAGGCTTTTACCCTGGCTCTATCAGAAGCTCATTGACTTGTTGTTGTTTTGTTGTTGTTGATATTGAGGAAAAGTCAGTAGCGACATGCTCAAACTTTCTTGGACAAAGATTGTTCTAGGCACTGCTTCCTCATCCCAGCCAATGTCCTGCTAGGAATGGAGAACAGTGTCACTCTGTGTTGGGCACTAACTCACTTTCTCTTACTTTTGTGTATTCTCACTTTTCTGGCCCTGAGCAGGAGATTGTCAATACCTCTGGCCGCTTCTTTGTTATCAACAAGGAAAATTACACGGAGCTGAGCATCATGAACCTCCAGATCACAGAAGATCCTGGTGAATATGAATGTAATGCTACCAACTCCATTGGCTCTGCCTCCGTTGTCACCATCCTCAGGGTACGGAGCCACCTGGCCCCACTATGGCCTTTCTTGGGAATTCTGGCTGAAATCATCATTCTCGTGGTGATCATTGTTGTGTATGAGAAGAGGAAGAGGCCAGATGAAGTTCCTGATGGTAAGAGCATCCCTGCAAAATAGCTATGATATTGGGGTTGGTTCATTGGGTGGTGTCCAAGCACCCAGAGAGGACTCTAAGGATATTGGGATTCAGTCTCAAAAGGAGAGAAGGAAAATTCTTATATTGATTTCTTATCCCCTACCCCTAAGATCAGCCACCTAGAGCTATAATTACTAGCTCTGTCCTTTCACTTGGGTGTTCTCCAAACCCCAGTCCCATCCGCCCTTCAGGCCCCGAGTGGGGAATGGGCAGCTGTCAGTCTCTTTGTTCAGCTCTGTCCTCCTTCAATACAGATCATCAGGCAGATTGAGCTTGAGGAGAATCCAAGTCAAGCCTAGAAGCCACCCCAAGATCGCAGGCCACCTGGCCTTTCAGGCAGATTTAAGGTATCTAATTGGTTGTCACATGGTTGCCTGGTGTAGCCCCTGTAGGTCACTGCCCCAGTTCAGTCAGACTGTTCTTGGGAAGAGCCATGGGAACAAGCCAGCCTTTGGTTCCCTTGGTTGGTTCCTTCAATAGATTTTCAAGGTTCTTGGTGAAGCTGGTACCTACCGTTTGACTTTTCTGTGTCTCATAGACAAGAATGATAGCGTCTGATCCATCCATCACCCCCCCCCGCCCCCCCCCCCCTCAGTTTAGGACAGAGATAGTTAAGCAGTAACACCTGGAGTCCAAGCCCGAGGCAGCCCCCTCAAGCTGACCTAGGACCAGAGAAGGGATTGATAGTAGCAGCAGAACCACAGAATTGTTAAGCATTGGAAAGAACAAGAATCTCATTGTTGGACATGCTTAATCATAAAAGTCCTGGGAGATTTTTATATGCTTTTTGTCGTGGATATTCCATTTCTAACCCTGTGGTTACAGTTGGGGGAACTACTGATGGACGCTTGTATCGGTAGTACTTCAGATTCCTAACTATCTCCCCATCCCCACCCTCCTGCCCTATAATATCACCAGCAAAAACAAATTAATTGTCCAGCCAGCCATTACCACCACTTGCCTTTCAGGGACTAGTCTAGAAGAGTGTGCTCCTAAGCTTAGCAGAGTCCGACCTTGCGTGATGGTGAAGATGCCAGCCCTAGTCTGACTGTTCTGGGCCTGTGCTTGTACATTGTGGTATTGTACCCTGCCCCACCGAGTTGTCTTTGTCCCTGTGGCTGACCAGTGGGACTGTAACACACACCATGTATGTCAGGAGAGAATACTAAAGGAGGTCTGGTGCTCCCTCAGAAAGAGTGCAGCCCTGAAGGCATGCAGTGGATTCAGACTCGCTGGAAGGACATGTTTGAGAGCAATTGCCACTTCTCCTTTTCTTCTCAACAACTCCTAATTCTCCTTGCCTGCACTAAGTAGAGTGAGTATTCTAGTGAGGCTGGTGAAAAGGTTTTTGTTAAAGCTAACAATGGTGTTCGGGAATACCTGGTGGACTCCCCTCCAGATGTACATTTAACAGTGGACTAGATGGAGGAGTGGGATGGACCTCAGTCGGAAGCAGACAGGCCTTTGTAAATGTAAGCGGGCCAGCGCCCTGCAACAAAAGAGTGTTCCCAGGGTTTTTACTTTCCTTTTCCTAAGTCCATAGAACTGCTCTTCTGTGAAGCAAAACTGCTTTCTTGGGGTTTTCATATATGCATAATACTTTTTCTCTAGATTTTTCTCTTTCCTGCTACAAATTAGGACTCCCAAGGCAGAATACCTGCATTTACAGCTGAGAGTAAAGGGGGCGAGTTAACTGTGTGGTTTCAGGATTGGCTCTTTGGGAGCAGTTGTGCCTCACTCCTGAAAAGGCTTTTTCAACTCCTTAGAATGCTTTTGCTTTGTCGAGTGTCACCTTTCCTCAGCCCTCCTTTTGGAAAGGTAGAGAAGCAAAAAGTCAGGTAGGAAAGGCAAAGATGAGCTTCAGAACCAGATTTTTCATTTTAAGACAGGCTGGCTGCCATTCTTGGCAGAGTGACACATTGGTTTAGCATGTCCCCATCAGGTTCCAGTCTTCCTTGTAGGAGGCACTTCCTTGACCTGGTTGCTGTCGCAGCATATGTCAAAGACCTTCAGGTTAGGTTTGGTCCAGTCTGACAGGCGCACACACCTGCCCAGGAAAGCAGCGCTCTTATCTGAAGGGCTCCATGGCTACTGAACTCAAATGGGGTCAGTTTGCTATAGGAGACATGTGTGGTCAGCAGATCTTCTGGACAGTGTCCTGGAGGGAAAATACCTCTTTTAAGCTAAATTTTTAAGAAGGCGAATGAATCCTACATAAAGAGATGACCAGGGTAGGTGCAAAGTAAAACATCTTAGTCATGCTCTAGTCTCTTGGAAGAATAACACAAGCAGCTTTTACTTTTTTGTTGTTGTTGAATTGGGGTGAAAAGTCTAGAATGCTGGAATTACCACAGTGTTCGCCTTCTCTCCGTTCCCTTCCTGACAGCCAGCGTGGTCCAGGTTCCATTTCCATCTCCACATCCCTGCCCTAGCTCCAGCATTTCCATCCCATAGTTTTCTCCTTTGACTACCTCTTCCTCTCCAACTCCTCCCTCTGCCCCGACCCCCTTTGTTCTTCTCCTCTCTCGTAAGTAATCATTAACAAAAAAGTTGATTGTTCCTCAGTAAGTTTCCTTATGCTGTGGCTTTTTCTTTTTTAGCTAGTTTCCCCTCAACTCCTATGCATTTCGTGTATGAGCAGACTCAACCGCATATGCCATCTTCTAATATGCCCCTCCCCAAATTTACATATAGACATATGTATATACTTACTCCTTTTCAGAATAAATGGTTTCAAAACATGATATCTGATACAAATTTGGAGTTTTAGAGGTGATGAATTTTTATAATCTGTGGCTCTGTGTTGACATATTAATACATTATGAAAATGGACTTTTTATAGGCTTGACATGCTTTTCCTTTGTCAGATAGGTACTTTGTTATCAAGATACACCTATGATTTATTTCTGACTCACTATATAACTTTTTTCATATTAAAAATTTCTTATAAAACTCATAATATTCATATTTGGGCAGTCTGAGTTCTTGGTGGCTCAGCCCTTCATTAGAAAAGTACTAAGTGAACACAACTTCGAACTTACAAAGTTTAGTCTGAATGTTTTCCTAGAAAAGCAAATATTGCTTTAGATTTCTTACATATGAAATGCTTAGGGTTAAGGGTTAGCTGCTTCCAGGAAAAAAAGAAAAAGAGGCCTATGTCTTTTTGTCTCCTGGAGTATATTCAGGATATCTTATAAGTGAAACACACCTAAACCCCTGTAGGCTCCGTTATGGTTTCTTTGGGGATTGGGCGCAGTCCGTTGACTTGTAGGTAATTTATCTGCCTGTCATCTTTTACTTTCAGTGTTTTTAGTAACAGGTGAATCATGGAGCCAAATAAGGGCTTCTTTTTTTCACTTTACTCACCTCTTGACAACTTTCTCTTAAGACGTTAAATGGTAATTCTCTAAAAGTGTAGGTTGAGCCAGCATCCCTTAGCCTTCCATCCATCTTATAGCTGGACACATGCTTGGAGCACACCTTCTGTGTTGGTTCCCTGCAGACTGAACCCAGAGAGTGCTTAGTATATGCTTTCAAGTCTCCCTTTCTCAATCCCCTGTGGTGATGGGGAGTGAATCTGCTTAGTCGCTGGGGCCCTCAGTTTTCCAGACATTTCAGAAACCTCAAATGAAAATAATAAGAGCTAACTTAAGAAAAGTGCTGGTATCAGAAAGAGTTTTCTATTTTCACATTGGGAGGATAATTTTTATAAGCAAGTCAGAGGAACTTTTCCTTTAGGTACTGGTAGAGAAGATAGTTTAGGTTTTGGGGTGGACCATTTTTAGTGGCTCTCGTGTTATCTAAACTCTTAGACAGTTTAGAATTAAAAGCTATTCTAATGTTCTAAAATCTATTAGTTGGGCAAAACGTTTGATAGCATATGAAGCTTTACAACATGTCAGGAATGTTGAAAAAGAAATGTGACTTTTTTAAATGACATGCAAAACATGCATTCATTGTCTCTTAACTAGGGGTCATTGGATCAGTACCAAGTTACCTTATGGAGAAACTAACAGTAGGACCAAACAAGAAAGGAAATTGGAAGTAACCGTTTCTCTCGGTTAATCTTCTCCGCTGAGATCAGGCAGAATTTAAGTGGGTTCAGAAAACATAAAACCCGATCCTCAGTGACATGAAGGCAATGAAAAAGGAGCTTTAAACCAACAGTCCACTCTTGGTTATTTTGACTTTAAAGCCATCTTTTTGGAGGTGATATTGAATCAGGTAATCCGTTATTTGCTGGGCATGGCAGAGTACCCCTCCAGAATATGAGGCGGATATAGGGGAGTGAGGGCTCTAGTACATTTGGTTGGGAAGACAAGATTCGGTCTGTGCAACAGCTCCACCAGGAACTTCACTCATAAGATGGATTCCAGAAGCGTCTTGTTTCCATTCTCCCCCAGTCCTCTTCCTCATCTAGCCAGTGGCTGTGAGTAATGCCTAGGTGGAGAGAACAGTCATTGTTTAAGTGGCTATCTTTTGGCCTGAGGGTTTGGGGGTATGTTGATACTTGTCGGTTACTATGACTTCTTTTTTTTCCCCCCTCAATTGCATCAAACCCTTAAAACATGGTGGTAAGTGAGCGATATGCATGCTTTTGGAGTTTGTTTAATCTCCGCTTCAGTCTATACGATGCACAGTTCATAATGTTAACACTTTTCTTCAAGTTTACTTCATTCACTTTCACAACTAATTTGGATTTCAGTTTGCTGTTTAATCCTCATTTACTTTGATTTTTGTACCTTTTTTCTGTAGTTCTGTTCTTTCCCTCTCTCCTGATTGCCCTGTTAGCGATCAAGTTGTTTTTTGTCTGACCTGTAAAGGGAGAGTGGTGCTGCAGATAGAGATTTAGTCCCGGAAAGTAGGAGGCACGAGGCTCCTTTCTTTGCTCCTTGTAAATGTGAAAGTGGATTTGGGAAGAGAGAAACGAAGGGGCTCATGAGATTTAGACACTAGTGTGAATAACAGCTGCTCCCACTTGCAGGCATGGCCGCTACACCAGAGCCACTGTTGCTAAAACCCTACCGCAGCCCTTTGCACGTTATTGGCTTACTGGGCTGGACAGTGATGTTACTAGTCAGAGCCCAGGGCACACCCTCTACAAAAGAAAGAGAAGCTTGTGGTGTGACATGCTTGGGTCGGTGCAGACAGCATCATGCTTTAAAAGGGATTAGCCTGGCTATTGCGATTCCCCCTCCCCTGCTTTTTCTTTTCAAGTTGGGAGTAGATTGGTGGTATTTTTCAGTCGGCTATCTTGCTTTAGATTTTTGTATTTTCAGGTGCACAGCTAGAGCACTAACGATATTCTAAGTTTGCAACGATGTCTTTTCATTTAAGTCCCCGAGTGCTTAGTTCCTATTCCTAGCATGTAGCTGAGCTGGCTTGGCTGGGATGTGAGAGCATTAGGGTGTCATGGTGAGGGAGGATTTAGGCTGGGCTTGTATGTCTTAGTACCTGATATGTCTTTGTTTATCTCCACTGCATACATAGCACACAGATGTCTTGGGTGTCCTTAAGTCTTAGTTTGTTCTCTGTATCTGTTCGGTAGTGTACTGTTGTTAGTAGTAGAATCCTGTGGACACTAGTGTGTCGCTAGCCTATTGTTTTGGCTGATAAGTCATTGGTTTGTGGTTAGTTTTTTTTTTTAATCTTTTTTTTGCTCCAGTCACTGTGTGTGCTGGCGGTGGCTTTGCCTCTCCGTTGCCCTAAAGGAACAGGTGGAGCAATGTCTCCCTCTGACAGACATTCCTCCTGACGTGTGCTCCTGCGGATGCCGACACTGAGGCTGTAACCTCCATAACTGCTTCATGTGCACCAAGCCCCCTTGTGGAATCCTGCTGAGAGTTTTTCTAGAAGCCTTCAGTGAAACCAACCCATTGTGAATCATTTAGTCTACCCAACTTTTGTAAATAAAAAGAAACTAAGAGCATTTACTTGTTCCCTCCCACTTTGTGGGCCTTTAAAAAAAAATTCTGTGTATGTATATCCCTATTTAAAGGGGACCAAGTTGCCCTTAGTTGAACCAGGAAAGACAAACTTAGAAATCAGAATCATAAAATACCAATTTAAGAAGGCTTCTAAACTCAAATAATGGAAGCTTTTTGATTTAAAAAATCTCCTGGCTTATCTGGGTTTGGGTTCTGGTTTTGGCCAAGGCACAACAATGAGCCTGTCTTTATCTGAAGATGTCACCACTATTCAGCTTTCCCCGGTGTGTCACAGAACATCCTCTGGTGTGCATAGTTGTTGCTGGTATAGCCCTGCCTGGCTGACCCAGTATTAGGTTGAACTATATGGCTTCTTCCTTCTCAAACTCATTCTCCAGACTAGACTCTGCTAAAGCTTACAAAACAGCGAGAACGGTGTCCTTTGGGGAGGTGAGGATGTGTGGCTAAATGTATAGAATATACACATCCATCTACATTTGCAGGATTGAGGTAAAATTGTGCATGCATTCACCACAAGAAAACAAACAGCAGGATTTTACAACTGAAATGTTGGTTTGTCTTCTCATCTATTTAAGAGTGAAGCACTGGAACTTGGGGACAAGATGAATATAATGATATTGCAGCCTATCTGTCCGCTACAGTTGCAGTTTTTCATGACAAGCATTCAAAGTGTTAACTAAAACCATTGAAACAACATACCTGCCATTAGAAACTTGAATCTAGAAATAATAACTCCATGAGTGTTTTGCACCTCCAGATGGAATGGCCTTGAATAAATGCTATGAATAGCCATGTTTGCCACTTGCCGTTTGCTCTTCTGTTAATCCTTATGCCGAGTCTCACGATTTTCTCCTTTCTTCTCCTGTCTCTCAATGGATAATTCAAAAACTGAATGCCTGTGTAGACGATGAACCAGCTGGGCCAATGTAAGTACTTTATTGAACATTGACTCAGTAGTTTCTGACTGAATTATTTTGCATTTGTGGTTTAATCAAATGGAGTAGCTAAGATTGTAGGGGAAGACAGTGAGTGAGGATGAATGTTGCAGTGTAGATTTCTCAGCCTGACATGCAGCTGACTGATGGCCATTTGATTCCCAGGACAGGCTGTACAGTTTAAAATTTTGCACATCCCATATGCTTAAATTGATAACATGGGGGAAGCGACTGGTATATCTGAGACTTCGGATTTTGTTAAAGTTAATTTTAAGGTGGACTGTAGCATAAATAACCGATTTGGTTCCATTAACAATTAAGTGTATCCAAGAGATAGAACTGCAAATTTGGATCAATCCAAGATTAGCAGAATCTCCTAGAGTTGGGGACTAAGGAATGAGAGGCAGGCAAGCAGTACCTAAATTAATTAAGTACCAGAGGGCACAGCACTGCCTGTATATGAGTATCTCTTATCTTTCAAGAGAGACAGTGGCATTCAGTGGAGAAAAAACTACTGTTCTCACTTTATAATAATTATAGTTTATAAATCAAAGGGGAAGTTACCTCTATGTTGTCTGCCTTGGGAGTCAAATGGATCTGTTAATTAAGAGTGTGTGGGTATTTTACACAGGGAATGTTTTAATATACTGATATTGTGCAGTAAAATTTTTTAGTATACCAGGGATGGCTGTAAGTGAAAGAGTCCCTGTATTTCCATGTGTTATACTTTCAAAAGTTGCTAATCACTTTTAAGTTTAACTCTTGTAATGCAATTTTTCCTCCAAAGGAAAACCAACTCTACCAACAATCACAAAGATAAAAACTTGCGCCAGAGAAACACAAATTAAGTACTACTTATAATGTAAGTATGGCCTTCTTTAGAAGTTTTAAAAATTATGTTCAAATGAATGTGCCTCTGTTGACCTTGTTACAAATTCTTCAGTACTTGGTGTTGTATTGCAAGATCTCTGCATTCATTTCAGAGCGGCTCATACCGATAGAACCCGTTATGTCTGTCCACTGTAGTGGCTGGAAAGGAACATTTTTCAGCTGTTTCACATATTTACATAAATGCCATTTCAGAATATGTATGATGTTTCAAAACAAACACTTTGTGCTACTGTCCACTCATATCTTTTAAAAGAGATAAAGATTAAATTGTCACCTTCCTTAGATGGATTATTCCCAGAGGCCCAATTAGTCTCACTCTGCTTCTGAGGGCAAGGCAAGAATGGGAGCCAGGCAGAGCTGGGCCAGATTGCCTTTCGTCAGGCACATGGAGATCAGAATTTCACACCACATCCCTGAGCATGCTTGAAACAAAGCTTTGATTTATGTGGCACTTGGTGCACTTCTTAAGTGACAGTACATATACCCTTTTAATTTCCAAATGCTCTTTTTTTTTTTTTTTTTTTTTTACAGATCTTTAGGTTCCTGAAACTGGTGGAAACATGACCTGCTACATTTTCTGCTCAGACCTCTTTGGTTCTTTCCCCTTTAAGTGAGCAACACACAATGACTGTCTAAAGCATGCCTTATTTAGCCTCTCCTGTAAGGGTGACCTAGGCAGGTACATTTTAAACAGTGCTTCAGTGTAGAAGGTGTAAACTATTTTGGGCTTGATGTGCTGTGAATGTTGCTTTCTTTTCCTTTATTAAAATATTTAAATAGAAGTGAAAAGGTCCTCTGAGGATCAGACCATGCATGCGCCATTTTTTAATGCAGCTGTTAAATTGGCAAAGTTCTAAAATGCACTGCTGCCATCTAGTGATACATTTTTGTAAAGTACAGCAAAACCTACAGATATATACAGTATATAAATATATATATATATATATTTATATTTTTGGGGGTGGGAGAAATCCAAAATAAAATAAATGCTTGTTTCATTTTTAAGCTGATATTCATTCCTTACTGTATGTTGTCAGATGAGAAAATTGTGCGGTTCTGGTACAAAAAGATGAGTAATATAAACTGAAATCTGTAATTTTAAGGGCTTAACCTATGACTCTGGTAAGAAGCTGGAACAGTCCACTGATTGGATATAATGAATTGCAGTATATATGTATGATTGCTTTTTAAGTGACTATTTTTCTTTTATTAAATCATGTAAATTCATAAATCCTTTTGCACTGATGTGTTGAACCTTACTGTACATTCAATTAAGGCAGACTTTTATAATTTATCTTTTGTTTCCAGTGACCTTGAAATGTTCTAGCATGGTACTCTATGCAACTAGTTATACTTTGGGGTTGACACTGTATTTTTTCACATTGATTTAACGGTTGAGTGTAGATTTTCTCACCCGGCAGGGTGCTCACACGGTATGTAACCGCAGATGCATGTACTTGTGTTTTGTGTAATTGTTGAAGTGCAATGATGTATAAAAAAGTGGATCACCTGTTTTTAAAAATAAAATATTGATAAAAGGTGTTTGGAGTAATATTCTTTATTCTAGTATCTTCTCTAATCTTGAGGAAGGATTTTTCAATGCTTTCAAGTTCTTTAGTTCTACATGTACATAGAGTACTAATTTCTCAACCCCATCAGCTTTTTTAGTTCCTTTTCCACCTCTTCCACAAATGCTGGGAAATTCTGATCCAGGAGGCACAAGCGTAGAAAGGGGCCTAACTCTTCAGCATTCCACGCGGATTGTTCATAGACAAGGGGCAGCTCCTCTGAAGCCAGGAGAGACTGTGGGGATTCCAAAAGAGAGCATTTTATCAGCGACTACAGGTGAAAGCAACAGCCTGAATAACAGAACACAGGAAAGATTAGGGAAATAATACACACTAAAAATTAGTGTGAATTAGCTTTACAGGGCTCCTTTACATAATGTTTCTAAATACACATAAGAAGTTAGATAAACTTGCATTCTTAGGTATTTTAAATGTATTAATGAAATGATTTGCAAAGATCCTACTTTAATGAAGAATAGTGTGCTGGTAACACTATGGATTGATAAGAAAACCTAGCTTAGTTCATCTTTCCCACCTCACACGTGGAGGGATGGCTGTGAGCAGTTCACCATGTGGAAACGGGCTCTGAATGTAATAAAGAGCAGTCATAAACTGACCATCCAAAGCAGCAGTCCCCAGCCTTTTTGGCACCAGGGACTGTGGGCATCTAATGCCGATCTGAGGTGGAGCTTAGGTGCTGATGCTAGTGCTAGGGAGCGGCTACAAACAGATGAAGCTTCGCTCGCAAGCATGTCGCTCACTTCCTGCTGTGTGGCCGGGTTCTTAACAGGCCACTGACCGGTATTGTTTTGTGGCCCAATGGTTGGGGACCCCTGGTCCAGAGGACACAGTTTACTCACCAGTGTCTTTTTTCTGGCCCTTTGCATGAGGTTTGACAAATACAGAAAGGCATGCAACCATCAGCACAATCAACAGAATATTTCCATCGCTTCTCAGGAAATCCCCTCATCATACCCTCTCCTGTTGTCAAACCACTGATCTATTCTCCATACCTTACAGTTTTATCTTTTCCAGATTGTCACATAAATGAAGTCACAAAATTGAGCGTTTTTTTCATGTATTTATTTGCCACCTGTATGTCTTTGGTAACTTGCAGTGTTTAAAACCAGTTGAATAAGTTGCCAGTACTTAAATATTAGAGTTCAAGTAAGTCTGATAGTGTTTGGCAATTTGGAAGGTATGGCAGCGACACCGATGTAATGACAATGGGCTCTGCTGCGTCCACCTGTGCTTGGTTCTTGGACACGTCCATCTTAGTTGCTCCTCAAATAGATGCTATCAGGTAGGTGGTTTTATAACCTCTCTATGGATGACAAGGTTTGGTGTGTATTATACAACTTCTCTAGAAATTACGTATGATAGAAATTTACTTTTCTAAACTGAAACCAGCTTTTCAGACTCTACCTAGAGGTAGAAAGAGGAAAAGGAAAGTAACAAGGAGCCCTGTTCTCCAGTAAGAGCCACTGTTAGCATGTCAGTTTATCTCCTTCCAAACTTGCTGTGTATATGTGTTTACTACAAACAATAAAGTTATATATGCTGCTTTATACCCTTTAAAAAAACTTTTTACTATGACTATCTTTCCATGTCAGTAGAGATGGGTGTCCATCCCTCTTAACTGCATTTTCATGCCATCCATGGTGATTCTACATTTGAACCACTCGGTATCTTATCAGTGAGCGTTTATGATGTTTCCAATTTTGTTACTATAAACAATAGTGAACAACACCCTTACATGTATGTTTGTGTAGCTGAAAGAGAATTATAGATGTTAAAGTTGACCTGTATTGCTCAGTTGCTTTCCAAAAAGTTGTACTAATCATATTCCTAGACTGTCCAGAAAGGAAACAAGTAACATATCTGAGCTCAGTCTGCTGCTTTTTCTTATTTGTACATGGTTCTTCTATACTATGTAAAATAAACTGGGCTAAGGAAGACCTTTTATAGCAGCTGATATTTCCTGAATCACACCCTACCTTATTCCATGTTTTTTTTGGTACCTCTACTGTCCTCAGCCACTCTGATTCAATTAATCTCTAACCCTCAATGCAAATATGAGGCTACAAACTGGCACTATGAAGTCTGCACTGCTGCTGGACAAAGAAACTTTTAATTTTTTCTCTTGTCATCGTTGCAGTTATTAAAAGAAACCTCTAAAGTTTTTTATTCTGATTGTCCATTTATTTTGAGTCAGTGGTAAGCCAGATGGAGAGAATACCCATATCTTCTTTTTCAGTTAGTACAGTTTGATACATTAAAGAGAAAATTCATCCTTTAATAATGATGAATTCCATGCAGGATTCCGTGGGAAGTGTAAGCTGCTGGCCTGCGAGCCTGTCAAGCACCACCGGGAATGCAGTGAGGGGACAGTTCTCGGGGAGTTCCCAGCAGAGCAGACGCCAGGTAACAGTCTGAAGGAAGAGGCTATGCAGGACTCGTGACAGCGCACTGCAAGGGGCCGGGAAGTCTGGGAAGTCTGAAGGCAGGTGTGTGGGAACAGTTGAATCCTGGGTTTCCACACATCCTAGCTGGGATCTTAGCACTGAAAATTTGTTCCTGTAGAAACCACTGGTGATCTGACTCCAAATTCATATTGTTATTTGTCTTAGAATAGTTACCAAATTTCAATTAAATTGAAATTCTTCCCTTTATTTCTCTTTTTGGGAAAGTGGTAATGAACTTCTTTCTCTCACACATTTAAAGGCTAACACTCTAGGCCATTCTTTCTTTTACTTCCTTAGGAGCACAGTTCTTCAGTATGCACCATCGTGTCTAATCTCACAAAAGAGCAGATGAAAACGGCCTGTCTCTGTAACACCTTCTCTGACAAGACTTTAGGTTACTAATCTAGAACAAGAAAGTGACAGAAGGATACAAATTTTCAGGATCGCTGTTTTTCGTGACAAGAAAACTAAATATGGAAATAGGCCCTACCTGAGCTAACCAGGCCACTGAGGTCCTTCCTGCTGGAACACTTGTGCGGGCTGGTACACACTGCTGCTGCTCCGGGTGCTGGTGTGACTGTAATGAAACAACGGCAATAAGGAGACTAGCTGAAAATGATCATAAACACCACAGGCTATTAAAGAAGTGGAAACACATGCATTCATGATCAAAGAAGAGTATCAGAAAAGAGGGCAAAATCACCGGCGGTGTAGTCTGTCCTGTTTTAAGCTGGGCTGTTACTTGATTTACCACACAGAGGTATGCACAGAGTTTAAATCGGGCTCCTGCCCTGGACCTGGGGTTCTTCAGTGTCTGACAGACTTAGTGCTCCTTTCTGTCCAACACTGTGGTGGCGTACTTGTCTTCAGAGGCCCAGCTGAGGACCCAGCCCGGGACATGCTGGTACCGGAGGGCAGTGGACATTGCCAGCTTCTGATTATCATGATATTGGTTACTTAACAATTATTACTCAGGTAATACATGTAGACTGCAGAAAAGCAAAGCAGGAAAAAAATGCTCTATAATTGTAAGACAACCACTTGTTTTTAATAAAAACTGGGTTTTAAAAAACTTTACATACTTTTATTGAACTTATTGGGGGTGACACTGGTTAATAAAATTATACAGGTTTCAAGTATTCAGTTCAATAATATGTCGTATGTATATTGCATTGTGTGTTCACCACCTAAAATTAAGCTTCCTTCTGGCCCGTTATATTTGACCCCCTTTACCCTTATCCACCTCTCCTCCCCCGTCTCTCTGGTAGCCACTAAACTTGTCCACGTCTATGAGTCTCTGTCTGGTTCGTTTGTTGCTTTCAGTTTTGCTTAGTGTGATAACCTCAAGATCCATCCATGTTGTATGCCAGTTTTTCATCTTACGGCCGAGTAATAGTCCATTGTATATATTCACCACCTCTTCTTTATCTAGTCATCTATCAAAGGACACTGGTTGTTTCTATATCTTGTCTACTGTGAACAGTGCTGCAGTGAACATCGGGGTACATGTATCTTTATGGATAAATGTTTCCAAATTTTGGGGGTGGATACCCAGAAGAGGGATTGCTGGGTCATATGGTAATTCTATTAATTTTTTGAGGAAACTCCTTACTGTTTTCCATAGTGGCTGTACCAGTTTACATTCCCACCAGTAGGAACCCTCATACACTGCTACTGGAGGGAAAAAAATCTCAATTTAGACATTCTGAGAGAACGAGTTCTTAGACATTGGTGATAAAGGGAAGGGAGCCACAAAGAACAAGGTAGAGGTCCAGCCATCAAGAACCCACAGCCCAGTGAGATCCTAACATGTAAAACATCGATTAGAATCTACCCCAGGAAGTGCTAGGATGGAGGCAAGTGTAGGGCTTTGGGCTCACAGTGGAGGGGGTTAACTGGAGGGGATTGTGCTGAGCATGAAGTGCAAGAATGCTCCAGAGTGCCTGCTATTTCAAAAGAAGCTATGATGTGAGGGACTGTTCTCAGAACACACGTGACATAGTCCAGGCAAATACCACCAACAAGGTGTAGGAGGAGGCCTGGGGGCGTAAAAGGCTCTGAGGGCTGCTTCAGCCTACCAGCACTTTAGGAGAGCCCCACCAGCCCTCCGCCCTAGCCACAGGACTGCAGATCTGGCTCTGTTCAGATACCCTCGGCTGTTGCGGTGCTCATCTCCAGACAGGTGTTCCCACACCACGTGTGAGCTGGTGGTATATAGGGAGAAACCAAGGCCTTCTCTGGAAGGTGCCTCTGCTCTGGCTGCAGGAAGTCAGAGGTGCCAAATGTTTCCTGTCCTATATGGAAGCTGACTGTTGTTAGTAGGTATTAGCAAAAGAGTAGATCTGGACACATCAAAAATGTTGGAAGGACA
Organism: Pteropus medius; assembly: GCF_902729225.1. NCBI lineage: Eukaryota > Metazoa > Chordata > Mammalia > Chiroptera > Pteropodidae > Pteropus > Pteropus medius. The sequence goes on from NW_024354911.1 coordinate 3,786,905, forward strand.
GAGATGAAGGAAAGAACAAGGAGAAAACTAGTCAAGATTAAAATCAAAATGAGCAAAAGGGAAACGAATCAGGAGCCCTTAGGCAAGCCTCATTCCTCTCTTCAGCTTCCTCGCCTATAAAAAAAAGGTCAGATTCTAGTGCCTAGTGTTTCTTCCAGGCCTGATATTTGATGTTTTCCTAGGATACATATCAATTCAGCTAACACCATGTTCTTCAAACGACTGGAAGAGGCATCAACCAAAAGCCACATGCCACAAACACTACCATGTGTGATAGAAGCACCTGAGGCTAATGGGGTGGCTCCAGGATTACACAGGGATGGAGGATTTTGTGCACACAGTAGCTGGAGCCCCCTGGCTGCTTTCTTCTGGAATTCTTGTGCTAAAAGAGGAGAGAGTTCACCTAGCAAATGCCATCATCCTCTTTCCTGTCTTTCCTGCCCTCCTCCTGGATGGGCTGGGTTGACCTAGAAGCCCTCAGGTCGAGAAACACCTGGTTAAGCCACAATTAGCAAAATTGCAAGGCTGATGAAAAGTAAAAACAAAATATGAGCCAGGAAATGACTCAAGAACTTGAAATAGACACAGAAATAACTCCATTTGCAACAAAGAACTGTTAGGTAAGTAGGCATGAGCAACAGGAGCCAAGGCCCAGTCCTGTAACCATAGACACTTCCCTCAAAGACCTTTCCTCAGCACCTCGCAGAAATACCTCCCTTTTAAGGTTAGAAATTACCCTAAATCCTAGAGCACGAAGGCCATAAGAGCTGCTGGCCTACACCAGCTACAAACACATGCACAGAAATTACTGCCCCTAACTTCAGCCTCATTATAGCATCATCATAATCTCATGACTATGCCTAGAAGTTCATAAATCTAGTTATAACAGACTGAATTCTGAGTAAGCACATGCGCAGTAGGCAAAGCCTCGTATGTCAGTCAAGGTGACCTCACATACAGATCACCTAGGCCCTCCCATCACGGCCCAAATATAAGCAGACTTTCCCATCTCCACAATGTTACAGCTCTCCTGGCTGGAAACCCGCCCCTCCCTTTAGGGCGTACTATCTTACCTCTTCATAAGGACTGCAGCCTTCCTCAGCAGGGAACATCCTTCTAAAATGTACTTTTAATCTTTTTCTAAATCTCTCTGACGTGTAATTCTTTGCTGCATCAGCGGGTAAGAACAGAGGGTCAACAACACACAAACCCACTTTCTACTATCTACCACCTCCTCCCCCACACCACTCGGGCAACGCTGGATTTCACATCACCTCACTGGTGACAAAACTATGCTAAAGAAATATATAGGTATTGGGAAAATGACACACCTGAATACAAGAAAGCAACAAGGTGACTAGAGCTTGGCCACAGCTTATACTTTGTGAGATGGATTCCAAGATAGGGAGCATGACACCAAATTTGCATAGCGGCAACTAAGGGCAAACTTAGGGACTGTTTTGTCATTAGGATGACTAGACTCTTCTAAGCAGTGCTTCACAAGGTCTGCACTCTGGTGAAGTAACACGGTGGCTTTATCTTCTACTCTGCAGCCTATACTCCATCTTGCCATGGCCCTGTTGACTCTGGAGTCCTGACCCTTGCTAACTGACTAGGATGCTAATTCGTTCATTTGCAAAAGGCAGGCAGATCTGAAAGGGTAACAGTACTGTCAGTAATAGTAATAATGGATAATGCTATTTAAATATTGGCAAGGCATTGTACTAGGTGCTCTATATATACAGCATTTAAATCCTCCCATTTTACAGATGAGGTTCAGTGACTTGCATGAGATCATGCAACTCCTACTTGGACCATGATTCAAACTTAGATCCATTTTGATTCCAAAGCCAGTGGTCTTTGCACATTGTGCTCTCTTCATCTACTCAGAACACCAAACTATGGCTCAGTAAGGTCCCTGAATACAAAATCGAGAAAAGACATGAAACTTTTCCAGCTGCTTGGGATATTTCCATCTAGATATTTGGACCAGCCTTTAAAATCAGAGAGCTAGAGCCATCTGCTGCTGTAGCTCAAAACCTCCAGCTTGCATTTGTTACTACATGTTACAATTACGATTTATCTTTTTACATTTAGATAATTATGTAGACAGATTTGTCTTCATTACCTTTATATGGCATCCCAGACCTATTTCCCAAATTCTGGGACCCTACTTGGTTCCTGTTGTAGCCCATGCACTGGGTACTATAATCAGACTCTAACAACTGGTCAATGAAACCTACAATAAAAGGAAATCTATTTAAAGGGCAAAGGATCATAAGCAATAAAGTCCCCCATAATAAACCACACTATCCCATTTGTAGAGAGGGGATTCTTTAAGAACATAGCAGGAGCTGATGAGGCATAATGTTTGAAAAGATCCAGAGTTTGTGAGAAAAGCAGTTTTAGGGTTGACTTCGCAAAAAGATCACGCAGAAACAAATGAAGGGGAAGAATTCTAAAACACCGAAATCTGATTTGGCAAACAACACATTTAAGAGAAAATCATACAGCATTTGCTTAAAGAAACAGACTTTACAATACATAATGTAAATTTATGTTCACCCTAGATAAATTATGAATGACAAGAAACTTTGGTGATAAAACAGCAAAAATGAATCATCTTGGTCCAGTGAGTTTAAGGAGACCTAGCAGGATAAAGCGATGGAAACCATGTTTGGACAGTCGTTTCTCAAAGCAGGAAAAAAAAAAAAACAGCTTGAAACTGGCATTTCATTCCAAGAGCAGAAGTAGGTGCTTATTGTAACAGCATCTGAGGCTATGCCAAAGAAATGAGAGAATATGTACTCCTCGGAGAAAGCCTAATAATGATTCTCAAGCTGTGATCACAAGACCGCTTTACACACTTAGGCCCTCAAACAGTTTTTGTCTCAGTTACATCTATCTGATATTTATCTGTTAGAAGTTAAAACAAAAATTTTTAATATTAATTCATTAAAAATAATAAACTCATTGTTAATATTTTAAAACATTTTTATGAAAAATATATTTTCTAAAAAAAGTAATTTGTGTAAACTTCTTTAACATCTAGCTTAATGGAAGACAGCTGGACTCTACTTTTGCATTCAATCTGCTGACACATGTTGCTTTGGCTAAAGAAAATCTGGCTCCACACAGATACGTAGATGGAAAATGGCAGAAGTATTTTAAAACAGCCTTTTCATTTAATCGTGAACATTCTTTGATATGACACTAAAACTCAACAAGTGATAGTTTCTTAAAGGTTACTTGTAACAAAGAATCTGAAATCATAGCAATGAACTCTGTTATAATTAAAATCTATTGGTCTGTTTTGTACTTTGAATGGATCTTTTATCCATGCGTGATTTTTTAGCACCATACAGTTGGCCATTTGGAAAATACTGGCTCACTGAACTATACAGATCTTCCAAATGTTGAAACATTTTGTCATGTAATTATATTTAAAAAATCAAGTTCATTAATAGCAGCAATAGAAAAGTCTTCTGGGTTAGGAAGCTGTGAAGCTCAAGTGGCTAATAAAAGTTATCTGAGATTCTAATTTTTACTTGAGAAGCTTATTTCATCATTGTTGATAAATACTATCAGTTGTTGCCTTGAAATGACTGACACTCACTTTACTCATTTTTAAGAAAATGTCCACCAAATACCCAAACCTGAATAACCATAGTTTGTCTGTTGTTCTTTCAAGTAATGACAGTGTTCATTGAAGAAAGGCTAGCTCAGCTCCCAATGCAGTGACACAAATGCTGTCCCTTGGAACAAGTATTGTGCTTCAGAATGCAGGATTCTTCTGTTTGTTCTTATTTGCAAGTGATTGGTGAAGAATATGGTGTTTACTGGTACAGCTGGGTACCATAGCCTTGATTTGCACTAAGGTGACAACAATTTTGCTCACAATGCTTAAGGCAAATATCGTCAAAGTGAAAGGGGCAAATAATGTTTTAATATTACTACATGCACTGTGTGGGTCCCTGAAAAGGTTTCAGGGAGGGGCCTGTGGACAATACTTTGGTTACCGCTGTCCCATAGTGACACTAGAATGTAGCTGGGACCCCCTCCCAGTCTAATTTCTAAAATTATAGGTAGCTACAATGAGAATCAACCTTCAACTTAAATAAGTCACTCAATATTAGATATCTTTTAACCTACAAACCTGACGGACTCGACAACTGTGATCCTGGTCCCCAGAGAGCATTATTACCTCGTCAGGTTTTTTGCACAGCCAACACACACACGAGCCTACTTACTTGGTGCTGTAGTGGGACACCCTTCCCTTGGCTTTCATCCTCCCTCAGTGAGCTGGGGCACGGCCCGAGCTCCTGGCTGATTCCATCGGGCACCTGGACGGTTACGTACTGGGCCAGGCTCTGCACGCAGCTGCAGCAGTGTTCCAGCGACTGCTCCTTTGACTCTCCACTAAACTGTACCCGGAACATGCGACTCTTGTTCTGTTTGACAAATCAGAAGTTGTTCTAAGTGACCCTTGTCATATCACTTCAGCTTTATTTACTGTAGGGTCTTCTAGTGGGTGCCCCCTTTGCTTGGAGGAGGAGGAATGTGGATAAGGGAGCACGTACCCTAAATAATTGATGTAGGTATAGAAAAGCCAATAATTAGTTTTCTTCCCACTTTTGGGAGCTGTTCCTCATACTAAAGTTCATTTCCTTCAGTAAAAAATGGCAAAGCCCATACCATGCAGACCAGGAAGGTGACTATACTGACTGTAGTAAAAGATCAATGTTTCATCTTACTTTGAGATAAAGATTTCATAGCTTTTAATTCCTTAGTTGAAAAATCAGTAAAGCTAATACAGCATATCCCCAGCTCAACAAAAATTTTCTAGACCCAAGTATATAAAAGATCGAACTATGTAGATGCCCCATTAAACTAGCCAGTGAAACTGAAAAACAAGACTGGGAACAGGGGAAAGGCTGATACTAAAAGCTCATGTGTCATGTCAATGATGTGTAGTGTCTTTTACCTTTAAAGAGGCCAGAGTACCATACAGACCACACACAGAATCATATGTTGCCTTTAATAGGCTGTGTAAGTTACATCCCTTGACAAATCAGCAAGTGAAGGAGAGATAGAATTAAAATTTTAAAGATCTGGCAACTACATCGAATTTATTTGATTGTAAGTTTAAGAAAGACTAAATTATAACAACACTAAACTTATTATTTTAATAGAAGTAGTTTCCTCTTTTTCTAGTATAATATTCTACCTAGTTTAGAGAAGTCAACTTACACAAAAGACACCCCAAATGGGATTGTATATATTTTGTACCTTTATTCAATTTCCTCCATACAGAAATTCAGATGCTAGCTTAGCATAATTGACAGTGCTTTCCATTTATTAAATCACACTGCTAACTGGAAAATGTGTCTAACCACAGTTAGCAAAATCCTGTAAGTTCCTATACACAAAATTCCTTGATTCTCCTGTTTACAATTTACACGATTTAAATGTTTAGATAAAACCACGAAGTAAAGCCCCATATTTAGGTTACAGAAAACTCTTGGCATGGCTGAGCAGTGGCCAGGTGTCATGTTTAGAAGAACAGACACTGCTACCCCTTTACTGCACTGCTGGGTTCCCTTCATTTTTAATTCATGTAATCTTCCCCCCCGCCACCCTCCGAATATACAAATAATCTATTATCACTCCCTCCAACAATAAAAAACTATGAAAAGGAAATATTCTTGTATCTATATATTAGAACATATACATACCCATATACAAATATATGTATTACAGTTTATATATTATATAATATACAGGTTATATATATTACATATATATTTTACACTACTGTTTTGTAACCTAATTTTTCATTTAGCAATAACTATAAAAATAGACGTATACTTCATTACTTTTAATAGCTAAAGAGTATTCCTTTGACTCCCTATTAACAAACATTTATTTCCAGCCTTTTTTCCTATTATAAACCACAAAGGTTTGATAAGCAGTCTTATACACACATTTTTATACATAAATGCCTGAAAGCAGACTTGCCTGGTCAAAGGATCTGTGTAATTTGGTACCCAGTGGCGAACTGCCTGGGGCGAGATAGCACCAATTCTCTCTCACCCTGCATTCAAGCACCCATCTCCCTGCGCCCTCCAACACCAGGGATTCTTAATCTTTAAAAAAAAATTTTAACCTACTAGGTTAACAGAGATTTTTATCTTAGAATTTCATTTCTTTGATTATAAGTGAGGTCGAATATTTTTCTTATACTTATTGGTCGTTTGTATTTTTTCTTTTGTTAGTGCCTATTCATTTCCTTAGCCACTTTTCTCTTGGATGAATAATCGCCAAATTATCAAGAGTCACTGAAAGCTAACTTTCCCTGAGGAAGAGAAAAGAACTGGTAAGTTCAGTTTCTGGTAATACTATGAATCTTCTTTTTCTGAAATTGAGCTGATTTCTTGTTTACAGTTAATCAGCTGTTTCCAATTCACTCTAGTTCAGACTCTATGTGAAGATATGTATATGAAGTTATAGTAGCTATTTCTATTACGATTCTCTACTTACATAACCTTTGAGAAGCAATACATTAAAAACTATACCTCATAGGTAGATGAAAAACTATATGCAGAAATAGACAATTATTAAGTGTATAAACAGAGCAAAAATCTCAGATCAATTGTGTAAGTCTAGTGGTGTCTACATGTGAGTGTACATAGAATGAATTTGGGTATTTAGGGTTTTTTTGGAATGCAGTTCCAAGAAATGACAGGGAAGGTTGTATGTCTGACAGCTTGACTGCAGCACTGCTCCATGTTTCCTTTTGTAAAATTCTCAGATAGAATTTAAGCTTATCATCTGAAGCCAGAAATACCACTTCATTGTGTGAGGACCCAAGATAAACCCAAGGACCCAAGGTACATCAGGAAAAGTCTGAAAATGAGTTCCGTCTCCATCCCACATCCTTAACATCCTGCGGTAGCGCAATGGAAAACCTACCACCGGGTTAACGGAGAGGACTCCTAGGTTGAAAATCTTGACGAGATTTATTTTTAGGCCATAATTAAAAGTCAAAAAATCTTTTAAATTCACTTGCTGTGAAATGAAAAGTTTTCAAGTATATACTAACAGCCGGGAACAGTCCCAAATACACACTCTCAGCTCCCATCATCTAAGGAGATTAGCTCAAAATTATTGTATGTTAAGTGGTGGCTCATGTTAAATTGTTCCCACATTACTTCAAAACACTTAATTTCAAGTAAAAAATCCCTTTACACAGACTCCTTGAGGAAAAAACGGTTAAGGATAAGTGCTTCTCTCTTTGCACTTCACTTTATGTACTCACAGAAAAACTCACCTTCCGGGAGGTATGGGGCCCACTAAATTCTAACCCACAGTTGTGAACAGCATCTTCGAGCAAAGATTTTTTAAAAATAATTTTTATTTTTTTCAATTACAGTTGACATATAATATTAGTTTCCGGTGTACAATATAGTGATTAGATGTTTATACAACTTATGAAGTGACCACCTGGTTAATCTAGTACCCATCTGACACCGTACAGTTATTACAATATTACTGACTATATTCCCCATGCTGTACTTTGCATCCCCACACTATTTTGTAATTACAAATTTGTACTTCTTAATCCCTTCTCCTTTTTCATCCATCCCCCAAACTCCCACACCCTACCTGGGAACCATCAAAATGTTCTCTGTGAGTTTGCTTCTGTTTGTTCATTTATTATGTTTTTTAAATTCCACATATAAGTAAAATCATGATTTTTGTCTTTGTCTGATTTATTACACTTAGCACAATAGCCTCTAGGTCCAGCCACGCTGTTGTTGCAGATAGCAAGATTTCATTCTTTTTTTATGACTGAGTAATATTCCACTGTATATATATACCACTTCTTTATCCATTCATCTATTGATGGACACCCAGGTTGCTTCCATATCTTGGCTATGGCAAATAACGCTGCAATGAACATATAGATGCATATGTCTTTTTGAATTAGTTTTGGGTTTCTTTGGATAAATACCTAGAGGTGGGATGACTGGGTCCTTCTTTGTCTCTTGATATAACTTCTGCTTTAAAGTCTATTTTGTCTGGCATAAGTATCGCTACCCCAGTTTTGTTTTGTTTTGTTTCTTTCATTTTCATTTTCATGAAATATCTTTTCCATTTCTTTACTTTCAGTTTGTGTGGATCTTTTGATCTGAAGTGAGTCTCTTGTAACCAGCATATGTAAAATTCTAGTCTTCTTATCTAAGTCTTTTGATTGGAGCATTTAATCCATTTATATTTAAAGTAATTGTTGATAGATATGTAGTTATTGCCATTTTATTATTCATATTCTTTATCTTTTTCTTAATGAAGACACCCCTCTAACATTTCTTGTAATATTGGTTTAGTGATGATGAATTCCTTTAGTTTTTTCTTGTCTGGGAAGCTCTTTGTCCTTCGATTCTAAATGATAACTTTGCTGGATAGAATAACCTTGGTTGTAGGTCCTTGCTTTTCATCGCTTTGAATATTTCAAGCCAATCCCTTCTGGTCTGCAAAGTTTCTGTTCGGAAATCAGCTGATGGTCTTATGTAAGCTCCTTTGTATGTCACTAACTGCTTTTCTCTTGCTGCTTTTAAGATTCTCTGCCTTTAACCTTTGGCATTTTAATTATGATGTGTCTTGGTGTGGGCCTCTTCGGTTCATCTTGTTTTGGATCCTTTGTGTTTCCTGGGTTTATATGTCTTTCCTTTGCCAGGTTAGAGAAGTTTTCTGTCATTATTTCTTGAAACAAGTTTTCAATTCCTTGCTCGCTTTCTTCTCCTTCTGGTACCTCTATGATTCAAATGTTGGTATGCTTGATGTTGTCCCAGAGGCCCCTTAAATATTCTCATTTTTCAAAATTCTTTTTTCTTTTTGCTGTTCTGATTGGGTGTGTTCTACTACTTTATCTTCCCAATCACTGATTCAATCCTCTGCTTCGTCTAATCTACTGTTGAGTCTTTCTAATGTATTGTTCATTTCAGTTACTGTATTCTTCACTTCTGATTGGTTCTTTTTATGTTTTCTATCTCTATTTTTATGCTTCCTATCTCTTTGTTGAAGTTATCACTGAGATTATCGAGCATCCTTATAATCACTGTTTTGAACTCTGCATCTGGTAAATTGCTTGTATCTATTTTGTTTAGTTCTTTATCCGGAGTTTTGTTTCTTTGTCTCTTCACTTTGGCCATGTGGAAATTCTTAAGCCACAGGCTCTATAGTTAACATTACACGGTCTTAACCCATACAGAAGACATGGGGCCCAGTTAGCACCAAATTAGAGGAGAGCCAAGGAGATATCAGAGATCTCACAAACCCATTGACTTTTCCTGCTGGTTTTAGATTCATCACTTAGATCTGTAAGAAGTTTCCCATCACCACTAGGGTCCCAACCAGAGCAGTTTTCCCCACCTCAAGTAGTAAATTCCTCTATTGTAAAAAATGGGGTACAGGGGAAAGTACAGAGAAAGGACTTAACCAGAGATGGGATTTCAGCATTTTCTTTGACTGTCTGCTTTGAAACCAAAGCCTAGGCCAGAAGAAATCATGAAAAGTTTCTTCAGTTAGTTACTGGGAGTGAAAAGTAAAGAGGACCGTGGTTTGGGTTTACTTATTTGAACCAAAGTCCTTCCAGAAAGGGAATTATGGGTCAACTGTTAGCTAATCTACCAGGCCATTTTGATCAGAATTACTGAAAAAAAAGGAAATACAAGTAGGCAGAACTTATATACTCTATTATTTCTGCTAGAGAAATAAATATAATCTTTCTGCCAGAGAAAAGAAATATAATCTTTAACACTACACAGAATTTAACTCATATTAAATTGCCTCACGTCCCTGCTCCATCTACCTCCTCCTATTGCAGGGTGATTTCTTATTTTTCTCCCTAGTTGTAGGGCTTGTTCATTTAGATCCCAGGCGACTTTCCTTGCTGTTTGCTTTGTATTTCTGTCACAACTTTGATTTGGTTGCAAGAGGGACAAAAAAAGCCTCTATCATCTATGCCATTTTTTTTCCTTCTCTCTCTACAATGATTATTTTTAAATTAAATTTATTTGGGTGACATTGGTTACTAATAACATTATATAAGTCTCAGGTGTACATCTTCATAATATGACATCTGTATACTCACTACTGTGTACTCACCACTCAAAGTCTAGTCTCCTTCTGTAATATATTTGACCCCCTTTACCCTCTTCACCCATCCCTCCACCCCCTTCCCTTCTGGTAACAAACATTCTGTTGTCTGTAATATGATTATTTTTGAGTGTCAAACTATGACTGATTTTTATTTTACTCTTTATAGTAAAAACTTTAAATAATAATTTATAATCAGGGAAAACTTAAAATTCAAATACATATGGCATGGTATAACTTTTTAAAAGACATATACATTCATTCAGCATGACACAGTCCAGGGCTGTGAGTCAGAAGCCCAATGGGTGGCCTAGTTCTCTGATAGCTAGTTATAACTTTGGCTATTGACTTAAGTTGAAATCAGTTCCCTCACATGTAAAAATGAAAATGGGGGTTCTAGAATTTTTTGAGTATATGCTACAGACCACTCTGGTGATCTGGTGAAGCCAGTGGACCCCTTCTTAGAGCAATATTTTTAATCACACAAAATATATAAGATTGCAAAGGAAACCAATTGTACTGAAATGATTTATTATAATATTAAAACACTAACTTGTGAATAATATATATGATTAACATACTCAATAAAGAGATCTAGCAATGCTAATAACCACCATAATTTTGAGGTAGTGATGAGCATAAATGACATTTAAGATATCTGAAACAACTATAATGTGATTCAAAAATAACTGTGACTTCTATTGGTGTAAAGCTCTAATACTGTGGTCTGATGCATACATTCGTCATTGAAGGAAATGATAAATTTCAATTAGAGGTCAGTGAAAATCCATGCATTTCCTGGTCTCCTGAATTTTTTGAGGAACCTTTGGACGGCCTGTGGACCCCAGGTTAAGACACTTCTATTAGATGCTCTTAAAGATCTCTTCCAACTTTCAGTCTATGAGCCCATTAGAAATTAGGATCTTTCACCTAAATTTTAATATTGCCTACTCAGTGAATGTTAATAGATTGATTTTTTATAGTTATTTCTGAAAAAAAAAAAATAATCCAGGGGATTAGTCTACATGTTTCTTTGATGAGAATCATTCTTTATCTTTAATATAGGTAAAAAGCAAAAGAAAGGGAATTTTTAATATTAAAGAGAGGAAAAATGAAAAGACATTCAGTGAAGCACTTCAAAGTACACAACTTTTTAACACCTCAGTGGCAAGACATACAATGATTTGCTCCATCTTCACTGGATTTGCACCCGGGCAATGGAGAATGGCTACACAGCTCCCTCAGACAGGTACTGACAGACCAAGCCCAGCCCTGGCTTTTCAGGAATGTCCTCTTACAAACTAGGCTTCTGCCTCTAGAGTCCTTGTTTCATGTTGTTCACCATGCAAACCTTTCTTAAACATGTGTGTTATTCTCAGTACCATTTCATCTGCAAAGAGAAGCTCCCACCCCCACCTCCCATATGCACATAAAAGATGAGTAGGGTGCACTTAAAAACAGCTGGCCACACAAGTATCTTGCCTTTATCGTTGTTCCAAACAACAGACAATCCATGCGTCTTACAATCTTCAACCAGTTCTTGCTACCAATGAGTGAAAACCCTTCCTGAAACAAAATAATTAAGCAAAATTAGCAAAAGAAAAAAAAAAACAGGACATGAAGAATAGCTGTAGTGCAGCTGCTTCCTATTAGAAAGTTGTATGATTATTTATTCTATGACTTAAACACAGGAGAAATGACTCAATATCACCAACTGCTAAAGATGACCCTTCCAATAAATCTCTCTGTCCTAGTGCTCTTCCTGCACGTTAACACTGTTTCACCTTTTATTCATTTTCTTAATCATTTCATATTGAAAAACAATAAACTATTAAAGATGGTAAATGTTCACAGTCATATTTGCTATAAAATACTCTTCTATGCCTCTAAGATTTGCCAAAATATGACATTATATTCCTGAAATCCAAGGATTTGTTATACTAACATTAACTTACTGGACACATCCCTAACTACATAGTGAGATTTCTCTTCATGAGAACCTTATTTTCAGATTCCTATGAATAGAAAAATTGAAACAATTTGTTTTTGGAGGTTCAATGTTTAGTTCTTCATTTCAATCTGAAAAAAACAAACAAACCAAAAACAAAAAAGGCAAAGAGAGCAGTAGAAAGCACACAAGTCTCATAAGAAGGATAACAGTTGGATCCTAAAAGTGGAAAGATGATCTTTTTCTGCAGCTTATTAATAAATAGAATTAACTATCTAATGATTATGGCAGCTCATAAGCTCCAATTATGTTTGGGTGGATTTCCTCAGTTAAGCAGCCCATTAAGTTAGAAAGTGTTTAGCATTTAATGAAACAAATACAGGGAACTGATAAACTGACAGTACGTAAAACCTGCATGCATATTGCCTTTCTACCTTGTAATGTCAGTCCACCGAACCAGGGAAGGCTGCTGTAGGCATTTGAGAAATCTCTAAGTCTTGGAAAACAACAACAACAAAATGTTATCTCTTATCCACTGGAATCATCACAAAATCTCTATTCTCAAATCCTAAAATGATGAAACTTCTGCAGAAATTCACAGCCCAGGAAAAACGTGTAGGTTAATTCCTTAACATTTTCATTAGAAAAAAGAGTCAATTCTAAAATGTTGATTCTAAGAGTTTTATTATTAATGGTTGGTTTTCTTTCTTTTTTTAACAGAAAAAGAAGTTAGGTAAACCATTTATGATTTCTTTTTAAAACTTTCTTGGAATTAGCAAAAAGAAATGTGTTCATTATTATATCCCAAAACATGCAGATACTGTAGTTTTAAATGACAGTTTATGGAGAAACTAGCACTCGAACGCATTGCTGGTGGGAGTACAAATTGGTACATCTCTTATGGAGGGCAACTGGCAATATCAAAATTACAAATGCATTTACTCTTTAATCTAGCAATCCCAATACTGGGAATCTCAGATCAACCTGCACATGTGTAAAGTGACGCATGGACAAGGTTAAGCACTTCTGCATTTTTAATGGTAAAAGATTGGAAACAATCTAAGTATGCATCAGTGGTGGACTGGTTAAATAAAGTATGGTACTCTATACAGTGGAATACTATAAAACTGTAAAAAATAATGGAGACACTATATCAGCACTCTTCAGTAGAAATATAATTTGAGCCACTTATGTAACTTTACTTTAAAATTTTCTAGTAGTCATATTTTTAAAAGAAAAAGGATTTGGTAAAATTTAATATTTTATTTAACTTAAATCAAATATTCTATTTAAAATGTAAACAATGTAAAACATTATTAATATGACAGCGCAAAAATAATGTAAACAAAGTCTTTGAAATTGAGTGTATTTTAAACTTACACCATATCTCAATTTAGATGCTGTATTTTCCATGGTAAAAATGAAATATAGTTCTAGCATAACAATAAAGTTGAGTTTTATGGGAAAATATTTTATACTGCTTCCATTTTAAAATCAAAATTTAAATTAAATTTAAACTCTGTCTTTTAGTTGCCATATTTCAAATGCTCAGTAGCCACATATGGTCCTTAGCTACCTTCTCAGATGGTACAGTTCTATATGTATTGATCTCTACAGTACATACTGTCCAGCAAAAAAGCAACCTACAGAACAATGTCCATAATACATTATCTTTTGTATAAGAAAGGTAGGGGACATACAATGTATATAGTTGTGTGCTGCATAAAAACATTTTGGTCGATAATGGACTGCATATACATGGTGGTCCCACAAGATTATAATGGAGCTGAAAAATTCCTATTGCCTATTGACATCGTAGCCATGGTAACATTCTAGAGCAATCCTTTCCTTCCATGTTTGTGGTGATCCTGGCGTAAACAAACCTACTGCACTGCCAGTTGCATAAAAGTATAGCACATGCAGTTACTGTAGTAGGCTCTACAATCTAGGTTGTGTTAGTGCACTCTATGACGTTCGTGCAATGACAAAATTGCCTAACAATGCATTTCTCAGAATATATCCTGGTAGCTAAGCAGTGCCTGACTATATATACCCTTATTATTTGCTTGCTTGCATTTACATTTAAAAAACAGAAGAATGAGTACACAGGAGACTAATAAAAATAGCTACCTGTAGGGAGTGAGACTGAATGGCACAGGGGCAGGGGTAGGGGCAGGAGTAAAAATTTTTACTGTATGCATTTTTATATTGCTTTGATTTTTTGAACCATACAAGCCTTTTATGCACATGTACAGAAATATTTGTACAAATAAGGATACTCATTGCAATATGGCATAAACCCAAGGAAGAGGTGGAAGCAAGACCCAAAGAAATGCTATTTCTATGTGAACCCTGTACTATCTTTGCGACTTATCTGTAATTCTAAAACTATAAAAATTTATTAAAAAGGAAAAGAAACGATCAGCTCTTAGCCCACGCCTGATCTTGTTTCTTCCTAGCTCCAGTCCAATTTGGGTCCTATGGGACTTCTCGGCTTGGCTATTCCACAGACCTCTCCATGTAAACTTGCCCAACTGGAACTCGACAGTTTTCTTCACACTTGCTGCCTCAGTGAATGGCTTCACACACCAGTCAGTTACCAAGGGCGTCAACCTGGTACCATGCTTGACTCTGTCTTTCTTCACTCCTCCTGTCACACCAATCAGTCCTCAAGTCTTCAGAGATTCTTTCCCCAAACAGCTTTTTCATCTGACCCTTCTCCCCATTTACAATGTCACTGCTACGTCAGGCTGCCAGCAGTTCTCCCCAGAATTACTGCGATATCTTCCCAATTAGGGCCCCTTCTCCAGGCCCAGTTTCTCAATCTATCTATGCTACTGCCATAATAGTCTTTGTAAAACAAAAATCTGAATAAGTCACTGCCTTTCAACACAGGATTCCCGTCATCGTCTCTTCCACACCTGTCCCACCCCCACCCCATCACAAGAAACACCTGCAGGATAAAGTCCAAATTCCTCAGTGAATATAAATCTCTAACATTTGGCTTCTGCCTTTCTCTAGTGACTATTTCCTTCAGCTCTTGTACAAACCTTACATTAAAGCCATAGCAAACTCCCCACAGTTCTGCAAACATGTCATGCTCCTCACGCCTTGATTCCTGAAATGGCCTTCCTTTTTCACTCAACTTTTAAAACCCAGCTTTATCTCAACCATTCCTCACAAGGCAAAGAATCCTATGCTCTCTCAGGATTTTGTTGTGTCTATCACACTGTATGATAGTTACATTTCTTCCTCCCTGATTAGAATTAGATCCTTCTCTAGGCAGGGCATGGCAGGTTTGAGTCCCCAGTAACTATCACAATGTTTAGCAAATATTTGCTACTGAGTCAGTCCCAGCAGCCATTCAGATTAAGACTCTGTGGCTATGCGGAGAAAGACTGTGGCCTTCCTTCCTGACAACACCTCTCAGTTGAGCCATTTTACAGCTCTTCTTCATTGGTTTGTCAAAATTATTTTGTCTTAGCCTCTATATATCTCTTCTCTCTGCCTCTTCCTCCACAACCTTGATTTTTTGCTTAATTAGCCTCTAATCATTGTTCGTTTTACCCCTAAACTCAACTGGGGCACCCTGTTACACTTTCCGAGAGCACTCTCTTTTTCTTTTATAGCAATTATCACTCTGTATGTGTGTGTGTGTGTGTCTGCCTGTAGAAATTATGTGCTTATTGTTTATTTTTTCACTAGACTAATAAGCCCCATGCAGGCAGGGGTTATGTCTGTTTTGCTCACTTCTGTATATATAGAACCTATTACAGTGTTTGACACTAGAAGATGCTTCAATAAGTTTTATTCAGTGAATGAATTAAAGAATGAAACTTTATTAAAATTAATTAACAATATTTCATGCCAGTATCATTTCTTGGGGGTAGTGAGGTCCACCAATTTATTACCTGTCCAATGATATAGAACATCTTACTTGTGATTTATACTAATCGTGTTCAAGATTCAGAAAGAGCATTTTTCATTCTAATGTTTTGGGATTTAGTAATCACCTGTCATTTATATATTGCTAGATTTTAATAATTGATCTCCCTATCTTTGAAAATCCACCTCTCTGAATCTCCTCTAAGACTTATCCATCTGGTGAATTCAGTTTAGCTCGACTGATGGCTCCTCTAAATAACAGATGCAGAGATTAGATTTAGACAATCTGACATCCAAAGATGGTAGAAAAACTATCTGTGTACTCACCCTTACCAAGTCTATTTCCCTTGCTGCTGATTCTATCATGGAGCTAGTTTCTTTAGGGCTTCAGACACCTCTCAGTTTTGACTTTACCTACCCGTTTGAGGGTATCATAGGGATCACTGGCATATAGCTATGTAATCTGTTTTAAAAACATGCCAGAGATGATCATAAATGCTTTAAAAAAACCCACAGCATTTTACTTTTATGAAAAATTGAAAATGCTCATGCCTGTTACAAATACGCTGATTTAAAGAAAAACAGCATAGGAGAATATGGTTACAAAAATAACTTGATAACTAACCTAGTCACTTGACAATCCACCTAGTCACCAAACCCAGAATACCAAAAAAACTTCTTGATGAATATGAGGTGTTTAGGTGCCTGGTGATTTATTTAAAAATTAGATCCTGGCTTAAGCTTCAGGGTTCTGCTTTTGACTCACTTTCCCGGGAGCTCAGGATTCATGAGGTTCAAATTACACTGAAAACGGGACAAAAAAATCCATCATAAAAGAGCTGCTACAGAATATGAAGATAATGTGCAGTGAGAAGAAAGCAAACAAAAGAACTGAGATTTTTAAAAATTAAATTTTTAATAATCATAACCAACTGTTTTTTTATTAAGCTAATAAAAGGGAGCAATAAGGTAGATAATAAAAATTTGTAGCTGGGTTCAAGGATTAGATTTTGATCTTAGATTTAAATATGGAAAGTTCTTCTACATTCAGAAATACACAATACTGTCCTTGGGGAAGAAGTAATTGTCTTACTCAGAAGGACTTACTCCTTAGCATGAAGATAAACAACTTTCTGTCTCAAACTGAGATGGCTCAAACTAACATGCCCATTCAATAATTTATTTTGGAGTTGTAATTTTCCTAACTTATAAGAGATATATAAACAGTATGGTTTCATAGTAAAACAGTCTGTTTGGAGGAGTAAGATAAATAAAATTAATAAATAATATTAACGCATAAGGACTACTATGTTTTAGAACATTTAACGTTTAGAAATTATGATATGCTATGAAAAGTCCCAATTTGTTCCAAAAATATTTATTAAGAATCAATTATGTACCAGGCTCTGTGCCAGGTCTTATGACTGACACTAGCAGGTCAAAGTCTCTTAGAGAACTGACAGTCTAGGGGAAATCCAACAAATAAACCATTTAACAGTAATAATGTGGCAAGTTCCATGACTCTACAGAAGCACAGAAAAGAGGCATTAGATTATGAGGCCCAGAGGAAATGACTCTTAAATTGACTTTTAAAATCTTTTATTGTAAAATAATTGATCTACTTTTATCTCTGTAATATAGATTTCTAAACTTACATAAAAGTAGAGAAAACAGTAAAATAGTATGATGAACCACCATGCTCCCATCTTCCAGTGATAACAATTTTCATTGCATGGCCAATTTTAACTCTCATTGCCTGGATTATTTTGAAGCAAATCCAGACATCTGTAAGTATTTCAGAATGCACCTCTAAAAGCTATGGACTATTCTTAAAACAAACACATAATCATTAGCATGCATTTAAAAATAAATAATTCTTTAATATCAAATATCTTTGTCACTTCACATTTCTCAATTATTTTATTAAAATTTTTACATTGTTTCATTTTTTAAGACATCCAAATAAGATCCACATATTGTGATAATTAATATGTCTCTTAAGTCTCTTTTACATTATTCGTTCTTCCTTTCATCTTTTTATCCCTTGCAAATTTTTGTTGAAGAAATTGGATCATCAGTCCTCTAGATCATGGATCGGCACATTTTTTTTTCTGTAAAGGGTCAGAGAGTAAATATTCTAGGTTTTGCAGACCCCTACAGTCTCTACTCTGTAGCATGAAAGCAGCCAAGCAGCCATAGCCAATGCATAATCGAGGTTGACTGTGTTCCAATGAAACTTGATTTGTGAACACTGAAATCTGAATTTCATATAATTTTCACATCTTGCAAAATATTATCTTGTATTTTTTCAACCATTTAAAAATGTAAAAACTTTGGTGAACACACAATGTAATATATATATATGCCTTACTGTTGAATTGTATACCTGAAACTTACTGGATTTCATTAACCAATGTCACCATAATAAAAGTAAATAAATTAAAAAAAAAAGAAATGCAAAAAATAAATAAATAAAAATAAAATAAAAATGTAAAAACTATTTTTAGCTCACAAGCCATACTAAGGCAATGGACCAGATCTCTTCCACAGGCCATAATATGCTGGCCCCTACTCTAGAGTTATTCTCACTAAATTTGGTTATTGTACCCCCATGGTATCTTTTAATATGTGTCTCAGTCTCTTGTAATTCTTGTTGATTGGTACTCAGATCAAGAAGCTTGATCAGATTCAGGTTTAATTTTTTTTCCCTAAATTTTCAAAACTACTTCCTCGGTGGTAGTGTGTGATTTCATATGAATGTCTTTTCAACCTTTTCCATCTTTTTTTTTTTTTTGTGAAGTTAGCAGCCATTGATCATCACTTTCCAGACCCATTAATTTCATCAAGTTGTTGCAAAATGATGGCTTAGTTTTCCATTCATTCTTCATTTATGAAGTACATCTATGAAGTACATCTATGAAGAGAAACTTCGCCTCTACTACTTTATCATTCTAGACAGAAATAGGAAATGCAGGAATAATGCTTCTTTTATTTGCCAGCTTTCAACGTAATGAGGTGGTTCCCTCGTATACTCCAAAGATGACAAAGAAGGTTTTATAAAAAGTATCATTTGAAACACAAATCTAAATATATTTGCTGTATCAGTCCATCGCAGTTACTGATCCTCGAATTGTCTCTCTTTGGCTAGTGAGAACCTTTTCAAGTTGACCCCTGAGTCCTGACCTGCCCTTAGCTTAGTATCAGAAATTACCTGTTTTTTTCTGCACGAACAATATCACAACAGATCTTTAGCTGTGGGTGACTTAGCCTTACCCACTCATATCTGGAGGGTCACAGAAATGCTTCGACATCTAGTTTTGTTGTAAGTGTTATCCATGGGTCTTTGGTTTTGCAGTCCTGTTTGATGTATTTTTTATGGGAAGAACTGAGGAGATTCAAAAGCTATGAAGCCATTTCTAGCCAAGAAGGAATAAGAGGGTCAAAAGTTATACTCTTATCATAAACAACTAAAAAACTAGACAAACTATCAGAAGCAACTATTTTCATACAATGAAAACAGGTAGCACAGGACTGTAATGCTTGACAAAAGGGTAACAAACAAAGTGAGCCTTAAACAAATGGAAGCATATACATGTTCATAGACTGAATTATGACATTAAGATTGAATTCTCTCCAAGTTGATCTATGGATTTAAAGAAATCCCACTTAAAATCTTGTAGAAATTTGTATAAATTATGAGCTAATTCTAAAATTCATATGGAAATGCAAAGGATCTAGTATAGCCAAAATAAGCTTGAAAATGGACAAAGTTGGAAGACTTATACCATGTTTCAAGAGTTTTATAAAATTAGAATTATCAAAACAATATGGTTTGGGCATAAACGCAGGCACATATTACAGGACAGAGTCCAGAAACAGATCCTCACATACATGGACAACTGATTTCAATGAAAGTGCCACAATAATTCAATTAATTATAGTCTTTTCAACAAATGATGCTGGGACAACGGAATTATCCATGGGAGAAAGAAATAAACTTTGACCACTACCTCACACTATATACAAAAATTAACTGAAAATAAGTCATAGGCCTAAACATACTAGCTAAAACTATAAAACTTCTAAAATAAAACATAGGAGAGAATCTTTGCAGCCTTGGGATAGGCAGAGATTTCTTACATAGGACACAACAAGTACAAACCATAAAAGAAACATTTCATAAATCAGACTTCTGAAAATTTTAAATCTTTCTCTCTTCCAAATGCAAAGTTAAGATGAAAAACAAGCAACGGACTAGGGAAAAAAAAATTCACAATACACATATCTAATGAAGGACTTGAATCCAGAATATTTTTTAAAAACTTTACACACAACTCAATAGGCAAAAGATCTTCACAAAGACAAACTAATGGCCAATAACACATTAAAAGATACTCAACATCATTCATTATAAGAGAAACAAATTAATATTATAATGAGATACCACCACATATCCATTAGATTGGCTAAAATTAAAGACTGATAATACCAAGTTTTGTCAAGGATATGGAGCAATTGGAATACTCATGCATTGCTGATCAGCATATAACGGTACAACTATTTTGGAAAAACAGTTTGGCGGTTTCTTACCGACCATAGTACTCAGCTATTTCACTTTTAGAAATTTACCCAGGCAAAATGAAAATATGTCTACACCAAAACTTGTACACTAATATTCATAACAGCTTTAATCATAATAGCCTCAACCTAGAAACAACTCAAATGTCCATGAATGAGTAATTGGGTGTGTGGAATATTTATACTCTGGAATATAACTCAGCAATAGCATAGCATGAGCTACAGATGCAAGCAACATGAGTGAATCTCAAAACATATTGAGTGAAAAAAGCCAGACACCTAAGAGTTCATATTATATAATTCCGATTATATGAAACTCTAGAAAACACAAATTTATCTATACTAACAGAAAGAAGATAGATCAGTAGTTGTCTAGGGTTAGATGTTAGGGTATTTACAGAGAAGGTACATTCTTTTGAGGGTAATAAAAATGTTCTACATTACTGACTGCGGTGGTGGCAAGAAATAACATATAATTCATGAAGTGTAAATTGTTCGTGTATGACAATGCAAAGAGAAGAGTCTGGAGACATAGGTTGATTTTTTGAAGAGTCTTTTCTGCTAAGCTAAAAAGTTTTTATCTATCATAATGATCATATAATTTTTCTATTTTCTGTCAGCGTGGTGAAATACATTGATTTTTTAATACTTAGTTACCTATGCATACTTGAAATAAATCTACTTTGTTGTAACAAATGATCCATTTTATGCATCCAATTTGCTAATATTACGTTAAAGATTTTTACAATCATAAAAAAGATCAATAGAGTGACTGGTCTGTACTTTTTCTTTCTTGTAAATTATTCTTATAATTTCTTTCTTATAAGAAGAATTAGGAACTATTCCCTCTTTTTCTGTTACCTGAAAAAGTTTGTGTAAGATTGGTGTTTCTTGCCTACGTGTCTGAAAGAATTCACCAAGATATAGGGCTTGAGGTTCTTGAGGTAGGAAGGTTTTAAATAATCAGTTTCCTTAATAGACATTGTATTATTTACATTTTCTACTCTTTCTCGTTAGCTTTGATAAGTTGTATTTTTCAAGAAATTTGTGCATTCTATCCAATCAAATGGCATTATATAAAGATGTTTTAAAAAATAGCCTCTTTTATCTCTTTAATGTCTGTAGGCTCTACAGTCATATACCCCTTTTCATTAATATATTTTATCTATTTTTTAAAAATCAGTCTTTGTAAGCGTTCATTGATTTTATTATATTTTTCAAAGCTCTGATTGTTGGCTTTGTTGATTTTTTTCCTATTGTATATGTGTTTTCTAATTCATTGATTTCTTCTCTATTGATTTTCTTCTGTTTTCCTTAGGTTTGATTTGCTGTTCTTTTCCCAATCTTTTTAGATGTTTAAATAATTGACTTTCATTCTTTTTTCTAACATGCTTTTACAACAAAATTTCTTTAAGTACTTAGGCCAACAAATATTCAATTACATATACTTGAAAATAATGTGCATTCAATCATTCTTGGGTACAGGGTTCTACATACATCGATTATGTCAAGACTGTTCATTATTTTGTTTCATGTTACACATCCTTACTGATTTTTTTGTCTGCTCTATTTGCTATTTAGAGAGGCATGTTAAAGTCTCCCACTATAATTGTGGATTCATCTATTTCTTAAGTATTTTTTATACATTAAAAAATTTAAAAAGTTTAAACCAGTCATTGTCTCTGCCAAGAAGACTTTCTTTATATCTTGGCCCATCCAGAAAGAGATACTGATTCTCTGTGTTCCCTTATTTTGTGCACACTGTTGTCACAGCACTTACCACTCTGTCCTGCGTAGTTGCCTAGTCTGTGAGGCCCTTGAGAACAAAGACCATATCTCACATCTTTTTAACTCTTTCTTAGCTCAAGTATGACATTCAAATGGGTGAACGGGGTTAAAATGTACAAATTATCACTTATGAAATAAATCATGGGGATGTAATGTAACAACATGATGACTATAGTTAATACTATAATGTATTATTTGAATTATACAGTTAATAATACTATAATGTATTATTTGAAAGTTGCTGAGAGAGTCAATCTTAAAAGCTTTCAACACAAGAAAAAAAAATTTGTAACTATGTAAGGTGATAGATAGTAAGTAGGTTTATTGTGGTGATCATTTCACAATGTATACAAATATCAAAGCAAGCTTTATGTTGTACACCTGAAACTAATGTTATATGGTAATCATATCTCAGTAAAAATTTCAAAATGACATTCAATAGGCACTTATAAATGTTTACTTTTTTAGAATGTTTGTTAAATAAATAATGTCTAATGGCATAAAAAAGTGGGTTGATTTCTTACAAACAAGTAGAATGATGAATTACAAACTCCTAGAAACTAGATTAAAAATATCCTTTTAAAAGGATACACATAATGCAAGTGGAATATTTAAGAGAAGACCAGGAAAAAGGAGGTTAATGGGTTATACAAATCTATCAATGCCACTGCAAAATAAAACCACCACAGGGTTCAGAGGCATATCCAGGGCAA
This sequence comes from Pteropus medius, assembly GCF_902729225.1. Lineage (NCBI taxonomy): Eukaryota > Metazoa > Chordata > Mammalia > Chiroptera > Pteropodidae > Pteropus > Pteropus medius. The sequence goes on from NW_024354911.1 coordinate 3,809,975, forward strand.
AATGGGGAAGGGGCAGTAGTAGCGATGGTGCTAGGTACAGCTTCTGATAAATTCAACCTCTAAAATCCCCTTGCCTTTAGCTAAGGGCACCAATCCTTCTTATGAAATATAATAAATTCATCCTTAAGGAATATCAATTTACATAATTTATTGAATTAGTCAATGTGTCTTTTAAAAAATTTTTAATTGTGGTAAAAAGTACATAACATAAAATTTACCATCTTAATCACTAAGTGTACAGTTCAGTGGCGTTAAGTATATTCACATTGTTGTACATGCAACAGATTTCCAGAACTTTTTCGTTTTGTAAAACTCTCTACCCATTAAACAACAGCTTCTCATTCTCCAACTCCCCCAGCCCCTGACAGCCACTATTCTACTTTATGTCTCTATAAATCTGACTTCTCTAGGTACCTCATATAAGTGGAATCATATAGTATTTCTATTTTTGTGACTTGGTTATTTCACTTAGCATAATGTTCTCAAGGTTCATCGATATTGTAGTATGTGTCAGAATCTCTCTCCTTTTTACAATAATATTCTATTGCTTGGATATACTACATTTTGTTTATTCATTTATCTGTTGATGGGTTGCTTCAACTTTTTGCCTACTGTGAATAATGATACTATGAACATGAGGGAAACAAATAACTCTTAAAAACCCTGCTTTTGAAAGCAATTCTTTTAAATATATACCCAGAAGTGGGATTACTGGATCATATGGTAATTCTTTTTTTAATGTCTTGAGGAATCATCATACTGTTTTCCACAGCAGTATGCCATTTTACAGTCTCACCAGCAGTACACAAGGGTTCCAGTTTCTCCAAAGCGTCAACACTTTATTTTCTGTTTGTTATTATTTTTCATGGTAATCTTTCTAATTGATGTACGGTGTTATCTCACTGTGAGTTTTTTTTCCCTCAGTACTGGTAATTTTTAAATTAAATTTATTGGGGTTGACATTGGTTAATAAAATTATGTAGGTTACAATTCAATAATACGTCATCTGTTTATTTCATTGTGTGTTTACCACCCCAAATCACATCTCCTTCTGTCACTCTTTTCTAACCCCTTTCCCTCTGGTAACCACTAAACTGTTGTCCATGTCCATGAGTCTGTATTGTTTGTTGCTTTCAGTTTTATATCTCACATATGAGTGACATCATATGGTTCTCAACCCTTTCTGACTTATTTTGCTTAGCATGATCATCTCAAGATCCATCCATGTTGTCGCAAATGGCAGTATTTCATCTCTTCTTATAGCTGAGTAACATTCCATTGTACCACATCTTCTTTATCTAATCGTCTATTGAAGGATACTTTGGTTGTTTCCAGGTCTTGGGCACCATGAATGATACTGCAGCAAACATCAGGGTGCATGTATGTTTACAGATAAATGTTTTCAAAATTTGGGGGTAAATGCCCGAGAAGAGGGATTGCTGGGTCATATGGTAGGTGATTCTATTCTTAATTTTTTGAGGAACCTCTGTACTGTTTTTCATAGTGGCTGTACCAATTTACATTCCTACCAGCACTGTATGAGGGTTCTTTTTTCCCCACAACCTCTCCAACACTTGTCTTGTTGATAACAGTCATTCTTACAAGTGTGAGGTAGTATCTCATTTTGGTTTTGATTTATATTTCCCTAATAGCTGGTGAAGTTGTATATCTTTTCATATGTCTGTTGGTCATTTGTACGTTTTCTTAGAAGAACTGTCTGTTCAGGTACTCTGCCCACTTTTTAACTGAACTGTTTTTGTTGTTGATGTTGTTGTTCAGTTGTATGAGTTCTTTATATATTTTGGATATTATTCTCTTAACAGAGGCATTGTACGCAAACATCTTATCTCATTCAGAAGGTTGCCTCTGTTTTGCTGATAGTTTCTTTTGCTGTGCAGAAACTTTTTGGTTTGATATAGTCTCATTCATTTATTTTTTGCTTTTACTTCCCTTGCTTTTAAGGTTAAGTTCATAAAACCCTCTCTAAAAACAAAGCCCATGAGTTTTAGTAATTATGTTTTCTTCTATGTATTTTATTGTTCAGGTCTTATATTTAGGTCTTTGATACACTTTGAGTTAATTTTGGAATATGGTGACAGACATTAGTGTGCCTGTCACCATATTCCTGCATGTGCCTTTCCAATTTTCCCAGCACCATTTTTGGAAGAGGCTTTCCTTTCTCCAATGTATGTTTTTGGTTCCTTTGTTGAAAATTATTTGCTCACATCCATAGGGGTTTATTTCTGGACTTCTGATTCTGTTCCATCGGTCTATGTGTCTGTTTTTCTGCCAATATTCTTTAATTTAAAAACAATATAATCATATTATGAGCTATTGGAAATCTTCCAGACTCCCAGCCTTATCATATCAAAAATAATAAAAGGTAATACAATAAGTTGTATGAACATATTAATATATTTAAAGAAAAAATATGTCAGTGTCAAAGGCAAATATTGGTAGTATCCATATAAGAACTTTCTAGGAAAAAATGAGTTTTAGCCACTGTACTTAAAATTATTCTAATTACAACAAATGTTTTCTCATTTTAAAGTACTGCCTTCTAGTTTTTCTTTACATTTTATATTATTAAAGTATACTTATATTCTGAATTGTGCCTTCTTCACTTAATGTTATTATATCACAAAGATTTTTCATGCTGTTACATTTTTGTAGGAATAATTTTTAATGCTTTCTATATGAACCTAATAATTTTTAAAACATCATTACTTCAGTGTTGGCTCTTATAGATGCTTCTATTTTATCCCTACTTGGATATGTAATTTTTAAAATATAGTTTAGATTATTGTCTTAGGACAGATTTGGAGAAATGGAATTGGGTTAAAGGTTACCAACTGTGTCCTGTAGGGAGGTCTTGATAATATTGGAAAATGATGAAAACGTTTTAGAAAAAAATGTGCTATACCACCAGCAATATGAGCATAATCGTTCATCACAGTTTTATCGACACACTGTAATTTCTCCTTATTAAAGAAACTAAAACATCTTGTTTTAATATCTATTATCTTTGATAACTATCTATTTACTCTGTTCATGTATTCATTCAACAAATGGGCTTCTATGTGCCAGACACTGGGGAAAATGACAAAAGACACAATCTGACCTCAGGTAAAGACAGAAAATAAGCACCACAACAAGGGCAAGTGCAAGATGCTGCAGGTACACAAACGGTTCCTGCCTTGCCTTCAGGTGCTTGGAAGCAGCTTTCTCAGAAGGTTTGTCCAAGTTTCCTACTGATTACTACTTAGATTGGACATATTTCTGCAAGTTTGTTTATCCATTCTCTTTTCTTGTTAACTGGTTGCTCATGTATGTTTGCTTACTTATCTATAATAATCTTGTTTTTGTTAACTTGCAGGAGTACTTTCTTGTAATAAAAACATGTCATTTTGTGTTCTAAATATTGTTTCTAGGATTTTAACATAAAAAATACCCATATGTGTGTATATACATATAGACGGTGTATCTATTTAATATGTAATGAGAAAAATCAAAAGGTGAAAAACGTTTCAAAGGAAAGAGTAAGTCCTCTTCCTGTCTTTGTCCTCAGCCACTCAGTTCCCCTCCTGGCACAACTACTGAGATCAAGTTCTTGTAAAACCTGTAGATATACTCTATACATATGCAAAAGCAGATATGTATATATGATACATTTTTATTGAAGTTATACACACACATACACAGTTTCTGTGGATTATCTCTTTACATCCTCTGCCCATTTTTAATTGTTATAATTTATTTTAGTAATTGAAATTGTAGAATTCTTTATATTTTCAAGAAGTAAACACTTTGTCTTAAGTTGAAATTTTATTTCTGTTGTCATTTTTTTTAAATTTTCTTTATAGTATTTTCTCCACACAGAAATCTTTTCTTTTATGGATTCTGGGTTTTTATATCTGATTTAGAAAGGCCTTCCTCACTATATACTTTAAGATTTTTCTAGTTTGGTTATAGATTTTGATGGACACAGAAAAGTTTTCCACTTCTATGTAGTCAGTATCTCTTGATCTTTTCCTTGGTGGTTTAGAAAATACTTTCTAAGGTCAGAGAGCTATGGAGTTAGTACACGAATTTATATAAGTACCTTCCCCTCAGTCCTGTATGTCTTTTGATCTTCCAAGGCGCCTCTAAGTTTGATGTGGTCATGGGCTTCTCAGGTATATAGATAGGATTTGTAAAACCATTCATTCATTTACATTTACCCCTCAAAATATTTACAGCTGTAACAATGATTCTACATATAACTGAATTTAGTTTTGATAAAGAAATATGTATGGTTGAATTAAATTTCAATCCTTATCAAACCAAGTAAATTTACATTGTTCACAGTTAACATCAATTTCTGATCTAATTCCTGAATTATTAAATATAGCACTTCCGCTTGCATTTATTTCTAGTGGCACTTCAGCCATGTTATAGCAGCACCACAGGCATCTTTTTAAACTTTTAATTTTTAGATTTCACAAGTAGTAGTAATTATAACAATGCAGTGAACCAGCTGAGCTAGGTATAATGCCACCTCTCGCTATTTCAGTATAGCTTAGACAATACTAAATGACATTAAAAGTAGAATCAAGACAACATGGCAAAGCTTTTAAAAAAAAAAGTCACAATCCAGAGTCCTATTTCTCAGTTCACACTATCTTCCATTATTAGAAAATATGTGTAACAAAAGACCAAATGCAAAAAGTAAAAGATTTTAGCTTCTAAGAAATAACAAAGCTTTCTTTATCTTTAATATATGGAGCCTACTATAAGTTTTCTGCATAAAATGACAAACTCAATTTGAAAACATCTGCTTACAAAAATTTTTTAAAAAGCAGTGAGATGTCAGTTCTTTGTCAGTTCAGAGAGGATATGCTCTGCCTAAATCACATTTTCAGGCATGCCTTCTCAACTGCTCTATTGGCAGGAATGAAAATAAAAAGAAAGCCTTTTCAAATCAAGAGTACAATATTATGAGAGCTACAATAAACAAGGTATAATTGGAATTTTCTACGAAGTATAACCAGGTTAAGAGAACTGGAGCTGAATGTTGGATACGAAAAGGCCCTATTTAGGGCAAAGGGCATTGGTTAAAAATACTAATAATAAAAGGGTCCCAACCAGGCTGCGCCAAAGAGATGTTCAGAAACTACACACACAGCAATAGGACAAAAAACTATTTTCAAAAGAATCTTGGTGGTTTTAGCAAATGTGAGGCAAACAGGTTGAGTATTCATGTTAGGACCTGACCAATAACAATATATGCATATTTAATTGGTAAACTTACATTGGCCAAAGGTCAAACCAAATTACAGAGAAACTTCAAAACTTTGATACATGAAGAATACCACAAAACTAGTGAATGTAAAATCATGCTTGAACATTTACAGGGCTCCTCTACTATATTGTAGGAGCTGTGCAAGGTACATGAGATTAAAATAAATAAAACAGAACAGACTGACTAGTGAGGAAGATAAAACATGGAGGAATTTTCCAAGCAGAAAAGGGAAAAAAAAGTCATTCCAGGAAGTAAAGACAGCAAATATACATTATAGAGGAGCAGAAGAAGATAACATGAATGAGGAACAGAATACAATTTAGTTTGGATAGATAATAGGATGAAACACAAAATTTTCAACGTTTTATGCCCTGACAAATTTTTAGTACTAAAAACTTCCTTAAATGGAATCTAATCTTAATTAAGTGCAGTAAAATGATATTACTGAGGAAATTAAGTTTTCAGCTTGATATTTTACTTTCATTACTTTTCTCATATGATTTGTTATGTAATGATGATATGGAGAACACAAAGTGTACAAGTGTTAGATTCTATATAAACCAAAATTACTTTCTCTCATTACTAAGATCACTTTTTTTTTTTGACTTTGAAAAGTACCAAATTATTGTCACTTTCTCTCCTTTTATTTTTTTTCAGGCTTTACTGAAATAAAATAGACAATTAGTTGCTCGTATTTTACACTGTACAATTCAATGAGTTTTATTTTCAATTATAGTTGGCATACAATAATATATTAGTTTCAGCTGTACTGCATAGTGACTAGAGATCTATATAACTCACAAAGTGATCACCCCACAAATCCAGTATCCCTCTTCCCCCTTACATGTTTATTACATTAACTATTTCCTTATACTACACTTTATATCTCCCTGTTTATTTTGTAACTATTCATTTGTACTTCTTAATTCCTTTGCCCTTTTCCATTGTCCCCACCAAAACCCCTTCCATCTAGTAGCCCCCAAAATATTCTCTGTATCTATGAGTTTATTTCCATTTTTGTTGTTGTTCTTTATTTAGTTCTTTAGATTCCAAATGTTAAGTGAAATCATGCGATATTTGTTTTTCTCTATCTGACTTATTTCATTCTGTGCAATACCCTCTAGGTCCGACAAGGCAATATCTTTTTCCATTCTTTTCCTTTTAGTCTGTGTCAGTCTTTTAATCTGAAGTGAGTCTCCTATAGGCAGTATATGTAGGGGCTTTATTTTCTCATCCATTCAGCCACTCTATCTTTTGGTTGGAGCACTTAATTCTTTTCCATTTGAGGTATTTGTTGATAGGAATGTAGTCATTATTATTCTTTATTCCTGTTTTTGATACATGTTTTTTCTTCTTAAAGAGGTCCCTCTAACATTTCCTGTAATACTGGCTTGGTGCTGATAAATTCCTTTAGCTTATTTTTGTCGACTCTAAATGATAGCTTTGCTGGATAAAGTATTCTTGGTTGAATATTTTGTGCCAAAGCCTTCTGTCCTGCCTGGTTTCTTTTGAGAAATCAGCTGCCAGTCTTATGGGTGCTCCCTTGTAGGTGACTAACTGCTTTTCTTTTGCTGCTTTTAAGATTCTCTCTTTGAATTTAATCTTTGACATTTTAATTATGATGTGTCTTGGTGTGGGCCTCTTTGGGTTCATTTTGTTTGGGACTCTCTGAGCTTCCTGGGGTTGTATGTCTATTTCCTTCACCAGATGAGGGAAGTTTTCCATCATTATTTCTTCAAATAGCTCTTCAACATTTGTTTTCCTTCAGGTATCCCTATGGCATGGATATTTTTACATTTAATAGTGTCTCATAGGGCTCCTTAAATTATTATTATAGTCTTGGCTTCTTTTTTCATGCCATTCTGATTGAGTGTCCTTGGCTTCCCTGTCCTCTGTATCAGTGGTTTGATCCTCTTCTTTACTTATTCTGTTGATTCCTTCTAATATATTCTTCATCTTGATAATGTGTTCTTCATTTCTGACTGGTTCCCTTTTATAACTTCCATTTCCATTTTTATGTTTTTTCTCTCTTTGTTAAAGTTCTCACTGAATTCATCTATACTTCCTCAAAGTTCCTTGAGCATCTTTATAATAGGTGTTTTGAACTCTGTATCTGTTAGATTGCTTGACTCCATTGTTTCTGGATCTTTGTTCTATTCTCTCCTATGGTTTCTGCTTCTTTGTCTTCCCATTTTGGCTGCCTTTCTGTGCCTGTTTCTATGTACTAAGCAAAGCTCCTAAGTCTCCCGGTCTTATTAGCATGTCTTTGTGTAGTAGGTGTCCAGTGGCACAGTCTTGAGAGGGGTTCAGCTGCAGGCCAAGTTTAGTCCCAGCCCATGCCCCTCCAGAGCCACCTGTTAAGATTCAGCAAGCAATCCACAGATTCTGTGCTTATAGTTGTCTCAAGAGGTCATACCAGAAACCAAGGCCAGCTGTCACCAGTATGAGTCTTGGCTCTACTCAGCAAGGAGCACTGGGCTCCCCTCAAGGACACAACTGGATGTGGCTTGGGTGGGGCTGGGAGTTGAGGGAGGCGGAGTTTCAGGGAATCATCTGGACGGAGCGACCTCTGTTATCCAGTTTGATGATGTCCCAGCTATGACTGTGCTGAGTCCATACACTGGAAGTGGGAAGGGCTCAACAGAGGAACAATGGATACCGCCAGCACTTCTGCCTGGGAGAAAGCCACGCTTTCGTCCCTCACTCCAACAACTCAGTGTCCACCAGTAAGTCCCTGGTGCCACCTGTGGAGCCGACCCGGCTCTGGTGCTCAGAGCAAGCAGGTCTGTCATAGAGAAAGTCTGCTTGCAGACACAGCCCCTTTAAGAAGCGTCTGCAGCTGCCTCAGTCTCTCAGGACGGGGCAACCACTAGGGACTGGGCAGCCTAGCGTCTTCACCTCCTCCTACTTCCAGGGTCATTTCTTATTTCTCTCCCTAGTTGTAAGGCTTCTGTTCGTCTAATCCCAGATGACTTGGCTTGCTGTTTGCTCCGTGTTTCTGCCACAACTTTGATTTGGTCGTAAGATGGATGAGCAAAGCTTCTATCATCTACTCCATTTTTTCCCAGCACGAAGATTACTCTTAAAGTTGTACTTTTCATAACAGAACTCTCTTAAATCCTGAGCATATGTACAAAAGAATATGACCTTAATCAAATTTTCAAGAAAATAAACTATATATTTAAGTATTTACTGCTACAAGCATTGCACTGTACTTTTGCACCTGCTCTCTGATTGTCTGATGGAAAATTTACTCTGAAAAAATAAAACAAGAAATCAGCTTGCTTAAAGGGAATCAAATCTGTCCTTCCTCAATATTTATATAAAACTGGCAATGACCCACAAGATAAACTCTGACCATTTATTTTGGACCTTTCTATAGATTTTTACTTTTACTATCCTTCCTCTAATAGAAGAAAAATGACAAGGAATACGTGAGTAAAATGCATCTTTCCTTAAATTCTATTACAGTCATGTGCTTCATGAGGTCATTTGGTCAACAATGGATGATTTTACAACAGTGGTCCCATAAGATTATAATAGAGCTGAAAAATTCCTCTCATCTAGTGACTCCGTAGCCATTGTAAGGTCTTAGCACAAGGCATTACTCATTTGTTTGTAGTGACACTGTTGTAAACAATCCTACTATGCTGCGAGTCATACGAAAATATAGTACATGGAATTACATAATACTTGATCGTGATAATAAATGACGATGTTGCTGGTCTACATATTTACTATACTATACTTTTTGTTCTTAGAGTGTATTCTATTTATAAAAAAAAAAGTGTGCTGTACAACAGAATGCCATATTATGCCAGCAGGAGCCTCACACATCTCATATTTACAGTGTCTCTTGACTGCACCATTTTCTCTTCTGCTTGATTTAATCTCATATTGTTTTAAGCAATAACATGCTCTACAGACTTGTAGCCTAAGAACAATAGGCTATACCATAGATGTGTAGTAGACTATACCATCTAGGTTTGTGTAAGTACACTCTATGATGTTTAACAATGACAAAATCACCCAATGACACATTGCTCAGAACATATCTCCAACATTAAGCAGTGCATGACTGTATACACTTCCACATTACATGTACTACAAACTTGTTTCTTTTAAACTTCAATTAACATTTACTTGACTAGACTGAATATTATACCCTTGTGGAAGGCAATAAGATATACTCTTAGCAAAAGTGGTGTTTTGGGTGTTTTTTACTCCAAATATCATGTCTCATTTACGCAGATACATTTATCCAGGTCCTAAAAATGGCTTCACGGACATGCCTTAAATTCTCAAATAATCTATACTGGCGAGTGAGTCACTGCCTTCCCAAACTACAACTCCTGTTAAATGGGTAGTAAATCTGATGACTGTCTCCCTCAATCCATAAGACTGGGGGAAGGGGACCCTGACACAAAGTGAACCTATCCACAGGTTGTTATGCATTCTAGGGACAGAGATGCTGGTGATGAATAGGAAGTGAAGGATTCAAATACTACTTATTCAGAGGAGGGAGTATAAGGAATCCGGAGCAATTACTAGTTTCCAATTAGAGTAATCAAGAAAATGGGACACTGGCAAGAAAAATAATTGAAGAGAACAGGGTTTTTTAAAACTGAGGTGCAAATTACATATAGTAAAGCACACAAATAAGTTTACAGCTTGATATATATATTGTGTGTGTGTGTGTGTGTGTGTGTGTGTGTGTGTGTGTGTGTGTGTGTATAAAACCATCATCCACAACAAGCTAGAACATATCCAGGACCTAGAAGGTTCCCTTGTGCATGATCTTTTCTAGTCAATAACGTCCCCACCTCACCTGCTGCCAAAGTGCCACTATTCTGACTTCTGCCACCATAGAGTAGTTTTGCCTCTTCTTGAATATATGTACTCTTTTGTATTGGCTTCTTTGGGGGAAACATTCACTTTTATGTATGTATTTCTGAGAACCAAAGGAGGATGGGGTGGTGGCAAGTGGGGATGAGGAAGATGGGCTTATTTTATTACTTTCCATATTTATCAAACACCTAGTATGTATCAGTATCTATACTAGGCACAGAGAACACCAGGTAGAAAGAGCTTGGTACCTAACCTTAAAGGACTTACAATCTAGAGGGGCAGACAGGTAAATGAGTAAATACATCAATGTATAAGCACTTTAAGAGCAGATGGTCATGTACTAAGAATACAGGAAAGGAGTGGACCTTCTGCCTAGGGAGGTCATGGAAGGCTCCAAAAAGGACTTGAAAAAATAAGAAAAAGACCAAGTTGAAAGTTTTGCTAACTCTTGATAACCTGCAGTTTGGTGTTGGATGCACGGGGGATTCATTATATTATTCTCTCTACTTTTGTGTGTGCTTGACAATATCTATAATAAAAGTTTAAATTGTGTCTTAAAGCATGAATAGGAGCTAAACAATAAGACAATGAGACAGGATAGGTACTAGACTCATCGGAGGGATCACTTTGTAATTTATATAAATGTCTAACCACTATACTGCATACCTGAAACTAACATAAAATAATATTGAATGTAAGTTCTAATTGAAAAATAAAAATAAAAAATAAAAAAGGAATCTGAATGACTTTAATCCTGTTATTCTATGTAGCCACTTAAGAGTCATGATTTGGGTTTAAAATTTTAAATAGTGAAACAGAACTGCAAGGTGAAATATTTTTGTTTGGTAAAGACTTGATTGCATAAAAGGTTTGGGGGCAAACACTGAAATGCATGACTTGGAGCAGGCTGGAATTCCTGAGCAGGAGGCTAATAAGTTTTTGTTCATACTTGAAATATCTCAGTTAACTTGAATATCTTTATTTTAGTTGGATTCTTCTTATTTAATTACAGTTAAACTCTAATGTTATTGTTCATTACTTTAAAAGAGCAATATGTAGGTTCAATATTTTTCCTTAAAATTAATGTAACTAAAGAGAATTAATTCATTACATTTATTCTTTTTTATACATAATCTTTGTTTTATTATTTATTTTACTGGTATGTTTTATATATTCAAAGTTCAATTAAAAAAAAAAAAAGAAAAGGCAATGAGACAACAGCATGCCAGGCATAGAAATACTAAAAGCAAAGATGAGAAGGAAAACTACAGAGTTCCCAGGGAATCATAAGTCTTTGGGAGAAGTGTAGGAATTAAGACAGAAGAGCCATGCAGGGGCCCGATCAGGAAGATCCAAAGAAAGTTGGGCTTTATCTTAGGGTAAGTGAAAGCCACAGAAGCAACTATAAGAGAATGATCTGGTAAGAACCATATTTTAGAATTATCATGCAGATACCAATATAGACACTAGATAAAAAAAGAAAGAAAAGTGATCAGTGGGAAGTTACTGCAGTAACCCTGGCAGGAGATAAGGAGGGACTAAAATCTATAATTATTTCAAAATAAACTTTTAGTTAAAAAGAGTAAAAATGAGGACCTAAACTGAGGTAATTGTAATAAAGATGAAGGCAACACATGTGTAAAAATATTGTTTTTACTATATTTACTAAAATTAGCCTGTTCTTTGTCAACCAAGCTGAAAGGTTTAACACAAAGGGTTGCATTAACTAGCAAATGGTCAAACTGAATTCTGGTGAATATTTAATTTTTCTATTTAAATTTCTCTACATGGTCTTGCAGCAATTAAAAATATTTTTCCCTAATACTTCCCCTTCATTAGGGGTTTCAGTTCGACTAAATAAAAGGAATCAGAATAACTAACTTAGAAGTGCTAACAACTTGGCAGGTATTCCATGAGAATGCCAGCATCCTCACTGTCAGCTAGAGAGTTTTAGGTACTCGGTAGACCCGGTTAAAACAGCAGTGACAAGGAGGAGAGTTCAGAGTGCCACTGTACAAACAAGTCAATAGCCAAAGACCAGTAAAAAAAAAAAAAGATGAAATTTCAAGCTAAAACCATAACATAAGCTGAACTCAAATTTTTTAAAGTTCATGGCATTTACTATTGATTTTGATGTCCATGGATTTTACAAAACATCCATCCGTCAAATAAGTGGCATAAAACAGCAATCTTTGATAGCTTCAACACCTTGTGTTAGCTTTTATAAACGCATACAACAACAAGGCAAGTTTACTTCTAATCTTTTACTGTATAAGAGAACACAGAAAATGCCAACTGAAATAGCCTACGTCCATTAATATAATCATTTACTGTGATCTGTTCTTTATTTCATTCTGGCTTCATGCCTTTATTTGGCCATATTCATTAATATGAAGTAGAAAAGGCATGATGTGGTGTAAAATCTTAGGTGGTTTCCTCAGTTACAAATGTTGGACGAAGTGGAAACCCATCTATCCTTCCTTGACTATTTGCAGTTCAAATACTGCTATTTCTAAGCCCTGTTCCCATCACTAGTAACCGCTGAAGTCAAGAACTCTCACTGGAATTTGCCACCTCACCATGCTTAGGTAGGTTGACCTACTTAGCAGCTTGGTCTACTATTTTTTGCCTGATTGTTGTAACAGGAAGAAATAAAAGCTTCATCCCCAAAGACAAAAGAACCTTAAATCACAAATTTAGTGTTCAATAGATCCTCCAAATACCTAGAGCAAAGAGGATGAAGGAACAAATGATCCTGCACAGTGGTTACATGTATTGATTCAGAAACTTAATAAGGAAAAGTCACATCAAGGACCTCTGCACAAAGTATTGTCACAGGTACCTAAAAGACTCACAAAGCAAACTGGAACAAAAGCCAAGAGTAATAATATTCACAGCACCTTATGGGTTTGTGTGCTTCACACATCCTTAATAAAGTACACCAGATATATAACATTTCCAAACCAAACTACAGTTTAAGGTGCAAGAAAAATTAAGTTAATGTTGTTTTTATAAGTCATATTTAGCTTGGCAATGTATTTTGTTACATGAAACAAAGTTTTCAAAACTATTAGTCAAAGGAATACATTTTCTATTGCATAATATTCTAGGGAATTCAGAAGGTATTTATTGTATGCAACAGAATGTGAGAATATATGCTGCTCTGTGTTTCTATGATTTACTTTTGGCTTTCTTCTGCCTCTGATCTCCATGCAATTGTTTCTCTCTACCTCCATTTTTGGTCCTCCCTATAGAAATAAGTGAACAGTCTAAAAGAATTAACTCTTAAGTTTGCCCCTGAAAACAGCCTCTGTTCTCTGAACACTCACAGCCACTTAACAAAATAACGACAATGATACCATTTGGATCACATTTTATAGTCAGCAAATCTACTTTATATACAGCAGGACAGATATTATTTACATTTTATTACTAAGGGCATGGAGGGTGAGAATAGTTGAATATTTTGCCTAGAGTTTAATTTCGTGTTACACAGGGAAGTTAAAGAGCCTTGACATTCTCATAAAATGGTGCTAGTGGCAAAATAAGTAATAATAGTAATGTACGATAATCAACAGAATAAAACAAACATCCGTGAGTACATGCTGATATAATCGAATAAATAAGTGAGGAGAAATAGATGACCATTTTTTATAGTAAAATTCCAATTAATAAATATAGAAAGAATTTAAGAAATAGAAAATTACAATTTCGCAAACACCAGAGCAATAACTGTTGCAGGCAAGAATCATCCATGGATGCTAAAATTAGTGGCAAGCATAAAATGAGAAACAGGAAACTTGCATACCACAGAGTATTTCCCCGCAAGATACTTATTAATTATAAAGGGAAAACCGTAACTTTACAATAAAGCTGACAGACCACCTTAACCAAGGGATCAAGGTTATCATCACTACTAATCAACATCATGTACCTCCTGAGATGATGAACTAAGAAAGGCCAAATATCTCCCTTTCAGAGACATTCTACTAAACAACCAGCCAGTACTTGTAAAGGTGCAAAGTCATAAAAAACAAAGACTGAAGAGATGTTCCAGATTGAAGGCACTCAAGGAGACATGACAACTAAATGCAATGTGGGATCCTCATTTAGATGCTGGACCAGCAAAAGGACAGTGGGACAACTGGTGAAATAAGAATAAGGTCTAGATTACTTAGTACTGTGCCAATGTTAAATTGCTGGTTTTGATCACTGTTCTATGCTAAATGTTAACATTTGGGAAAGCTAGGTGAAGGGTAGATGGGCATTTCTTGCATTATTTTTGTAACCTTTTTATAAGTCTGAAATTATTTCCAAATAAAAAGTTTTTTTTTTTTTTTAAAGATTATGGTGTTGGTGCTTATAATCTAGACCACATCATTTCTTTGTTTCAAGTGTATAAATTTTGTCTCCTCAATAAGCTCCACTGAAGGATTAAACATTCACAAGATTATTTTGAAGGTTTAAAAAGAAGAGTTTAAGTAGTAATAGTCAAAGTAAAATCTGCTCATTTCCCCTTCATTAATGATTAGTGATATAAATGACAACTTTTTTTTTCCAATAATAATAAAAGATTTACCATTTTAAAAGAATCCAAGTAACACTGATCCAATTGAAACTGGTGTAGAGAAACACAGTGGGAAAAAAACCTTAGATCTAAGGTACTTTCAGAAAGACCCTAAAATCTATAACCTCTTAATAAGAGAAGGAATCTAGAAGTCTGGCAGTACGAGGACTAAATTTGTGCCATGTCATTTGATAAGATGATAAACAGGGCTGTAAATTAAACCAAGAATTATTTTGTTGCAGTCAAAAATAATAACAGAAGCAAGAAAACTTTCTTTTTGAAGATTTTCACTGTAAAAAATTTAAGATTAGTATTTACAATGTTTGGTTTTGATGACATTAATGATAAAACACATCACAAGTCTATGACCATGCCACCCTAAACACGCCCAATTTGGTCTGATCTCGGAAGCTAAGCAGGGTCGGGCCTGGTTAGTACTTGGATAGGAGGCAACCTAGGAAGACTATGTGCTGTAGGCGTAAAAAAAAATAACAAATTAAAATTAAAAAAAAAAAGACACATGACAGATAACTGGTGAGCTACATATCTATGCAAACTTTCAACATAAGCCATAAGAAGCAACCAGAATTTAGCCCTAAAAAAGTACTTTTTCTTCCAAACTACATATCTAGTAAACCAAATAGGGGCACTAAAAGTAAAGGCACAATTTATAAAATTTCACAAATATGTCTGACAAGATGTTAGAAAATGAAAAATGGAGGGGGGAAAAGATACTTGGGTCTTAAGTGTCAAAATTATTCTCTTTGTGAGTAGCTAATATCCTTTCAAAAGCATTATTTCAAAGTTATAACTTACTTTAGAGAGAAAAGATGAAAAAGAGAAGAAATGAAATGGTCAATATTGTTGGCTTCATGAGCTTAATATTTTCATACTAAATACAAAATAGAAGCTCTTTTAAAAACTAAATCAAGAATTAGTCCCTAAAGAAAGAATAACAAGAAATACACAGAAGGCTACAATGAAGTACAACAGAACAAAAGTATAATTATAGTTTTAAAAGCAAAGCATACTAGATAAGTCCTTAAATCCCCTATCAGAGCCATTACCCTATCAGTGAAGTTAGATATACATTCTTACTTTCTACTTAATATAACAAAGTGACTCAGGCTTAGGTCAAAGATCACTCAATTACAGTGCCTCATTTGTCTGATCTACTGTACACAGAAAGTGAATTACTTTCATCTACATTAATATTCTTGACTTGTATTTGGATATTCTAGCCCACTGACAGCAGATCATTCAATTACTAAAATATAACCTCATCTGAGATACCCTGAATAACGAAATATCACAGGAAACTGCAAAACTTTTAACTGTTTGTTACTCTATGGTGAGAAAAGGTAAATTTTTGTGGCATGCTTAAAGTGTTTTAGTGGAGCAAAAAATCAGAAAAATTATCTGAAAGGTTTTATAACTTCCAGATATGATAACATTTTAAATAGAGGCATTTAACTCACGCCTTCATCCCATCACAATTAAAATGCCAAAACAAATCTAAAATAGGAGAGAACTACACTAATATTAGAAACTAGGAATGGATGTCATTCATATGACGAAACTGTTGAAGAATTTCTGCAAGACATGGTAAGATAGATCTGAATAGAAGGAAGATGTCAAGAGCCAACTAGTGACTTACTTATCTTCCTGAGAAAGGAATGCTGTGACTTTGAGAGAAAGCAGAGTAGATACTGGCAGAAACACAATTAAGAAGAGTAAGAGCTAGGAAATGGAGGAGCCGTATGAAAAAAATAAGAAACCCTCCATTTGGAATCCGTTTTACCACTACCAACTAGGAGCACTGGAAGCAACTATGCCCCAGGATGCACACTGCAGCATATCAAACAATGATCTAAGAATTTCTCTCAGAAAGAGAGGGCAGTTATACCAGGAAGGTGAATAGATAAGTATAGTATACAACTGTGGCTAGCAAAATACCCACTTCTCATAGAAGAAATTAGACAGAGACATCACTCCCCTCCAATCCACTCCTCTCAGGCTTCGGGGTTGGTGAACAGAAATGTAAATTTCTATTAACCAGGTAATACTTGAAAGGAAAATCTATTAGTATCCAAGGACAGTGAAGTTATTGCAGATGTATTCATCCACAGGTTTCTAGATGAGACTTCTCCAAGCATAAGGATGAATAAAAGAAGAGGAAGAAAGAGGAGGGATGGGCAGGGGTGGAGGCTGGTTAGCAGGAGAAGAAGTGGGGGAAAAAAAAAAGAAAAAACCATACCGGATCTATGAAATCATTCTACTACAACAATAAAAGAGGAAAATACAACACCCAGGATATAAAAATGACATTAGTTTTGAAAAAACATGGAAATAGAAGTAAATTTTAATTAAAATTGCACTGTATGAAATTTAATTTAAAAATTTAAAAACATGTTCTTTGAAATAAGATGAAAGATCAAATATTGGGTAATAGATCGAGGTTTGGTTAAGAGTAAGGGAGATGTAAGTAGGAAGCTGAAATAAGGAAAAAATAATAATAAGAATAAATGATGTAACAGTAGAAAAAACATAAGAAAATAAAAATTATAACAGAAGTAAAAACTACATTAATGACAACCCAATAAAAAATGAGCAGATTTCAACAGTCACTTCACAAAAGAGGATATCCAGATGACCAATAAACATAAAAAATATACAATTTCATTAATAATTAGTAAATTAAAATCATGAGATATCACAACATACCTACAAAAATTGCCAGAATAAAAACAAAATACCAAGCATTGTCAAGAATGTGGAGCAGTTTCATATATTATTAGTGAAAGAATAAACTGGGCATAATCACTTTGAAAACTTTTGGCGCAAACTATCAAAGCTAAATGTAGGGATAGTCTATGACCTGTCTATAAGAGTGTGTCCATGGATTAGTAGCAACAGCATCATGTAGGAGTTTCTTAGAAATACAAAATCTTAGACCACACCCAAAACCTGTGAATTTACAACAAGCATTTTACTGAGAGCCCAAGTAATTGATATGCATATTAAAGTATGAGAAGTGCTGTTCTATAACTCATCCATTTTACTTCAAACTCATCCGTTCCACTCCTAGTCATATGCCCAACAAAAATATATATAAATGTTCACCAAAAGATATATACTAGGATGTTCATAAAGCACTATTAAGTTTTTATTTTTCAATTACAGTTGACATATAATATTATATTAGTTTCAGGTGTACAACATAGTGATTAGACATTTATATAACTTACAAAATAATCACTCTGATAAATTTAGTACCCAATTGACACCATGCATAGTTTTTACATTATTATTGACTATATTCCCTATGCTGTACTTTATATCCCTATGACTGTTTTTACAACTGGCAATTTGTACATTTTAATCCCTCCCCTTTTTCACCCTCCCCTGCAGGTCTCCAGTTCATCTGGCAACCCTCAATATGTTCTCTGAATCAATGAGATTTTATGTTTTGTTTATTCATTTATTTTGATTTTTAGATTCCACATTTAAGTGAAATCATATGGCATTTGTCTTCGTCTAACTTCTTTCATTTAGCATAATACTATCCATGTTATCGCAAATGGCAATGTTTCATTCTTTTTTATGGCTGAGTAATATTTCACTTAGTACGTACCATATCTTCTTTATCCATTTCTCAATCAAGGGACTCTTAGGTTGCTTCCATATCTTGGCTATTGTAAAAAATGCTGCCATGAACATAGGGGTGATATGTCTTTTCAAATTAATGTTCTGGATTTCTTTGGATAAGTACCAGAAGTGGCACTGCTGGGTCATATGGTAGTTTTCTGAGGAACCTCCATACCGTTTTCCAAAGGGGCTATACCAATTTACATTTCCAGTACTTAACAATTTACCTTCCTCATCAACACTTGTTATTTGTTGATTTATTAATGATAGCCATTCTGACAAGCGTGAGGTGATATCTCATTGTGGTTTTATTTTATTTTATAATTTTTAATTAATTTTATTGGGGTAACATTGGTTAATACAATTATATGCTTTTCAGGTGTACATTATCATTTGACGTCTGTATATTTAATTGTATATAAATATACACCCAAAGTCCAGTTTTCTTCAGCTACCATAATTGATCCCCTTTGCCCACTTCACCCTCCCCCTAAACCCTATATTTGACCCCTTTTACACTGTCTACCTCCCCTCTCCTCCCCCACCCCACTAGTAACCACTAGTATATAGTCCTCTGGTAACCACTAGCCTATAGTCCACGTCCATGAGTCTGTTTGTTTGTCCTGCTCATTTGTTGCTTTTAGGTACATACCCCACATATAAGTGATATAATGTGACTTTCAACTTTTTCTGTCTGGCTTATTTCACTTACCATGATTATGTTGAAGTCCATCCATGTTGTCACAAATGGCAGTATTTCATCTCTTCTTATGGCTGAGTAATATTCCATTGTATATATGTCCCATAGCTTCTTTAGCCAGTCATCTATTGTAGGACACTTCAGTTGCTTCCAGGTCCTGGCCACTGTGAATACTACTAACATGAACATCGGTGTGCAAATATCTTTTTGGATACAGGTTTTCAAGTCTTTGGGGTAAATATCCAGTAGAAGGATTGCTGGATCATGTGGTAGATCAATTCTTAGCTTTTTGAGGACCCTCCATACTATTTTCCATAGTGGCTGTACCAATTTGCAGTCCCACCAGCAGTGTATGAGGTTCCTTTTTCTCCGCATCCTCTCTAACATTTGTTATTACTTGTCCTGTTGATTATAGCTATTCTAACAGGTGTGAGATGGTATCTCATTGTGGTTTTGATTTGCATTTCCCTAATAGCTAGCGATGTTGAGCATCTTTTCATATATTTGTTGGCCATTTGTATGTCCTTTAGAGAAAAGTGTCTGCTTAGGTCCTCACCCCATTTTTTGATTGGATCATTTGTTTTTATTTGTAGTTATTGAGTTGTATGAGCTCTTTGTATATTTTGGATATTAGGCCATTATCAGAGGTGTTGCTTGCAAATATATTTTCCCATTTGGATGGTTCTCTCTTTATCTTGTTGACAATTTCTTTTGCTGAGCAGAAGCTTTTTAGTTTGATGTAGTCCCATTCACTTATTTTTGCTTTTACTTACCTTGCCTTTGAGGTCAAATTCATAAAATCCTCTTTAAAAGTCCAGAGTCCTTGAGTTTAGTTCCTATGTTTTCTTCTATGCATTTTATTGTTTCAGGTCTTATATTTAGGTCCTTAATCCATTTTGAGTTAATTTTGGTGTGTGGTGATAGACAACAGTATAGTTTCATTCTTTTGCAGGTGGTTTTCAAGTTTTCCCAGCACCATTTATTGGAGGGGCTTTCCTTTCTCCACCGTATGTTTTTGGCTTTTTTTGTCAAAAATTATTTGCTCATATAAATGTGAGTTTACTTCTGGACTCTCAATTCTGTTCCACTGGTCCATGTGTCTGTTTTGCTGCCAATACCATGCCATTTTGATTACTGTTACTTTGTAGTATAATTTGAAGTTGGGCAGAGCGATGCCTATGGCCTTGTTCTTTTTTCTCAGGATGGATTTGGCAATTCGGGGTCTTTTGTGTTTTCATACAAATCTGATAATTTTTTGTTTTATTTCTTTAAAAAATGCTGATGAGATTTTGATGGGGGCTGCATTAAATCTGTATAATGCTTTAGATAATAAGGTCATTTTAACTATGTTGATTCTTCCAATCCAAGTACACGGAATATCTTTCCATTTCTTTGTATCTTCTTCGATTTCTTTTACTAAGATGTTATAGTTTTCATTAGATAGGTCCTTCACGTTTTGTTAAATTTATTCCTAGGTATTTTATTCTTTTTGTTGCAATTGCAAAAGGAATTATTTTTTCACTTCTTTTTCTGACAATTCATTATTATAGGAACGCTCTGGATTTTTGAACATTGATTTTGTATGTAGAGACTTTACTGTATTTGTTTATTGTTTCTAGCAGTGTTCTTGTGGAGTCTTTAGGGTTTTCTATACAGAGAATCATGTCATCTGCAAATAGTGACAGTATGACTTCTTCGTTTTCTATTTGGATGCCTTTATATTTTTCTCTTGTCTGACTGCACACGATAGGACCTCCAATGTTATACTGAATAACAGTGGCGACAGTGGACAGCTTTGCCTTGTTCCTGATCTTAGAGGGAAGGTTTTTAGTTTCTCACCATTAAGCATAATGTTGGCTGAGGGTTTGTCAGATATGGCCTTTATTATGTTTAAGGTACTTTCCTTTTATACCAATTTTGTTAAATGTTTTGATCATAAATGGATGCTGTATCTTGTCGAAGGCTTTTTCTGCATCTATTGATATGATCATATGATTCTTATTTTTTAATTTGTTTATATGATGTATCACATTAATTGATTTGCATATGCTGAACCATTCTTGTGTCTCTGGGATGGAGCCCACTGGATTATGGTGTATAATCTCTTTAATATGTTGCTGTATTTGGTTCACTAGTACCTTATTTAGGATTTTTGCATGTGTTCATGAGAGATATTGGTCTGTAGTTTTCTTTTTTGTGTTATCTTTATCAGGTTTTGGTATCAGAGTAATATTGGCCTTATAAAATGTGTTGGGAAATATTGCCTCCTCTTCAATTTTTTGGAAGAGTTTGAGGAGAATAGGTATTAAATCGTCTTTGTTTGGTAGAATTAATTCACTGTGAAGCCATCTGGTCCTGGACTTTTACTTTTTGGTAGGTTTTTGATGATTGTTTCAATTTCCATACTGCTGATCGGTCTATTTAGATTTTCCAGTTCTTCTTGATTCTGTCTAGGAAGGTTGTATGTTTCTAAGTACTGGTCCATTTCTTCTAGGTTATTAAATTCAGTGTTATATACTTTTTCATAGTATTCTTGTATGATCCTTTGTATTTCTGCGATGTCAGCCATAATTTCCCCTCTTTCATCCCTGATTTTATTTGTGTCCTTTCTCTTTTTTCTTTAGTGAGTCTAGCCAGGGGTTTGTCAATTTTATTAATCTTCTCAAGAACCAGCTCTTTGATGCATTTATTTCTTCTATCATTTTTTTGTTTGTTTGTTTTCAATTACATTTATTTCTGCTCTAATTTTGATTATTTCTTTCCTTTTGCTGATTTTAGGCTTCATTTGTTCTTCCTTTTCTAGTTTTTTAAGATGAAGTGTTAGGTTGTTTATTTGGGCTCATTCGTGTTTTTGGAGATAGACTTGTAATGATATAAAGTTTCCTCTTATGACCACTTTTGCCATGTCCAAAAGTTTTGATATGTTGTACTATCATTATCATTCGTTTCTATGTATCTCTTGATCTCTCTTTTTATTTCTTCTCTGACTCAGTCATTCTTCAGTAGCATGTGGTTTAATCTCCATGTATTTGTGGTTCTTCCTGCTTTCATTTTGCAGTTGATCTCTAGTTTCAGAACATTATGATCAGAGAATATGGTTGGTATGATTTCAACCCTCTTATATTTGTTGAGGCTAACTCTGTGTCCCAGTATGTGGTCAATTTTTGAGAATGTTCCATGTGCACTAGAGAAGAATGTATAAGCAGCTGTTTGGGGATGGAAGGCTCTATAAATGTCAATTATGTTCAGTTGGTCTAATGTATCATTTAAGGATGTTATTTCCTTATTCATTTCATGTTTGGATGATCTGTCCAGATCTGATAGTGGGATATTTAGATCCACTACTACAATAGTGTTTTGGTCTCTTTCTCCCTTTAGTTCTGTTAGTAATTGCTTTACATATTTCAGGGCTCCCTGATTGGGAGCATAGTTATTAATAAGTATTATGTCTTCTTGGTGCATGATTCCCTTTACATCAGTATCTTTCTTTACCTTTTCTATTTTGAAGTCTATTTCATCTGATATTAGTACCACTACTCTCACTTTTTTCTGAATGCCATTTGCTTGAAATACCATTTTCCACCTTTTTGCTTTGAGTCTATATTTGTCTTTGGAGCTGAGATGTGTCTCCTGAAGTCAGCCTATGGTTCGGTTTTGTTTTTTTGATCCATTCTGCAATTCTGCTTTTTTATTTGTGAGTTCAATCCATTTACCTTTAGGGTGATTATTGAAATATGAGGTCTTCTTATAGCCATTTTATCTTTTGCTTTCTGGTAGCTCAGTGTTTCCATTGCTTCCTTGTCCTTGTGCTTCTGTTTTCTTTATTTTAGTTGGCTTTTGTGGGTTTTATCTCTGGTTTCCTTCTGATTTTATGTTATATACAACAGTTCTGAATCTTTGGTGTGTGGTTACCATTATGAATATGTAAAAGATAGTTAGATATATACGGTCATCCATTATCTTCTTCGTGTGCCTTATCTCCATTCCTCTTTGCGAATTTGGATCTTTGAATCCCCCTCACCCCACTTTCAGTCATTGTTATCTCAATTTGTTCCTATGTATGCTGAATGTTCATTACTATCTTTGTTATAGCAATTCTCTTCTTATTAAGTTTATAATGCCTTTTTCTTAGTAAGGGTTGCACTCCTCTGCTTCTATTTGCTCGATAGTCACTTTACTCCTAATTATGTATTTTTTGTGTGTCATTTTGTTTTAGGTGAACTGACTCCTTTCAGTATTTCCTGCAGTGCAGGCCTTGTAGTGGAGAATTCCCTCAATTTCTGTATGTCTGGAAAAGTCTAATTTCTCCTTCATATCTAGAGGAGAGCTTAGCTAAATACATTAGTCTAGGCTGGTAGTTCCTTTCATCTAATAGTTTAAATATTTGATTCCATTCTTTTCTGGCTTGTAAGGTTTGCGCTGAGAAGTCCCAGGATAATCTAATGGGTTTACCTTCATACATTACCATTTTTTTCTCCCTGGCTGCCTTGAGAGTTCTGTCTTTGTCGTTGATTTTTGATAATTTTAATACGATGTATCTTGGTGAAGGCCTTTTGAGGTTGATATAATTGGGTGTTCTGTTGACTTCTTGAATTCCAAGCTCCAGCTCATTCCTTAGATTTGGGAAGTTCTAGTCAACTATTTGTCTGAAAATGCTTTCTAATCCCTGCCCTTTTCCTCCCCTTTGAGAATGCCCATTATTCTTATGTTTCCTCTCCTGATGGTATCAGCTAGTTCTTGAATTTCTCTTTCATTATTTTTCATTCTTCGGTTTCTCTCTTCTTCCTTCTGATTTCTAGATTTCTGTCTTTGATATCACTGATCCTTTCCTCAATTTGGTCAACTCTATTTCTCAAGCTTGCTATTTCATTTTTCATCTCTTGCAGTGTGTTCTTCATCTCCAGAAGTTTTATTTGGTTCTTTTTGAGGGTTTCAATCCCCTTCCTCTGCTCATCTAGTTGTGTTTTCAATTCCTGAAATTGTTGATTTGAGTTGTTTTGGATCTCATTGAGTTTTTTCAGAAGTACCATCCTGAATTCTCTGTCATTTAAATTGCATATTTCTATGTCTGTAAGCTTATTTTCTGGAGATCTTTTTCTTTCTGAGATGCCTTGTCACCTTGGTTGTTCATAGTGTTTAATGTACTATTTCTCCACCTGGGCATTAATGGAAGTGTATTCTGTTTTTCCAGAAAGATATATTATATAAAGGTCTCTCTTTAGCCTGTTGCAAAGAAGGCAGTTTTCTTTTGGTTTCCAGTAGGTGGAGTCTAAGCCTCTTGGATCCCTGCTTTATATTAACTCTTAATAATGCTTTTTAAATTTTCTTGTAGATATTTAATCATGCTCTCTACCCTCAGTTCAGTCCTTGTCAATGTCAGCTACAGTCTCAGCAGTGTTTGCTCAGATTCCCCTGGGGCTCCAAGGTGAGTGGTCTAGGAGGATATTGGGGGAGGGGCCCTCTGCATTGGGGGTTGAGGGCTGCAGCTCAGCCTCAGTTTTACAACTGTGGCCAGCAAAAATCAGCTGTTGTTCCTCTGCGGTCCCATCCCTCTTCTCTATTTTCTGCCCTGATGACTGGGCACTTCAGCCACAGCTATCCCAGGCAGGAATGTTCAGGAAACTTGCCGCTTGAACTTAACACTCCTTCACCCTTCCCACTCCTCCTGCAAGGAGCTCTGGCAGTTGCAGGAGGCAGCTTCTTCATTACTCCCAGTCCACCACCCGACACCCGGGGTTCTCACCTGTGGTAGCTCTTATGCGCAGATCCCACGCTCAGACATGCTTGTGCAGTTGGGGTGTTTTTTGTTGAGTTTTAGATGTTCAGCTTATTGTTGTTTCATGGGAAGAGATCTGGGAAGTCTCACTCTGCCATGTTTCCACAAAACACTCATTGTGGTTTTAATCTGCATTTCCCTGATGATTACAGACCTTGAGCATCTTTTTATATGTCTATTAGACATCTATATTTCCTCTTTGGAGAAATATCTATTAAGGTCCTCTGCATATTTTTCAATTGACTTGTTGCAGGGGGGTGTTTGGTGTTAAGTTGTATACGTTTTTTATGTATTTTGGATATTAACCCCTTACAGATGTATCATTGGAGACTATCTTCTCCCATTAAGTACGTTGTCATTTTATTTTGTTGATGGTTTCCTTTGCTGTGCAAAAACTTTTTAGTTTGATGTAGTCCCATTTGTTTTTTTCTTTTGTTTACCTTCCCTGAGGAGAAATCCAAAAAAATATTTCTAAAAGCAATGTTGAAGAGTTTACTGCCTCTGTTTCCCTCTAGTAGTTTTATGGTTTCAGGTCTTACATTTAATTACATTCAGGTCTGTAATTACATTCAGGTCTGTAATGCATTTTGAGTTTATCTTGTATATGGTAAAATAAAGTTATCCAATTTCATTTTTTTTGCATGTGTCTGTCCAGTTTTCACATCATCATTTATTAAAGAGACTATGTCTTCATTGTATAATCTTGCCTCCTTTGTCATATATTAAATTAGTATATGGGTGTGGATTTATTTCTAGGCTTTCAATTCTGTTTCATTGATCTGTGTGTCTGTTTTTACACCACTGCCACATTTTTTAAAATTATTATAGCCTTGTAGTATAGTTTGATATCAGGTAGTGTAATACCTCCAACTTTGTTCTTCTTTCTCAAGATTGCTGTGGTTATTCAAAATCTTTTATGGTGCTATATACAATTTTGGATTATTTGTTCTACTTCTCTAAAAATTGCCATTGGTATTCTGACAGGGATTGCATTGAATTTGTAGATTGCTTTGGGTAGTACGGACACTTTAATTTAACGATGTTAATTCTTCCTATTCATGAGCATAGATATGCTTCCGTTTATTTGTATTACTTCGTTTTTATTTTTCAATGACTTATAATTTTCCAAGTACAGGTCTTTTACCTCCTTAGTTAAATTTATTCCTAGTATTTTATGCTTTTTGATGCAATTGTAAATGGGATTGTTTTTTAAATTTCCATGATAGATCATTATTGGTATACAATAATGCAACTGACTTCTGAACAAACCTGGAGGTATCACATTACCTGATATCAAACTATACTACAAAGCTACAGTTGTCAAAACAGCATGGTACTGGCATAAATACAGATACACTGATCAATGGAACAGAATAGAGAGCTTAGAAATAAAGCCATGCCTATGCATTCATTTACTATGACAAAGGAGGCAACAATATACAATGGAGTAAAGACAGTATAATAAATGGTGCTAGGAAAATTGGACAGATATGTGCAAAAACAAAACAAAACAAAACAAAACTGAACCACCCTCTTACACTATATACAAGAATAGACTCAAAATGGATTAAACACTTAAATGTAAGACCCAAAACCATAAAACTTCTAGAAGAAAACATAAGCAGTAATCTCTCTAATATTTCTACTAGTAATTTCTTTTGGGACATATCTCCCTGGGCAAGGGAGACAAAAGGGAGACAAAAGAAAAAATAAACAAATGTAGTTTGACTACATCAAACTAAAAAGTTTTTGCACAACAAAGGAAATCATCAACAAAACAAAAAGACAACCTACTGAAGGGGAAAAGTTGCTTATGATACATCTGATAAGGGGTTAATATCTAAAATATATAAAGAACTCACACAACTCAACAACAACAACAACAAAATCCAATTAAAAAATGGGCAGAAAATCTGAATAGATATTTCTCCAACAAGGAACTACATATGGCCAACAGATATAAGAAAAGATGCTCAAGAATCAACAGATAATTGCAAATTAAACCAAAATGAGATATCACCTCACACCTGTCAGAATGGCTATCATCAATAAATCAAAGAACAACAAGGGTTGGCAAGGATGTAGAGAAAAGGGAACTCTCATACACTGTTAGTGGGATTACAAATTGGTACAGCCACTATGGAAAACAGTCTAGAGGTTCCTCAAAAAATTAAAAATGGATATACCTTTTGATCCAGTAATTGAATTTCTGAGTATTTATCCAGAGAAAACCAAAACAATAATTTGTAAAGATCTATGAACCCCTGTGTTCATGGTAGCACTATTTACAACAGCCAAGGTATGGAAGCAACCTAAATGCCCATCAACAGATGATTGGATAAAGTTATGGCTCATAAACACAATGTAATATTACTCAGCCATAAAAAAATTCAGTCTTATCTTTGCAACGACATTGATGGACCTAGAGGTTCTTATGCTCAATGAAATAAGTCAGACAAAGATAAATACCATATGATTTCATTTATATGCAGAATCTAAGGGACAAAAAAACCAAACTAATAGAAAATAGACTCACAAATATAAAGGACAATCTGGTGATGGCCAGAAGGGAGGAGGGTTGGGAGGCTGGGAGAAAGGGGTGAAGGGTTAAAGAAGTGCAAACAAGTAGTTGATAGATGGCCATGAGTATGGGGAGCACAGTATAAGAAATGCAGTCAGCAGTAATGTAATGGCTATGTGTAGAGCCAGATGGTTGCTAGAGTAATCGGCGGGGTCACTTCATAAACAATATAAATGTCTAACCAATGTATTGTACACTTGGAACTAATAATAAAATAAAAAATTTAAAAAATGCAACTGACTTCTAAATATTAATTTTGTATCCTATTACTTTACTGGATTCAATATCAGTTCTAATAGTTTTTTCGGTGGAATCTTTGGGGTTCTCTGTATATAGTATCATGTCATCTGCAAATAATGACAGTTTTACTTCCAATATGGATGCCTTTCTTTCTTGTCTGACTACTGCGACTAGGACTTCCAGTACTATGTTGAATGAAAGTGGTAAAAGTGGACATTCTTGTCATGTTCCTGATCTTAAGGAAAACACTTTTGCTTTTTCCTGTTGAGGATGATGTTAGATGTGGGTTTCTCATATGTGGCCTTTACTATGTTGAGGTATGTTCCCACTTTGCTGAGAGTTTTTATGATACATGGATGCTGGATTTTGTCAAATGCTATTTCTGCATCTATTGATATGATCATATAATTTTTATCCTTCATTTTGTTTATGTGGGGTACCACACTAATTGATCTGTGGATGTTGAATCAGTCTTGCATCCCAGGAATAAATCCAACTTTATCATGGTGTATGATCTTCTTAATGTATTGTTGAATTCGGTTTGCTAATATTTTGTTGAGGATTTTTGCATCTATGTTCATTAAGAATATCGGCCTATAATTTTTTTTGTACTGTCTTTGGTTTTGAAATCAAAGTAAGGGCAGGCTTGTAAAATGAGCTTGGGAACCTTCCCTCCTCTTGAATTTTTTGAAATATTTTGAGAAGAATAAGTGTTACTTCTTTGAACGTTTGGTAAAATTCACCCGTGAAGCCATCTGGTCCAGAACTTTTGTTTGCTGGGAGTCTTTCTGATTATTGATTTAATTTTGTTAGTGGTAATTAGTTGGTTCAGATTTTCTGTTTCTTCTTGACTCCGTCTTGGGAGATTGTATGTTTCTAGGATTGTATTCGCTTCTTCCAAATTGTTCAATTTGTTGGTACATTCTGCTCATAGTATTTTCTTTTAATTCTTGGTACTTCTGTGGTGTCTGTTGTCACTTCTCCTCTTCCATTTCTGATTTTTATTTGGGTCCTCTTCTTTTTCCTTGATGAGTTTGGTTAAAGGTTTATCAATTTTGTTTATCTTTTCAAAAAATCGGCTCTTGGTTTCATTGATCTTTTGTATTGTTTTTCTAGACGAATTTTTTTATTTTTGCTCTGATCTTTATTATTTCCTTTCTTCTATTCACTTTAGGTTTTGTTTGCTGTTCTTTTTCTAGTTCTTTTAAGTATAAGGTACAATTGTTTATTTGAGATTTTTCTTGTTTCTTGAGGTAGGCCTGTATTGCTATGAATTTCCCTCTTAGAACTGCTTTCACTGTGTACCATAGATTTGGGGTTGTTGTGTTTTCATTTACATTTGTCTCTAGGTAGCTTTTGATGTCTTCTTTGATCTCACTGTTAACCCATTCATTGTTTAGTGGCATGTTACTTAGCCTCCATGTTTTTGTGTATTTTTCAATTTTTTTTCTTGTAATTGATTTCTAGTTTCATACCATTGTAGTCAGAGAAGAGGCTTGATATGATTTCGATTTTCTTGAATTTACTGAGACTTGTTTTGTGGCCTAACATGTGGTCTACCCTGAAAAATGTTCCATGTACACTTGAGAAGAATGTATATTCTGCCACTTTGGAGTGAAACACTCTAAAAATGTCAATTAAATCTACCTGTTCTAGCATGTTATTTCAGGTCACTGTTTCCTTGTTGATTTTTTTGTCTGGAATATCTGTCCATTGGTGTCAATGGATGTTAAAGTCTCCTACTATGGATTATTGTTGATCTCTCCCTTTATGCTGGTCAATATTTACTTTATATATGTAGGTGCTCCTAAGTTGGGTGCTTATATGTTTACTTGGGTTATGTCCTCTTGCTGGATTGCTCCCTTTATCATTATGTAATGCCCTTCTTTGTCTCTTTGTTTTAAAGTCTATTTTGTCTGATATAAATATTGCTACCCCAGCCTTTTTTTCCATTTCCATGAAATATCTTTTTCCATCCCTTTACTTTCAGTTCGTGTGTGTCTTTTAATCTGAAGTAGATCACCTGTAGACAGCATATGTATGGGCCTCATTTTCTTATCCATTCAGCTACCTTATGTCTTTTATTTGGAGGATTGAATCTATTTACATTTAAAATGATTACCAACAGATAATAACATAGTTATTGACATTTTATTATTCATCTTTATGATTTTTCCCCTTCTCTTCTTAAAGAAGTCCCTTTAACATTTCTTGTAATACTGGCTTGATGGTGATGAATTCCTTTAGTTTTTTCCTGTCCAGGAAGTTCTTTATTTCACCTTCAATTTTAACTGATAGCTTTGCTAGGTAGAGTAGTCTTGGTTGTACGTTCTTACTTTTCATCACTTTGACTATTTCATGCCAATCCCTTCTGGACTGCAAATTTTCTGTCGAGAAATAAGCTGATATTCTTATGGGAGTACCCTTGTAAGTAACTAGCTGCTTTTCTCTTGCTGCTTTTAGGATTCTCTCTTTAACTTTTGGCATGTTAATTATGATGTGTCTTGGTGTGGGCCTGTTTCAGTTCACCTTGCTTGGGACTCTGTGCTTTCTGGACCTGTATGTGTATTTACTTAACCACATTAGCAAAGTTTTCTGTCATTACTTCTTCAAATAGATTCTCAATCCCTTAGTCTCTCTCTTCTCCTTCTGGTAGCCCTATGATGTGAATGTTAGTATCCTTGGTATTGTCTCAGAGGTCTCTTAAACTTTCCTCATTTTTCTTTCCTTCTTTTTGGGAGTTTTCTGCTACTTTGTCTTCCAAATCGTTGATTCAATACTCTGCTTCATCCAATCTAATATAAATTCCTTCTAGTGTATTCTTCATATCAGTTATTGTATTCTTCATCTGACTGGTTCTTTTTTATGGTTTTGAGGTCTTTTTTTATGCTTATTGTCTCTTTGTTTCTATCTCTTTGTTAAAGTTCTCACTGAGTTCATCTACTCTTCCTATAAGTTCACTGAGCATCCTTATAACCAGTGTTTTGAACTCTGTATCTGGTAGTTTGCTTGCCTCCACTTTGTTTAGTTCTTTTTCTAGAGTTTTGCCTTCTTCTTTTACTTTGGAAATGTCTGTTTCCTCATTTTGGCTGCCTCCCTGTGTGTGTTACTATGTAGATCTGCTATTCTGCCAGTCTTGGCAGGGTGTCCTTATGTAGTAGGTGTCTGGTTGGGCCCAGTGGTGCAATCTCCTTGGTCAACTGACCTGGGTGGCCCTTGTGTAAACTGTGTGTGTCCTCCTGTTGTAGTTGATCTTTGATAGCTGTTGGCACACCAGTGGGTGAAACTGACACTTAGGTTGACTGGTTTTGAGGACTGCCCATTTCTACAGTGAATGAACTGTTGAGAGGGGTTATTTGCAGAGTAGGATTTGCTTTAGTACCTATTGAGTCCACTCTTTAGGTGTGTCATCCGTGGAACTAATTAAGTGGTACTCTGGTATAGTCTAAAGTTGTTACTGGATCTGTTGGTTCTGGGGCCTCTTGGAAGGGGCTTTGGTGTAGGTCTAGGTCAGCTTCTACCAGTGCCCAGCCTGAGACCACCTGGTAGAAGCTTCAAAGTGATCTGTGGTTGGTAGCCACCTGGGCTCAGCATGAAGAGGCTATTCTCTGAACTGAGGCTGGATGCCAGTAGTGCCAGGCTTAGGGCCACTTAGCAAGAGGTATAGGGTATGCTGAGGCCAGCTGCTGCTTTTTTTTGCGGGGCGGGAGTTGTAGACTTTTGAGAGATTTTAGGAAAGTCTATAGCATGAGGTAAAGCAGGTGATTTATGTGGAAAAGCCACTGAAAGAGGTTGGGGCTGAACATGTGAGTTGGCTAGGGTAGGATCTCAGAGAATCACCAGGGTGGGGCAAACAGTGCTAGCCACGTTAATGGAGAGTACAAATTTGGTACCCATCTGCACCTGCAGTCTGGGCTGAAGGAGGGCTCAACTTCTGTCCCAGAGAGAGCTGTCTTAACCCCTGCTCCTCCAGCATTGCCCTGAAGCGTCAATTCATTTCCTCTCCGTATGTTGCTGGCACTTTTTGAGATGATGCCTCTGTGCTGGAGCTCTGAGCCAGTGAGTTTGTGAGTGGGCCTTTTAAGACTTGCAGCACCTAGGTCCCCAGCAGCCCATTGTGTTTCTCAGTCACAAATCTCACTGCTTTTCACCATCAGATGTTATATGGACTTCTCTTCCCAGTACTAGAGCCCTGGACTAGGGAGCTTGGTATGGGGCTGGGACCCCCTGATCCTCAGGGGAGATCTCTGCAGCTGAGATACCCCTCTAATTCTCAATGGTAAGAGATGGGTGTGAGACCAGTCTGTTCCACAGCTCTGCCCCTCCTACCAGCCTCGGCATGGCTTCTTCATACTCTTAGTTATAGAAATTCTGTTCAGCTAGTCTTCAAGTGGTTCTCAATGATAGTTGTTCTATAATTTAGTTGTAATTTTGATGTGTTTGTGGGACAAAGCACAGAGTCTACATACTCTGTCCTCTTGACTGAAAGACCCTGCACTATTTCTAATAGCTAAAAATTGGAAATTACCCTAATACCCATCAACAATACAATTAATAAGTAAATTGTGATATATTCACCAAACAAGAATGGACAATCTATAACTGCACATGGACAAGTCTCATAAATATTATAATGAGTAAAAGGAGCCAGACACAGAAGAGTCCTGTCCTATTCATTTTATATATATTAAAGAACAAAAATGGGAAAAACTAATCTGTACTGTCAGAAGTCAAAATGGTGGTTAGCCTTTGGGAGGGTGGTGGTATATAATAGTGACCAGAAGCAAAAAGAAAGAGGTTTCTGGGGTACTCAAAAAATTCTGCTTCTTAGGTACAAACTTCCAGCTATAAAATAAATAAGTCTAAAGATATAATACACAGCATAATGCTCATAGTTAATAACACTGTATTATGTATTTGAAAGTTGCTGAGAGTAGATCTTAAAAGCTTTCATCACAAAAAAATTGTTGTAACTATATAAGATGATGGATGTTAACTAGACTTATTGTGGTAATTATTCCACAACATATACAAATATCAAATAATTATGCTGTACACCCAAAACTAATAAAACGTTATATAACAATTATACAGCAAAAAAATTCTGTTTCTTAAACTGGCCAATAAGCATATGAAAGATACACTTCATTAGTCATCCAGGAAATTAGAATTAAACCACAATGACATACCATTACACCACACTAGAATACCAGAAATTATAAAAGCTGACGATACTAAGTGTTAGCAAGAATGTAGAGCAACATGGACTATCAAACAGAGCTGGCGGGAAAGCAAAATCATACAATTGCTTTGAAAAATAGTAGAGAAATTTCTTATAAAGTTAAATATACACTAACCATGCAACTCAGAAATTCTACTCCTAGGTATATACCCAAGAGAAATTAAAACAGATGTCCGCACAGACTTGTATACAAATATCCACAGAAGCTTTATTCATAATTGCTCCAGGTGAATCAACATATAAATGGATAAACAAATTGTAGTACACCCATAAAACGAAATTTTAATCAACAATCAAAGAGAACATGATATACATAACATGAACAAATCTCAAAAACATTATGCTGTGTAAAAGAAGCCAGACACAAAGTATATATTATATAATTTCATTTATTTCAATTGTTACCAGAGGCAAAACTAATCTGTAATGACAGAAAACAGAGCAGATAGAAAGTATTTGCCTGAGGATGAAGGTGGGTAAGCATGAGGAAATTTGGGGGATAAGAGAAATGTTACATATCATCATAGTGATGATAGTTTGTATAGTTGTATACATTTATCAAAACTCAGTGAAGGCATTTTATTGTATATAAGTTATATGCCAATAAAACTTATTTTCAAAAAAGCAATAACAAATTAAGAAAAAGATTTCAACATACAAAGATTAAATATTCTTACTCTAGAGAGATAATGCAATACCAACAACAAAATCCCAGTATCCCAATAGACAATGTGAAGGACGCTGTGGATTTCCAGAATGCTAAAAAGCTTGCAGAAACATTTGAGCATGGACAGCTTTCAATTTTAGAAAAAGACGCAGATGAGAATCCAATCCTTGTAAATATTCCCTTAATCAGAAGCTAACTGATAATTTTTTTCCAGTGTGATAACATAAATCACAAGTACAAAAGGTCCGTGGCTTAGCAAAAAGTGAGTATTTCCAGAGCCTGGCAAAAACCAGTGTCACCATACAACAGGATTAGGGAAAGCTCTGATGAGATTCACTGTATCTACTATAATCATGTGTGGTCTCCTCGCTTCTAATAAGATTATATTCCCTTTGCCAATTAAGCAAGGAACATAATCTAACTCCATCGTGTATGAGTGTGCTTTCTCCTTCCACCAACCTGAAATGCATGATTTGACATCAGAGTGAGACTGGCACAGACACACCACTACCCTTGTTAAACGAGTTTGGAAGGATTGTTGGCAAGGCAGTGAGGGAACTGCTGCCTGAGGAAGTCTGGGTGGAGACGAGATAGACTGGAGCAGGTATGTGAGTTTTTTTCTGGAGTAGTCATTAGGAGCCGAGTTCACAGACTATTCTCTTCTGACCAACTGAGCCCAATGGATAATTTATAAGAGGAAAGTCAAGATAGTCTAAAGCCTAATTAACTGGTCTCTCACTAACTAAGGTGGTAAGGATGATCACAGATTCCTAAAGAGATGTGAAAAGCCAGGGAGTTAAGAGTTATGAAGCATATAGAGGACCCTTTCATGTGCTTCTCATAGTCAGCAGCTTTTTAGTGTAGAAATGCATAAGAGCTAAAGTTTATTTAGATATGGGAAAGTATAAAAATAGAGCAGCAAAATGCTTTAACTCTTGCTAACCCAACTCTCTATATATGAGAGGGAACAAAACACACAGTGATGTTAATTGATGCCAATGGTTTTAAATGCAGGAAGTGGATGGTAATAAAGTTAGGAAGAGCTTTGTTTTCCTTGATCCTTCCAGAAAAAGAGGTCAAAGAAAAGACTGGTTCTAATTTAAAGAGTTTAACTATGTGAATGACTTGACTTTCAATGTTTATGCTAAACCTTTCCTCTCAGAAAATTCTGAAGTCTAGACTGTAATTCGGACAAATATTTTTTAAACTAACTAGGTTAAAAGTTTTTGAAGGTTTCAGAGTTCACTTAAATAGATGTATAATATTTTCACTGGTAAATAGTAAGACAATTTCTTTTGGAAGAATATTTAGGCTGCATGTGAAAAGTGAAAAGGAAAACAAAACAAAAACTATGATTCCCCATCATTTCCAGGATGATCCATATTTCCCAAGAAAACAGATTTCATATTGTCTCAAGACCATTTAACTTCTGTGTTTAAGACATAATTTTATTTAGGTGAAGACATTTGTGCTAGATCAGAACCAACTGAGATTCAAAAAAAAAAAAAAAAAAAAAGGAGTGGTTGGAAATAGAGGCTAACGTCTAAGGAAATAATTACCCCCATTTAGATATCTTTAGAATCTTGGCTTGAGACTCTGGCTTCTGCAACTTCTGAGCTGAGAAGGAGGATGCTGATAAAAGGTGGATCTTTGCAGATTTACAATTATTAATATAATATGTTTTTAAATTTAAAGAAATATAGCAAAAGGAATTATGAATTTCACAGCTTTAAAAAAGACTTTTGAGAGAGGGGAAATGGTTGGTAGCTTACTGAAGAATAAGTTCACTATGATCAGGAGCTCCAGCATCAGGAGGGAAGGAGCCACATAGGACTGAGCAGGCAGCAAAGAAGCAGGTAGCTGGAGCAAGCTCATACTTAAGGATGACTGGGTGAGGGTACAGCAAGGTGCAGAACTCTGTGCCCCAATAATTCAATGTCCTCACTCAAAAAAGGGTTCACAGTGCTCATTATGCACCTAGCCCAAGTTGAAAGAGGAAACAAGGGAACAGATGGAAATCATATGAGACTTAGCAAAAAAGAAGCTGCATTTACCAGCTGATGTATATGTGTCTGTATTGTATATTTGGAGAGGTATTATAGTTTAAAAAAAAAAAATCCTACAACTCAAAAAAAAAAATCAGGAAATAGGCAATGAACTTGAATAGATATTTCTCCCAAGAAGATATACAAATTGCCAAGAAGCACATGAAAAATATGTTCAATATCACTAATCATCAAGGAAATGCAAATCGAAACCACAAACTATACTATCTCACATGCATTATGATGGCTACTATAAAAAAAAAACAAGAAAATAAATAGAGACTAAAGAGACAATAGAAAAGATCAATGAAACTAAGAGCTGGCTCTTTGAAAAGATAAATAAAATTGAAAAACTTTTAGCTAGACCCACCAAGAATAAAAGAGGACTTGAATAAACAAAATCAGAAATGAAAGAGGAGATTTACAACTGATACCACAAAAATACAAAGGATAATAAGAGACTACTATGAAAAATTATAAGCCAACAAATTTAATAACCTACAAGAAATGGATAAACTCCTAGAAACATACAATCAACCAAGACTGAATCATGAAGAAATATGAAATCTGGACAGATCATTATACTAGTAAGGAGACTGACTCAGTAGTCAAAAACCTCCCAACAAACAAAAGTCCAGGACCAAAAAGTCCAGGCCATTTTACAATTTTAAAGCTTGTAAAATTCACAAGCTTTACTAGTGAATTTTACCAAACATTCAAAAAAAGAATTAATTGCAATCTTTCTCAAACTCTCCCAAAAATAGGACAAATGCTTCTAAACTTATTTTTATAAGGCCAGCATAACTCTGATACCAAAACCAGGCAAGGATTGTAAAAAACAAAACAAAACAAAAAACAAAAACAAAAAAACCACAGAATTACAGGCCAACATCCTTGATGAACACAGATGCAAAAATACTCAACAAAATATCAGCAAACCGAACTCAATAATACATTAAAAGGATAATACACCACAATCAAGTAGGATTTAATCTAGGGATGTGAGGATGGTTCAACATCCACAAATCGATCAACATGATACACCACATTAACAAAATGAAGGGAGAAAACATTATACAATCATCTCGGTAGATGCAGGAAAAGCATTTGACAAAATTTAATATCCTTTTATGATAAAAACTCTCAACAAGGTGAGTATAGAAGGAACATATCTCAACATAACAAAGGCCACATATGACAAGCCCACAGCTAACATCATACTCAATGGTGAAAAGCTGAAAGCTTTTTCTCTAAGATTAGGAAGAAGACAAAGATGCCCACTCTCACCATTCGGCACAGTATTGGAAGTCCTAGCCAGAGCAATTAGGCAAGAAAGAGAAATAAAAGGCATCCTCATTGCAAATGAAGAAGTGAAACTGTCGCTATTTACAAATGACATATTATATAAAGTCCTAAAAACTCCACCAAAAAACTGTTAGAATAAATAAATTCAATAAACTTGCAGGATACAAAATCATATACAAAAATCTGTTGCATTTCTACATACTAATAACAAACTATCAGAAAGAAAAATTAAGAAAGCCATCCTATTTATGATTACATTAAAAATATTAAGATACCTAAGAATAAATTTAACAAGGAGGTGAAAGACCTGTACACTGAAAATTATAAAACATTAATGAAATTGAAGACACAAAAAATGGAAAGATATTCCATGCTCATAAATTGAAAGAATATTATTAAAATATCCATACTACCCAAAGCACTACAGATTCAATGGAATCTCTATCAAAATTACATGCCATTTTTCACAGGAATGAAATAAACAATCCTAAAATTTGTATGGAACCATGAAAGACCACAAATAGCCAAAGCAATCTTAAGAAAGAATAAAACTGGAGGCATTATACTCCCTGATTTCAAATTATATTACAAAGCTACAGTAATTAAAACAGTATGGTGTTAGCATAAAAACAGACACATATTATAACAGAACAGAGACCCCACACATATATGGTCTATTAATTTACAACAAAAGAGCCAAGATTATACAATGGAGAAAGAACAGTCTCTTCAATAAATGGTGCTGGGAAAACTGGAGAGCCAAATGCATAAGAATGAAACTGGACCACTATCTTACGCCATATATAGGAATTAACTCAAAATGGATAAAGACTTAAACATAAGACCTGAAACCATAAAACTCTTAGAAGAAAACATAGGTGGTAAGTTTCTAAGAAAACACAGGTCTTGGTGATGATTTTTTTAATCTGACATTAAAAGCAAAACCAACAAAAGCAAAAACAAACAAGTGGTGCTAAATCAAACTGAAAAGCTTCCGCACAGCAAAGGAAACCATCAAAAAATGAAAAGGCAGCATATCTAATGGGAGAAAATATCTACAAACAATATATCTGATAAGGAGTTAATATCTAAAATGTATAAAGAACTCATACAACTCGACAACTAAAAAACAATCTAATTAAAAAATGAGAAAAACATCTGAATAGACATTTTTCAAAGAAGACATACAGATGGCCAACAGGTGCATGAAGAGATGCTCAACATCACTAATCAGGAAAATACAAATCAAAGCCATGATGAGGTATCACCTCACATGTATTAGAATGGCTATTACCAAAAAAGGCAAGAAATAACAAGTGTTGGCAACAATATGGAGAAAAGGGAACCCTTGTGCACTGTTGGTGGGAATGTAAATTGATAACAGCCACTACGGGAAACACTATGGAGGGTCCTAAAAAAATGAAAAATAGAACTACCATATGACCCAGCAATCCTACTTTTGGGTATTTACCCAAAGGAAATGAAAATACTTATTCAAAAAGATATACCCACCCCATGTTCCCAGCATCATTATTTACAATAGTCACAATACAGAAACAACCTAAGAGTCTATCTATGAATGAATAAAGAACAATGGGCTATTATTTAGCCATAAAAAGAATGAAATCTGGCCATTTGTGACAACATGCACAGACCTCGAGGGCATTATGCTAAGTGAAATAAGTAGGGAGAAAACAAATACTGGATGACCTGACTTACATGTGGAATTTAAAAACAAAAACAAAAAACCAAGCTCACAGATACAGAGAACAGACTGGTGGCTGCCAAAGGTAAGAGTGAGGGGTTGGAAGAAATGGAGGAAAGGGGTCAAAAGGTACAAACTTCCAGTTATAAAATAAATAAGTTGTGGAGATATAATATACACCATGGTGACTGCAGTTAATACTACTGTATCACATATTTGAAAGCTGCTAAGAGAGTAGATCTTAAAAGTTCTCATCACGAGAAAAAAATCTGTAACTATGCAAGGTGACGAATTTTAACAAGATTATTGTGGTAATCATTTTGCAATGTGTATAAATATCAAATCATTTATGTTGTACATCTGAAACTAATATGATGTTAAATGTCAATTCTACCTCAATTAAAAAAAAAAGAAAATAAGCATTAATGAGGATGTGGAGAAACTGGAACCCCTGTGTACTGCTAGTGGGAGTATTAAATGGTGCAGCCAACTATGGAAAAATAAACGTCAGTTCCTCAAAAAATTAAAAATAGAATTACCAAATGAGTCAACAATCCAACTTCTGAGCATATACCCAAAAGAACTGAAAGCAGGGTCTCAAGGAGATATCTGTATACCTATGTTTATAGCAGCATTATTCATAATAGGCAAAAGGTGGAAAGAACCCCAGTGTCCATCGATAGATGCCTAAAGAAAAGTGGTATATACATACAATGGAATTTTACTCAGCCTTAAAAAAGGAAAGAAATTCTGACACATACCACAACTAGATGAACCTTGAGGACATTATGCTACCTGAAATAAGCCAATCACAAAAGGACAAATATTGTATGATTTCACTTATATGATGTACCTAGAGTAGTCACATACATAGACACATAAAGTAGAATGGTTGCTGCCAGGGCCTGGGCCTGGGCCGGTGGGGGGATTGGGAGTTATTGTTTAATGGGTACAGAGTTTCAGTTTGGCAAAATTAAAAGAATTCTCAAGATGATGAATGCACAACAATGTGAATGTACTTAATACCGCTGAACTATATACTTAAAAATGGTTAAGATAATAAGTTGTATGTTACATATATTTTATGACAATTAAAAACAAATTTTAAAAGCCCAAAATAGCCAAGGGAGAATTTGTTGAAGATGTCAAGACTAGAAAGGAGAAGCCAGTTGAGCCCAAGTCCAAGGTCTCCTCATCTTCTTGCTGTACCAACTCTCTGAAAGAAATGACATTTAGAAGGACCAATGGTGGGTCTGCACGGAGCCTTCTGGCAGTGATGTCCTCACTTGAATGCATGTGTTAACTGAACAAGCAAAATGGAAACCTATTACACGAAGCTACAGTTTAACCTGCAGCACTGAGTTCCCATGAACCTCATAAAAAGCAGCAATCAGAGAACTTTGAAATTTAAGGGAAATTAAGTTTAAATAGCTGCCCAGGTCCAAGCAGAAAGCCCAAAGCTTTCTTGACCTGTTTGGATTTCTACAAAACATGTCACAGAGGGAGCTGTTACTGGGCCCTAGCCATCAGTTTCCCTGAAAGAAATAATCTTGTTTTTGTTTTTGTTTTGTAGCTTCCACAAAAATGTGATACTACAAATATAGCACATTTAAATCCATGCCAACAAGTTGATTCTCATACTAAAACAGAAGTGGTTAAAGCTTTCCATGGCTGTCCTGTCCCTAACTTTTATGGGAAAAATTCTAAAAATATATCACAACTCAGTATGAGGGGAGAGGGTGCAATTGAAATGTATTATAATCCAAATGTGTTTGTTTTTCTGCATGTTGGTTCCTGTGAAACCCAACAAGTACTATGAATAAATTGTATGAACTGACAAATTTTTTCTTTAATTTAGGGGGTAAAATGTTTTTTAAAATATTCATTCTTATTTTTATCATGCACAATGTATATAATTTTAAAAATCAAACACTTCTACAATAAAGGTTGATTCAGTAAGAAATGAATATTTTAAAAATGTATTATATCCACATAACTATAAAAAGAAAAACCATCTCAACAGATTCAGAAAAAACATTCAACAAAATTCAACACCTATTCATGATTGAAAACTCTCAGCAAACTATAACAAGAGAATTTTCTCAATCTGATAAAGGGCATCTATAAAACCCTACAGCTAACATTATACATACTGGTGAAAAGACTGAATGCTTTTCCCCTAAGATCAGGAAAAAGGCAAAGATGTCAACTCTCACCATTTCTATTCAACATTGTAAAAGATGTCCTAGCCACTATATTCTGGGGGAAATTATAGGGGTGTGTACAGATTGGAAAGTAAGAATCCAAAAGTATCTAATTTCAAACAACATTATCATCTACGTAGAAAATCCTAAAAAACCCACCAAAAAAGCTGTAGAACTAATAAATGAGTTTAGCAATATCATAGGATACAAGGTCAACATGAAAAAAAATCAATTGTGTTTCTACACACAAGCAACAAACTATTAGATGTTTTATAAAGCTCTCTTTACAGTAACATAAAAACTCTTTAAGTATTTGTGGGTAAATTTAGCTAAATATTTGCAAGGCCTATTGTGAGAATTATAAAACACAGCTGAAAGTATATAAATAAATGGAATAAATAAAAGATGTAAATAAATGCAGAGTTACAACATGTTCATGAATGAGAAGACTCAAAGTTAATTCTCCCCAAAATGATTTATAGATTCAAAGCAATCCCAATCAAAACTGCAGTGGGCTTTTTTTTTTTTCGGTAGGAAAGCTATATAAATTCTAAAATTTATATGGAAACGCGAATGACCTAGAATAGTCACAAAAACTTTGAAAAATAACAGTTGATGGAATTATGCTACCAATTTCAAAAATTACAACAAAGCTAAAGTAATCAAGACAATGTGTTACTGGACTAAGGGTAGACATATAGGTCAAAAGAACAGAAAAGGGGGTCCAGAAATAGACCCACAACATACATAGCAAACTGATTTTCAACAAAGATGCCAAGGTAATTCAATGAGGAAAAGCTAGCTTTTCAATAAATGGTGCTGGAACAATTGTTATCTACATGCAAAAAAAAAAAATTAACCCAGACCCTTAACTCTAACCATATAT
This sequence comes from Pteropus medius, assembly GCF_902729225.1. Taxonomy (NCBI): domain Eukaryota; kingdom Metazoa; phylum Chordata; class Mammalia; order Chiroptera; family Pteropodidae; genus Pteropus; species Pteropus medius. The sequence continues at coordinate 3,851,670 of NW_024354911.1, forward strand.
TAAAAATTAACTCAGTGGTTCCAGAAGTAGATTCCTGAGATCCATGATTATACTCCACATTTCAATACCACATTGCTTTAACTGAGGAGAAGGGATGCTATACAAAATAATAATAATAAATATTAATATTATTAAATAATACTAAAAATTCATAATGGACCATAAGCCTAAATACAAGAGCTAAGACTATAAAAATTCTAGAAGAAAACAGAAAAATATCATTACAATCTTAGAGTAGACAAAAATTCCTTAAATAGCATATAAAAAGCATGAACCATAAGAAAAAAATTGGACTTCATTAAAATATTAGGATTCTACTCTTCAAAAAACACTATTAAGAAATGAAAAGGCAAGCCACAGAGTGGAAAAAAATATCTACAGAAGAGCTGTCATCAGAATAAGAATGCTCATAATTCAAATATAAAAAGACAAACAACTCGATTAAAAATTGTTAAAAGATATGAACAGATACTATACCAATAAGATATTTTACAAATGGCAAATAAATACACAAAAAGATGTTCAATATCCTTAGTCATTAAGAGAACGCAAATTAAAACCATCATGAGATACTACTACACAACCACTAAAACAGTTAAACTTAAAAAAGACTGACAATACCAAGTGTTGGTGAGGATGTGGAACAACTGGAACCCTCATCATTGTTTGTGGGAATGCAACTTTGGAAAACAGTTTTGCAGTTTCTTATAAAGTTAAACACAGATGTACCATATGACTCAGCAATAGCTCCTCTCTTGGGAATTTGCCAAAAAATATGAAAAGATATGTTCACACAAAGGCTTATATACAAATGTTTACACCAACAACATTCATGATAGCCAAAAGTGTAAACAACCCAAATGTCAATCAAAAGTTGAATGGATAAGCAAATTAGGTTTCTCTATATAATGGAATACTATTCAGTAATGAAACAGAATTAAAAATTTAGATGAATCTCACAAGCATTACACTAAGTGGAAGAAGCCAGACACAAAAGACTGCATACTATATGGTTTCATATATATGAAATTCTAGAAAAGGCAAAACTATGATGACAGGGAAGGTAAGTGCTTTTGCTAGGTTCCAGGGCAGAGGGGACTGACTGCAAAGGGGCACAAGGAAACTTTTTGGGTTAACTGAAATGTTCATATCATGATCGTGGTGGTGGTTATACAACTATACACATCAAATTGAACACATCAAATTGAACACTTAAAATTAGTGAATGTTATTTTATGTAAATATTTAAAAAGAGTTTAAAGATTTACTGAATGTCTAAGTTATATGTATATGCAACCTGCTCCAAATTGTAGAGTTATCCTTATATTTCTCAGCAATGGGTGTCTTGTAATTTGATAAACTTAGTTTTATAGCTCCAGTGCAAAAATCATTCCATGAATTTATACAAAGAAAGCTCTATCATTTTGTAACAACATTCGCCACTGGTGCAAACATGGAGCAGAGACAAAGCACAGGGTGGACCCCTGTTGTCTGAGGAAGCCAAACTGCATTAATGTCACCATTCGGCGAAGACCTGCAATATTGACAGGGAGATCTAGCTGTGTGCTAGACATCCTTCAGTCCACCATCTGGAATAGTATTCATTCAAAGCTGAAGAAGAAATGTTATGTCTTGCAACTGATAAAAGCTCTAATGATGGCAGATAAAGCAAAACAGTATAACTAGTGCTTCAGTTTTAAAAGCCACAAGGAACACAAAGATGACTTTGCAGGTCACCTCACATTCAAGGATAAGGCTGTATTTCACTTAAACGAAGAGATGAGTGGTCACAGTGTACAACTGGGGGGTGCTGCCATCATTTTATAGTAGAATATGCAAAGAATTCATTTAAAAAATCATGTCTTTTAAATACATTTGACTGACCTATTTGCTTATTGCTGTTTCTCCCTACTACAATGATGTATGATGATACTACACAATGACAGGGATTTTTGTCTTTGCTGTTCACTACTATATCCCTAGCTTGTAGAACAATGCCTAGCATATAGTAATTGCTTAGTAAATATTTGTTAAATTAATAACTTATGCCTATGTAGATATTCAGCAAATATTTGTAGAAATTTATGTCTACATAGATATTATTCACAGCTAAATGTTGTAATAACTTTCTTCTATAATTTCTTTGACTGGAAGTTAATAACTGTCTTGTTTCCTCATTCATTTTGTTTCTAAATACAAATTCAAACAAACTTTCAAACAAAATTATTTTCTCCTTTATATATTTCTTCATTCCAAAAATTTCCTACAGTATGTGTGTGTATTTAGAATAAAGAATAAATGCATCTTTATAAAATTCGAGTTCTATAGAGGGCTATACCAATAAAGCATGCTTCAAGTTTTCTTTTAGCTATTTCTTCAAATCTATCCTTCTATAACTGCTCTTTACCCTGTCTGGAAAATCCTCCACACATTTCTCTATAAACCTAACCTATTTTCAACCCAATCTCCCCAATTAAGAATCCTTTATAATACTGGTTAATAATCCTTTGATCAATTTTGACTCCCAACAAAACCCTAAACCCCTTTAGGACAAGCAATATTCAGTATGTATTTTTATTTCCCTCTGTTATAGAACATTGAATAAATGCTTGTTTGGATTTCATTGAGAATGAAGAAGTTTGAAGATCCAAAAATTAATGTAAAGCTACGAAGATAAAGAAATATATTTGCATATTAAACTATTGCATAAAACCTACCAGTAGTGTCTGTCCTTGCGAAATAAAGAAATGACCTGATATAACTATGGTGAGAACAAGATGTCCAGATTCTTCATTGGAGTCAAAAACCTTGAGAGAGAAGAGAGAGAAATCTGTATAAGACAATACATTTCTGTAATACTAATAAACTTATAATACTGATAACCAAATTATCTTCTCACATTGATCTTCCTACCCTGAATGTCCCCTTTCTTCTCATTCAATCTGTAATCATTCCCTTACAGTTTCAAGTTTGGTTTTTTCATATTTCTGAATTTTTCATATTTCTAATTTTAAATTAAATATATCGAGGTGACATTAGTTAATAAAATCATATAGGTTTCAAGTAAATAATTCAATAATATATTATATATATATAATATGTGTATTGCATTGTATGTTCACCACCCAAAATAAATTTCCTTCCATCACCATATATTTGACCCCCTTTACCCTTATCTACCTCCCTCTCTTCCCACTTTCTCTCTGGTAACCACTAAACTGTTGTCCGTGTCCATGAGTCTCTCTCTGTCTTGTTCGTTTGTTGCTTTCAGTTTTATATTCCACATATAAGTGAAATCATATGGTTTTCAACTTCTGACTTTTTTCGCTTAGCATGGTTATCTCAAGGTCCATCCATGTTGTTGTAAACGGCAGTTTATCCTCATATAAGGGCTAACAGTCAGGCTTTTTAAAAATGTAACTAAAACCAATATTTTGAAACAGAAAGAATACTAGATTGAGAATCAAGAGATGGGCTTGAACCAACCACTTTTCAGTTACCTTTTAATAAATCATTAACCATCTCAGCCTCAATTTCCTTTCTGCAAAATGGGGATAATGCCTTACCAGGGTGCTGTGAGACTTCAGAGTCCCAGTTTCTTCAGCCACATAATCATATTTCATAACCCCTCAAAACCTGGTACTTTCCTTTGGATGAGCTTTAATTTGTCAACGTTACTCTTAAAATATGGTGCCCCAAATTGACCATAATACTCTTGGTGTGGTCTAATTATCTCCTATTACTTATAGCCTATAATGACATTAACCTTTTGAGTGGTAGTGCCATTCAAGAGTGATCTCAGATCAATCGAACCTCCTGAAACTTCATTACCTATGTTGGTAAATCATACTTTCACTTTCTTCATCTGAACTTAAATGTGAGATCTTACATTTATCCCCATTATATTTTATCTCGTTAGATTTGGTTTATAGTTGTAGTGGGGGAGTTGAGGCAATGAAATCAAAATGTCAGGGAAGACATGACTGATAGGTACATGAGAGGGAGTCTTAAGTTTGGGTCTTAAGAGGTTACACTGCATAGGTGGCTTTAATATCGTTAACAAACATCCTGTATAAATAAGAAATTATAGACTCACCTTAATGCTCAAAGCTCAAAATAACACACACCTTACTCAAGTATATTTTATAAGGTTACTGCATCCTACTGAGAAATAATGTTGTATCTTATAGTTTCGTATGTGAGGTTCGTAGCTTTAATGTCATAAACTCAAGATTTCCTACTGAGTTTTCTCTAATTCACTTTAAATTCCATACTTAAAGATCATATAATATTTTAGATGTCAAGGGGTTGGTATGCTAAGCCCTGCACTATTTCCTGCTGTGGTTGTTATTCTGCCTCTTTCCCAGTATTAGGAACTCAGTTATTTGTATGACACAATCCCCACCATAGTTTAAATGCATTATCTTGTACGTTTCATGCCCACTTAAAACCACAAGTATAGAGAGCTAAGAATTAGAGTCTGATCAACGATTTCTTTGGGAGGCAATATGTTAACATGATAGTTTAACTTTTCCTTTTTTGAATTGTAACGTGTATCCTGAAAAGTATCCAACACTTAAATGTACAGCTCAATGAATGATGATAAAGCAAATATATAATCACCACCCAGGTGACGAAGCAAAACATTACCAACTTTCCAAAAAGTACCCTAGTGCTGTCTCCCAATACTTACGTGCTCCCAATCCTTCTAAGATAACCTCCCATCGTGACTTCTAACACCACTGTTTAGTTTTATTTATATGAATGGAATCAAATGGAAAGAATTCTTTTATATCTAGTTTCATCGATGCTGTTGTAAGTGAGTGAGTGAGTTCATTTTCATAACTATAGAATACCATTTTCCAGTTTAGGTCTAACACAAACAATGCTGTTATGAACATTCTTATATGTGTCTCTTGCAGGGCAGAAACACTGCATTTTTCAAGCTGTAACTAATGACTTTCAACAGAGTCCCAGTAGACCTCTCCCCTGCCTTCTAAACTGTTACATCTAATTGGCCACTCACCATCTCCACTTAAAGATCTAACAGTCATCTCAAAATTAACAGCCCCTAACTTGGAAGTACAAACCTTATCATTCATTCATCCATTCATTCATCATTTACAAAGTGTCTGGCAAGTGAATTCTGTTGCCTATCACCAGGAATAGAAGTCCAAACACTTTTCCCACTTCATCTTGGTACTGGAGTCACCAGGGAAAATACAACACAGTCGAGCACTGGATGGAAGAGCACTTTACTCACACAGAGAAGAAACTAATCAAGATCAGCATGATTAGTGGGGTGGTTCCCCTGGGGTCAGAAGGTCCCTCTCAGCAGCCATGCAGGGCAGCTGGCCTGTACTCATCCCTCTCGTGCTACAGTAGAAAGATCCTGTCCCCTTCCCTCAGACAACAACCACAGCAGTGGGGTTGGTCAGGTGTTATATGATGGTTAAGCAGAACAAAGGAGCACAGGTTGTGAAGACTCTATCACTTGGTAAGAAAGTATTCCAGCCCCAAGGCCAAGAGGCGATCGAAAAACTGCACGCACAACTGCCTTTCCCAACACAAAGCACCCACTATGTGACAGGCTGTTATTGGCATTTGACTCCCACAGTTTACCCATCTCAGGATATAATTCAATGCTTATTTTTCCTTTGGTCAAAAGTATGGAAACATTTTTGAATCCTCTCCTTTTCTCATACCCATATGCAATCTATCAGCCAATCCTTCATGTCTACCTTCAAAATATTCAGAACCTAACCACTTCTCACAGGTCTGGTCTGAGTTATCACCATCTCTAGTTAGATTATTATAATAACCTCCTAAGTGTTTTTCCTAGTTCTGTTCTTCCTCCTCTTCTCTAACAGTTTATGTTCAATCCAGTAGCCAGAGTGATCCTTTCAAAACTTAAGTCAGATCATATCATTTCCAGCTCACAGCCCTGCAGCAGCTTTCCATCTCATTCAGAGACTCGTGCAAAATGCTCCACAATCTAGCCTTTCATTGCCTTTCTGCTCCAACCACACTGACTTCCTTGCTGCTTCCTGAACTCACTAGGCCCATTCATGATTATAAACCTCTGGGCTTTTACAATTGCTATTCTATCTGAAATTCTCTTCTATATCCACATGACTTGCTCCATCTTCTTCAGATTTTTTCTTTTTCTTTTTTAATTTTTTTTTATTATTAGTTTCAAGTATACAGTACATTGATTAGACATTTATATAGTTTATGAAATGATACCTCTATGCTTCAGGTCTTTTCTTAAATGTCATCTTTTCAGGTAACACCTTTCCTGACCATCCTACTGAAAAATGCCTCCAACTCCCCCATTACTCAAAGCAGATCGATTCTATTATTCCTTTCTCCAGCTTTGTTTTTCTCCATAGTTCTTACTTTTGTTGCTTTATATTTACTTGTTATCTGTCTGCCTATCTTCTTTAAAAGATAATTGATAAATGGGATTATAAACAATGCTCAATCCTCCCCCCCCCTCAAAAAAAAGGCAGAATAAGAATAAAAATGGAACAAAGAACAGATAGGACAAATACAGAACCAAAAACAAGATTATAGACTTACACTCAACCCTATCAATGATCACCTTAAATGTAAATGGCTTAAACACCCCAATGAAAGGCAATCTGACACTGGGATAAAAACAAGACAAAACTATATGCTGCCTACAAGAAACACACTTTAAATATAAAAACATGAACAAGTTAAAAACAAAAGGGTTTGGAAAACATATGCTAACACTGGTCAAAAGGAAGCTGGAGTAGCTATATTAATATTTGACAAGAATATCAAAAGGCATAAAGAAGGTCATTTAATAATAATAAAGAGATCAATTAAGAGACATAATCTTAAACATTTATGTCCCCAATAACAGAGCTTAAAAATATATGAAGCAATAACTGATAGAACTGTAAGGAGAAATAGACAAATCTACAATTATAGTCAGAGATTTCAATACTCCTCTCTCAATAATTGACAGAACAAGTACATAGAAAGCCAGCAAGTACAGTAGTCTTGAATAATGTTGTCAACCAATATGACCTGACTGACATGTTATAGACTACTCTCCCCTATACCAGCAAAACACACATTCTTCTCAAGTGTACCCACAGCATTTACCATGACAGACCAAATTCTGGGCAACAAAACAAGGCTTAGTCAATTTAAAAGTACATTCTTTGAGCACAAATTAAATTAGAAATCAATAACAGTAAGTTCTCTGAAAAAATCCCTCAATATTTTGAGACTAATACACTTCTTAATAACACATGGGTAAATAAGAAATTGGAAAGGTTACAGGATACAAGATCAAGAAATGAAAACTAAATTTACACAAACTAGTAAAGAACTAGAATTTGAAATTTTAAAAATATCAAAATTTACAAAAGCATCAAAAAACATGAAATTCTTAGGGATAAATATGACAAAAGAAGTTAAAGATCTGCACACTGAAAAATGACAGAAATTTAAGTGCACATAAATATATGGAGAGATACTTTGTGCATGGATAGGAAGATTTAATATTGTTAAGATGCTGAAGTAGGCAGAATAATGATCCCCCAAAGATGCCCATGTTCTAATCCCTGGAACCTGTGAATATGCTATCTTACATGGCAAAGGTGACTTTGCAGATGTCATTAAGTTAAGGATCATGAGATGGGGAGCATACCCTGGATTATCCAGGTGGGCTCAATGAAATCACAAGTATCCTCATAAGGGAAAGAGAATGAGGCAGAAGAGCCAGAGTGAGAAAAGGAAATGTGACTGCTGGCTTTGAAGATGGAAGGGTGGTACAAGGCAAGGATTTCAGGCAGCCTCTAGGGCTGGAACAGGCAAAGAAACAGATTCTTCCCTAGAGCCTCCAAAAGGAGTGCAGCCCTGCTGACACCTTGATTTTAGCCCCATAAGGTCTACTTCAGAATTTTGACCTCCGGAACTGTAAACTAATCAGTTTGGGTTATTTTAAGCCACTAAGTTTGTGGCAATTTGTTATAGCAGTAATAATCAAATACTAAATTCTTTTGTAGAAATTAGTAAGATGATTCTAAAATTCATGTGGAAATGCAAAGAAAAGAGACCATATACAAAGTATTTAAGTCAGTTAACATTAACAAAGTACCTACTATATACTGATCTCTCATAAATAAAAAGGAACGTCCCTGACCTTGAGCTTCATTTATTCATTTGTTCATTCAACAAATATCTACTGAGCACTTAACCAACTAGACACCAAGTATTTTTCTAGATGGGATACATAGTTGAACAAAACATTAGCTCCCCTCATGGAGCTAATGTGAAATGGGATGCAGGACAATGGCACAAACAACAATTAACAATAAATATAAGTAGTGGGATGGTGAGAGTCATCGACCCTGGTGCAGCAATAAAGGAATGCTTTGCCAAGAATTTATAGACAAACTACTGAATGCGAGAAGATATTTTCAAGTGATATATCCAAGAAGGGTTTAATAATCCAAAATATATAAGAAACTCATACAATTCAACATAAAAAAATCCAATTAAAATATGGGCAGAGGACCTGAATAGACATTTTTCCAAAGAAGACATACAGGTGGCCATGAGACACATGAGACACATAAGAAAATGCTCAACATCACTAATCATCAGGAAAATACAAATTAAAATCACCTCACACCTGTCAGAATGGCTATCACCAATAAATCAACAATCGACAAGTATTGGTAAGGACGCAGAAAAAAGATTCCTCCTGCACTGTTGGTAGGATTGTAAATTGGTACTGCCATTATGGAAAATAGTGTGAAGTTTCCTCAAAAAATTAAAAATAAAACTACCACATGACCCAGTGATTCTAGTTCTCGGTATTTATCCAAAGAAAATGACAATACTAATTAGAAAAGATATATGCACCTCTATGTTCATTGCAGCATTTTTCAGAATAACCAAGACATGGAAGCAATCTAAGTTTCCACCGATAAAGGAATGAATAAAGATATGGTACATATATATATACACAATGAAATATATCCATCATAAAAAAGAATGAAATCTTACTACTTGTGACAACATGGATGGACCGAGAGGATATTATACTAAGTGAAATATTCATTCAAAGACAAATACCACATGATTTCACTTTTCTGTGGAATCTAAACACAAAAAACAAAAAACCCAAACAAATAAAACAACAGAAACAGACTCATAGACAGAGAGAACAAACTGATGCTTGCCAGAGGGGAGGGAGGTAGGGGGATAGGTGAAAAGGGTAAAGAGAAATAAAAGATACAAACCTCTAATTATAAAAAATAAAATAAAATAAGTTACAGGGATGTAATGTATAGCATAGGGAAAATAGTCAATATTATCGTAGTAATTTTGTATGGTGATAGATTTAGTATCACATTGTAAGGAAAAGAGTTGAGTCACTATGTTGTATACTTAAAACTAATATAATATTGTATGTCAACTATAAGAGATAAATTATAGACAATAGTCAAATTGACTAAAAAACAGCTTTTTATTACCACCATATGCCAACAATTCTAATCAATGTCGCTAATAAAATACTCCTCTCTGAAAAAAATCTTTTGTGGTCTAAGCTAAGTTCTAAACAATTGCTACAGTTATTGCTGAGTTAAAATAATACATGTAAGCTGCAAATTTTCAGATTTATTATTTATTCTTTAATAAATTGTTTTTCACATAGACATTCATTTGACAAATGCCCAGTTATAAAGCTGGCCTGCATACATGCAGACTACCACATGCACTGGTTTCAAGAGTAGATCACGATGCTTTGATATACTACAAGATTGCTTAATGCAGAGTTCTCATCTCTAATCCTTTCTTAGTATGCAGTGCACTTCAACCCTGTGGTACTACTTCTTCTGCATTTAAAACATTGATCCAAAATAAATCATGACAGAACAGAGATTTTGAAGATGAAGAAACAGAACTTAAGTTACTCCAATGCCGTCATTTTATGGGAGCTTTGGTATCTACATTTGTTTAAAATTTTTAAACAGAGTGCAAGCACCAAGATGGAACATTTTTGTTTGGTATGTGTAAATTTTAGTTTACACTCAAAATATTTTACTATATTTGAATAATACCTTTAACATTGAAATTTATTCTTTTTAAACTGTTAAATATTTCCAAACTAAAAAACAAAAAAAAAAGAGAATAAAATACATCACCAATTTTATCGCTAGTTGCCTAAACTGCTTTATCTTTGGAGATTTTCAGTTTTTTAATCACTTATTAGTTAACGGGTAATTAGTTATATAAAATATCAGCCTGTAACTAAAGAATCAAAGTTCAGTTAACTAGATATAAACACAATTGGCTAAATAGCTGTGCTTTTTTCCTGCCTTATACTATAATGTTTATATTCTTTTTCCTATTTATTTTACTGCCATGATTATAATAATGAAGCTCAATGAAATAATTTTCACTGTCTGCATAAGTGAATAATTTCACTTATAAAATTTTCATGAAAATAATTTCATCATTTAGGGGAGAAAGGTTAAAAAAGTAGTTAAAAAATATCCATTCCCGCTGTCATGTTCTAGACACACTGCTGAACATAATAAGTAAATTACCAAGTATGTAAGAAAGAAGCTAGGGATAAAAAGCAGGATAAGGGGAATGGGAGTATAAAGACAAGGCATGAAAGGAGAAAGGAGGCCCATATAAATAGGATAGTCAGGGTAGGCATCGCTGAGGTGAGGCTTGAGCAAAGCCCTGAAGGTGTGAGATGATTAACAAGATATCCAGGAATACCATACTTATTATTTTTTCAGATATTTGTTGCAATGCTTCATCTAAAAGGTCTTATTAGTATGCTCATACAGTTTGAAAATGTTTAATATAAGACTTCCAAAGGGTTCAGAAAAAAATGGTAATTTGATTGTATCTCTGTAGTCTTGCCTTCCCAAATTCAATCCAAATACCAATTACCTTTCCTTGAGCAGTTACTAAAATCAGCAACCAAGTGGGCCAGAAGGGTTGAGGTCTCAGGATGCAGATAAAAAGAGCTGGATATTTTCCCCTGTAGGAGAAAGGAGGCCCAAGCCTGAGCAAGGAGCCCTAGGGCAAAATTAGAAATGCCCCAGTTCTTGGGAGAGAGCCTAGCCCATAGAATTTGGTGGACCCCCAAGAAGAGCAGTATCAGCCTGTGTCGTCTGAAATCCCTACTGGTCTCCCAGCCTCCAAGAGGTTACAATGGAGCTAGACAATTTACTTATATGAGTCCTTCCTACTCCTCTACAGAAGGCCCAGAAGGCTGGGGCTCATGCACCTTCTGTCACTTAAGGTATATATCCACTGTGTACTTGCGCCCCAAGGGTAAAAAGAGGTATAAGTTAGACAAAGAAAAATAACTACACGCCAAACAGGCTAAAAGCAATGAAAAAGAAAGAGAAAACCCAGAACAGGTAGCTCCTAATGGAACAGAACTATTGGAGAACAATAGCTTAAACCAAAAAAAATTATTATTATTATTATTAAAAATACATAAGAAAAGTCCTGGAGCTAAAAATATGCTTTATAAATATAAAACTTCAATAGCTTAATTAAAGAATTAGATGGATACTTGTGAGGCCAAATTAATGCTCTGAAAGATCAGGCAGGAGAAATAGTCAGAAACAGAGCAAAACTACAAATCATACGTGCAAGATAATATGAAGCAAAGATTCCAATCCATGAGATCGAATTAATGATAGAAGCTAAACTGGAGGTGGGAAACAGACTGAGGAAATGCAATGATTAAACAAATAATAGAAGAACTGTCCTACAACTGCAAAAAAGACATGAGACAGAAGATAGAAAAGGTTCAAGCTCCAGCTACTGATGGTGGGGGAGCGGCGGAATCAACAACTAGACACATCCTGATAAAGTTTCTAAATTAGAAGTATAGAGGAAGGTCTTAAAAGCTTCTAGTCTTTTTAAAAGGCTCTGTCCAATACTAGAGGATTCTAGAGAACTAACTCATTTTTTAAAAAAGTGGTAAATAAAGTAAAAGTATCAAGCATTTGTCCCATCTCTCCTATACAAACTGACCACTAAGTAAACTAGTAAATATGAGGTTTTTCTTTACTTCTTCTATAAAGAATATAAAATATTTTTATATTCCAGTCAATAATTGAAGGAAAATGATAAAATTAGGATATCAACATTTTGCAGCTCCTAATTAGCTAATGGCTCTAGACATTGTGCATCAATAGCTGCAACATCACAAAGAAACAGGCATTACATACTTCCAATGGGAAGAAACCAAAACGTCTATTAAGTAGCATTGCCAAGAAAAATCCAACCTGAACTCGATCGAGGCTCTAGATTCAACTATCAATTAACAAGAAATACAGAAGACAAAAGATCACATTAAAGGCACTATAGGGATGGAGTCAGCAAAATCCATACTGTCAGAAACCATTGGACTCTGTTACTTCAACAAATAAATTTCAAGGAAGTGAAAGAGTTTGGTCAGGGAAACATATGGAGGAAAACCTAAAGATTAAAAGATATACCAATCAATTACAATGTATGGTCCTATTTAAAAGAGTTATGGTACTGCGCTGGATGAGGGGCGGATGGAAGCGTGCAGTCTCAGTTTGGCTGGGGGCCAGGACCTTTGGAAGACCATGGGGAACCTGCTTTCCGGGCTTCTGGAGGTAGAGGAGGAAGAAGAGTTCTACCAGACAACTTATGGAGGTTTCACAGAGGAATCAGGACATAAAAAGTATCAAAGGAACCAGTCAGACACAGAGGAGGAGGTGGACTCTTACTTTAACATGGATGAAGGGGATAAACCATTCAGTGATGGAGAAGCAGAAGAGCCAAGAAAGAAGCACCGAATAGTCATCAAAGCCTGTAAGGAGCCTCTCAAGAGGTTGAGCACCCCAGCTGGTAGCTCTCAGAAGGCCTGAGAAGAGTAGGCACTGCTACTGCTAGAACTACAGGATGATGGCTGACAGTCGAAAGTCCATGTGTCAATCTATAGCTGAACACACATGACAAACATTCCTTCAGGTACAGGAGAGGTAGGGCCAGTCACAGCAGTAAAAGGGAGCCCACAGCGAGTGGCCCCTGACCCAGGAGGAGCTGCTCAGGGAGGCCAAGATCACAGAAGAATTCAACTTACGTTCTCTGGAGACTTAGGAGCGGCTCAAGGCCAACAGAAAGCGGGTTTACAAGAAGTAGAAGTCCTTTGGGCCCATAATTACCTACCACTCAGTGACAGTGCCACTGGTTGGAGAGCCAGGCCCTAAAGAAGAGAACGTTGATGTGGAAGGGCTCAAGCCTGCTCCCATAGTTTCTGCATCGGCTCCCAGTGCCGGGACTGGACCTGTCAATCCTCCTGCTTGCTGTTCACTGTACTTTAATCATTTTCAGTGATGATGCAACATTAAAGGAATGACTTCCCCAAGGGAAGCCCCCAAAGGTCCTTGTTTGGGACATATGCCCAATGACCCATCACCCCGACCTATACCGGGGCCCTGTGACAGACATACCCTATGCCACTACTCTGTGAGGCCTATAAAAAGTACATCACTGCCCATGACTGCTGACAACCACCTGGGCCCTGGGCCCTGGCCCACCACCTCATCAGCCCCTCCCTGGCTCTGGGCCAGGAGCCTTGCACCAGAAAATTGTCATAAATGAGTGTCTAATCCTTAGAAACCTCTTTCCAGCCCTGATGTGGGGCTCTCAGTGTTCCCCTTTCTCTCCCTGCTTCTCCCTTTGTCATCTCTAGGTTTTGCCTAGCCTTTTTCTGTATTTCTTTCACCAACTCCCCGCCTAGCTCCTACTGATTTTGTTTGGGATTTTTAATCTAATAAAACAGAAATATCCTAAATAAATAAATGAACAAATGAATGGATAAATAAAAAATAATAAGTGTCATGGCACTTATAAGACTTAGAAATCTGAGCACTATTTGATAATAGTAAGGAATTGTTATTTTTTCAGGTAAAATGTTATTGTAATTATTTTCTAAAAGTTCTTATCTTTTAGAGACAATTAAAATAATTGATGAAATGGTAGAATGTCTGAAATTTGCTTCAAAATAACATGATGGACATGGATAGGATATAAATGAAACCAAACTAGCCATGAGTTGATAATTGTTGAAGCTAGTAATACGTACATGAGGGCTTACTATACTATTATGTCTACTTTTAATTATGCTTGAATTTCTTTATAATAAAAGTTCTACAAGATGCATCCATCCATGTTCTTTGTTGGCTAGGTAGAGCAAGGTTAAGGAAAGCATTCAGCTTCCTACAAAGAACAAGATTATTATTTGTAATTTCCTAACTTTACAGAGAAATTTCAATATCATAATGCCTACCATAATACAGGAACTAAGAAAAAATTACTTATTTCTGGCTCTTGGGAATATTTTTAATGACTCAATATAGCTTTTAATTGGAATGTCCACATTAGCACAATATGAAAAGCTCAAAGAAAAATGTTATCTCTAATGACCAAGTCATCACAGAAAAAGATATTAATTTTAAGGTGTCAGAGAGAACATAAATCATGTTCATATCTTCTTTCCAGTTGCTAACTAAGTGTGGCTTAAGATTTAGGTCATCAAAACAATATGTATAAAAACAGACATGTAGACCAATGGAACAGAATAGAGAACCCAGAAATAAAACCATGCATGTACAGTTAACTAATATTTCACAAAGGAGCTAAGAATACTCAATGGAGAAAAGACCATCTCTTCAATAAATGGTACTGGGGAGAGTGACATCAGATACATGGTGGAGTGAGGGACATACCCAGATCTCTCCCCTTGAAACAACAATAAGCTAAACATCTAAAACACAACAAAAAACCCCCAAACTGCACACCAGCACTACTGAGCATGGGATCTGTGAATAAGAGCTACCACAGGTCAGAACCCCAGGAGCTGGGTGATAGACTGGGAGAAACAAAGAAGCTGCCTCTTGCTGGAGCTCCCTGTAGGAGGAGGGGGAGGGGAGAAGGTGCTGCAAGTTCCCTGAACAGCCCTGCCTGGGAGAGCTATGAGCACCATGCAGCCCGTGGCAGTGCCTAGGCAACAGGGCAGAAAGCAGAGACGTGGGGATGGCAGAGAAGCAGAGATGGCAGAGAAACAACAGTTGATTATTACCAGCCATGGCTGCAAAATGTAAGGCTGAGCCACAGCCTCTAATCCCCCAAGCCAGAGGTCCCATCCTCCCATATCCTCCGAGACTGAACAATGCACAGCCCCAGGGGAATCTGAGCAAATGCTACAGAAACTGTCGCTAACACTGACAGGGACTGAGACTGAGGGTAGTGAGCATGATTAAATATCTATAAGAAAAAAAAGGCATTATTGAGACTTTATATGAAGATCCAAGAGACTTAGACGCCACCTACTGGAAGCCAAAAGAAAAATGCCTTCTTTACAACAGGTTAGAGAGACCTTTATATAATAAATCTTCTTTCTGGGAAAAAAAAAGAAAAAGCAGAATACATTTCCATTAATGTCCAGCCAGAGAAATAGTCCATTAAATACCACAAACAAGGTGACAAGGCATCTCAGAAAGAAAGAGAAAAATCTCCAGAAAATAAGCTTACAGACATAGAAATATGCAACTTAAATGACAGAGAATTCAAGATGGTACTTCTGAAAAAACTCAGTAAGATCCAAAACAATTAATATCAGCAATTTCAGAAACCGAAAAACAACTAGA
Source organism: Pteropus medius (assembly GCF_902729225.1). NCBI lineage: Eukaryota > Metazoa > Chordata > Mammalia > Chiroptera > Pteropodidae > Pteropus > Pteropus medius. The sequence continues at coordinate 3,867,377 of NW_024354911.1, forward strand.
TGAGCAGAATGAGTTCTTTAGCAAGGAGCTTGAAACCCTCGAAAAGAACAAAATAGAACTTCTGGAGATGAAGAACACACTGCAAGAGATGAAAAATAAAATAGCAAGCTTGAGAAATAGAGTTGACCAAATGGAGGAAAGGATCAGTGATATCAAAGACAGAAATCTATAAGTAAATCAGAAGGAAGAAGAAACTGAAGGATGAAAAATAATGAAAGAGAAATACAAAAACTACCTGATACCATCAGGAGAGGAAACGTAAGAATAATGGACATTCTCGAAAGGGAGGAAAAGGAGTAGGGATTAGAAAGTATTTTCAGACAAATAGTTGATGAGAACTCCCCAAATCTAAGGAATGAGATGGAGCTTAGAATTCAAGAAGTCAACAGAAAACCCAATGCCCTCAACCCAAAAAGATCTTCTCCAGGACACAATGTATTAAAATTATCAAAAATCCATGACAAAGAAAGAATTCTCAGAACAGCCAGGGAAAAGAAGATGGTAACCATAAAAGAAAACTCATGAGATTATCACTGGACTTCTCAGCACAAATCTTACAAGCATGAAAGGAGTGGAATCAAATATTCAAACTACTAAATGAAAAGAACTACCAGCCAAGAATAATGTATCCAGCAAAGCTCTCCTCTAGATATGAAGGAGAAATAAAGACCTTTCCAGACATACAAAAATTAAGAGAATTCTCCACTACGAGGCCTGCATTACAGGAAATACTGAAAAGGATCAGCTCGCTTGAAACAAAATGACAAAAAAACAAAAAACAAAAAAAACCATAATTAGAAGTAGGGCAACTAGTAGGCAAATAGAAGCAGAGGAGTGCAATCCTTACTAAGAACAAGGCATTATAAGCTTAAACGATAAGAAGAGATTTGCTATAGCAAGATAGAAATGAACATTCACCGTACATAGGGACAAATTAAACAACAATGACTGAAAAGGGGAGGAATCAAGAATCCAAATTCGCAAAGGGAAATGGAGATAAGGCACGCACAGAAGAAAATGGACAAATATAAATAACTGTCCTCTATATATTCATAATAGTAACTACACGCTAAAGATTCAGAACTGAGGTATATAGCATAAAACAAGAAGGATCAGAAGGAAAACCCACAGAACCCAACCAAAAAAAACAAAAACAACAAAAGGAAAACCCACAGAACCCAACCAAAAAAAATAAATAAATAAATAAAAATAAAACAGACATACACAGACAAGGAAGCAAAGGAAACACCAAGCTACCATAAAGCAAAACATAAAACAGTTAGAGGAAAACCTATTTCAATAATCACCCTAAATGTAAATGGACTGAATTCACCAATAAAAAGGGACCGAGTTGCAGAATGGATCAGAAAACAAAACCCAACCATATGCTGCCTTCAGGAGACACATCTCAGTTCCAAAGACAAATACAGACACAAAGTGAAAGGGTGGAAAATGATATTTCAAGCAAATGGCATTCAGAGAAAAGCAGGAGTAGAGGTACTGATGTTGGACGAAAGAGACTTCGAAATAAAAAAAGGTAAAGAAGAATACTGAGGAACACTTCATAATGATAAAGGAAATCATGCACCAAGAAGACATAACACTTATTAATATCTATGCTCCCAATCAGGGAGCCCTGAAATATATAAAGCAATTACTAACAGAACTAAAGGGAGAAACAGACCAAAACAACTACTGCTGTAGGGTACCTAAATACCCCCCTATCGGCTATGGACAGATCATCCAAACATGAAATCAATAAAGAAATAACAACCTTAAATGACACATTAGACCAACTGGACATAATTGACATTCACAGAGCTTCCATCTAAAAACGGCTGCTTATACATTCTTCTCTAGTGCACATGGAACATTCTCAAGAATCGACCACATACTGAGACACAGAGACAGCCTCAACAAATATAAGAGGATTGAAATCATACCAACCATATTCTCTGATCATAATTCTCTGAAACTAGAGATCAACTGCAAAAAGAAATCAGGAAGAACCACAAATACATAGAGATTAAACAACATGCTACTGAAGAATAACTGTGTCAGAGATGAAATAAAAAGAGAGATCAAGAGATACATAGAAATGAATGATAATGATAAGACAATATATCAAAACTTTTGGGACATGACAAAAGCAGTCATAGAGGAAAGTTCATATCATTATAGGCCTATCTCAAAAAACAAGAATGAACCCAAATAAAAAACCTAATGTTTCATCTTAAAAAAATAGAAAAGGAAGAAAAAAATGAAGCCTAAAATCAGCAGAAGCAAAGAAATAATAAAAATTAGAGCAAAATTAAATGAAATTGAAAACAAAGCAAAAAAAATAATAGATGCAACAAAGAGCTGATTCTTTGAGGTTAATAAAATTGACAAACTCCTGGCTAGACTCACTCAAGAAAAAAGAGAAAGGACACAAATAAACAAAATCAGGAATGAAAGAGGAGAAATTATGACAGACACCACAGAAATACAAAGGATCATACAAAAATACTATGAAAAAGTATGTAACACATAATTTAATAACCTAGAAGACATGGACAAGTACTTAGAAAGATCCAACCTTCCTAGACTGAATCAAGAACCAGAAAATCTAAATAGACCAATCAGCAGTATGAAAATTGAAATAACCATCAAAAACCTACCAGATGGCTTCACCAGTGAACGCTACCAAACATTCTAGGAAGATTTAATATCTATTCTCCTCAAAATCTTCCAAAAAATCGAAGAGGAGGCAGTACTTCCTAACTCATTTTATGAGGCCAATATTACCCTGATACCAAAACCTGGTAAAGATAACTCAAAAAAAAAAAGCACAAAAAACTACAGACCAATATCTCTCATGAACAAGATGCAAAAGTCCCAAATAAGATGCTAGCAAACCTAGTACAGCAACATATTAAAAAGATTATACACCACGATCAAGTGGTCTTCATCCTAGGGGCACAGGGATGGTTCAACATACACAAATCAATTAATGTAATGCATCACATAAATAAATTAAAAAATAAGAATCACATGATCATACCAATAGATGCAGAAAAGGCCTTTGACAAGATACAGCATCCATTTATAATCAAAACACTTAACAAAATCATTACAGAAGGAAAGTACCTTAACATAATAAAGGCCGTATATGACAAACCCTCAGCCAACATTATATTTAATGGTGAGAAGCTAAAAATCTTCCCTCTAAGATCAGGAACAAGTGATAGCTGTCCACTATCACTACTAATATAACATTGGAAAAGGCTGTCCACTATCACTACTAATATAACATTGGACGTCCTAGTGAGTGCAATCAGACAAGAGAAAGATATAAAAGGCATCCAAATAAGAAATGAAGAAATCAAACTGTCATTATTTGCAGAGGACATGATTCTGTATATAGAAAATCTTAAAGACTTCACAAGAATACTACTAGAAACAATAAGCAAATACAATGTAGTTTCTGCATACAAAACCAATCTTCAAAAATCCATAGCATCCCTATACTCTAATAATAAATTGTCAGAAAAAGAAGTGGAAAAAATAATTCCTTTTGCAACTGCAACAAAAAGAATAAAACACCTAGGAATAAATTTAACGAAACGTGAAGGAACTATAGAATGAAAACTATAAGACCTAATTAAAATAAACCAAAAAAGATACAAAGAAATGAAAAAGATATTCCGTGTTCTTGGATTGGAAGAATCAACATAGTTAAAATGACCTCATTACCTAAAGCATTATACAGATTTAATGCAATCCCCATCAAAATCCTATTGGCTTTTCTTAAAGAAACAGAACAAAAAAAAACCCATCAGATTTGTATGGAAGCACAAAAGACCCTGAATTGTTAAAGCCATTCGGAGAAAAAGAATGAGGCTGGGGGCATCACTCTGCACAATTTCAAATTATACTATAATGCAACAATACTCATAACGGCATGGTATTGACAGAAAAACAGACACAGACCAGTGCAACGGAATCGAGAGTCCAGAAATAAACCCATGTTTCAATGGGCAAATAATTTTTAACAAAAAAGCCAAAAACACAGTGGAGAAAAGAAAGCCTCTTTAATAAATGGTGCTGAGAAAACTGGAAAGCCACCTGCAAAGAATGAAACTAGACTGCTATCACCACACACCAAAATTAACTCAAAATGGATTAAGGACCTGAATATAAGACCTGAAACAATAAAATGCATAGAAGAAAACATAGGAACTAAACTCAAGGGCCTTGGACTTAAAGAGGATTTTATGAATTTGACCTCAAAGGCAAGGGAAGTAAAAGCAAAATTAAATGAATGGGACTACATCAAAATAAAAAGCTTCTGTACAGCAAAAGAAACCGTCAACAAAGTAAAGAGACAACCATCCAAATGAGAAAATATATTTGTAAGCAATGCCTCTGATAAGGACCTAATGTCCAAAATACACAAAGAACTCATACGACTCAATAACAACAAAAAAAACAAACAATTCAATCAAAAAATGGGCAGAAGATCTGAATAGACATACAAATGGCCAACAAACATATGAAAAGATGCTCATCATCACTATTAGAGAAATGCAAATCAAAACCACAATGAGATGCCATCTCACACCTGTTAGAATAGCTATAATCAATAGGACAATAACAAATGTTGAATAGGATGAAGAGAAAAAGGAACCCTCATACACTCCTGGTGGGACTGCAAATTGGTACAGCTACTATGGAAAACAGTATGGAGGTTTCTCAAAAGACTAAGAATTGATCCAGCAATCCCTCTACTGGGTATTTACCCCAAAGACTTGAAAACTCATATCCAAAAAGATATTTGCACACCAATGTTCATAGCAGCATTATTCAGTGGCCAGGGCAGGGAAGCAACTGAAGTGTCCTATGATCGATGATTGGATAAAGAAGCTGTGGTACATATATTCAACGGAATATTACTCAGCCATAAGAAGAGATGAACTACTGCCATTTGCAACAACATGGATGGATCTCAAAATAATCATGCTAAACGAAATAACCCAGACAGAAAAAGATAAAAACCACATGATATCACTTATATGTGAGATATAAACCTAAAAGCAACAAACGAACAGGACACACAGAGACTCATGGACATGGACAATGGACTAGTGGTTACCAGATGGTAGGGGAGGTTGGAGGAGAAGAGAGGGAGATGGGTTAAAGGGGTCAAATATGTGGTGACAGAAGGAAATCTAACTGTGGGTGAAGATCACACAAAGGATTATATATATGCCTTACTGTTAAATTATGTACCTGAAACTTACTGGATTTCATTAACCAACATCATCAAAATAAATAAATAAATAAATTTAAATAAATAAATGGTGCTGGGAAAACTGGATATTCACATGTAAAAGAATATCTTACATCACTCACAAAAATTAACTCAGAATGAGTTAGACTTAAATGTAAGATCTGAAAACATTAAAACTCCTAGAAGAAAACATAGGGAAAATGCTTTCTGGTCTTTTTTGAGATATTTTTTTTTTTTTTTTAGATATAACACCTAAAATACAAGCAACAAGAAATATGAAAACTAAACAAGTAGGACTACCTCAAACTAATGGCTTCTGCATCATCTAAATAATGATCCAAAAAAAAAAAAAGAAAAGAAAACCTATGGAAAGGGAGAAAATATTTGCAAACTACATATCTGACAAGGGGTTAATATCCAAAATATATAAGGAACTCATACAACTCAATAGCAAAAAGCAAATAATCCAATTTTAAACTGCGCAAAGGACCTAAAAGACAAAAGATGTTTAAATGATCAATAGTTACACGACATGGTGCTCAATCATCAGTGTAGTAGAAACCAAAACTACAATGTGACATCAACTCACATCTGTTAGAATGGGTATTATCAAAAAGATAAGAAATAATAAGTTCTGGTAAAGATGTGGGAAAAAGGGAACCCTCACATACAGTTGAATGGAATGAAAAGTGATACAACCACTATGGAAAACAGTGCAGAAGTTCCTAAAAAAAAAAAAATTATAAGTAGAACTACCATATGATCCAGCAATTCCACTTCTGGGTATATATCCTAAGGAAATAAAATCATTATTTCAAAGAGATATCTGTACCTTCATGTTCACTGCAGCACAACTCACAATAGCCAAGACGTGGAAACAACCTAAGCGTCCACCAATGGATGAATGAATATAGAAAATGTGATATATAAATAATAAATAACAAATAAATAATATATAAATGATATTTATACATATAAAAATATTAGCCATAAAGAGAAGGAAATCCTGCCATTTGTAACAACATGGATGAAAGCTGAGGGTATTATGTTAAGTAAAATAAGTTAGAAATAAAAAGATAAATACTAGATGGTCTCATATGTGAAATCTAGAAAAACTGAACTCATAGAAACAGAAAAGATTAGTGGAGAATAGAGGCAGGGAGAGGGAAGGTCAGCACAAAATGAGTGAAGAGGGTCATAAGGTACAAACTTCCAGTTATAAGATCAAGTGCTGGGGATGTAATGTACACCATGATGACTATGGGTAAGAATACTATGCTATATATTTAAAAGATGATGAGAATAGATCTTAAAAGTTCTCATAACAAGGAAAAAAAACTGTAACTATGTGACATGATGGATGTAATACTTATCATAATCATTTTGCAATATATACCTATATCAAATTATTTTGTACATATTAGACTTATAAATTTGTATGTCAATTGTATCTCGATAAAACTGGGGAGAAAAAGATTTACATCAACCTGACTTTTGTCTATTGTGATATTTTGCCATCAACACAGTAACACACATAGAGATATAGAGCCTGCCTAATTACAAGCTGGTTTTTCGCACAGCTTATTCATTGATTAAATCATAAAATCATCGGTCTTCTCATATTTTATATCCATGTATTTGTACAAGACTGTATTATAAAACTAATATAAAATTAACAGAGAAAAGTTAAAATATATGAAAATATAGAAAAATATTTCAAATATACTTACTTTAAAGTAAATTGTATGTACTGTTGATATGCATTACAAAATATTAAAAATGTGCAAAATTGCTAATAGGCTATCAGCTGCTTCCCCACTTACTTTTGGTAGCTAAAGAGCCTCATAAATTATTTCAACAAATTTGTAGAGTATATTATGCTAACGAAAGTAGTTCTGCTACATACCCATTACCAACTCTAAAAGTCAGTATTTTTTGATGTTTCACAGAAATGCAAAGTGTTAACAGTAATAATAACAAACAAAATTACAAGAGTATAACACCCAGACCAAAAAAAAAAGTAATAATATATACCTGGAAAATCAATTTTTTCTTTAGAACCTAAAAAAGTCATTTCTATGTATCGAAGCAGGAGATGTGATTCTCCTTCTTTTATACACAAAAATAAGATTATGAAATTAACTAGGCCTTTTAAACCTAGCTACTAGAATTAACTTGATCATTTTGATTAGTAGCCATAAGCAGAATATATGTACTCAAAACACCTCCCAGGAACAGTGAAATAAGTTCTTTATGTCTTTGAAATTATCAACCAAGGCCCCTCTGGTTATTGCTCTTTCTATAAAACACAACCCTGGGACATTTATCCAATATGTTTTAAAAATATTTGAAAAATTTCCCAAACTAATAAATCCTATAAAAATCACCAAGTATACCAGAAAGTGGTACCTCCCACTGACATACCTATTCTAAGCCTCTGCCACTTTCACACTCATCTTTACTATCTTCATAGACACTACCTTCTATTTATTCACACAAGGCTCATTTAAGCTCATAATAGTTCCAATATCCAAACAGTATTTCTAAATCTGAGTTAAAAGAAATATCTACATTTATTTCTCAAATGCCATGTTGTCATTTGTGAGGTGAATGGCAACCTATATTCCAAATGAGCTTAACTGACTAGCTCTTCCAGGTACTTGAGCTTAACTGACTAGCTCTTCCAGTGGTAATGCCTTAATTACCTCTAAACAGAGCCCTGAATAGTGTGTAGCACATAGTAGGCAGGGAACAAATTCTAAACATGGATGAATTTTAATATTCTTGGGCCTCATTTTAAACTGCAAGTTTTTAGACTCCTTCAAACACTAAGCTAGAAAAGAGTTTTTCACTATATTTCGCTATATAGACATCCAATGTATGTGACACATAATTCAATTAAACAGACACAATTATAAGAAAATATTTCTATATCAGTTAGGTGTAGGCTAGAGTTTTCTACAGAAATTAACACTCCCCAAACACATTCATGCTACCGATTCATTCTCACTCTACCTGTCTCCACACTGCCTGCCTATCATTCTCAGGACCTAGGCTGACAGGGCAGCTGATATCTGCAGCAACATAGCAAAGGGGAAGATCATAAATCATGCACTGGCTCTTAAACCTTCTGCTTATGACATAGGTCAGTTTCAGTTCTGCTCACAGTCATCAGCCAAAACCAGTCACGTGACATAGAACTTCAAGAGGCCAGAATATACAATCTTAGTGTACTTGTTGAACACCACCAATAACTAGTACTTTAGAAAAGACACTACCTGTTGTCAGACCAAATCTTAGCTTTGCAACTTAGAAATATACTTAATTTCCTCATCTATAAAATTAGTAATAACTACCTTATAAATTCATCAGAAAAATTAAATGATATAATGCAAGATCAGATGCTTAGCAGAATGCCTGGCCTTGATTCATTCATTCAATAAATATTTTGGGGCATCTACCAAGCACTGTTGTAGGTGTTAACATATAATAATTATACACTAAATAGCAGTTTTTTGTTTGTTGCTATTGTTATCAAAAAATGTCTTTTGAGTTCCAACCAGGAACCCCAGGAATAAGCCTTCATTTCTCAGCAGTGTCCAAATTCAGAAGAGAAAAGTGTGTGGCAGACTTGTAGTTGGTCTCCAAATTCCATTTTCCTTCTTATACAGTAATAGAACCTCTATTTTTTAGCTATACATGTGAACTCATGGAATACAGACTACCTGTGCCCAGCTGTTCATGCAGCTTTGATGGCCATAGGTCTAATTTATGGCCACTGTGCTATAGAAGAAAGTATCTTGTGGCAACTTAAGGGAAATTTCCTTAAGAGACAGCAGGTGTGTATCCTTCATCCACTTCTTTATCCCTTCCTCCACCAAGCCATCTAGAATATCAATTCTATCTGTGACTATAACACCATGGCCATGGACAGCAGAGGAACAAAATCAGAAGGATCCTCAGTTTCTGACACTGTGAAGTGTCATACCAGCTCTGTACTTTTATGTGGAGAATAAACTTTCATCATATTTAATCCACTGTTATTTTACATTTTCTGTCATTCAGAACCCATCTTAATTCTAATATAAAATATAACCTAATAATTTGTCCATAAAAGCAAACTGCATGAAAGACTAATTCTTGATAATACCACTATACTGTCATAAGCAGCACTGTACAGCAGAGTGGGAACTGGCTTGAGGAAGATCTGAATTTTAGAATCAGCTCTTCCACTTCCTATGTAAACCTTCAGTAAGGTACTTAACATAGGCAGGCCTTAGCTTCTTGTCTGTAAAGTGGTAATAAGATCTAAAGAGTTGTGAGAATTAAATAAGAGGTTTATAATAATACTTTCTAAATTGTAAAGTGCTATATACTATCAATATTACTTTGTCAATTGTTCCCTCTTCCCGACCCCTCTTTTAGAATTCGGGCATTGCCATACATTTAACACCTAGAGAGTCACCCCAGAGATTGACTCAGTCGTGCAGGACCCATGAATTTGCATTTTCAACAAGCACCCCCAGAGACTCTGTTTAAAGTAGTCTGCCCGATACACCTTGAGAAACACTGCTCTAATGATCAGGACCTACCTATTTCGCAATCCTGTGCTTGAGTGCCCCACTATTTTAAGATTGTGATAAAACCCCAGGATACTTCCAAAGCCTCTCCACTGCCTAAATGCCAAGTACCCAGCAGATAACTTAATAATATTCTGTTGAACTGATGAACTGAAGTGGAAAAAGACAGTGGAAATGAATCAAATGACCCCCAAAGACTTCCACTTTTGACCAACATAAAGTAATAGGGACCAAATTTACCCTCCTGCCTGACTCAACCAAAAAACTGGACAAATGATAGTAAACAAGTTTTTAAGACATTAGATATCAGGTAATAAAGGACATGATTCCTGAGAAATAATAGGAAAGAAAGGAGTTGAGTCTTATCATTGCCCCAGATTACTTCTTGAGAAAGTTTTCAGGCTAAAGTGCTAGGAGTGGGGAAGAGGAGGAAGAGCCCAAGTAGAGGCTGGCAAAGGTGCTCCTGAGTTGAGGACATAGAATTGTGGGTCCAGCAAGGTCAGTGTCACTAAAGTTTGCAGTTCAGAATACCAGAGAGGAGAGAGATGCACACAGAGAGAACTGATACCTGCAGAGATTCCTCAAGTCTTCAGCATATATGTGTGTGAGCAACTACTGGAGGCTGGGCAAAGAACCATTTAAAATGACTTAAGGGAACAATCCCAAGAGCTCACACGTGACAGGGAATAGTGCCTGTTCTCATCAGCCAGAGTGAAAAACCTCATACCTTATGGGGCATTGGGTAGAGTACTCAGAAGAGTTTTGTCTTAGGAATGAGGAAAAAATTAGCTCTAGATCAAATGTTGCTCTGGTCCCACTTGACAAAGCTTAAAAACAAGACTTAAAAGGATCAAACTGTTTCCAGATAACTTATCCCAAAAAAACGCGCCTGTATATTCATAGAAGTATAAAAATATCCTGCACCCAACAGGGTAAAATTCATAACATCAGGTTTCTAATTAAAAATTACCCATCATGCAAAGAATTACTACTTTACTAATTTCAAAAATAATTTTTGGACTTCCAGTCAAGATGGCAGAGTAGGTAAACACTGTGCTCACCTTATCCCATGACCACATCAAAATTACAACTAAACTAGAATCATCTGAAAACTAGCTGAACAGAACTCCTATAACTAGGGATATAAAGAAGTCACACTGAGACTGGTAGGAGGGGTAGAGACACAAAACAGGTTGGTCCCACACCCATGTGTGGTGGTTAAGAATGAGGAGGGATACCTCGGCTGTGGAGGCCTCCATGAGGAGCAAGGGGATCCCAGCCTCATACTGGACTCCCCAGCCTGGACTGCCAGTGCCAGGAAGAGTCCCCAAAATATCTGGCTGTGAAAATCAGCAAGGATTCCTTCCAGGTGAGATGGAAGGCTGTTAGAGTCCCAGGCATTCCTCTTAAAGAACCTAGGCATGAACTTACTGATGAACTCACTTGCTCTAAGCTCCAGGCTAGGGATTATAAGGGGGAACTGAATTCTCTGGCTTCAGGACAAGGGCTGGACTGTCAGTTCTCTATGAGACTAACCTGTTGGCAGGCGCCATTGTTCCTTTGCTGAGACCATCCCCCACCCAGCCTGCAGGTGCAGGCAGGCACCAAATCTGAGTCTCTATCTTAGTGATTCCAAGAACCTGCCCTACCCAACCCACACACCAGCCTGAACCTCTGTCAGTGGCTGTTTCTTACAATTCGCTGGCCTCAGCCCATGTTACAAACTTTCCCAGAATCCCCAGGTCCACAAACCCCAAACAAGCAGTGGCTGGCTTTGGTGTGCCCTATACCTCTTCCTCAGCAGCCCTCAGCACTAGTGGCAATTTGCCTCAATTCAAAACATGGCCTCACCCAGGCACCTCCAAGCCCAGCACAGGTAGCTACCAGCCGCGGATCACTTTGTAGCTCCTTTCAGGTGGCCCCAGGCTGGGCACTGGCAGCAGCTGACCTGGACTTGCACCAGAACCCCTCCCAAGAGGCCTCAGAACCAACACACCCAGTGGCTGGCTTCAGACCACACCAGAGTACCACCCAATTAACTCCACAAACGACACAGCCAAAGGGTGAACTCAGCAGGCACCAGAGCCCCACTAGAGAAAATTCTACTCTGTGGGGTCAGCCCCAACTAAATAGCTCGTCCTCTGTAGTCATGGTTGTAGTCATCCTGGGGGCCAATACTATCCACTGATGTATCAATAGCAATCAAGGATAAACTACAACAAGAGGGCACACAGAACCCACACAACAGACACCCCTGGAGCACCCGGCTTAGGTGACCAGGGAGTCTGCACCACTGGGCCCAACAGGACACCTCCTATATAAGAACACCCTGCCAAGACTGGCAGACACAGCAGATCTACCAAATAGAAACATAGAAACACACACAGGGAGGCAGCCGAAATGAGGAAACAAAGAAACATTTCCCAAATAAAAGAAGAGGGTAAAACTCTAGAAAAAGAACTAAACAAAATGGAGGCAAGTAACCTACGAGATACAGAGTTCAAATCACTGGTTATAAAGATGCTCAGTGAACTTAGGGGAAGAGTAGATGAACTCACTAAGAACTTACACAAAGAGCTATAAACCATTAAGAAAAGAACCAGTCAGAAATGAAGAATACATTAGATTAAATCAACAGCAGATTAGATGAATCAGAAGATTCAATCAGCGATCTGGAAGACAAGGTAGCAGAAAACATCCAATCAAAACACCAAAAAGAAAAAAAACTTTTAAAAGAGGATAGATTAAGGGAACACTGGGACAACATCAGGTATACCAACATTTGCATCATAGCGGTACCAGAAGAAGAGAGCGAGCAAGGAATTGAAAACCTATTTCAAGAAATGACTGAAAACTTCCCTGACCCAGTGAAAGAAATAAACATACAAGCCCAGAATGCACAGAGTCCCAAACAAGATAAACCCAAAGAGGCCCAAGATATAGCATAATTAATGCCAAAGGTTAAAGACAAAGAGAGAACCTGAAGAGTAGCAAGAGCAAAGCAGTTAATTATACAGAAGGGAGCACCCATAAGACTGCCAGCTGATTTCTCAACAGAAACTTTGCAGGCCAGAAGGGACTAGCAGGAAATATTCAAAGCAATGAAAAGTAAGGACCTACAATCAAGATTACTCTATCCAACAAGGCTATCATTTAGAATCGAAGGAGAGATAAAGAGCTTCCCAGACTAGAAAAAGCAAAAGGAGTTCATCACCACCAAGCTGGTATTACAAGAATTGTTAAAAGAACTTAAAAGGAGAAGGTAAAAAAAAAAAAAGATCAAAATTATGAATAATAAAATGGCAATAATGACATACCTATTAATAATTACTTTAAATATAAATTAAATGCTCTAATCAAAAGACATAGGGTGGCTGAAAGGAGAAGAAAACAAGACACATGCACATGCTGTCTACAAGAGACCCACTTCAGATCAAAAGACACACAAACTGAAAGTAAAGGGATGGGAAAAGATACTGCGTACAGATGGAAATGAAAAAAAAAAGCTGGGGTAGCGATACTTATATTACGCAAAATAGACTTTGAAGCAAAGGCTATAACGGGAGAAAATAAAGGACATTTCACATACAATAGGCAATATATGGAAGCAATCTTAAGTGTCCATCAATAGACGACTGGATAAAGACGATGTGGTACATATATACAATGGAATATTACTTGGCCACAAAAAAGAAGGAAATCTTAGCATTTCCAACAACACAGATGGACCAAGAGGGTATTATGCTAAGTGAAATAAGACAGAGAAGGACAAATACCATATGATGTCACTTATATGTAACTAAAAAAAAACAAAAATAAAATGAACAATCAAAATAAAAGCCAATTCACAGATATAGAGAGCAAACTGATGGTTGCCATTGGGAGGGGGGTTAGGGGGCTGGGTGGAAAATGTGAAAGGATTAAAAAGTACAAATTGCTAATTATAAAAATAATCACAAGGATGTCAAGTACAGCACAGGAAATATAGTCAATTATATTATAATAAATATATATGGCGTCAGGTAGGTACTAGACTTATCAGGGGGATCACTTCATAAGTTATATAAATTTCATAAGCAAAGTTCAGTGAAGTTACTATTCAATTCAAACATTTACTGAGCACCTATCGCATGCTAGGAAATATGTAAGCACTAGGAATAAAAAGGAAAAAAGGCCAGTTAAGAAGACCCAAAGTATATCTTATGTTGAGTTCACACTTAAAAGTTCAAGTACAAACTTCGTATTCTATTTCCTAATTTCTAAGTAGGGCAATAATTTAAGTTCCTCCTATAACAATTAAAAAATGATTTTGTCCTACCGAAAGGAAAAAATAAGAAGTTTTCAGGTTCAATTAATTAGGACATGTCTAAGAAATCCTTGGAATTTTAAAAATGTGTTAAAACTTTAATTTAAAAGCAACCTGCAATTAACATTACCTTTCAAAATTATTCTCAAATTAGTAGACTAAATTATGTTCAGATATAAAAAACATAAAATGGACCAATCTGTCATTATGATAATCTTTTTCAGAAGGGCTAGGCTAACAGATGTAAGGAATTAAAATCAAGTTCAAGTTTGTATTTCATTTGCTTATTCTATTTAAATGACAGATGGTTTAAATATTAATCCTATTAATAAAACGTCTGCATATTCATTATGAAGCTCATTTCCTTACCTCGTTCATTTTACTAATTTTATTAATTTTACTACATGGCTACCCATTTAAGGTCTTAAACCCTTACCTCACAGAGTGTGATCCTAGAATCAACAGCATCAGCATCACTTGGAAGCTTGTTAGAACTATAGAATTTTATACCCCAAACCAGCCCTGCTGAGTCAGAATTTGCATTTAAAAAAATTCCCCAAGTGATTTCTATACACACTGAAGTCTGAGTAGCATAGTGCTAAACTTTTTTTTTTCCACAGTATTACAAGAGTTTACTTGCTTAGAAATTGTGGTTCATTTATCTCCAGATAGTAACTTTTTATAAGAATAATTCAACTCAGACAAATAAATCAAATCAATATACATATATATTAGATATTCTATATACAATATTTGTCTCAGACTTGATCTTACCTCTCAACTAGGACTTCAAGTCTTAGACGTCTTGTACTATTCATTTTTTTCTCTTGAGTCAACATTTTTGCTTTAGCATATGGCCATTTGATGAAAGTCTCTGTAATCAAACAACTAAAATACTAGGTGATCAAATTTTCTGCATAATTTAAAAAGTGAAAAAACTCAAAATAGGTTCAACTAAAGTTGAACTTCAAAGTTCCCTAGACAAAAAAAAGACCAGAATGACTCTATCCTCCACAATAATATATTTTTATGCTTTACCTAACATTTTTTTTTTTTTACTGCAGGTAGCACAAATTCTTAAAATAAGAAATTCACATGGGACTTAGTGCAGTTCTTTAGATGGCTCATCTTTTATTATTACTATTGCACAATAGTCACAGTGCACATAAAATAGAGCAAATCCTGTTTTCTCTTTTATTTTGAGAAAAAAATATGACAGACCTAGGCTGAAACTGATCACAGCAGGTATGATAGTTCGGCACAGATTCAAAGGAAGGTACAAATGTTCACTTTTCAAAAGCACTGCAAAAGCCAACCTCATCTCTTTTCACTGTAGCCATGGCTATATGCCAACCATTTGAAAATTGTTGAAAAGTGCTGTTCTGTATAAGCAATTATGAAGAGCTTTGCAAAAAGAAGGGAGGAAATTCTAATAACAATCAACTCCTTAGCATGGTCAAATGCCCATGGCCTCTGGGTTGCAGGATAAGAATCTAAAGGTTACCAACTGCATCTGAGCCAATGCATCCAACCCAGATCCTTAGGAAAAAGAGTTTAGAGGGTGTTAAGAAAAGGTATCGAGGAACCTGTTGGGCAGTCTCAAAAACTAAATGTCCTCAAACATCACCAGTTTTTTAAATAAGATCCTATTATAGGTCAGTCACACTTGAATTTAACTCTTTATTAACCTCATTTTGTGTCTGTAGCCTATATAATTTCCCAGGATACAGCATTCCACAAGAGTACAACTGGGTATTTAATTCCTTCTTAATGGTCCTAGGCATACTGATTTCAAGGTTTAAATAGTGTCCCTAGCTCTAATATTCTAGAATGTGGTGAACAATTCATTAAGCTCCCTCCTACTCACATTCTCAGCCAAGTCTCTCAGAAGAACTGTCTATACGCATTGGCTTCACTTTCTCACAGTTACTCTTCAGCCCACCCCTATCTGGCTTCCACCCCCTTCACTTCATGTTGCTAAATCTAATGGATGTGCCTAAGTCGTCATTTTTCTTCACTTTGCAGCATCATTCCATAGTTAATCTCTCTCTTTTGAGATGTTTCTGTAGCTTTGATGGACCTGCATTCTCCTGTGTGCCTCCCAACTCTGCCCCTTGTTAATCTTCTTTACAGACTTTGTCCCCTCTATCTGACCTACAAGTGCTTGGTCCTGGAATCTCATATAATTTCATGACTATAAACACCCCCTTTATGTTTATGACACACTTTCATGCCAATAACACATTTATATCTCCAGAACAGATCTTTCTTCTGAGACTAGACCAGTACACCCAACCATCTACTGAACATCTCAACATGGATGCTTCAAAAACATATTTAAACTCAGTACAACCAAAATTAAAGTCTTGGATCTTTCCCTCACTGTTCTTCCTCTAATGTTTCCCATACCCAAACCACCTATCTAGCTGCTCCTGCTTGAAACCCAGAAGTCCTTTACTCTCGCCACTCATATTCAATCAGTCTCCAACTCCTACTCTTTTAGCCTCAAAATATAGCTTTAATATGTCCAGTTTCCCACCTCTACTGCCATCATCCCCTTTCACCAACACCCTTCAGTCTAAGTCATTATCAGCTCTTGCCTATCACAGTGCAATAGCATGCTAAGTGATCTTTCTGAATCTACTCATATCTTTTCCAATTTCATCTCCACTATTCAGCAGACTGATCTTTCACAGATGAATATGCTCCTACTTTAAACTTTTCAGTAGCTTCCTATTAGTTTTAGGATAATTTCATAAGGCACCTGCCTACCACCCCAACCTCATCTCATGCTATCATTCACCATGTTCTCCTTAAGCACCAGCTCTCTTTTTTTCTGTACATTACACATGCTGTGGTTTCTCCAGGTGCAGGGCCTTTGCACATGTTGTGTCCTCTACCTTGAATATCTGTTGTTTCTTTTGCACTTTTTACCCACTGTTGCCCAAACCACACCAACATACATACTCCAAAACTCTAGAGCCCACATGCAGTAGTCAAAATAGACCAAACGGAACTGAATACCTAGCAACCTGTGGCATTAAAACATAACATCAGGACAAAAAAATAATAATAACAGCAAACCCTTATATAACTTTATACGAGGTATGTTTTAGGTGATTTATATATATTAACATATTCAATATTGATAATCTTCTGAAATAGGTACTATTATTACCTCTATTTCAAGATAAATAAGGTACAGAGAGGATAAGTAACTTCACCAAGATCACAGGAATTCAGTGCAAAGTTAGGATACAAATTTACTCTGTGTGAATGTTTGACTGCCTGTAGCATGACATCTTGGTTATGGACTATTCAACCTTCTCTTCCACATAAGGGATGTGGAACTGGTTTACACAATTATACAGTTACATTTAGATAAATACTAATTCTCCGCCAGACTAAAAACATAAACGAGAATAAGGACCATTTACATTTTGTTCACGGATATATCTCCAGCCTCCTTAACAAATTCTAACACATAATTTATGCTCATTATAAATATCTATTGAATATATGAATGTTTACTGCTCCCTCGCATAATCACTTGAGAATATACTAGGTTTCAATCATATTTATTTTATCTTACCTCATCTTATCTATCTATCTATGTATCTCCTACGTTAGCTATCGGTTAACCATTTCTGCCAGTCCCTCGCTGTCCCCTCCTCCTGTCCGCCTGGCACTCAGGAACTAGCTTGCGACAGCCGCAGTTTTCCCTTCCTGAGGGGGTGAGTGCCTCGAGGTCTTTCATGCCCTCAGGCCTCACCTTCCACGTGGCGGAAGAGGCCGTGCCAGCTTCCAGGCCAGGCCCAGGCGGCTCTCCCGTGCCCGAGGGCATGAAGCGGCCATATCGCTGCAGAGGCCACTGTGCCACGTCTCCGCCCGGAAGCCCATGGCCCGCCTGTTCTTTTCCCGCCTCCGCCATGTCCGGCCTCCCGGCGCGCCCAGCCGGTGGGCACCTGCCAATCGTCACAGCTAACCAATCAAAAAGCGCGGTGACCCAAGGCCCACCCTTCCCTCCGCTGCAAGCCAATGGGCAGGGTCCAGAGACTCCTGTAGGGGGCTCTCGGGTTGTAGGCGTCGCTTTGGCGCTGGCGCACTTTCTTTTGGTGCACAAAATGGTGGTGGTAATTACCACCTTCAGATGGAGTTGTGGTCTCGCCTCTGCAGCATTTGGGTTGTTCCTTTCCTTTAGGCAGCTGATGCCACCATCCAGTGCTCTAAGACATTTCTAAAAACTGGCTGACTCCTTGTAACTTCTACGCACTGGACTAGGCTGCTCTCCCGGGCTGCCTGAAAAAGTGTGTGCTCCTTCCTCACAGCAGCCTCTCAGAAGATAATGTCCCTGCATACCTCTAACCCACCACAACACAGCCCTAATTTCACCCGCTATTCAGGAAATAGGGTTACTTCCTCAATCATCCTGCAGCCCCCTAGACATACTGCCTATAGATGGTCAAGTTCTCTCCAAAAGAGAGAAGAAAATGGGTGGAATGCTGCCGGCAATAATAGGTGTGTCTCAAACAGCAGGTCCAACTAAATGACAGGTCTGGGTGATTTATAGTTGACAAAGCACTTAAACATCTGTTATTTTATTTGTACTCCCAATTACCGTGTGCCGAATAAAGAAGCAGACTATTTCCCCCATTGAGTAGATGGAGGCAAAATAAGGTCCTCCTGAGAGTAGAAGCAGTCTGTCCAAGGTTACACAGCCAGAGAAGAACTGTGGACTCCACAATCTCTCCATGTGCCCACCCCACTTGCAAAGAATTTAGGCACTCGCCCAGTCCGTGTCAAATCAGAAGCAATATATACAGAAGATGTATATTAATCAAATTCAAAAAGTTGTAATGCAAACATTTTTTAAAACTATACATGTCAAAAGGCATTAAATGTATGGACGGTGTTTGAAAAGGTGGTAATTCCTTCACTCTACACAGTACTGATTACATATCTACAATGTGTACCTATGCTAGTCACCATAGGATTTACAGAAATGGGTAAAACATGCATCTAGTCTTCCCCGACCTCAGGATTTAATGAAACAGGGAGATATTTATCATACCTGACAGTTAATACCAAGTGTAAGGTGTAAATCATGTGCTCAAAGGATTCAGATGAAGTAAACATCTACAAATGGGAATGGCAGTGACATTTCAGTCCTAACTTGAAGGGTGAGAAAAGATGTCCAAAGGGAGGATGGAGGGCAAGTTGGGAAGCGAAAGTTGCAGAGATAAGGATAGTGACATATAGCTAGAATGCAAGATTTTTTAAGGAACATGTGGCCACAAAGATGAGTTGAACAGAAGAGCGCGGAACAACAGCTAAGGAGAGTGAATTTTACTTGGTAGGTGGTAAGGGGCATGGAAAATTTGCACAAGGCAGTGACACTATCATAATGGTTGTCCAGGCAGTCTAATCTTTCAGAAGCATATAGAATAAATTGCATTCAAGGCAAGGGATATTTGTTACTTATCTTTCCATTAGTCCAGTAGAGCTTGAAGGGGTCAGATTTCAGAAACTGCTTCTGAAGGTCCTTAAATGACACATGAGCACTGCATTTAATATAGTAGTAAATGGTCAGAAACTTGGTTTCAATCTCAGTTCTGCCACTTTCCAGCTGTGTGACCTTGGGAAAGTCACTTAACCTCTCTATAAAACAGGGTTAGTAAATATCACCTCATAGGGTCATAAGGAAGATAAAATAACATCACATATGGGGAATATACTTGGTAAATTACAAAGTGGCACACATATTGGTACTTTCTTTTTGCAGGGTTAAAGTGATTTTCCATGGCTCCCTACAGGCAGGAGAATGAGAGTGAGATTCTGACATTTGGTCTCAGAGGCACTCACCTTCCAGGTCCAGGGCTGTGGATGCTGTCAAACACCCTTCACAGGAGCAGATGGTGCTCACAGTTGGGACTCTGTCAGTGTCCAAGGACACCCAGGGCCCCGCTGGGTTCCCACCTGCAAGCTCCCTTCCTAGACAATGCACCTGTGCTTGAGCTTCTGGGGTCACCAGCATCTGCCAAGAACAGATCATATCTGCAAAAGGAGATAGAAAGCCACAGCTCATGACAGAGGCCCTTAAAAAAAAAAAACCTATGATATTAACAAACGTGACTTGAGCATTCAAGAGGTCCCAGAAGCTGTACTAGGTGCTGGGGATATAATAACGAACAAGATGTGTGGCTTCTGCCCTCCTGAAGCTTTCAGTCTAATAGGAAGGCAGAACATGGAGCAAATTACCTCATATTTTTAATGTCATTGTGTTTTTTTTACAGATAAATCTGTAATCTTTATTTAGATAAAATTTTATACAGTAATAAGCACAGATATAAAATGTTTAATTAGGTAAGATTTGACATTTGTATACATTCATGTAACAACTATCCAAAACAAAATGTAGAACATTTTCAAAAGCCCCAAATTCCCTTAAGAGTTTCTCGTTCCAGTCAATCGCCAACTCTCAAGGGCAACCACTGGTCTGATTTTTATCACTATAGCTCAGCTTTCCTGTTCCTGGATTTAATATATATGAAACCATACAGGATGTACTCTTTTATTTCTGCTTCTTTTGCTCAGTGTAATTTTAGCTTTACCCATGTTGTTATGTGTATCAGTAGTTCATATCTTTTTACTGCTGAACAACATCCTGTTGTTTCACAATTTGTTCATTCTTCACCTGTTGATGGACATCTGGGTTTTCTGCTTTTTTGTTTGTTTGTTTGTTTAGCTGTTTTTAAAGCTGCTATGAACATTTTTGTACCAGTCTTTTTTGTATATATGTGCTATTGTTTATCTTCAATATATACCTAGGAGTGGTATTGCTGGGTTCTTCAAAGATGTATGTTTAAGTCTATTTAAAAAAAAACTGCCAAAGCAATCTTCATACTGTTATTCCATTTTACACTACTGTCAGCAAAATATGAGAGTTCCAGTTGCCCTTGCCGACATTTGCATTGTCAGATCATTTTAATTTTAGCAACTCTAGTGGATGTATAGTGGTATCTCATTGTGGTTTTAATTTGCATTTCCCTGATGATGAATAATGTCAAACCCCATTCAAATGGCTTACTGGCCATTTGTATACCTTATTCTATGAAATGTCTGTTCAAATATTTTGCATTGTTGATTTGTATGAGTTCTTTACATATTCTGGTACAAGTCTTTGGTGAGATATATGTATTGAGTATATTTCCTATTCTATGATTTGCCTTTTCATTTTCTTAACAATATTTTTCAAGGAACAGAAGTATTTCATTCTGAATGAAGTCCAGTTTATTAATTTTTCAGGTGCATTTTATTAGTGCTTTTTGTGTCCTGCCTAAGAAATCTTTACCTACCCTAAGGTTGTACACATATTCTCCTATGTTTTCTTCTAGATACTTTAAAGTTCTGGCTTTACATCTAGGCATGTGTTCTATCTTGCATTAAATTGTTCATGTGAAATGAAGAAGGAATTAAGGTTCATTTTCCTCATATGGTTATAGAATTAACGTTACACAGAAACAATCAATGACTGATGGAAATTGGCATATAAATACCCTAATTTACTCACTCCTCAGGTGTGATAACTCTGAGATTTGTGTAATACCTTGTTTTCCAGAGTTAACCCATCAGATCAGGATCCAGTTACTCATGAGGTAACTTGCTTGGTAATCATTCTTTTTTGACTAACTTCCCTTCCTTATCTTTCTTACCAGTGTCTCCTGGGATCACCTTTCAAACAAATTCCTTGCACTTGAATCTTTGTCCCAGCGTCAGCTTCTGGGGGAACTCAAACTAAGAGTGATAAACAAGGCAGATATTTAGCTATGATATAGTTACATACAAGAAAATGATACAAAAAGCATTAAGAGGAATCAGTCACTTTTCATCCAAAGCAGACCCTCGAATGCCCTGCTGACCAGCCATAGCAGATTAATAGCATTTGTGATCGGAACTAATGAATGACCGGTAACTACAAACCAATACATCTCTCTCTTAGGAGACTATCACTAGTTAAAAAAAAAAAAAATTAGCCCCTAAAGTTAAAAAAAAAAGGTTGTTTACTTAACAGAACATCTTTTGTTCCCAAATCCTTCTACTGTGTAACTCTGTTTTACAGGTGGCTTAAATGACAGAGATATGCTGGCTGCTTAAGTAGTCAGCATTACTGTTGGAGGCAGGCTGCATGTTTTGGAATCTTATCATATCCCTTTCAAAGCAGACCAGGGACCCCATACATCCCCTCACCCTAGGATATTGAGTCAGCAAAGGAAGTGATGGCTTCAATCTCCTTGGGTCTCCTAGATCAGGGGTCCTCAACCCCCCAGGCCGTGGACCAGTACCAGTCAGTGACCTGTTAGGAACCGGGCCACACAGCAGGAAGTGAGCAGCAGGCAAGTGAGTGAATCTTCATCTGTATTTACAGCCGCTCCCCAGCGCTAGTAGCATCACCACCTCAGCTTCGCTTCAGATCATCAAGCATTAGATTCTCATAGGAGCACTGGCCCCTGGAGCCAAAAAGGTTGGGGACCTCTGTCCTAGATAATAGAGAAATATGTTCTAATTCTGCCTGCCATATCCCTCAGAAACAGTTCTGGGAACCATACAGAGTGACTAGAACTTCAGGACACTGTTGGTGGCTGTGGAGTTTCTCAGAAAAGCCCTGTTTGCATCAGTCAAGCCAGACGAGGTGTCTCCGTGATGTCAGATCTGGGGATACTGTGTGTCAGAAGGGGATATTTCCATGGAACTCTACACTTACTGCTAGAAAGCAATTATTTTCAAGTTTCTACTCTGTATCTCCATTTCAGGTAATTGAAGGGATTTCCATGTGACTGGGCACAGACAATCCCAACCTGTCTACAGGGTGCTGATTATTGGCACAACATAGAGATTCCCACTGATTTTTTTCATTTATTAAAAGCACACAGAATAATAAGCTAGTAAAGAAATATTTGCCAGCTGGTAAATTTACAAACCTGGATTAGAGTCAGAAATAGGAACTTCACTTAAACCCTAAAGAAAGACTATGAATTCACACCTTGAAGAGAGGGATTATATTTTATTTATGTTGGAACCCAGAGTTCCTGGCATATGATAGGTTCCACATTTTCTTAAATGAAAGGATTATAAATTTTAATATAGAAGAATGAAGAGGATAATTTAAAAATCACTTTGAGGGTACATAGGGCTAATATTGGGGAAATGGTTAATAACTCCTATCCCCATCTCCACACAAGCTAGAACAAGAAAGAACATCTCCAACCATATCATAAAGAATTGGAGCTAAAGCCAAGGAAGAAGTTTTTGTATCTCAAAATCTTTATCTGATAGCTGGTGTTTTGGGGAAATTTATAACCCTGAATCCCACAAATACATAGCAGTTAAATGTAGGAGCATAGAGAGGAAGACCCCCTTGAAGTCTCTTCCAACTTGATGCATCGCTTATTTCATCATTTGTTGCCTGACCCAGGTGAAGTCATTTAACCTACCTCTGTAGAGCTAGGCTGCAATATTTGCAATTTACACCACAGAAGGCCGATGAAAACATCATTAAAAAAATGCTTTGTGCTGGATGGAGGGTGACTCAGCAGAAGCATTTTTGAGCTTGGCTGTTGAGAATATTTTGAATAATTGAGCCTGAAGCCATTGCAACTGCACTTCCAGCAAATGTTAGGTTAAGACTGGCAGAAGCTGGAAGGTCAAAGTTTTAGGGGGACCCCCGGGGAACTATCAGAGCTGCTCGTATTGTTTTCTCACACTAAAGGCTTCAGCCCTGAGAACATCACAATATATTTGCAAATGAAAAATAAATTTCCCCAGGGGATAATTTTAACAATAAATCAAGAGACCCAGAGAAAGAGCGAATCTTTTTTCGAATGGTCATTTGAGTTCAACTAATTTGTTCATTTATTTATCCAGCAAGTATTTTGGGGGGTTTATTCTGTGCCAGGCACTGAACAAGGTAATAGAGAAACAAATCTGAATAGGACACAACTTTTCTCTTGAAAATGCTTATAGTTTGGTAGAGAGACAGACACAAGGATATATAATTTGTGGTATAATGTGAAAGATGCTCAATAAAGGTATGAACTTAGTATTGTGCTGGTGCAAAGAAGGAGTGGTACATTCAAACAGCAGCAGGGGTGGAGACTATTTTGCCTTGTGGTAAAATTCATATAACATAAAATGCATGATTTTAACCAGTTTAAAGTGTACGATTCAGTGGTATTTCCTACATTCACGATGTTGTGCAATCATCATCAGTGTCTAATTCTGGCACACTTTCATCATCCCAAAAGGAAATTCCATACCCATTAGCAGTCACTTTGTATTTCTCCCACCCTCCTGCTCCTGGAAACTACCAATCTGCTATCTGTCTTTATGGATTTGCCTGTTCTGGATATTTCATATAAATTGAATCATACAATATATGGCCTTTTGTATTTGGCTTCTTTTTAAAAAAAAAATTTATTTTAATTAGTTTCAAGTATACAGACATCTATATAGTTCATAAAATGATCCCCCCAATTGATCCTTCTTTCCCCTGACCCTCCACCTAGCCAACATATTAATGCTAACCACATTCCCTATGCCGTGCTCCCCATCCCTGTGACCATTCATTAGCTACTAATTTGTACTTCTTTAACCCTTCACCCCATTCTCCTATCCCCCCAAATCCCCTCCCCTCTGTCTGTCATCAAATTGTTTACTATATTTGTGAGTCTGTTTTGATTAGTTTGCTCTTTTTATTCCTTAGATTCCACATATAAGTGAAATCATATAATGTTTATCTTTCTCTGTCTGACTTAAATACCTTCTAGGTCCATTAAAGCAATAGCTGTTTCCATCCCCTTCCTTTTAGTCTGTGTGTGTCTTTTAATCTGAAGTGAGTCTCTTATAGGAAACATGTATGGGTCTTGTTTTCCTTTCCATTCAGCCACTCTATCTTATAGATGGAGCACTTAATTCTTCTGCACTTGAGGTACTTATTAATAAGAATGTAGTTGTTACCATTCTTTATTCCTGTTTTTGTTTTCTATACATGTTTTTTCTTCTTGAAGAAGTTCCTCCAACATTTCTTGTAATGCTGGCTTGGTGGTGATAAACTCCTTTAGCTTATTTTTGTCTGGGAAGCTCCTTTTCTTTCCTTTGACTCTAAATGATAGCTTTGCTGGATAAAGTATCCCTGGTTGTAGATCCTGAGTCTTCATCACATTGAATATTTTGTGCCAAACCCTTCTGTCCTGCATACTTTCTTTTGAAAAATCAGCTGCCAGTCTTATGGGTGCTTCCTTGTAGGTAATAACTGCTTTTCTCTTGCTGCTTTTTAATATTCTTTCTTTATATTTAAACTTTGGCGTTTTAATTATGATGTGTCTTGGTATGGGTCTCTTTGAATTCCTGGTTTGTTTGGTTTTTTTGGATTCTCTGAGCTTCCTTAGTTTTATGTCTAGTTCCTTCACCAGGCGAGGGAAGTTTCCCATCATTATTTCTTCAAACAGCTCTTCAACATTTGTTTTCCTTCAGGTATGCCAATCAGACAGATATTTTGACCCTTAATAGTGTCTCATATGCTCCTTAAATTATTTTTATAGTCTTAGCTTCTTTTTTCTTGCCATTCTGATTGAGTGTCCTTGGCTTCTCTGTCCTCTATATCAGTGGTTCAATCCTCTTCTTTATCCATTCTGTTGATTCCTTCTAATATACTCTTCATCTTGATAATGTGTTCTTCATTTCTGACTGGTTCCCTTTTATAACTTCCATTTCCATTTTTATGTTTTTTTCTCTCTTTGTTAAAGTTCTCAGTGAATTCATCTACACTTCCCCAAAGTTCCTTGAGCATCTTTATAACCAGTGTTTTGAACTCCGCATCTGTTAGATTGTTTGACTCCATTATTCATGGATCGCTGTTCTGTTCTCTCCTATGGTTTCTGCTTCTTTGTCTTCCCATTTTGGCTGCCTTTCTGTGCCTTTTTCTATGTACTAAACAAAGCTCCTAAGTCTCCCAGTCTTATTAGTAGATTTGTGAGTGGGTGTCCAGTGGCACAGTCCTGAGAGGGTTTCTGCTGCAGGCCAAACTTAGCCTAAGCCTCTACCCGCCTGGAGCCACCTGTTAAAATTCAGCAAGTGATCCACAGATACTGTGCTTATAATTGCCTCAGAAGGCCACACCAGAAACCAAAGCCAGCTGCCTCCAGTGTGAGTCTAGGTGCTGCTCAGCAAAGAGCACCTGACTCACTGAGGATACCTGGATGAGGCTTGGGTGGGGCCGCAGTTGGGGGAGGCAGGGTTTAAGGGAATCCTCTGGGCAGAGCCACCTCTGTTATCCAGTTTGATGATGTCATGGCTTTGGTGGCACTGTGTCCATGCACTGGGAGAGGGGAGGGCTCAACAGGGAACAATGGATACCATCGGCACTTCTGTACAGAGCAAATCTCACCTTGATCTTCACTCCAACAATGTCTCTCTGTAAGTCCCTGGTGTCCCCTGAAGGCAGCCAAATTGGCACTGGTGCTCAGAGCAAGCAGGTCCATTACCGTGAAAATCCACTCACGGACATGGTCCCTTTAAGAGGCTTTTGCCACTGCTACTGCCATAGCCTCTGTCTCACTCAGCTGCTCAAGACTGGGCAGCCCCCACATCCTCGCCCCATCCTACCTTCTGCCATTGCAGGGTGGTTTCTTGGATTTCTCTCTAGTCGTATGGCTTGTTCATCTAGATCCCAGGCAATTTTTCCTTGCTGCTTGCTCCTTGTTTCCATCACAACTTTGATTTGGTCACCAGAGGGATGTACAGAGGCTCTATCATCTATGCCATTTCCACCTCCACCTCCTGCCCATGTTTGGCTTCTTTTATTTGGCATTATGTTTTCAGTGTTCATTTATGTAATAGCACGGATCAGTAATTCTTTTTAATGGTTAAATAGTTATTTAATGGAATTACAAATATTCCATTGTATAGATATACCACATTTTGTTTACCATTCATCAGTTGATGGACATTCGGTTGTTTCTACCTAAGTGGGGACTCTTGAACAGTGCTTTACTTATTTCAGAATAAAAATAGCTTTGTTATCCTCTGATAAAACAAAGCAATGCAGATGTCCAAGCAAGATAGTGTTAAGTTTACTTCTCAATTTTTCCCATTTCTGGATACATAATAACAACAGGTCAAATATAAAAAGAGATAACCAGAAAAAGAAAGTTGGGATGAAAGACAAGGCAATTTTATTTTTAAAATTTTAATTTTAAAAATAAATAAAAGTTCAATGTAATAACTAAAAGAATTTATACTCCTAGACACTCATTAAAATAATTATTAGAGGACATATATATAACGATAACATAGAAATTTGTTTAAAATGTAGAGAAATATAACTATCGACAGTAAAAAGAATACTATTTGTGTTAAAAATGTAAAATGGAAACTCTAAAGAAGTGTAAAATGATAGAAGATGAGAGTATTCAAAGAGTAGTAAAAGTATGACAATGTCTGAAGGTAGGATTGAAATATTAAATAACAGTTGTCTTAGAAAAGTGAGGACTTAAGTGTGTATATGTACTAAAAAATGGAAGAACAATCTATACTTTCCAAATGAGTAGACTGAAAAAAACAGGATTGGAATAAATATATATCTATCAATAGAAAGAAAGAATAAAGAAAAAAATGGTAAACAGAAATGATGTATAAGCTGGTACAAAAAATTCAAATATATGCATATTCATAAAAATGTAAATAGATTATACTTACCTGTTAAAAACATAAATTAACATATTGGAGTTTTAAAATCTAGCTATATGCTAGAATTAATTATATTACATAAAATTAAAGTTATAAAGTTATCAACTAGAAGAACACTACACTAAAAAACATTCAAATTATCAGATGAAAACCCCACATAGACAGTATACACACATATTCCAAAAATGTAATTGCAGATTATAAAGTGAAACATCAATATAGTAAAATATCAAAAAAATATTAAAAACAAGGAAATAACTTAAAAGACCAAATGTATTGTCATGTTAACAAGTGTAGCTGTCAACTCACCAAGAAGAAAAAAAGACTATGGTCACAAACCAAAGTGAAAGAGAGGTTTCAAAAAGTTTCCAAAGAGAATATTTCATGAGGTAAGGTAACTGATAGAGTAGGGCAAGGAAAGCTGCAGCCTGGGACATGGAGGATGATAGAATCTAGAGGAAAGCAAACAGCCCCAGCAGAGATGGCATGTATCCCCAAGGGGCAGGAGTAAGATGTAGGACTGAAGACGGATGGATTAATTGAAAGTTTATGAATGAAATATCTTCTCACAAATTGAGCATAAAATGCAGGGCAACTCTTCCCAGGCAGAGGGTTCTTTCACGGAGAAATTGAATAAATTCTATTTATCTGGTATTTGGGGCCACCCACAGTATAAAAAAACTTCCTATCTGATAATCTATAGCAAACTTCACCATTCCTAAAGCCCAACCCATTACATAGCTCCAATAGGCGTTTTAGTGCCTCATTATTAAATAATAACCAACAATTAATATTATCAGACATTTGAGAAAAATCTCCACCATAATGAAGAGATTGAAAGAAATGATAAGTGACCCCAGAGAACAGAGATAACAGAGGGAAGAAAAAAAGATAATTAAAACCTTCAGAAAGACATGAAAAGCTATTATATCTGTAAAACAAGAATAGGTTGTTATGAAAAAAGCAGCAACTAGAAAAAAGAGAATAGTCTCAGAAAATAAAAGGTACATTGGACAAATACTAAAGAAAATAGAAGAGGGAGAGAGGAAAAAATGATAGGTGACAGAGGCTCTGTTTATTCCTCTGGCAACCAAATCAAAGTTGTGACATAAACAAAGAGCAAATGGAGAGGCAAATCACCTGGGATCTAGATGAACAAGCCATACAACTAGGGAGAGAAATGAGAAATCACCCTGCAACAGGAAGAGGTAAGATGGAGTGGGGGATTCAAGGCTGCCAGGTCTCGAGGGGCTGAGTGGGACAGAGGCCATAGCAGCAGAAGCCAGCAGCTGCAGATGTCTCTTAAAGGGGCCATGTCCAAAAGCAGACTTTCGCGGTGATGGACCTGCTTGCTCTGAACATCAGCACTGGGTTGATACATGATACATGAGGAGCACTAGAGACTTACAGGGGGGACACTGAGATGTTGGAGTGAAGACCAGAGCAAGACTTGCTCTGTACAGAAGTGCCTGCGGTATCCATTGTTCCCCTGTTGAGCCCTCCCCGTTCCCAGTGCGCGGTCTCAGTGCCACCACAGGGGAGACATCATCAAACTGGTAACAGAGGTCCTTCCGCCCATAGTATTCCCTGAAATTCTGCCTCCCTCATCTCTTGGCCTTACCCAAACCACATCCAGTTGCGCCCTCAGCGAGTTTTCTGCCACTTGCTGAGCAGCGCCTAGACTCACACTGGTGGCAGCTGAACACAGTTTCTGGTGTGGCCTTTTGAGGCAACTATAAACACAGCATCTGTGGATTGCTTGCTGAATCTCAATAGGTGGCCCTGGAGGGGCATGAGCTAGGGCTAAACTTGGTCTGCAGCAGAACTCCTCTCAGGACTGTGTCACTGGACACCTACTACACAAAGACATGCTAATAAGACTGGGAGACTTAGGAGCTTTGCTTAGTACACAGAAACAGATGCAGAAAGGCAGCCAAAATGAAAAGACAAAGAAGCAGAAACCATAGGAGAGAATAGAACAAAGATCCAGGAACAATGGAGTCAGGCAATCTAACAGATGCAGAGTTCAAAACACCTATTATAAAGATGCTCAAGGAACTTTGGGGAAGTGCAGATGAATTCAGTGAGAACTTTAACAAGGAGATAAAAAAACATAAAAATGGAAATGGAAATTATAAAAGGGAACAAGTCAGAAATGAAGAAATATTATCTGAGATGAAGTGTATATTAGAGGGAATCAACAGAGTGAATAAAGAAGAGCATCGAATGATGTATATAGAGGATGGGAAAGCCAAGGACACTCAATCAGAATGGCAAGAAAAAAGAAGCCAAGACTATAATAATTATTTAAGGAGTCTATGGGACACTATTAAGTGTAAAAATATCCGTGTCAAAGGAGTATCGGGAAAAAAAAAAAGACATTAAAGAGCTATTTGAAGAAATAATGATGGAAAACTTCCCCAACCTGGTGAAGGAAATAGACATACAACCCCAGGAAGCTCAGAGAGTCCCAAAAACCAGGAACCCAACGAGGCCCACACCAAGACACATCATAATTAAAATGTCAAAGGTTAGATACAAAGAGAGAATCTTAAAAACAGCAAAAGAAAAGCAGTTGTTACCTACAAGGAAGCACCCATAAGACTGGCAGCTGATTTTTCAAAAGAAACTATGCAGGACAGAAGGTCTTGATACAAAATATTCAACGTGATGAAAACCCAGGATCTACAACCAAGAATAATTTATCCAGTATAGCTATCATTTAGAGTCGAAGGACAGATAAAGAGTTTCCCAGACAAAAATAAGCTAAGAATTTATCAACACCAAGCCAGTATTACAGGAAATGTTGGAGGGACTTCTTTAAGAAGAAAAAAACATGTATCAAAAACAGGAATAAAGAATGGTAATAACTACATTCCTATCAACAAGTACTTCAAATGGAAAAGAATTAAGTGCTACAACCAAAAGATAGAGTGGCTAAATGGAATGGAAAACAAGACCCTTACATGTTTCCTATAAGAGACTCACTTCAGATTAAAAGACACACACACACTAAAAGGAAGGGGATGGAAAAAGATGTACCTAGAGGGTAATTCCCTGAATGAAATGAGTTGGAAAGAGAAAGACAAATAACACATGATGTCATGTACATGTTGAATCTAAAGAACAAAATCATCATCAACAACAAAAGCAGAAATAAACTCATGGATACAGAGAATATTTTGAGGGCTACTAGATTGGAGGAGTATTGGGGGGGAGGGACAAAAAAGGCAAAGGGATTAAGAGGTATAAGTGGATAGTTGCAGACTAGACATTGAGATGTGGAGTGTAGCATGGAGAAGATGGTTAATATTGTTGTAATATGTAAGGGGGAAGAGAGATACTAAATTTAGTATAGTGATCGTTTTGCAGGTTATGTGGATCTCTGATCACTGTGCTATACAGCTGAAACTAGTATATTATTATATGCCAACTATAATTGAAAAAAAAATCATCAAGTTGCACAATATAACTGCAAGCAACTATTTGTCTATTATATTTCCATAAAGATGGTGGGAGAGGGGATAAAATAGAAGAGCTGGAAAATAAAGTTGAGGAACTCCCAGAAAGCAGGACAAAAAGGCAAAGAGACAGAGCATATGAAACAAAAGGTAAGAATAGTCTAGGAGCTCCAGTGGGATCCCACTTAGGCATTCCAGCACCTGTACAACCTGGAAATGTGGGAGAGTTAACCCATGGTGCAATCTTTGACCAGTGGAAGCTGGGAGCACATGGGTAAATGTGCTCATCTTCTCTAGCTAGAGCAAAGAACTCTGTGGTGTTTTCTATGTGTTTCCTAAAGAACTCTCTAGTGGGATGGTGCCCCACTAGAGTTGCTTATAGGGGTGACCAGCTACATACACATCCTTGAATTGCCTTCTCCTCCTTCTTGCTCTCACTCTTCTCAGTCCCCCACCTCTATTTCCTGGGAAAACTTCCCAAAATAAACTACTTGCATGTTAGACATTGTCTTGACCTCTGCTTTTGGGGAAATCTAGACTTACATAAAAGGTTCCCAGATTTTTCATGATTATAAAAAAAATCCTGCTTTACTCTTTTATATGTTTCCATAACCATGTGTAGGTTATTCTCTAGGGTGTAAATCTAAAGGAAGAATGGTTGGGTCACATAATGTGTGCATTTCCAATTTTATTAGAAATTGCCAAGTTACTTTTCCATGCAGTTGTACTAATTTACATTGTTGCCCACACCGTTGAAAATTCTCATTTTCCCACACTCTTCAATATTGGTGTTTTCAGATTTTAATTTTTGCCAATAACCTAGAACCTCATTATTGCTTTGATATCCATTTCCTTGATTACCAATGAAATTAGCCAATAAAGTTAACAAAGCAATTGCTTATTTTGTTTTCCTCTTATAGAATTGCTTGTTCATATCCTTTGCCCATTTTCTGTTTTATTTGTTTGTCTTTTTTTGTTTTTGATTTTAGTAGTTCTTCATATATTTTAGATGTTAATTCTTTATCTGTTAAATATGTTTTGAATATTTTCTCCCAATGTTTAACTTATTTTCTCATTTTGCTTATGATAATTAATTTTTATTTTAATGTAATCGAATCTATTTTTCTTTATTGTTTGTGTTTTTTATGCCTTATTTAAGAAATTCTTGTTTTTGTGGAAGTCCATCATGATATTTACTTATTTTTCCCTTCTCATAGTTTTATAGTTTGGTTTCATGGTTAGGTCTTTAATACATCTGGAATTTATCTTCATGCAGGTATGAGGAATCAGTGTTTTTGAGCTAACAAGCATTCAGAATAAGCTTTTGTTGTTGTTGTTTTAAAAATGCTCTTTACAGAGACATCTTGTCATTTTGTATAATGCACATTTGTTAGACCTAGAAATGGCAGAAAGGTAAAAAAGAAGGGAGGAAGCATGAAGAAATCAGAGATAGTGGGGGAATTTCACATTTCATCTAAATGTGAGTACTGAGACCTTCTTTGGGCACAGCAATCATACAAAAACCACTTTGAAAAGTTTTATGGTGGGTCTCAGTTGTCTGTAGTGGCACATCAGTGAATATTTAGTTGAAATGTGCTCAGGAAAACTGTGAAAACTATAAGAGAAAAGAAGTAGCTTCACTCTGAACTAAGCACAATGAAGGAAGGAGGTCTGCAGCAAGAAAATCACATTTCAAAGACTAAAGGGTTTGGAGATTTTTTTTTTTTTCTATTTTGGAACAGCTACACAGTCCATTTATTCATTTATTCAACAAACATGTATTGAGAACCTACTTCATTACAAGGACTATCCTGGGTGCATGCGAGCTATACAGATGAATAAGTCCCTCTCTCTGCCCTCAACAAGCTGCTTTCTAAACAACAAGACAAATATATTAGGAAATAAATCTCCATTCTATGTAATAAACATAATGAAAGCAGCTACAAGACACCACACAAACTTAGCACAGAGCAGGGAGAAACGAGGTCTAGGTTGGAAAGGAGGTGGAGTCAAGGACAGGTTCCTGAAGAAGCTAACTGTGAAGAACTATTTCAAGGTGGAGAGTAGTTCACTAGGTAGATAAGGGTGGGCATAAAGAGCATTTGAAGGACATTCCAATTGGAGAAAATAGACATGAGAGGCAATTGTGCCTCTGGGTAGTAGGGGAGTTTGGGAATGTCACAGAAACAACATTTATTTCTTCCAATTTTCTATTTCTCCTCTTTGATTTGAACTTGTCTTAGTTCTGAAAAAAAAGGCACAATTTCAGCAAAAAAGAGCTGAAATTTCTTTTGCATATATATATTTCTTTTGAATATATATATATTTCTTTTGCATATATATATTTTTTCTTTCATTCACCTAATTAATTTTTTGGTTGAGCACCCACGGTGTGCCAGGTGCAAGAGATACATGAAGAACCCTTATGAAACGATAGATATGTTGTGGGGTGGCTCCATAGTGTAGTGGTTAGCACATCTGCTTTACATGAAGAAGGTCCTAGGTTCCTGTCCCAGGTGGAGCCATGGAGCATACCCCAGGTACACCAGGCCCTGGTGTGTGCTGTGAGTGCATGAGAGGAGACACTCCACCTTCAGAGATCCAGTTCTTAAAAAACAGGGAGATAGCAACATACATAGGTCAGGGGTGGAAGTAGGGGGGTGAGAGGAATTAAAGAGGGGAGAAAAATACAGATGTGTTGTAAATCTAAAACTTATACAATGTCATATGTCAATTATATCTCAATTTTTTAAAAAATGCCCAGACAGAAACATAGGTGCTAATAAGACAGGTCCTTCAACAGAGGGTTGTACCCAGGTCCTACACGTGTAAAGACAGTACCCAGTTCTGCCTGGAAGAATCAGGGAAAGAGAGACCAAGGAACTAGTCCTTGAGTTGAAATCTGATAAGTCAATAAAAAGTTTACTGGGCAGAAAGATAGGAAGGGGGCCATTCCAGTGGAAGTCACAGGAAGTTTTGCTAGAAATCATGATGCCCCTTCCAGCTGTACTGTCTCATCCACAGCACCTGGCTCAAGGGAGAGAAGCAAAGCCATTCTTTGATAAAACAGTGGCCACTAATTGGACCAGAGGTGGCTTTCTGTAGGTAAACTGTGTCCTGAACACAAAGAGCTTTACGCAATTAGGAGGCACTGGAAACTGAATTTCACCCATTAGTCTGGACCCCTCAAGAATTTAGAGAATGCAGATTGGACTAGTCAGTCAAAGAAGAAGGACATGAAGCCAGTACTAAGACAGAAGAGGGAACCTGATTAGATGCTCCTTTGCTCCTAAATAGCTTTTTTAAATTAAAAATTATTGGGGTGACATTGATTAATAAAATCAAATAAGTTTCAAGTGTACAATTCAACAGTATGTTGTATATATTCTGCATTGTGTGCCCACCACCTAATGATAGACTTCCTTCCGTCACCAAATATTTGACCCTCTTTACCTCTATCTATCTCCTCCCTCCCCCCTTCCTTCTGGTAACCACTAATCCACAGTCCATGTCCATGAGTCTTTATTTGTTTGTCATGTTTGTTTGTTGCTTTCAGCTTTTATCTCACATATGAGTGAAATCATATGCTTTTCAACTTTTTCTGTCTGACTTATTTCACTTAGCATAATGATCTCAAGATCCATCAATGTTTTTGCAAGTAGCAGTACTTCATCTTTTCTTATGGCTGAAGAATAGTCCATTGTATATATGTATCACATCTTTTTTTTATTGAATCCTCTGTCGTAGGACACTTCGGTTGCTTCCATGTTCTAGCCACTGTGAATAATGCTGCTATGAACATCAAGGTGCATATATCTTTGCAAATAAATGTTTTCAGTTTTTGGGGGGTAAATACCCGGAAGAGGGATTGCTGGATCATATAGTAATTCAATTCTTAGTTTTTTATTGTTGAGTTGTATGAGTTCTTTATATATTTTGGATATTAGGCCCTTATCAGAGGCATTGTTTGCAAATATATTCTCCCATTCAGATGGTTCCCTCTTTGCCTTGTTGTTGGTTTCTTTTTGCTGTGAAGAAGTTTTTTAGTATGATATAGTTCCATTCATTTATTTTTGCTTTTGCTTCCCTTGCTTTTGAAGTGAGACAGCTTTTGACGCCAGATGCAGTCCACATGTGTCCTTACAATAACACTCCTCCCTTTCTCAAGTAGCCTCATGACTCTAGGTCTTGCAGCCAAGCCCTGCACACCTGCCTACAAACATATATGGTGTGCAAAGTAATGGAGTGTTGGGTAACATTTCAGGGAACTTGGAGAAGTTTAGGGCAACTTGGTGTAAGATATAAGAAAAGTCATAAGAGTTTACTTATTTTACTGAGCGCTTCCTATGTACCAGGAACTTTTTTAAGTGCTTCACAAATGTAAACTAATCTAATCCTTAAAAGACCCCCCATGAAGTACTATTGGCCCCATTTTATCAATAAGGAAACCTAAGCACAGAGAGGTAAAACTACATGCCCATGTTTACACAATGAGTAAGTAGAGAAAACTAAAGCAGCAGATTGATTCTAAAGTCCTCGAACTTAGCCACCAAGCCACACCGATTCTGTAGAGTTAAAAGATGTTACTGGAGAAGTAGGCTGGGGACAGATCGTGAAGGCCTTGTGTGCCTTGCTAAGGAGCCTACATAATTCCAAAGAGCAGTTCTTCATTTATCTGCTTTGCGTATTGCACTTCTTTTTGAAGATTTTGTTTAGATATAGGGTCTGCTTTTAAAACTGTAAGCAATGGCAATAACTGAGGAATTCTGAGCTAGAGGGAGATATTATCTGATTTGCCTTTTAGAAAGAGCATGCTGGCAGCAGTGTGAAGAATCAGTTGGTGGTATCTGTGACTGAAGCAGAGCTGTTGCAATGGTTTAAGTGAGAGATGAAGAGGTTTGATGTAGAGCAATGTAGTAGGAATGGGTGTGAGATACACTTAGGAGGGGGACTCAACACCAGAAGAGAGTGAATGAATACAGAAGAAGAGAGTAGGGGGCCCAGGTGACTGGGACCTGAGCACTTCTGTACATTCTCAAAGGCACACCTCATACAAGTGATCCCAGGACTCACTATGCATTGAGGAGAATTATTAATACACACACTCAGATTCACAAATGCATTTCCCTACTAGGTGAGAGCACTCACAGCCACATCTGCAAAGTTCCCTTTATCAACTTACCTTCTATCAGAATCTCATTCTCAGATGGGGTGTTTTCTGTGCTATCTACTACAGATAAATTTATTATAGATCTATCTTTCTAAGTAGCTCTCAGCCTGGATTATCCCACCCATCTACAATGGGAGGTTTGAAAATATGCAGAGGCAATTTTAGTTGTTACATGATTTGGGCATGCTACTCACCTTTAATGCCCAGGGACCAGAGTTGCTAAACATTGAGCAATAAAAAAAATGTCTTGCCCCAAATACCAACAGCTCCACCTCTGAAAAATACTTGAAGAAACTTGTAGTCAAAAACCCCTAGGTTTGAAACTCAGCTCCTCCCCTTGTCAGATGGGGCAAGTTAGTCAGCATTTTTGAACCTCAGCTTCTTCACCTGTAAGATGGAAATCCTTTACCTGCCTCCTAGGATTCTTTTGTGGATTTAGCAAGGTAATTCAGTGCCTAACATATAGGGAGTTCTTGGTAAAAATAGTTCCCTTTCCTTGTTTAGCATCACAGTCTTTTTCTCGCCTTCTTTTTATGAGTCATGAACTAGTGTGCTAATTTCTAAGAAACAAATGTTGCCCCTGCCCTTCTTATGATCCTGGATGCAGAGCAGGCCTAGGCAGTCCACAGTATGGGTAAGTGATTGACAGTAAAATACCCCTTGAAATAACTCATGAACAGCTTGTGGAAGTTGAGCTGTCAGAAATTTCAGCTCAGGAAGTGCTGTTTCCAGCACTCGTGGCTGTCAACCCATTATATTTATAGAGACAGGGGCAGCGTGGATGAATGGATAGTTCGAGCCCCCAAATGGGGGTGAAATTATGGAGGGGCCAGTGGCTGAGTTTTCTTACTTCAGAAATCAGAGAGCTAATCTTCCTATAAGGACATCTATAAGCCCCCAGGTTGTCTGAGGTTTTTTAACCAGTTTCTTGAGACAGTAATAAGAGATACTTATTGATTAACTCCCTATTATGTGCCAAACACAGAGGTAGACACTTAATTTACGCTACCTCTAAATGTTCATAACCAATTTTTGAGGCAATTCTTGTATTACTTATTTTATGGATGTGAACATCGAAGCTTGGCGAGGTGGAGTAGCTTGCCCAAGATGACACAGCTATAAACGATCCAGCTCATTTTGACATTGGTTTGTCTTGATTCTGATGCTGTCTCTCTTACCTAAATGCAACAGAAGACTTGAAAGGCTTCTGCTGAGTTTTATTTTTGTTCTCTTTAGGCCGTATCTCCCTTGGTGTTTGACAATGACAGTCCTGACCTCCCTTGAAGTTATGTGGTGTTGGGGATTTCTTTGGCCTAGCATAGTGATGGTCTGGGTGTAAGTGAGGATTTTCTGGCTATGGGGTGCCCAGAACCTGTGCCTGAAGGTAGACTGGACAGTTATATGTGAGACTCTGAGTTGATGGTTACTCTTAAGTCATAACTGCAATTGTGGCTGAGGTCACCAGTGCAGTATAATGGCCAGTGACTCCCTGGTTGCTTGGGTAACCACTCAGACTGATTGATAATTGTTCCTTTCTACTTACTAAATATTTTAAATATCACCTCTAATTGTATTATCAGGTTAAGGCTGATTTCAAATTTCTAGGCTCGTTCTATATATTATTATGGAAAAGCCTAGTGAAAAGGGTTTGTTACTTTTTCCTGCATATAAAACATAATTATAATGAACATTAAAGAGCTCATAATAACATAGTTATGTATTATACATATATTCATTGGTGTACAATACATTTATTTATACATTTATTTTTATGGTTTCTAAACTTCCCAAAGAAACACAAGTTCATTGTAAAATTTTGGCATATACTCAAATACATTATTTACTAGCTGCCTAGCCAGCAAAACCCAGGCATTTTTTTTAAGGCATCTACCCCTTCCTACTGTAGCCCATGGTGTGCCCTGCTTATTCTGAAATAATCAGGGTATTGATTCCAAGATGGAGATGTGACGCAATATGCCCAAGGAGACTCATTGTCTAAGGCATAAATATATAAGAAAGAAATTACTTCTTCTGAAAGAGCTACCAGGAAGGCGGTTCTCTCTTTGAGACAGCATGATGTATAGATGCAAAGTGTGGAACTTCTGTAGCCATTTTGGCACCATGAGGAAAGCCAGTCTTGGGGAAAACCTGGAGCCTTGAAAGGCGGATCAGAGAGAGGGAAGGGCACAGATCTCTGCTGGCATTGCTGAACCTCTGAACCAAATCTGCCCTGACGCTCACCCCACCTCTAACCTTTCCAGTTATATGAGCCAATAGATCTCCTTTACTTTTCAAGACAGTTTGAACTGAGTTTTCTATTTTTTGCAACTGAAAGCAAAGTTGGTTGGCTACTGTTAACTGCCATAAAAACCTGGAAGGAAGAAAATAGCAAGCTCATATCAGCCTATTATCAAATCAAGATTCACTGTGAAGGCCAAAGGGCCTGCATGGCAATGTTTTACATGACCCTTCAGCTAGAGGACAGATTGTACTAAAAATTAGGCCAAGGTTTGATTGCAAAAGAAGATGAATTTACAGCCCTAATAAGTCTGTGCTAAAATCAGAGACCTAGTAAGGTGAGATCAAGATGCTGATATATGAATGAGGATATTTGAGTAGATGACTTTGAGAATCTGGCATCCTCTGTGCCAGCAGAGGTGACCCCCACCACTTGCTAGGAGTGCAGCCTCCTATTGTCTCCTCTAGGTTAATAACTAGAGTCAGGTCTCAGCATGGATCCAGTGGAAGAGTGTTATTCTTGCTATGGAATAAAAAGGATTATTCCTCAAAAGAACTGTAGAACATAGCAAATATATGAAAAAAACATATATGGGGATAGATCTCAGGATTTCTAGATGAAAGAGGTTGGAATATAAGGTTGGTATGGAAGATTTAATGATACTTCTATAACTTCAAATTTAACATCCTAGCAAGAATGTCTGGAGCTGCTCCTAATATGCTGCAGCTCCTTGAAGCTTGGAACCAATGATGGTCTATAGGGAAAAGGTGGAGATACCTAAGCAGAGTATTAAGGAGGAGGTCAAAAACCTCAGAGAGATAAACATGTTATTTATTATGTAATACCATAGAGCTCTCCTGCTGACTGTTTCCTGGGAAGGCCCAGCAGACCCTTCCTTCATTAAGGTAATGAGGAATATGCTAGTGAGGGGGTTCAGTAGTGTCTGTCTTTCGTAGGCCAGGGTTGATGGTAAGAGATGCTGCTAGTGTACTGGGATCCCTAGTGTCCATAAGATGTTAGAATTCCGAAATAGAGAGGCTAAGAAGGAGCATTTAACTGTCAGAGACGATGTGTATATAATTACCATAATGAACAGCAAGGTCAGATGGAAATCAAGAGCCTTGAACGTGGGGATCAGGGCAATGGCTAACAGACAACAATCTTTCTAGGGGTGAGATAAATGGACAACCAATGAGGATGTTGCTTAACTACATGACCAAAATAGACCCAGAGAGGGTGAGCAGAAGGTTTACTGCAATGGGTCATAATTTCTCACCTGCTTTTCAAACTTGAGCCAGGTTTTAGAGCACTTGATTCAAGGGGCCTAGACCCCCTTGAAGAAGAACCCTGCAATGTCGCAACAAGTGTATCCAGCAGATATTCTCCCAATCCTTCCTCCAAAGAAATCTACAGACATTTATCAGAGTAATTCTAAACTGAGTGCAGGAGAATATCCAGATCTTTGAAGGCTCTTGGAGATAAGATCTGAACTGACACTAATACATGTAGACCCCAAAATACCATCATGGTCCCCAGGCTTAGGGGTGGGGTAGGTTATATGGAGGCCAGGTGTTACATGGAGTCCTGGCCCAAGTCTATTTTCTCAACCCTGAATGCATAATTGAGATGGATAAACTTAGCAACTCGTTCTCTAGCCTGTGGGGTAAGAGTTATTATGGTATGGAAGACCAAAGAGAAGCTCATAAACTACTGCCTCCCAACCAAGATAGGAAATTAAAAGTAATACTGCATCCTGGGTGGAATAGCAGAGATTAGTGCCACTCTAAAGGACCTAAAAATCAAATTAATCAGGGTGAGTGATGGTAGATTGCCATAAATTTAAACAAGCAGTGGGTCCAATTGCAGCTACTGTGCTAGAGATATGATATTTTTACTGAAAGATCAACATAGCTTATGGTACTTGGTATACATATATTGAGCTGGTGAATGTGTTATTTTTAATCTCTATCAGGAAAACAGATCAATAGCAGTTTGCATTTACCTAGGACCGAGAGCAGTACACACTCAAGGTCTTGTGTCAGAACTAGGTTAGTTCTACTCTCTGTCACAGTGTAGTCCAGAGACCTTGATCATCTTGATATTCCAGAGAACTTCATGCTGGTCCACTATATTAATAAAAACCACATTAATCAGAGCTGGTAAGTGGGAATAAATATTCTGGAAGCCCACCTAAGTGCCAGAGGATGGGAGAGGAATCCTACAAAAATTTAGGAGGTCTAACATACCTGTGAAGTGTTCAGGTGTCCAATAATCTGAGGAATGCTGGAATATCCCCTCCAAAATAAAGGAGAAACCCTTGTTCCTTGTAATCCCTAGCATTAAACATACTGTTTGGTAGGCCTTTTTGGATTTTAGAGACAGCACATAACTTGGTTGGGAATATTGTTCGATCCCATTTGTCAGATGAATCAGAAGGCTGCTAGCTCTGAGTAGGGCCTAGAGTAAAACAGGGCTCTTTAGCAGGTCCAGGCTGCAGCAAAAATGCTTGGGGTCAAGTAATCCAGTAGACTCAATGGGGCTAGATGTATCTGTGGTAAATAAGCACAGACCCTTAAAGTACTGGAGCAAGGCCATGCTATCTGCAGCAGAGAGGTATCCATAATTTAAGCAATAGCTTCTAGCATGTCACTGTGCCCTGGTAGGGACCGAGTATATGACCAGGGAGCGTCAGGCAACTGTAACCAGATCTGACCTTCATAATTCAGATCCTGTCACATCCGCCAAGTCATAAGCTTGAGAGGCATAGCAGCAATCAATTGTATGGTGAAACTGAGCTTAAACAAAACTGGAGAATTCAAATAATTTACATTATTAGGTGTTCCACACCTCCTTCTGTTGTACTAAAATCTCTTCCTCGATTCAGACCTAAGACCTCATGGGGAGTTTCATATAATCAGCTAATACAGACAGGAAAAATTGCATCTAGTTCATGAATAGAATGTCTTGATTTGTTACAGTGAGCCAAAAATGGACTGCTGACACATACAACTCCATTCAAGGCCATAAACCTCCTAGAAAACAGAGCTCTGTGCAGTATACCTGTTCATCAACTTTTGTGGAGGGAAGAGTGGCCTGAGATAAATGTATTAATATTCTATTTCATGACTATATTATCTTTTGTTTATCCACTCATGAGTTGATGAACTTTTAGGTTGTTTATACTTTTTGACAATTATGAACAATGCTCTTATGAGCATTTGTGTACAGATTTTTGTTTAAACATGTGTTTTACAATTCTCTTGTGTGCAATTGCTTAGCCATATAATAATTCTATGTTTAACTCTTCAGGGAATTGCCAAACTTTCCCACAGCAGCTGCACCATTTTACATTCTTATCAGTAATATATAAGGGTTCTAATTCCTCCACATCCTCACCAACACTTGTTATTTTATGGGGTTTTTAAATTATAGTTATCCTAGTAGGTATGAAATAGTATCTCATTGTAGTTTTGATTCGAATTCCCCTGATGGCTAATGCAAGAGCCTTCTTCTGTCTTGTAAGCTTGATCATGCATTTTAAAAATAATGTTTGTTATATTTTATGTCTAAATGTTTGGAGTGGACATACCCAAAATACTTTTCCCACCACAATACAGAGCCTTTTTCTGAAGTCAAAGATTATTATTAGAGTAAAGTTAAGTATAGGAGTGCAGGGCTAGAGGAAACAGTATGTTTCAAATTAGCTAGAATTGGTTTTAGGAGAAGATTTCATATAAAAGTGTTTGACATATAGAATAACTGGTATAGAATTGAGATGGCTATTAGGAAGGCAAGAATTTGTTGAGAGATGGTTTACCTAGTCACAAAAGAAAGCTCATTATGAGAGCCTATATTTGAAGATCTATAGGAGCTGCTCAAGCCTAGCTTCTCTCTGTCCAGAACCTTCTTATGCTCTCAGTTCAATTTATCCTATGGGATTAAAACTATATCCAAGTGACCATTTAGATTACCCCACAAAGTTATCAGTAAAACAACATAGCTACAAATATTTATTCATGCATTCATTTCTTCAAGAATTAGTTATCGGACACTAAGGGCCAGCACTGAGAACAGTGGCAGCCATTGTTCTAAGAACAGAATATATGGTGGTCAACAAAGCAGAGCAGCTTCCTGCTCTCCTGAGTCTTATGTTATGGCAATACACAGAACTAGACAGCTTCTGAGTGTTCCTGGGCCCACTTCTCTTCCTCTTGTACAGAGTTTCTACCCTTATACAGGACAGCCACTTCTTCAGAGCTGCCCCCATGGCACCCTCAAAATGCAATTAGAATGATCCAGATAGAGACTATCAAGTGTGCACTTTCACAAAGACACAATCTGGACTTGATTAGAGAGTGGATGCCATTAACCCATTATTCAATCAACTGAAAGGCCCTCTAACCTTAAAATTTGGAAATGCAAATGAAGGCAGGCACAGTTGGAGAGATTTTTTAATATCTAAGTGTCTAAGGGCCAGATTGCATCTCACTCCACATACACAGTTCATACACTCCAAGCCTTTTCCCAGTAATTACTGTAAAAAGCTTTACAATACCTTGAGCATAATCACAGTTCCAGCAAAACAAATTAGATAGCACATTAATTACATTGGTTGCTGAAAATATTGGAGGCAGAGGGAAGGCAGGGGGACCAAATGCAGAAAAGTTGGGACCTTTGGGATAGCTAGAATGGAATACTATACTTTGACTTGTTAAAAATGCAACCAGAATGTCTGGGATAACTGCCATCTGGAAACCAGATGGTCATGAGGAAGAACATTGCTGACAGAGAGCCTGATGATCAGAGGGGGATTCAACAAAGCCCCTAACTGCAGCACTCTGGGCTGGGCCCCATGGAGGAGGTTTGATTTGCTCTGCAGAAGCTTCTGCTGTGATGAAAGAGAGCAGTGGGCAAAGCCTTGCAGAATGCCATATCAGAAAGGGCAGAGAGACACACCGACTGACCTCTAACTGATGAACTCCAACATGAATGTTTTGCTTTGCTGAGGTCAAACTGACCATTGTCCCCAAAATAAGTCAGAGTTTCCCCACATCACTGCCATTGCCCATGCTGTAATAGCTCCATTTTTTCCATGTATCAATTCCTGCTTATTATGCAAGACTCAGTTCAAATGTAATTTTTTTGAACCACATAGCCCACTTTGATCTCTCCCTTCCCCAATCGTTGGTGGCTTACAAAATCCTTGTAGTGATCATGGACTGCCTAGGGTGAAGAATGGAACCCTTATTCAGATCCATCCATCCCATCTCATTCTCAGTTCTATCACCCCCAACAGCCCTTGTAGGCTGGTCATTCATCCAACCCTCATTCAATAAAAGACCAATCAGTATTGCTTAAGATGCTTCTTTGTGCCAGGCCCTGTACTAGATATTGGGAATATACTGCCTAGTGGACAAGACTGATACAGTTCCCACCCTCTTAGAGCTTATATTCTATATCTTCTAGTAGTTCTCTTCTTGACTGAGAGGTAATATAACATATAAATCACAAGAGCTGATCACACCATCCAGGGCCTTTAGGTCAAGAAGGGCCATCCAGGGAATGTGGAGCACAGCAGAGAAATAAGAGGAACTCAGTCCTGAAGAACATCAGGGTTGACTCTCCAGTCCCATCTCCTAACAGCACCTGGATCGTCAGCATGGGCTGACTTGGGGAAAATATGAGGCTTTTGCACCTGCCTTAGTGATGACTCAGGCCACCCAGAAATACTCTTCTCTCAGTTGTGTTGCTTAACCCTTCCTAAACTGAACTATTGATGTTTAGGCTGAGAAAAAATGTAAAGTAGATTGATAAGAGTCTTTACTTGGGAGGCAAGAGGTCTAAGTTCTTTTCCTGGTTCTGATGATTACCAATGAATGGCCTCGGATAAGTCATTTAAAGTTCTCGGATTCATCTAATCTGCTTGATGGAGTGGGCCTACACCAAAGGGTCCCTTGAAGTTCTTTCCAAAGCTAATATTTATTTTTTTCAACTTTTTAATCTGAAATAGAATACCTAGAAAGGTACAAAAAACATGAATGTAAAGTTTAATTATTCTTATGCACTGACCACGCAGATAATCAACACAGGTCAAAAAAAGTATATTTCTAGTACCACTGAAATATGCTCCTTCCTAATCACAAGCCCTTTTCTCCCCAAGACATGTACACTATCCTGATACTTACAATAATCACATCCTATCT
This sequence comes from Pteropus medius, assembly GCF_902729225.1. NCBI lineage: Eukaryota > Metazoa > Chordata > Mammalia > Chiroptera > Pteropodidae > Pteropus > Pteropus medius. Next base: position 3,912,351 of record NW_024354911.1, read on the forward strand.
AAATAAGCAAAACTAGCTGAGATAGTTTAGTTTTGCTAATTTTTTAATGTCATATGGATGGAATCACATAGGATTTATTCCTTTGTATCTGGCTTCTTTTGATTAAAATTGTGTCTGTGAGTTTCGTCTATATTGTTGAGTATAGCTGGGTTCATTTTTGTTGCTATAATATTCTACTATATGAATATACTACAGTTTATCTAGTCTACTATTGGTGGATATTTGGGCTATTTTTAGTTTGAGGCTTCTGTAGTCAATGCTGCTATGAACATTCTTGCCCATGTGCATTCTTGTACAGGAATTTCTACGTCATAGGGTACCCATATCTTTAACTTAGAAAATGCCAGTTTTCCAAAGGGATTGTGCCAATTTATACTCCCATCAACAGTGTAAGAGAGTTTCTTGCAGTACACCCTAGCCAGTGCCTAGTGCTGCCAGACTTTAAAAAAAAAACTTTTTTTTTACCTTACTGATGGACTTATAATAGAATCTCGTTGTGGCTTTAATTTGCATTTCCTTGATTACTAATAAGATTGAATCCCTTTCTTTAAGTATATTCACCATCTAGACTTCCTTTATTGTGATGTGCTCATTTGAGTACTTTACCATTTTTTTAATTATATTGTCTTTTTCTTACTGATGTGTAGGTGTTTTTTGTCGTCAGTTATACGTGCGGAAAATAACTCACTCCATTGTGTGCCTTGCTTATTTACTCTCTTAATAGTGCATTTGATGAACAAATGTCTTAAATGTAGAACAATTTTCTCTTTTATGGTTAGTAGTTTTTGTGTGTCTCATGAAATTTTTTCCTACTCTAAGGTCATAAAGGTATTTCCATATATTATCTTTTAAAGGCTTTACTATTACATCTTTAGTTTTTAGGAACCTAATCTATGCAGAATTTTCCAACCCATCCAAAATTTATTTTTGTAGATAGTCTGGGGATAAGGGTCATGTTTTCTTTTGTTTCAACATGGATAACCCAATTGTATGATCACCTCTTATTGGAAAGGCTATCTTTTCCCCTGCGCTCTGCAATGTTATTTTCGTCATATGTCAAATATCTATGTATACAAAATCTATTTCTGAGTTCTCTATTCTATTCCATTGGTTCAATTTTCTATCTTTGCACCAAATACTACATGGTCTTATTGCTGTAACTTCATTGTAAATCTTGATATCTGCTAGAACAAGTTCTCCTATCTTGTTCTTTTATAAAAATGTCTTGGGTCATTTTCGAGTGATGCCTGATCTCATCAATCTAGCGAGAGACATAAGATAACCTGTCCAAGAGCATATTGCCACTAGGACTCCACCGAAAAAGCATTAGAATAATTGCCAAAAATTACTTTGAGCAAAGAGCAGTCGTGGAGTTTCACCAGGGTTGGTGCAGTCTTCTTTGAAACATGTCATAAGGAAAACAGAAATCTGTAAAATAGTATTGATGTTCTCCTCCTGGAAAGTATTCACCCAGACAACTTAGTGGTTTTGACCTTGAGGAGAGAACAGGTTCTGAAGAACAACCTAACTTCTTTGATTGAACACTCACATAATGCATTGGAACATGATAGGAGCTTAAGACTTAATAATGATGAGGTGAAGACCATAATAAAACAGCCCCCTACCAAGGACCTGAATATAAAACCTGAAACAATAAAGCGCACAAAAGAAAACATAAGAACTAAACTCAAAGACCTTGAACTTAAAGAGGATTTTATGAATTTAACCTCAAAGGCAAGGGAAGTAAAAGTTAAAAATAAATGAATGAGGCTATATTAAACTAAAAATCTTCTGCTCAGCAAAAGGAATCGTCAACAAGTTAAAGAGACAGCCATCTGAATGGGAAAATATATTTGCAAGCAACGCCTCCAATAAGGGCCTAATGTCCAAAATATGCAAAGAGCTCACACAACTCAATAACAACAAAAAACAAACAATCCAGTCAAAAAAATGGGCAGAGGATCTGAACAGACACTTCTCCCAGAGGACATAGAAATGGCCAACAAATATTTGAAAAGATCTCCATATCGCTAGCTATTAGAGAAACGCAAATCTAAACCACAATGAGATATCATTTCACACTTGTCAGAATAGCTATAATCAACAGGACAAGTAATAGCAAATGTTGGAGAGGATGTGGAGAAAAAAGAACCCTCACACGCTGCTGGTGGGACTGCAAATTGGTACAGCCACTATGGAAAACAGTATAGAGGTTCCTCAAAAAATTAAGAATTGATCTACCCATATGATCCAGCAATCTCTCTACTGGGTATTTACCCCAAAGACTTGAAAACTCATATTCAAAAAGATATTTGCACACCAACGTTCATAGCAGCATTATTCAGTGGCCAGGGCAGGGAAGCAACCGAAGTGTCCTATGATTGATGATTGGATAAAGAAGCTGTGGTACATATATTCAATGGAATATTACTCAGCCATAAGAAGAAATGAAATACTGCCATTTGCGACAACATGGATGGATCTCAAAATAATCATGCTAAACAAAATAAGCCAGACAGAAAAAGTTGAAAACCACACGACATCACTTATATGTGGGATATAAACCTAAAAGCAACAAATGAAGAGGACAAACAGAGATTCATGGACATGGACTATAGACTAGTGGTTACCAGAGAGTATGGGATGAGGGGAGGGGGAGGTAAATTGGGTCAAAGGAGTCAAATATGTGGTGACAGAAAGAAATCTAACTAAGGGAAGTGAACACACAGTGTAAATATATATATGCCTTACTGTTAAAGTGTACAGCTGAAACTTATTGGATTTTGTTAACCAACGTCACCATAAAAAATTGATTAATTAATTTTAAAAAACAGCCCCCTACTTAGTTTAGCAATTCTTACCTTAGAGTAAAATCATCAAAAATTTAAAATAAAAAAAAATAGAGGTTCCGTCAAGATGGCAGAGTAGGTAAATACTGTGCTTGCCTCCTCTCATTACCACATTAAAATTACAACTAAACTACAGAACAGCCATAATTGAGAATCACCTGAAGTCTAACTGAACAGAAGTCCTACAACTGGGGATACACAGAAGAGGATATCTTGAGACTGAAAGGAGGGGTGGAGATACAGAACAAGCTTGTCCCACACAAGTGGGGCAGTTGAGAATCAAGAGAAATATCTCGGCTGTGGAGAGTACCCTGGTGTCCCAGCCCCACACCAGGCTCCCCAACTAAGGGTACTGGTGCCAGGAAGGGAAGCCCCTACAACTTCTGGTTGTGAAAAGCCACGGAGATTGTGGCTGAGTAAGAAAGAGGACTGCTGGAGTCACAGGCATTCCTCATAAGGGGCCTGTGGGCAAATTTACTTGCTGCCAGACTCACTTGTCCTGAGTTCTAGAGCTGGAGTATCAGATTGAAAGGTGCTGGGGACATACAGGGAAGAAGTGAATTGTCTGGCTTCAGGACAAGGGCTAGAGGATCAGCTTTCTCCCAGACAGGAGTGCTGGCAAAGGGCATTGTTCCTTTATGAGCCCTCCCACTTCCCAGCAGGCACCATATCTGAGTCTCCTTCAACCTGACTAACACTGGTTGTCCTGCTCTGGTGATTTCCTGAGACCCTGCTCCACCCAACTTGTGGACTTACACAAGCTGATTCCAGTGGATTTCCCATACAAATGACCTGTCTTGGCTCATGCTGTGGACTTTCCTAAAATCTCTCAAAGGTTTACAAAACCTAAACAAGCAGCGTCTGGCCTTGGTGTGCCACATACCTCTTGCTGAGCAGCCCCAAGCCCAGCACTAGTGGTAGCCAGCCTCAGTTTGTACTTTGGCCTCTCAAGGCACATCAAAGCTTGGTGTAGGTAGTGGCCATCTATGGATTATGCAGGATTATTGGTGGCTCATGCCAGGTGGCCCCAAGCAACGTACAGTCCACCGCTAAACTTGGCCTGTGGTGGAGCTTCTCCTAGCCTGCACTCTTGGGGCCACATCCAAGGATGACACAAAGGGCAGACTATACAGGTTAAATTGAATCCTGCTCCATAGGGTCAGCCCCTCCACTATAGTCACCAGCCAATCCTCACAGCGAATCAGCCTCTGGGTCAATCCTTTCCATTGATGTGCAAACCAACAGCAACCAAGGCTCAACTATAATAGGAGGGCACACACACCCATACAAGGGACACGCCAGCAGCACCTGGCTCAAGTGACCAGAGAAACTGCACCATTGGGCCCCACAGCACACCTACTACATAAGGCCACTCTACTAAGGCCAGGAGAGATAGAAGCTTACCCAATACATAGAAAAAAACACAAGGGAAACAAACCAAAATGGGTAGACAAAGATATATGTCCCAAATGAAAGAATAGAACAGAGCTCCAGAAAAATAACTAAACAAAATGGAGAAAGCAATCTACCAGAAGCAGATTTCAAAACACTGGTTATAAGGATGCTCAATAATTTCAGTGAGAACTTCAACAAAGATATAGGAAACATAAAAACAGAGATAGAAAACATAAAAAAGAACCAATCAGAAATGAAAAATACAATAACTGAAATGAATACTACATTAGAGGGAATCAACAGTAGATTAGATGAAGCAGAGGATTGAATCAGTGATTGGGAAGATAAGGTAGCAAAACACACTCAATCAGAACAGCAACAAGAAAAAAAAATCCAAAAAATTGAGAATAGTTTAAGGAACCTCTGGGACAACATCAAGCATATTGGCATTCACATCATAGAGATACCAGAAGGAGAAGAGAAAGTGTAAGGAATTAAAATCTATTTGAAGAAATAATGACAGAAAACTTCCTTAACCTGGTGAAGGAAATAGATATACAAACTCAGGAAACACAGAGAGTCACAAACAAAATGAGCCCAAAGAGGCCCACACCAAGACACATCATATTTAAAGTGCCAAGTTAAAGACAAGGAGAGAATTTTAAAAGCAGCAAGAGAAAAGCAATTACTTACTTACAAGGGAGCTCCCATAAGACTGTAAGCCGATTTCTCAACAGAAATTTTGCAGGTCAGAAAAGCTTGGCAAAAAAATGTTCAAAGTGATAAAAAACAGGGACCTACAACCAAGATTACTCTACCCAGCAAAGCTATCATTAAGAATTGAAGGACAGGTAAAGAGCTTCCCAGACAAGAAAAAGCTAAAGGAGTTCATCAGCACCAAGCTGGTATTACAGGAAATGTTGGAGGGACTTCTTTAAGAGGGGGGAAAAAAAGCTAAAATATGTGACTAATACAATGGCAATAACTACATATCTATCGAAAAAAACTTTTAAATGTAAATGGATTAAATTCTCCACTGAGTGGCTGAATGGATAAGATCCTTACATATGCTGCCTACAAGAGCCTCACTTCAGATCAAAAGAAAGACACAAACTGAAAGTAAAGAGATGAAAAAAGATATTTCATGAAGATGGAAACAAACAAAAAGCTGGGGTAGCAACACTTATAGCTGACAAAATAGACCTTAAAGGCCACATGAAGAGACAAAGAAGGACCCAGTTATCCCACTTCTGGGTATTTATCCAAAGAAACCCAAAATACTACTTTGAAGGGACATGAGAATCCATATGTCCATCGCAGCATTATTTACAATACTCAAGATATGGAGGCTAACTGGGTGTCCATGAATGAATGAACAAATAAAGAAGAGGTGGTACATATATACAATGGAATATTACTCAGTCATAAAAAAAAAAAGATGAAATCTTGCCATCTCCAATAACATGGATGGACCTAGAGAGTATTTTGCTGAGTGCAGTAAGTCAGACAGAGAAAGACAAATGCTACATGATTTCACTTACATTTGGAATTTAAAGAACAAAACAAATAAACAGAAACAAACTCATAGATAAAGAGAACATCTTAGGTTTGCCAGATGGGAGGAGGGTTGGAGGGCAGGGTGAGTGAAAAAGGACAAGGAATTAAGAAGTAAAAATTGGTGGTTATGAGGATGTAAAGTATAGAATAAGGAATATGGTCAATATTGTAATAATTATGTATAGTGTCATATGGGTACTAGATTTATCAGGGCGATTACTTTGTAAGTTATATAAATGTCCAATCACTATGTTATATACCTGAAACTAATATAACATCGCATGCCAACTTTAATTTAAAAATTATTAAAATAAAAAAATATATATAAACAGTCAGCTTCAAGTAGTTTAACTAGGTATATAAGAAAACTATTGTTTGGAATCTAATAATAAAATGAGAACACACTTTGAGTGCACTTATAAAAAAGAAGAATGTCTTGAATTATCTTTACATTTTATATTATCATATAAATTTTAGAATCAGCTCATCACGTTTCATAAAAGAATCTTGTCATTTTAATTGATATTGCACTGAATTTATTGATCAACTTAGGGAAAATTTATATGTTTACAATATTGCTTTCCAATCCATGAAATGGTATGTCTCTCTATTTATTTAGGCCTTCTGTAAATCTCTCAAAATTTTATAGTTATCTTAATTGAGATCTTGTAGTGGACTATCCAATACAGCTACTGACCTCAGAACCATCTCCGTCCTCCTCCCTGGTGCCACCATTCACCTCAGGTCTTTCTGTCCACGGCTCCTCTCTCTCCTCAAGCTTAAGCCAATCCAACAGGGACAAAGACTCACTCTTCCACCTCTATCTTCCCAAGCCATTTACCTGTTGACCATTTCTCTTTTCAGCTATTCCAAATACTATAGCCCACCTCTACACCAACTCAGTAATGAGCATAATTCTCTATTAGTTCTCATGCTTCCTGCTGATGATGCACAAAGTTGCTGGCAGTGGCCCTGATGTGGTGGCACTTGCTGTGGAAACTTCACTTGAGTCCTTAATTCCATATTACGTGGCCTGTACATCCTCATGATAATGCTCAAACATCAGAAAGGTTGGTTTCTCAACCTTTACATTTAGCAGCCCTAAAAATCCTCTAAGGTCTGAGAATACCTGCAGGAGGCCTTGAGGCCAAGGAGGCTGGGGTGAACATTGATGAAATGTACCCCTTTGCATCTCTCAGTGCAATGCACAGATGGATTCTCCACAAGGACAGATTGACATATTCCACATTTTCTAATTACTGTTCCTTAGGAGGCATATTATGTGATTTCTCTTAGCTTTACATTCCTCATCTGCAAAATTGGGATTACCTGTCTTGGCAGATACTGTAAATTAGCTGACTCAGTATCCATTTCAAACATATTATTTCCTGCTTTACTCTACTACAGAAGCTGGCAATTGAAATACTTACATCTCAGCTTCTTTTTCAGGTAAATGTTGCCATGATGTGACATTAGCTCTGGTAATGAGACACAGAAAGGAAACTCCAGGGAGTCCTTCCCTTCCAGAATAAAAGGCAATGTCTGACAAGGAGGAGGCTATTGTTTTTTACCATTTGCTTTTGGCCTCCTTCAATCCCCCTTTTTTCTGCTCAGAACTTGGATGAGATGTCTAGGGATTCAGCATCTATTCTATTCTATTCAAGGATGAAAAACATACTAATCGTGGTGGAACAGGTAGACAGAAGAAACCTAGTTCTTCATAATGGCCTTGACCAGCCATATAGTCCTGGATTTTCTAACTTGAACACCTGCTTATGTGGGGAAAAAAATAAGCTCCTTACTTGTCTGAGTAAGTGGTAAAATTTTTTAATGCTCATGGCCAAAAGCATTCCTAATATACTTATTTGCGGGGTCGTGATAAGGATAGAAGATGGTATTTGTAAAGCCCCAACAGTACCTTGTATTTGGTGGTTACTCAACAAATTGCAGCTATAATTGCAGAACCCTGTGTGTGAATATGTCTGTTCTAGACAGACTAGGAACTTCCTGAAGACAAGGCTCAATAAAATGGACTGGGCATACAGTGGCAGTCAGTATGGACTGAGTTGAACTGAACTGAAATGTTAGGAATTCTAGCAGAAGATAGATGCATCAATCAGTTCGTTGTAATAAATGGAAGTCACTCTCAAGTATTTTATGCAGAAAGAGATTTAATACAAGAAATTAAGTATGTTTTGGGAAGAGATTTGTGGTATGGAAGTCAGGGTTCTGCCACCAGGCTATTGAATAAATTAACACACCACTAACGCTATCAGGAATCACTGCTGCTGTTACCTCTACAGATACCACAACTGGACTTTTATCCCACGAAGCTGGACACTGGACACTGGAACTCTGAGTCCAGCTTCTGCCATAGCCTCTAAATACTCTCAAACTTGCTTACTACTAGTAGCAGTAAGACGGCTTCCCATCACTTCTTACTTCCAAATACAATTTGAGTACATTTATCGGTGAAAGTTACTTTGAATCCAGGAGTTTAGCTGCAAAAAAAGTCTCAGAGACATAGTTGTTAGCTTTTCTATCTCCCTAACAAGAAGTTGAGAGGCCAATCTTCTACAGCAGGGACATGAAGAAGAGAGGAGATGGGTAACATGTGGGGAGGGAGGAAGAGCTGTGATCAATGTTTTTCTTGCAGTTCTGTGGGAGGTAGCAAGGAAAGGGGACCATCCACAATATTTTCTGATCACTGATGGTTTTGCAAGAGTACATTCTGACAGACAAGCCGACAGCTCCTGGGGAAGGAGTAAAGCAGACCACATGTTCATATGTGTCTCATTCTCTTAGTGAAGTAGAAGCAAATATGGGTGAGCTGGGGGAAGCCGTACCACAGGGAGCAGCCTCTGTGAATTGACATGCGCCTGTCACTTTTCTTTTCTCTGGCTCCAGTGAAGTCAAGGGAAAGGAGGGAGGGACTTTCATCCTAGTCTCTCATCTGGACTTGATCAGGGAGACACTAACTGTCTGAGACTCGGCTGGAAAGTCTATGAGGTCTTCTACTCTAGCATCCTTCCCACCAACACCCAGAGCCACCAATATGGCTTCCTCATCACTCTGTGCCATGTCCTATGCAAATTGCTTTGTGTATGGGCTTCATTCAACAGTCAACAAACACTCATTTAACAAACATTGGAAACGTAGAATGCTATTTGTGTAGTAGGCTCTGATCTAGGTAAACAAAGGAAACAAAAAGATCTTCTCTTATAACAGATATGAGAGCCATGGCCCTCACATGTGAGAAGTCTCACATTTATTTATTTTTGTAGGCCATAATTAATTGGTCTCTGACTACTTAAACACTTTAACATATAAAGAAGTGCTTACCATATCTATCCCAGTGCTTTGACTCCTTTTCCCCATTAATGGGTCATACTTGGATCCCAAGGTTTACCCGGGACATGGTCCTCAGCCCCATGTGGTTATCATGGTTCTTCTCGAATCTTCTTTTACACCGCCATTGGTGGATACTGACTTACCCGTCATAATGATCTATCTACTGACCACCAATCTTGTGCTATTACATCCTTCCAAGGTCAGATAAATATTCTTTTATATTTTCCTCTAAAGATTTTAAAGTTTTACCTTTCATAATTAGGTCTTTAATCCATCTGGAATTTATTTTTGTGTATGGGATGAGCTACAGTTCTAATTTTTTATATGTGGATAACCAATGTTTTCAGCACCACTTACTTCTGATTAAAAATTCTACCTCTATCATATATCAAAAATCCATATAGATATAGACGTGTCAGTGGACTCTCTGTTATGCAGGATTTTCAATTCTTTAGAGTTTATTCCAGCAACACACTCTCTTAGTTACCATAGCTTTACACTAAATCTTAAAAATCTGAATATCTGATTGGGGAGTCTCTCCTTCCACATTTTCTTGGCTATTTTTAATTCTTCACTATTCCATATAAATGTCAGCATGAAATTGGTCAGTTCCACGGAAAACCCTCTTGAGATTTTTCCTGCAGCTATATTGATTGTAGGTATCAATTTGGGGATAATTGCCATCTTCATAATTTTGGATTTTCCCTTATTTAAGTATGATATATATTTCTACTTATCTACATTTATTTAGGTCTGTTTTTAAATATTTCGATACTGCTTTATAATTTTTCTCCATTAAAATCCCTAAATGTTTTCGTTAGGTTTATTCTTAATTAATTATTAGTTTTGATTTTGTTTTCCTATTTTGTTTGTATTTTAAATTATAACTTATAAGTATTTAATACTGCTGTATATGAATGAAATGGCTATTTGACTATTTTCACCTTCTCTACTCTTAGTTCTAATAATTTTACTGTAGATTGTCTTGGTTTTTTTTTTTTGCAAATAATATTCTGTATATAATGATGATTTTGCTTCTTTATTTTTTTAAAAAATTTTGATAGCTCTGTACTAATTGCCTATGCTTTATTAGAGAATTTTTTTTTCCAACATCTTTTTTTTTCTTCTGTGCTGGCTAGGATCCCCATTATCTTATTGAAAAGAAGTGGTATTGATGGATATCCTTGTCTATTCTTGACTTTACAGAGAATGGTTCTGACTCATTTGCTGTGCGTTTTTTATTATTACCCTTTATTGGGTTGAAGATGCTTCCTCCACTTCTTATTGTGCTAAGTAGTTGTTTTGCTTTTGTTTTTGTTTTTAACTACCATGGGAGTCAGGTGAGTTCTCAGGAATTCTTCTATCGTCCCAGGCACACTTGATCTTTTCCTCATCCTCAGTCTTCCTGGTATAATCTGACCCCTCTTGGTGAAAGGGGGGTTTGGAACAAGCTATCTCAGAGTAGCCATACCATCAGCTGAGTACACACACAACTAGAGTTCTGGAAAGTTTTACTTAGTGCTTTACTTCAGGTCCAAGTGCTATCATCCATTTTTAATGGAGTTTGTTGGTTCTAAAGGTTCTTGCATCTGGGTCCCAGCTCCCTTCATGGGTGTCCTTGCTGCCTTCCTCCTCCACTCTTGAGGAGAAACATACTGCTGCCCTCCCAGGAAACGGAGAGCATCTTATCTGTACCTTTTCCTCTCCCCAAAAATTGTCTTGTCCTTTTCATTTCATTTTATTATTTTTAACTTTGCATTATGAAAAACTTCAAACATATAAAAAGTAGAGAGAATGGTAAAATGAACCCTCATGTCATCACTCAATGTCAACAATTATTATTTTTATTTTTTATTAAATTTATTGGGATAACATTGTTTAATACAATTACATAATTTTCAGGTGTACATTGAATTTGACATCTGTATATTCTATTGTGCGTTTATCACCGGAAGTCCAGTTTCTTTCACCTATCATATATTTGATCTCCTTTACCCACTTCACCCTGCCCCTTCCCCCCTATATTTGACCCCTATAACCATCTACCTCTCCCCCTCCTCCACTACACCCTACCCGTTGGTAACCACTAGTATATAGTCCACGAGTCTCTGTTTCTTCTGTTCCTTTGTTACTTTTAGGTTTATATCCCACATATAAGCGATATTGTGTGATTTTCAACTTTTTCTGTCTGGCTTATTTTGCTTTGCATGATTATCTCGAGGTCCTTCCATGTTGTCACAAATGGCAGTATTTCATCTCTTCTTATGGCTGAGTAATATTCCATTGTATATATGTACCACAGCTTCTTTATTTAATCATCTATCGTAGGACACTTTGGTTGCTTCCCTGTCCTGGCCACCATGAATAATGCTGCTATGAACATTGGTGTGCAAATATCTTTTTGGATATGAGTTTTCAAGTCTTCGGGGTAAATACCCCATAGAGGGATTGCTGGATCATATGGTAGATGAATTCCTAATTTTTTGAGGAACCTCCATACTGTTTCCCATAGTGGCTGTACCAATTTGCAGTCCCACCAGCAGTGTTTGAGGGTTCCTTTTTCTCTGCATCCTCTCTAACATTTGTTATTACTTGTCCTGTTAATTATAGCCATTCTAACAGGTGTGAGATGGTATCTCACTGTGATTTTGATTTAAATTTCCCTAATAGCTAGTGATGTTGAGCATCTTTTCAAATATTTGTTGGCTATTTCTATGTCCTCTAGGGAGAAGTATCTGTTCAGATCCTCTGCCCATTTTTTGATTGGATTGTTTGTTTTTTGTTGTTATTGAGTTCTATGAGTCCTTTGTATATTTTGGATATTAGGCCCTTATTGGAGGCGTTGCTTACAAATATATTTTCCCATTCAGATGGCTGTCTCTTTACCTTGTTGCCGATTTCTTTTGCTGAGCAGAAGCTCATTCATTTATTTTAGCTTTTACTTCCCTTGCCTTTGAGGTCAAATTCATAAAATCCTCTTTAAGTCCAAGGCCCTTGAGTTTAGTTCCTATGTTTTCTTCTATGCACTTTATTGTTTCAGGTCTTATATTCAGGTCCTTAATCCATTTTGAGTTAATTTTGGTGTGTGCTGATAGACAATAGTCTAGTTTCATTCTTTTGCAGGTGGCTTTGCAGTTTTCCCAGCACCATTTACTGAAGAGGCTTTCCTTTCTCCACTGTATGTTTTTGGCTTTTTTGTCAAAAATTATTTGCCCATATAAATATGAGTTTTCTTTTGGACTCTGAATTCTGTTCCACTGGTCTATGTGTCTGTTTTTCTGCCAATACCATGCCGTTTTGATTACTGTCTCTTTGTAGTATAATTTGAAGTCGGGCAGAATGATCCCTCCAGCCTCATTCTTTTTTCTCAGGATGGTTTTGACAATTCGGGGTCTTTTGTGCTTCCATACAAATCTGATGATTTTTTGTTCTGTTTCTTTAAAAAATGCTAATGGGATTTTGATGGGGATTGCATTAAATCTGTATAATGCTTTAGGTAATATGGTCATTTTAACTATGTTGATTCTTCCAATCCAAGAACACAAAATATCTTTCCATTTCTTTGTATCTTCTTTGATTTCTCCTAATAGGGTCTTGTAGTTTTCATTTTATAGGTCCTTCACATGTTTCATTAAATTTGTTCCTAGGTATTTTATTCTTTTTGTTGCAATTGCAAAAGAAATTATTTTTTCCACTTCTTTTTCTGACATTTCGTTATTAGAGTAGAGGAATGCTATGGATCTTTGAATGTTGATTTTATATCCACAGATCTTACTGTATTTGCTTATTTTTTCTAGTAGCGTTCTTTTGGAGTCTTTAGGGTTTTCTACTTACAGAATTATGTCACCTGCAAATAGTGACAGTTTGACTTCGTTTCCTATTTAGATGCCTTTTATATCTTTCCCTTTCCTGATTGCACTCGCTAGGACCTCCAATGTTATATTGAATAACAATGTCAATTGTGGACAGCCTAGCCTTGTTCCTGATCTTAGAGGGAAGGTTTTTAGTTTTTCACCATTAAGTATAGTGTTGGCTGAGGGTTTGTCATATATGGCCTTTATTATGTTAAGGTACTTTCCTTCTGTACCAATTTTGTAAGTGTTTTGATCATAAACGGGTGCTATATCGTGTCAAAGGCCTTTTCTGAATCTATGATCATATGATTCTTATTTTTTAATTTGTTTATGTGGTGTATCACGTTAATTGATTTGCATATGTCGAGCCATCCCTGTGCCTCTGGGATGAAGCCCACTTGATCGTGGCGTATAATCTTTTTAATATGTTGTTGTATTCAGTTTGCTAGCATCTTATTTAGGATTTTTGCATCTGTGTTCATGAGAGATATTAGTCTGCGATTTTCTTTTTTTGTGTTATTTTCTCTTTGGTAAGTTTTGGTATCAGAGTAATATTGGCCTCATAAAATGAGTTGGGAAGTATTGCCTCCTCTTTGATTTTTTGGAAGAGTTTGAGGAGAATAGGTATTAAATCTTCTTTGAATATTTGGTAGAATTCACTGGTAAAGCTGTCTGGTCCTGGACTTTTACTTTTTGGTAGGTTTTGATGATTGTTTCAATTTCCACACTGCTAATCGGTCTATTTAGATTTTCTAGTTCTTCTCGATTCTGTCTAGGAAGGTTGAATTTTTCTAAGTACTGGTCCATTTCTTCCAGGTTATTAAATTTGGTGTTATATACTTTTTCATAGTATTCTTGTATGATCCTTTGTATTTCTGCAATGTCATTCATAATTTCCCCTCTTCCATCCCTGATTTTGTTTATTTGTAACTTTTATCTTCTTTCTTTAGTGAGTCTAGCCAGGGGTTTGTCAATTTTATTAACCTTCTCAAAGAACCGCTTTTTGTTGCATTTATTTTTTCTATTGGTTTTTTTTTCAATTTCATTTATTTCTGCTCTAATTTTGATTATTTCTTTCCTTCTGCTGACTTTAGGCTTCATTTTTAATTCCTTTGCTAGTTTTTAAGATGAAGTATTAGGTTGTTTATTTGGGCTCGTTCTTGTTTTTGAATAAGGCCTGTAATGATATGAACTTTCTTCTTATGACCGCTTTTGCCATGTCCCAAAAGTTTTGATACATTGTATTATCATTATCATTTGCTTCTATATATCTCTTGATTTCTCTTTTTATTTCTTCACTGACACAGTTATTCTTCAGTAGCATGTTGTTTAATCTCCATGTATTTGTGGTTCTTCCTGCTTTTTTTTGCAGTTGATCTCTAGTTTCAAAGCATTATGATCAGAGGATATGGTTGGTATGATTTCAACCCTGTTATATTTGTTGAAGCTTTGTGAATATTTGTGTCCCAGTATGTGGTCAATTCTTGAGAATGTTCCATGTGCATTAGAGAAGAATGTATAAGCAGCTGTTTTGAGATCGAAGGCTCTGTAAATGTCAATTATGTCCTGTTGGTCTAATGTATCATTTAAGGTTGTTATTTCCTTATTGATTTTCTGTTGAATGATCTGTCCATATCCGATAGTGGGGTATTTAGGTCCCCTACTACCATAGTGTTTTGGTCTGTTTCTCTCTTTAGTTCTGTTAGTAATTGCTTTATATATTTCACGGCTCCCTGATTGGGAGCATAGATATGTTATGTCTTCTTGGTGCATGATTCCCTTCTTCATTATGAAGTGTCCATCGGTATCTTTCTTTATCTTTTTTATTTTGAAGTCTATTTCATCCGATATTAGTACCACTACTTCTGTTTTTCTCTGAATGCCATTTGCTTGAAATATCATTTTCCACCCTTTCACTTTGAGTCTATATTTGTCTTTGGAGCTGAGATGTGTCTCCTAGAGGCAGCATATGGTTGGGTTCTGTTTTTCAACCCATTCTGCAACTTCGTGCCTTTTTATTGGTGAGTTCAGTCCATTTACATTTAGGGTGATTATTGAAATATGAAGTCTTCTTAAAATCATTTTATGTTTTGCCTTCTAGTAGCTTGGTGTTTCCATTGCTTCCCTGTCTTTGTGTTTGTTTTCTTTATTTTGGTTGGCTTTGTGAGTTTTGCCTCTGGTTCTTTTTTTATGTTATATACTTCAGTTCTGAATCTTTGGTGTGTGGTTACCATAACAAATATGTAAAGGATATTTATATATACAGTCATCCCTCTTCTTCTGCGTGTACCTTATCTCCATTCCCCTTTGCAAATTTAGATCTTTCAATCCTCCTCTTTTCAATCATTGTTGTCTCAGTTTGTCTCTATGTATGCTGAACATTCATTACTATCTTGCTATAGCAATTCTCTTCTTATTATTTAAGCTTATTATGCCCTGTTCTTAGTCAGGGTTGTACTCCTCTGCTTCTATTTGCCTAATAGTCACTTTTCTCCTAACTGTGTTTTGTTTTGTTTTGTTTTGTTTTGTCATTTTGTTTTAGGTTTTCTGACCCCTTTCAGTATTTTCTGCAACACAGACCTCGTATTGGAGAATTCCCTCAATTTTTGTATATCTGGAAAAGTCTTAGTTTCTCTTTCATATCTAAAAGAGAGCTTAGTTGGATACATTATTCTAGGCTGGTAGTTCCTTTCACTTAATAGTTTAAATATTTGATTCCATTCCTTTCTCGCTAGTACAGTTTGTGCTGAAAAGTCTGAGGATAATCTAATGGGTTTTCCTTGATAAGTTACCGTTTTCTTCTCCCTGACTACCCTAAGAATTCTGTCTTTGTCATTGATTTTTGATAATTTTAATACAATGTATCTTGGCAAAGGCCTTTTTGAGTTGAGATAATTGGGTATTCTGTTGACTTCTTGAATTCCAAGCTCCAGCTCATTCCTTAGATTTGGGAAATTCTCATTAACTATTTGTCTGAAAATGCTTTCTAGTCTCTGCTCCTTTTCCTCATCTTCGATAATGCCCATTATTCTCATGTTCCTTCTCCTAATGGTATCAGCTAGTTCTTGTATTTCTCTTTCATTATTTTTCATTCATTGGTTTCTCTCTTCTTCCTTCTGATTTATTTTTAGATTTCTGTCTTCACTATCACTGATACTTTCCTCTATTTGGTTGACTCTATTTCCTAAGCTTGCTATTTCATTTTTCAACTCTTTCAGTGTGTTCTTCATCTCCAGAAGTTCTATTTGGTTCTTTTTGAGTGTTTCAATCTCCTTGCTCTGCTCACCTAGTAGTTTTTAAATTCTTGAAATTGTTGATATGACTCGTTTCGGAACCCACTGAGTTTTTTCAGAAGTACCATCTCCTGAATTCTCTGTCATTTAAATTGCATATTTCTATGTCTGTAAGCTTATTTTTTGGAGATTTTTCTCTTTCTTTCTGAGATGCCTCGTCACCTTGTTTGTGGTGTTTAATGGACTATTTCTCCAGCTGAGCATTAATGGAAATGTATTCTGCTTTTCAGAAAGCGTTATTATACAAAGGTCTCTAGCCTGCTGCAAAGAAGGTAGTTTTCTTTTGGTTTCCAGTAGGTGGCATCTAAGCCTCTTGCATCCCTGTTTTATTTGAAGCCTTACCATTTTATTTTCTGATAGGTATTTAATTTGTTCGCTACCCTCAGTTTCAGACCCTGTCAGTGTTAGCAACAGTTTCAGTAGCATTTGCTCAGATTCCCCTGGGACTCTGCGGTGTTCAGTCTCAGAAGGTATGGGGGAGGGGCCCTCTGGGTTTGGGGTTGGGGGCTGCGGCTCAGCCTCGGTTTTGCATCCGCGGCCAGTAAAAATCAACTGTTGTTTTTCTGCCGTCCCCGCTTCTCTGCCTTCTGCCCTGATGACTGGGCCCTGCCACTGCCCGGCCATGAGGAGTTCACAGCTTTCCCAGGAAGGGCTGTTCAGGGGACTTACTACTCCTTCTCCCCTCCCCCTCCTCCTACAGGTAGCTGCAGTAGCTGCGAGAGGCAGCTTCTTTATTTCTCCCAGTCCACCTCCCGACACCCAGGGTTCTGACCTGTGGTAGCTCTTATGCACGGATCCAACGCTCAGACATGCTGGTGTGCAGTTTGGGTGTTTTTTGTTGGATTTTAGATGTTCAGCTTATTGTTGTTTCAAGGGGAGAGATCCAGGGATGTCTCTCACTCTGCCATATTTCCAAAATCCCTCTACAATTATTAATATTAATACTATGACAATCTTTTTATCTATCTCCATGATTTTTTTTTTGCTGCAGTATTATAAAGCAAATCCTAGAAATCATTTCATTTCATCCATAAATACTTCAGTGTTAGAAGGTGACTTTTTAAAATTACCATAATATCTTTATTACACCAGCAAAAGTAATAATGCCTCAATATCTTTCAATAAAATAATACAGTATTACTTTCAGACCTGAGCAAGACCCTGTTCTTTAGAGGTTCCACATATTTCAAACACACTAAAATAACTTAATTATGGAATGCATGTGCACATCTACCACTCTGATACAGCACTGAGGCCTGGCAAAAGTGACCCACAGCTCTTACATCTCTCTTGTTACTAAGACAATTCAGGCCCCAGGGAATTGCTCCTCCACCTTTCTTGTCCCTGGGCCTCTAGGTAGAGGTGTCTGCATTCAAAAACTCAGGAGGCCTCTGAGCTGTGCTGCTCCCAGGATTGGAGATGGGTCCGCTTCTGAGAGTCTGCAGGATTCTACTGCAGAAGCACTTAAAGTAGAGAAAAGACAAATTAATTAACTTGTCAAATCCTTCCTCTTAGAGAGCGTGAATGCAGTAGATTCTTGCATAATGAAGTGTCTGTCCCAGGAATGCCGAGACACCCTTTCTTGCTTCTCTTTATATTATGGTTCTGGAGGCACTCATGAACTAGCATGGTATTTGCAATAGTTGTATATGGCAACTATTTTTGGCAAAATTAAACGATTCATGTTATTCATAAATTTGCATATGCTAGGTCTAGGTGTAATATCCCTGACATATGATGCTGATTCTTAACTTTGGCAACTAGAAAGACAATGAATGCTAAAAATGTGAATATTTTTAATAAAAATACTTAGAATATAACTAAATTTAAAAATTTTCAGTTTTAATTAAATAATTTGAATTTAAATTCTTAATATTCACTAATTATGATCTGTACTTTGCCTTTTAATTCAATAGATAATTTAGAATTTTTTAGACCAAGGTTGCATAGTTTTTTGGCAAAGATCCAGATTTTAAATATTTGAGGTTTTACAAGCTAAATATAGCATACAGCCTCTACCCCATATTCTTCTTTGTTTTTGTTTGTTTTTATAATGCTTTAAAAATGTAGTAGTCAACCACAATGAGATATCACTTCATAGCCACTAGGATAGCTAAAATAAGAAAGACAGACAATAATAAGTGTTGACAAGCATGTGGAGAAACCATCAAACATTACTGGTGGTAGAAATGTAAAAGGTATAACCTCTTTAGAAAACAATTTGGCGGTTCCTCAAAAAGTGAAACATGTCCCAGCAATTCTACTTTTAGGTGGATACCTAAAAGAACTGAAAACATATATTCATACAAAAATTTCTGCATGAATATTCATAGCAGTATTATTTATAATAGCCAAAAAGTGGAAACAATCCAAAGTCCATCAGCTGATGAATGGATAAACAAAATGTGGTATATGGCATAATTAAAAAATACATTTGGTCTTTGTTCCTAGTTCTTCAAACAGAACTTCTAAAACTCTTGGAATGTGCTGAGTGATAGGAATGTCTTTTGTTGTTGATTAGAGCCCCTTTAGAACACGCCTGAGTTTAGACCACACATATATTGATACGATTGGAATATTATTCATATACGCTACATACAGATACATGACACAGCATGAGTGAACCTTGAAAACATCCATTCTATGTAAAGAATTCAGATAGGACAGGCCACATATTGTATGATTCTATTTATATGAAATTTTCAGAACAGATAAATTCATAGAGACAGAAAGTTGATTACTGGTTGCCAAGAACTGGGGGGATAAGGGAATGGGGGGTGACTGCTAATGGGTACAGAATTCTTTTTGAGGTGATGAAATATTCTGGAATTAAAAAGTGGTGATGGTTGCACTATTCTGTGAATATACTAAAAACCACTGAACTGTATACTTCAAAAAAGTGAACCTTATGATATTTGAAAATATCTCAACAAAACTGTTATTGAAAAATGTAAAAATCATTTTTAGCTCAAGGACAATACACGAAGCAGCCAATAGCTGGATTTGACCTGCAGATTGGACTCTTGCTTAAAATGACAACTTTGTTTTGAAACTTATGAGAAAAATAATTTAAATTTCTAATCTTAACCTAAGCTTTGTAAATGTTAGAGACAGTCCTGATCTAATATCTAATCTATTTTCAAATTTTCCTGATTTTCTCAAAATGCCTTTAACATATTCATTCTTTCTTCCCAAGAGAGAGAATGTCCTCTCTTATGTCACCCTCCAGAGACAGTATTTGGTTCTTTTCTATTGTTTCCTTCTCATTGTTTTATCTAGTTCCATACCAATGGAGGAAAAAGAGAAGTAGAGAGATGTTCTGGATCAAATGTGCAAAACGCAAAGAGGCCTTTCACACTCTGAAAATTCAAGAGCTTAAATCCTGCATGTTTTATGTAATGATGTAATTAAGGTGATGATGATGAACTGTGTGATGATGGTCCTGGGGAGGATGTGTTTGTTGGTGGTGATGGTGTTGATGGAGGACTGAATCCTGAAGCAGGTTATAGCCCTCCATAATGGTATGATCACCAAAAGGGAAATATTTGAGAAGAGCCCCTTTTTTGCTAACAATTTTGCTATTTTGCTCTCATTCCTCAGTTAGCCTGGAAAATGAGTCTCTGCCAGGGTCTGAGGAAGTAGGAGTCTGCAGTAATATTTAGAGTTCTATTTTGTGATTTTATGGAACTGCTGAAAAGGTCAAGAACATTTCTTTAAATGTCAATGGCCTGAGGGTCCAATTACCCAGGGGAGGACCTTCTTGGAAGAGGAGCTTTGTAAGTCTGGCAGAATGATGTGGGAGGAGCTCAGAGAACAGGGAGACAAGGGGTGGCCCAAGGCTTCCCAGGCTCTGAGCACAGCAGCAGAGGGAGGATGGGCTCTTGCTGAAGCTGCTGATGCATTCCCAGCTCACTGCCCGCTTTACCCTCTGGGAGCTTTGTGTGAGCTGGAGTGCGGTGCACCTTCCTCTTAAACTTCAGACTGTGGAGTCTCCAGGGTCCTCTGAGCAGATCCCTGGGACTTACCTGAGGAAGGCCATGTGTTCAAACTGCTGAGCAAGTGTTTTCAAACTTTAATGAAAATAGATCTCTCCTTGAAGATGTATTCAAATGAAGAGTTCTGAGCTACACATGAATTCAAAGATCTCATAATAAACCATATTATTATTTTATAATGGGGAAGGAAGCTATTTTCATTGGAGTCAGGCAACTTGTTAAAATGCATATTCCTAGGCTCCCAACCCCATTGAATTAATACATGGAGGAAGGGGATGCATGGAGAGAGGGGGTAAGACCCAAGAACTTGTATTTTCAGTGACTTCCCCAGGTAATTTTGAGGTTGGTCCTCTCCAGGCTTCCCTCCAAGAATCAGTGAGTTTTCCTGGAGAATCTTCCATTACCTTTAAATCTCTCCTTTGGAAAACTGTATCTGTTGTTGTACTCAAGTGAGCAGCAGGGTAACAGGGCTTTGAAATCAGACAGATGTGGGATTGAATGCTGGTTCTGTCACATTCTGTATGACCTTGGGCAAATTACTTAATCCCGGGGCTTCCATTCCCTCATCTCTGAAACAGAAATACTAATGCCCACTTCCTGGGGTCATGGAAAGGATTCAATGAAATAATAAATGCAAAGAGGTTAGCCCAATGCCAGCACGTAGTAAGTGCTCTGTAAATGCAGGCTCAATTACTATTGTTAGTCATCTGGGAGGTTTCAGGTAGGGCTTCTTGTGCCAGCCATCTGTTTCCCTGTGCACACAGGGCCTGCATATATTGGGGTACATGTATGTATGAGATACAAGTGTGTACCCACATCTTTGTTGCACTCTACTTTTATCACTATTACACCTACCAGCCAGGAGCTCAAGGATGCTGACCCAAACAAAACAGGTGAAACTGGGATGTGTTTGCTAATATCTCATACTCAGTCACAGCCAGCTCCTCAGAAAA
Organism: Pteropus medius; assembly: GCF_902729225.1. Lineage (NCBI taxonomy): Eukaryota > Metazoa > Chordata > Mammalia > Chiroptera > Pteropodidae > Pteropus > Pteropus medius. Next base: position 3,933,598 of record NW_024354911.1, read on the forward strand.
GACAGCCTGTGCTGATACACAAGGCTGATTTGAACATCAATGTTGACCATGGCTCTGTGGGACCGTGTGTTCAGGGTTTTCCCTGTGGCCTAAACCATTTAGAAGCTGGAGCTTCCTCAGGACAGTTGTGTCCAGCATCCCACACAGTGTCCCTCTCCCCTGATCCACTCTGTTCTCAGGACATGCTCTGGGGAAACAGTGATTTCCCTGAGGCCAATGGCGGGCCAAGGGCTTTCACCAGGGCCTTGGCATTTGCCCAGAAAATGGAGGCTCCCAAGAGTTGACCTGAAGAGATGTGTTTGGGCTTAGCTGGGGATGGGGGACCGAAATTCTTTCCCTCAGCCTATACCCAGGAGCCTGGGACTGGGAGACAATCCCCATCACCCTTCCTCCACTTTCTCTGCTAGAATGATTTTGCTGTTTGAAAGGGAGCTGAGAAGACTCTATACCTTGGCTTTTTTTCAGGCTGTCACTTACTGAGTGCCTACTGTGTGCCGAGAGCTTATTACCACCTCTTTTAATCTATACTATACTTTTGGTTAGGTATTATCATCTTCTCCACTTTACAGGTAAAAACAAAACAAAACAAAACAGAAGCTCAGAGAAGTTGTCTAAGATCCAATAGACAGTAAATAGTGGCACTTAATCCAAACTCAGGTATATCTAATCCCAGATCCTGGGCTCTCATCTTTGGGCTCTATTCCAACTGCTAACCAAAGCTGACCAAGATGAGAGGATGCCAGGACAAGATGGCAGATGTGGGTCAACAGGGCCATCATCTGGGTTGACAGGTAAGAATAGACTACCGGTCAGGATGAAAAGTCAGGAGCTGTGGACAAGGAAAGGAAGTGCATCCAGCTGTCTTTCCAGTGGCCCTAGAAAATGAGAGTTGATGAAAATAATATTCACTAAGCTTCTGTAATAAGACCTACAAAAATATTCTACAGTCCTCATGGTGAGAGAACAGATGAAAGAGATGCCTACTGATTTGTCTCTCTATCCTTCCCCTTTTAATTTCTGGGGAGAGACCATCTTCTTCTAGTAAACTGCTCCTTCCTCCTTTCCACCCATAGGGTTCTCATGGGAGCAGCAGTTTTGTCACTCTGTCCTCTGGCCATAGTTAAGTGCTTTAGGGGTAGACTTCGACTCAGGCTAAGCCAATCAGACTTCCCTGGTATTTTTTGAACAAGTACTGAGATAGATCCCATTTCTCTCCAGGAGCCAAGTTTGGGAGAGGTGAAGCTTGGGCGGTGTAAGAAGCTGATCTACAGTCAGAAAAGGGAGAGACAGGGATGAAGATGTAAGGATGAAGACAGATTCCTGGCAGCATCCAAGACATGGGTTCGGATATTCCTGAGGGCCACTGGTATCTTCACTTTCCCTAGGTTGATGGTTCAACTCTTCTTTTGGTTGGAATATGTTTGCTAATAACCCATACCTGACTCTGGCTGGCTCCTCAAAAGGGACAATCTGATACCACCACATCTACCAATAAAGTCTCTTTTGATGCCCAAGTTAGTATGACCTGGGCTCTGTTCCTTGCCACTAAGAGACCTGATCAATCTATCCCCTTGCCCATCACTGCTGCGTGAGGAGGACACAGCCAGCATGTTCCAAAGAGTTGGGGCAGAGAAGCCAACCAGAGGGGCCCAGGTGCCTGATGATGACATAGGGCCAAGTGCCAAGGAATCTCAGGCCTGGAACAGCTGGCCCAGCTCTGGGCTGCAGAGCCCTGGTTGGAAGCCAATCTTCAGAGCCAGGCTGGCTCCTGCTACCCAAAACAGAAGCCACAGAGGATGGGCTTAGAGGTGGCTGCTCTAAATTTGTCATCACTCAGATGCCTGAGCCAGAAATGATGCCTTTCCTCTGACCTGGGCAGCAGGTTTGCCTTTCAGGGAATCACTATGAAACTTTCTGGGTTTTCCCTGAAAGGCCAGCCTCTGGAACCCTCAGCCAGACTTACCTCAGAGCCAACATGGATTGGGAACAGAAGAAATGATGGACAAGAGAGGGACAGAAGAGGTAAGGGAGAGGAGAGGGGGGTTCTCTGGGAGAGGAGATAAAGCGGGGAGACAGTAATGAGAAACCAGCAGAAAAATCCATCTCTATTTCTTTTGTCAGTGGGACCCAAGGGGTGCTTCCCCCTTTTCTGTCTTCCAGCCAGCATCATGGACTTTATTCTCCTTTCAAGGAAGAGCCTTTCTTCTCATCTAGAAGAAGTCAACAATGTCTGGCTGAAGAGCAGGCTCTGGAAAGCTCTTGAGTGGCCCACTGAGTCTCAGCTACTCCTGATGGGCTTTCTAGGTCCCGGGAAAGGATCTTAGAGGATGATTATTTTAAGATAGAGAGAGCCAAACCCTAAGACTCTATAGTGTGTCCTCCTATCCATACTGGAAACGCAGTTGAGAATGTTGGCATCAGTTTGCTACCTGTGAAATGAGGATGGTATGTAACTGAACAGGATCCAACAGCAGTTGTGCTAGGGTTCTCCTGTTGAGGATTCAGGGCAATAAAGAAAGCAGTGCCCTGCCATCTTCACGCACTCACTACCCTACGCCCAGTCTCCCTTTGGCTTACAGGGTCTTGGCATTTGCCCAGAAAACAGAGGCTCCCAAGAGTCGGCCTGAAGAGATGTGTGTGAGCTTAGCCGGAGACAGGGAACCAAAATTCTCTCCCTCGGCCTGTACCCAGGAGCCTGGGAATGGGAGACAATCCCCACCACCCTTCCTTCACCTGCCAAAAAGGGCTCCTTCTCTGATATGATGATCTTACTGTTTGAAAGGGAGCCGAGAAGACTCTATACCTTGGCTTTTCTCAGGCTGTCACTTACTGACTGCCTACTGTTTGCCCAGAATTTACATTTACCACCCCTGTGTCATCTCATGAGAGGGACATAAGAGTCCTCAGAGAAAGGCCAAGCAATAGCTAGCATCTCTACATTCCTGGAAAGACAAGCAGCAAAGTAGAGGGCTCACTTGTTTAGAATTATTCAACACATACCCATAAAACTGAGTTCTGCCCACTGCACCATTCTGCCTTCTCCTGTAGCCCTGTCCCCACCTCTGAAATGTTAGAGGCAATGCAGGCTTACTGACAGGGCTGGCTATACCGTGAAAAGCTGCTTGGACCCTACCCCACTCACCTTCCCCTTCTTCTCTAGCCTTTCCAGACTCTCCTGAGGGCTCTTACAAGTAGACCAAAAGCTGTTTCACCCCCAGGGTGCTAGGGAGGTAGTGAAGGGTGAGGAGGCTGTTCATTAAAATTCACATCAAGAGAAATAACTAATCAGAAGCTATTTGTTACTTAATTGGTTTTAACTTTGGGAAGATACCTCATTAGCCTAGGGGTGACCTCTGCAGAGCAACCCAGTTGGGAAAGGAAGAATAGAGGGGAGGAAAGCAGAAGCCCCTTCCTTTGCCAGCCTGCCCCTACTCTCTAGATGGGCAGTCAGAAGTGGTTTTGCATTTCTAGCAGCAAGCTCCCAGAGCCAGCCTTTGTAATCCTCTTCTTCCTTCAAGGCCTCCTTTTCCAGGAAGCTTGTCTTGGACAGCCAGAGGAATGATCCTCAGCCTAGAGTTTCTTCCACATGTACAGTCTGCACCATACAAGCTGGGTACCTTTTAAAGGATTTGATCATGCTTCCCAGCCTGAGAGCTTCTACAGAACTGAAGCTTTCTTCCCATTATTCTCATCATCTTTCCTTCTACTTCTTCTGCCTTTCTTCTTCCTTCCACTCTCCCATCTTCTCTTCCTCCTTTTTATCTCCTCTTCCCATCCAAGTTCTTCTCCTTCCTTGTCCTTCCTCCCTTTGTGTAGCTAAAGGAAATACCAGGTCATTGGCCAGCACCAAGGGACACTAAAGCCCCCATTATTTTCACCAGCATTCCAATGGATGCTTTTCCAGTCTGGCCCCCATTCCAACTTCCACCAGATTGCTGCCTTCTTCCCAGGAGTAGTAGGAGGAGTTGGGGTGGGAACCTAAACAAGGAGACAGAACTAGGACTGATGCTGGACTGGAGGTTGTCAGAGAGACAGAGAATCAGGCCCAATGTAAGGAAGAAGGGTAGTGAACATCCACTGGTTTTCCATAGGCTTCTAGAAACAGCATTCTCCCATCTGGGGACACTCTATATGGTTTCAATATGGCTCCCATCCTCAGGTCATGTAACAAAGCCTGGCCAATCATAATTGCCATGGCTCTGCCTACAGTGATTGGCTCAGGGTGGGTGTATGCCCCAAGGCTGGCCAGTCTCCCTCCTTTCCTGGGAATCTGTGTGGTCGGTAGGAGAAAAAAGCTCTCTCTCTGGTTCATATCTGGTGATAAGATATGCTGAGAGTTGTTGGCTGCTTTCTCCCCAATTGGATGGAGAAACAGAGCCAAGAGTTGCAGAGGAAGAGAAGGAAGGTCCTAATGATGTTGTTTGGATCTCTAGAGCCCTTGAGGTCACCTCCGCTCCTACCCTTCCTAATTTCTTAAGCCAATAAATTCCCTTTTTTGGTGAGCGAGCCATTTGAGTTGAATTTCTGCCACTTCAACTCGAAGATTTCCTAAATGACGTAAAGACTTTCTCACAGCCAGAGATGTCCAAGTGGGGGCTGGGCTGCCTCAGGAGGCGGCAGCTTCCCAGGCAGAACTGGATGATCTCCTGCCAGGGACACTGTAGAGAAAATCTTTGGATCCATTTGTGGCAGATAACAGCTAACATTTATCGAGGGCTTGGCACTTTATAACCATTACCTCACTTAATCCCCACAAAATCCCTGTTGGGAAGCATCATTACCCCCATTTTATAGATGAGGAAACAGAGTCTCAGGGGGGTTCATTAACTTGTCAAGGTTGCATGGATCCAGAATGGAGAGCAAGTCTTTTTTAGCTCCAGGACTCATGCTTCTTCCTATAAGCCTGGCCACCTCTGGAAGGTGCAGATGCAGACCTGCTTTTTGCAGTCAGCTCAGCACTCCTAATTAGGGCAGTTGATAGAGGCACAGCACTGTGTCCAGGTGAGCAGAGAGGCACATGGCCCCAGCTGGCTCTGGGGACAAGCTGCCTGCAAGAACCACAAGAGTGGAAGAAACCCAGAGGTGGAAGGGTGGCCTTGGAGGAGAGAACAGGAGAGCAGGGGGTGCTTCTTCCTTCAAAGACTTGGATGAGGGTCTTTAGTGTTACAGATGCTTTTTGGCATCTGATGGAGCTTGTGGACCTTCTCCTAGAAACAAAGCCACAGTGCATATAGGCAATGTTTTGCACACAATTACAGGGGATTTGGAGAGCTCCTCCATAGCAATGCACAGAAGCGCAGTAGTCCAGTTAAGAACTCCTGATCAAGAAGCATGAAAAGCACTCAGGGGCCTGCCCCAGGCCGAGTAGCAGTAGCAATAAAATCTCAGAGAAGTAGACCTTTCACAGCTTATTATTTTAACCAGCATGTCTAGCTAGGGAAGGTGACCAAGTGTCTTTTGTCTCCTTTCTCTTAGGACCCTGCTGCCAGCATCTTGATCTCCTACCTCTAACCATAACCATATTCCTACCCAGGTTAGGGTGGAAGGATATATCTAATGAGATTCTTCAGTCTGAGATGCGGGGGGGGGCAGCTGAATGCCTCCACATCTTTTCTCAGTCTGTATCTATCTCAACTGCATCCCCATGACCTTGTCATTCAATCCACCTTCCTCAAAGTTTTGTGAGCTGCAGAGTGAGACAGGCAGCAATTCTTCATTCCCAGATCCAACAGCTAAAGACTCACAAAGTAAGATCTAGACCTCTGTGGTCCAATAGGGTAGGCACATGTAACCATTTAAATTTAGTTGAATTAAAGTTAAAGAAAATTTAAAAATCAGTTCCTCAGTCAATCACACTCATCATATTTCACATGCTCAGTAGCCATGTGTGTTAGTGGCTACTGCCTTGGCCAGTGCCTATATAGAATGTTCTCATCACTACGGAAAGTTTTATCAGACAGCACTGGTGTAATAGATTGAGAACAAAGGATGCTTTGGTTCTCTCTGAACTTCAGGTTTCTTCTCTCTAAATGGGGATAATAATAATGCCTGCCTCCTGGGGTTGTTATGGTTATTACTTCAGCGCAGTGCCCCACTTATAGTCGGATGAGCTGGATATCTTCAATTTGCCCCTCCGGACCCACTCTTCACGCTTCTCCATCCTACTCTGTGCCCGGAATCTGAACTTTACCAATAATATCAACGGGTTTCCTTGCCCTCTGTCCTCTGGTTGAATTTGGCCGTTGAGGGCACCACAATAGACCAGAGGCAGACAGAGAGAGGTCAGAATATTTGTTCTGTGGTCCTCTGGCTGCCTGGCTACTGAAGGTGGGCTCTGTCCCTCTGTGAAGGGCCACAGCTTCTGTCAGGTTGCCCTCCCCAGAAAGCTGCTCACTCCAGGTTCCAGTAACTGCTCCTTTTACTTGCCCCTTTAAGGCCAAAGGTAGAAGCCACTTTCTATTGTTTCTCAGGGGAGTGCTGTATGGTCTCTTGTTGGTTTCCTTTTATAGATACTCTTTATTAAGCTCTCCCTATGACCTAGTGTGACTATGCCTTCCCTGTCCTGCAGCACCCTTGACTGGTACAGAGGCCCCTGTCTAGGTCAGCCCCACCACTAGTACTAGGGAGAGGAGGAAGAGAGATCAAGCATAGATATTCCTCCATCTCCATTTCTGCCTCTGCCTCCAATTTTCTATAGAAGAGATTGAATTTCAGGAGCTATCCAAGTGAAAGAGGAAGAAATGGTGCAGGTAGGCTGATGAGGCACAGGGATGAGTTGTTAGTGAGAAGGAGAGCCAGCCAATGGGAGGAGGGAGGTGGAAGCAGAGCAGAGATGAGGAAGCTTTGGCCTCAAAACAAGACAGATTTTGGGCCGGGGAGCAGAATTTAGTTTGACTGCCTGGGTGCAAGGGCTTTCTTGGAGGGTCCTGGAGCTCAGGCCTCTGCCACAGGGTCCACACCATCCCCCGACATCCCCTAGAAAGGCAATTCTTTTCCTTCTCAGGGCCTCCCTTGGAATCTGATATCACTGCCTGAGGCCTCCTCTGTCTGAGTAGCCTGTCCTGCTTATCTGTCCCCTTAGCCTCTGAGGTGTGACTCTTATCTGGGTGCCTGGGCTGGGTGCCTGTGTGAGTGCTTGCAGGCAGGCAGGAGACAGAGTGGTGTGGGAATGCTGGGGGAATGCCCCTGGAAAGGCTCTAAGAGGAATATATGGAGTGTCTGCTCTGGATCATAAGCTCTTCTATCAGACTCTTCACTCCAATCTGGGTTACCAAAGCTGGGTGCTCTTTCCTTATTCTAATAACCTGTCTCCTGTCTTGTCAAAGTACTATCTACTTCGTAATTATATCACAAGCACCTAGCAACTTGCTTGCCACATAGTAGGTATGTGGCATCTAGTAGGTGCCCAACTAATATTTATTTATAAGAAAAACTGCCCCAACCCGCCCCAGATCAGGTCCCCAACCACACTGGCATGGAGGGGTAGGAAGAACCCTGCGGGGTTGGAAGCCAAGACATCTGAATCCCACTTTAATTCTACCAGCGTGGTGTAATTTGGACACTCCTCTTTCTTTCCGAAACTCAGTTTTCTTATTTGAAACTTGGACTTGATAATCTGTGGTTCCAGTGCCAAGGACAGACTTTTTAAAGTATCATGATTAATATTTAAAAATTTTGAATCACAGTCACAAAACTTGGCATCTTAGCCTTTCTTTTATACTCATGGCACCATAGATATTTTTATCTGCATGTCCCTAGTTTAAAAAGAGTCTATCCCCTCCTTCACCCGTATAAGGCCTCTGTGCCCCACAAATTAGGTTAACTGATTAATTCACTCCCTCGTTTATTTTTTCATTCAACAAATATTTATGGAATGCCTATCATGAGTCAGAGACAATGTGTGTTTTCTCGTCACTGTTTTTGTGGGAAGCTCAGAGAGAGCTAGTAGGTACCAGAAACGGCATGGGATCTTCACATGGGCATGGAGGTGGGTCAGGGGAGGTTCCTCCCTCCTCACCTGCCCCACTTCACTCCTCCTGCTGTTTAGCAAAGGGGCTGCTCTTGGAAGACATGGCCCTGCTGCACAGAGCAGAGAAGTCTGGCTGCCCAATGGGACAGGTGGTGACACCTGATTCAGGGATCAAAAGCTCAGGGGTCTGGAAAGAGCAGAGGGCCAGTTAGCCCTCATTCCTTTCCACATGGCCCAGTGGAGACCCACTCATATCCACCAACTACAGCCTGACACACACCAGCCCAATGTAGGTAGGAAGCATCATAGGGATCCTCTCTAATGGGGCTGACCTGGAGCAAGATCCCAACTGCCCCCAAGGGCTTCTTCTGAGTCAGATTAACTGATGAATGGAAGGTGGACCAACATCCCAGGCTAAGATGTGTATGCTCACCATCCAACTCAAGGTTGGATGCTGTACAGGACTCAGCAAGGACTCTGGCTAGCACTGAAAGGACCTTCCCCCTGAATGCTAGGTTCTGGTCTGGCAATGTGCCTTCCCCCAACATAGCTGTGGAAACCATCTGACTGTAGCAGTGTCCTCACTCCTCTGCCCACCATCTGTTGGTTCAACCACAGCTTCATGCAGCATGGTAAACATGGCATTCATATAACCAGAATCACAGCTACAGCAAACAGTAATCCATTTCTTCCAAGAATCTCTTGAATATTTCAGCCTTCCTAAACTCTCTTCTCTCCCTTTGGTCTTAGGTCAATATAGGCTCCAGGCAGTTGTTCACAGGGTCAAGAGAAGGGAGAAGTTCCATTTATGTCATCTGCATTGAAGGCACCAGCTCAAGGATGGTGGGCTATCTGTGGAGCCCCAAATGGAGAATGTAGGGCAGCTCTGCCTGGATGTATCCCATGAGCGACCTCAGAGTAGCACTAGGCTAGGTGCATTGTTAAATCTGACCAGGTTGTTTTCACTTCATAAAAGGAAGCTGCTGAGTGCAGCTGGAGAGAGTACAGCCAGCCTCATGCACTGGCCTCTTGACAGATTCCTCCTTCAGGCTCAGGTGGGGTCCCATGGCTGCTTGGCAATCCTTTTTAAAAATAGCTTACTAAAAAAAAGCAATACAAACACAACATAGAAATTTTAGAAAACAAAAGTAAGTAAAAAGAAAAATCACCCTTAATTTCAAATTCCACCACCCAGAAACAGCCACTGCTAGCTCATATACATTTTTATGGTCTTATGTTTGTCCATACATAGACATATTACATATTCTTTTCAAAAATCCGATTGTTGTGATTATACTAGTTTTTCAATTAACAAATCCTGAATTTTTTTTACGTCACCAGATTTATTTATTTTATTTTCTAATGCCATTTTGAATGGCCACATACCATTCTATGATATAAACCTGCTTTATCAAGTTGGGATATAAATAAGATAAATATTCATATTAACCACTGAAGCCCATCTAAAGTAACAAGGGATATAGTATTTCTCTCCTTGGGTTCTCCTCCACCCTGGATTGTCCATGAACATCAAGGACTTCCTCAAAAGGGCTGGTTCATCCAAAACCAGGTGTCAAGAGCACTGGAGACTTTGATTAGCTGTGGCTTCTCTTGCCACCCCAAGGTGTCCCTCTATAACCTGGCCCTACAGGTTTGTCCACCAAAGCAATGATGTCCTCACTGGTCCAGATTTCAAAGGGATTTCTAAGGTAGTTCTCCAATGGAGAGGAAGACCCTAATGCCAAAGTGACTAGAATGGGAGAGGCTTCCAGCCCCAGACACACAGCAGCCAGAACTCTGCCAGCTTAGGACCTGGCACTGAGCTTGGAAAATCAATCCAGTATTCTACCACCAATTGACCTCATTCAGAACCATCTCAGTCCATCAGAGTATAACCACATTGATCCCCCAAAGGAGGGGAGGGTGTCAAATGTTTCTTTTTTAAGGCTTTTTGTCCCTTACAGATGCCCACCTCCTTCTCAGCAACCATTCTTGAGAAGGTAAATGAGAAGTTAAAGGAATCTCTCGGATTCCTTTTCTGTACCTCAACTTCTCACGAGCTTGTCATGCATTCTTTCACTGACATCTCATATCAGGAACTGTCCTTCCTTCTCTTCCAGGCTAACCTCCTGTCTTCCGTAAGCTGTTGGTCGTGCTTCCTTCCCCCTCTTATATCTCCTATCTTTATTATCTCCTCTGTTTGTCTTCTGCATCTTCAGTCTTTCCCTTTTTACTAAGTTCTTTTCCTCTCCTGATAGACAAATCTCTCAAGACTAGAAAACAAACAAACAAATGAACTCTCTTCCAATCTTAATTTCCCTCCAGCTATGACCCAACTCTCTTCTTACCTTTCTAGCCAAACCTCTAAAAGGAACATTCTACTCTCACTATCTTGACTCCTCAATCCACAGAGCATGGGCACCTTGGCCGTCATCCACCGTGACTACTTTCTCAGAGGTCACCACTAATCGGGGTCACCATGTGTCCCAGTTTGCCAAATATAACCCTGGTTTATCCCCCTTGTCCCAAAGCCTTCTCTAATTTAAACGTTACATGATATAGTCACTTTACCACTAACTCATCACAACCAATACAACCTATGGCTCCATCACAGTCATTCTCCACAAACCCCCAGCAACACTGGCCTCCACTGACTCTGCCATTCTTGGACTTTTCTCCTCCTCTGGCTTCCTTGGCACCTCTCTGCTGGTTTCACCTCTCCTTTCCATGTGCTCTCTCATCCACATCCACCACATTCGTTTTGCTCAGAAATGTTCGAGCTTTGCAAGGTTCTGTTCTTCTCATTTAGCATTTACTCTCCTTCTAAATTTCACCAACGCCCACAGCTTCAGCTCATCATCCTGCCTTCACCCTCAATTCAATGAAAATCTAAAGACTGGGAATCATGGTGGTTTAAATGCAGGTTTCCAAAATGCCTTCTCCAAACTTGACAGAATTGAACAAAAGAAACAGAAATGAGAGAAAAGGCTGCGCCACAGCTGAAACCATGGCAGGATTCTCTTCAGATGCAAGAGATTTAAATAGAGACAGACCTTCCTCTTAGAGGGGAAGATGACCTATATCTAGGTCAGAGATCATAAAAAGAAAGGTTGATATGCTTCACTGAATAAAAATGAAAATTTCTGCACAGCAAACACTCCAAAAGTTAATAACAAACAGAGGGAGCGGAGAATGAGTATTCATAGCAACAAATGATAGAAAAGGGAATATTCTCCCCAACACAGAAAGCACTCCTTTGACTCTGTAAGAAAAGATAAAAACTGAATGAAAGTGGGGAAAAGGGATGAAAAGCGTTTGGAAATCATTATTTGCTTAATCAACCACCTCGTGTTGAGGCAGAAGGGAGTAGTCAGCTAGAAGAGCAACGTAACACAAATGTTATCAGACCCTCCCAGTCTGGACCTATAAATAAAGTTCCATTAACATCCATCACCCAAAGTTCCTGCTGTTTCTCTTCTTGCACCTCCAGGACCTCTGCCCTCTTCCTCCTCTGCCACAAGTATTTCTGGGAGTTCCAAAAAGGCAGCCTACATATGGTGAAGCAACACCCTGTCAGCCACAATCCCCATATGGCTTCTCTGGAATTCCTCTTCTGTCCTACTTCGGTGCATGCTACCAGCAAAGCCATTCTGACAGTGACCCATGTGTGACTACTACTCCAAAAAGATGTCTTTTCCAATGTTCCCAAAGCCAGTACTCCCTGGAATCAGAGAGCACTGATCCTCAAGTAGAGGCGACTTCTCCAATGCCCAGTGTCCAGCATACCTGTTAACACCACGGGGATTAACCCAACTCAAGAGGAAGACAGAGAGGACAGAGAGGGAGGGCACAAAGGGACTGTATTAGTTTCCTTTTGCTGCTATAACAAATTACCACAAACTTGTTGGCTTAAAACTAGTTATTTATTCTCATACGGTTCTAGAGGCCAGAAGTCTGAAATCAGTCTCACTGGGCTGAAGTCAAGGTATTGGTAGGCTGTGTTCCCTCTTGAGGCTCTAGAAGAGAATCAGTTTCCTTGCCTTTTTTAGCGTCTAGTTTTGCATTCTTTGTGCTTCTTGGCTCGTGGTCTCTTTACCCATCCTCAAAGCCAACAATATAGCATCATGCTTCAGTGGTCATGTTGCCTTTTTGTCTTGTGTTAAATCTCCCTCTGCCTCCCTCTTATAAGGACCCTAATGATTGCCTTTTGGGCTTAGCCAGATAATCCAAAATAATCTCCCCATTTTCAAGATCTTTAATCATATCTGCAGTCTTTTTTGTCATGTGAGGTAGCATTCACAGGTTCCAGGGATTAAGACTTGATTATCTTTGGGGCAATTACTCAGACTGCCACCGGGGCTGATGCCTTTTCACTATCTTCCAGATTGCTCAGCTCCTTTCTTGCTAGCCTCTAATTACCTTTCCAGTTTAGGTAAATAGCCTCCATGCACATATATCAGCACATTATAAATAAATGCTGATATTGGGGAGAGATGTTGTCCGTATCAGGAGTGTCAGAGCCCCAGCCTGATAAACCAAGTATATGTAATAGAGGTCAGGCCACCAGTCCCAAGCGTACACGTAGAGTGAGTGGGTGATTAGCGCTACAGAGCTAAGCCTCTGAGAAGGTCAAAGCAGTGCCACCAGCTGATCATGAGAGAGTCACCAAAAAAAAAAGAAAGAAAGTTTGGGCCACCAAATGACCGGAGCTCCTCTTCTATGGTCCATTGGCTAAACTTGTCTATCTCTTTACCAAATGCTGACAGCAGCATCATCTTCACATTCATCACTTTGCCTCTCTTCCACTATCACCATTGTTGCTTCTTCATCAAGATGCTGGGTTCAGTCCGGGCTGGAAAGAGATGAACATTGAACATAGGTAGGTTCAGGCTGATATCCAAGAGTCAACATGGGAAGATAACCATAAGTAGAAAGCCTATGACAGTGCCTGAGTATAGCGTGCCAGTGTAAGGAGGGCATCTGTGAGAGAGAAGGCTGAAGAAGTAAGGGTGGCCAGGTCATAAAGTAGCTTATTTGCCAGGTTAGGGAGTTTGAGCTTTATCCTAAGGCCAATGGAAATCATTGAAAAGTCTTAAGCAGACACTGCCAGACTTACATTTTAGAAAACCACTCTGGCGGTGTCATGGATAATGAATTCTCATAAGGCAAAATTGGAGGCAGGAGCCGTAGTTTAACTTATTATTATTATTTTTTTAGACAAGGTTGACCTCACAAATTGCAAAGACCTTGTCAGCTTAAAATCTCTTATTTTTTAATTTTTTATGCCTACAACACCTGGTCTTTCTAGGTGGTCTCCCATCAAGTACTAACCAGGCCCAACTTCTTTAGCCAACTTGCTTAGCTTCCGAGATCAGACGGGATCGGGTTTGTTCAAGGGGCCATAGCTAAGGCAAAAAACAATCTGGAGTTGTGTCAGTGGACATGGTAAGAAGTAGATATATTTGAGAGATATTTATGAAAGAGAAATAGCAAGACTTTTGAACTGATTGGATGTGGGGGTGGGGGTGGAGGAAGGAGTCAGGAGTGATGCCCATGTTTTCGGCTTTAGCCATTGTTAGGATGGTGGTGTCATTCACTGCGTGGGAAGAACGGGGGATGGGGGTTGGAGAAAAGTGTGTGGAATGTGAGGTGCTTGTAAGAGGCCATTACACAAACGGATCTGGAGCCCAGAGGAGAGGTCTGGGCTGAAGGTATGGATGGGAACTGAAGCCAAGGGCCTGGGTGAGCATGTGCAGGGGTAAAGATCACATGAGAGAAAACAGGCCACACAACAGAGTCAGGAATGATGCCAACAGGTGAGGAGGCCTTCTTTCTCACACAAAGGAAACAGGACTGGCCAGAGATGTAGAAAGAGAATCAGAAGGGTGTGTGTCCTTGAAGTCAAGGAAAGAGGTTGTTTCAAGAAAGGGGAAGTGGTCAGCAGTGTCACATGGTGCTCCAAGGCCAAGCAAGAAAATAATGAAAGGTGGCCTTGGTCTTGCTGAAGAAATGATGACTAGTAAAGCCCGATTGCTATGGGCTGAGGAATGAGTGGGAGTTGAGAAAGGAAGGCAAGTAAGACCCATCTAAGAAGATTAGATGCGATGGGAAAGGGAGAAAGGGACAGTGGGTTCGAGGAGGACCTTTTTGGATGGGAGAGATTTGATCAGATATAAATGCTCCTGGGAAGGATCCTGTAGGAAGAGGTTGAAAATTTGGAAGAAGTGGTAACTGATGGAATGGGATGAAGACAAAGCAAATAGAAAAATACAACGGGATTGCCAGGCAGCACTGAGGCACAATAGAGATGATGAACTTGTGGAAGCACAAACCTGTGCAGCTATGCGATTTTCTCTGACTGCCTCTGCAGGGCACCTGTGAGACTCAGAGAGAGTCAGTGGTTGCATTGATTCAGGGCTAGAGTTTCCAGGCTGACAAACAAAAAGGACCATGAATCTGAGACAAAAAAAAATAGAGGACACTGGAGATGATGGTTGAGGTGGTGGATCTTGGAGTCTAAGACAGAGAAGGAAGGGATTGAAGCGGGAGGCAGGCAGGTGGACAGAGCCTGATCTACTCTGGGAGAGCAGGCATAAAGGGAAGGTGAGGGTATGGGAGTGCCAGTTGGGGTCAGACTGAGCCTGAATTTCAGCTTATAGAGGTGGAGCCATTCTAGGTGGTGGCCATGGAAGTGGTGACTGAAGTTGAAAAGAAGGTTTCTGAAAACTGGAGTCAGAGCCAAGGTTCATATGCAGCCCTCTCTAGGACTTAGATGGGCAGGACGCCGAGTGGGAACAAGTTCTAGATGACAGCAACGAGATGACCACGGTGGGAGCCGCAGGGGAGCAGGCAGGTGGAGCAGGCAGGTGGAGTTTTACGGGTGGTAGAGGAGCAATGGTCTGGGAGAGCCATAGGAGGCAGCTACCTCACTTCCTGACCATGGGGGGTGGTTGGGGAGGGGGTCTTCAAGCATAAGGGTTCATCCCTCAGGAACAGAAGAGGAGGCTGCCTTCTGTGAAGAGGCCAAGGACCCCTATCTTCTCAAGGAGCCTGGCAGAGAATTTCCTTCCTGAATATGACTTGAGAAAGGTATTGAGACAACGGGCCGAGGTCATCAGAATAGCCTGTGGAGTTAGCACAGCAAGAGAAGAGGACAAGGACTGCTTAGTCAGAACTGTTCACGGCACACGTTGGTCAGAGAGAGCACGGCTGAAAGGTGCAAAGACAACCATGCCCTTTAAACCGTTATCACTATTCTGTGTTCTCCTTAGGCAGAAAATCATGTCCTGTTTGCCCCCACTTCCTAGCGCCCAGCCTGGTACCTGGGGGTAGAGGGGATGAGTTCCATAAATTCCCATGGACTGAAGAAATGCTTCCCAGTAGGTTTCAGCCAATTTGAGTATGAGGACCTTTTCTACTGAAAAAATTTCTAACTTCAAAACTTCAGAATATAACTGACATGATAGCAGTTTTGATTGAGAAAGTTGCCAGCGGTGGGTGAGGATCAGAGACTGGGTCAGACGTAACTGCCCACCAACCGTGGGAGCTTAGGCAAGTTAGCCAACCTCTGTAGCCTCAATTTAATCATCTGTAAAATGGGGATAATACCACTTACCTGACAGGGTTCTAGCAAGGATTACGTGAGCTCAGCCGTGCTAAGCACCTGGCATGGTGCCTGGCACAAAGCTGGCACTCCATAGACGTTAGTTATCATGACTGGGAATTCAGTTATACTTTAAAACAATTTCTCGTTTTATTCATCACACTAGCACCCACACACAAGGGAAATAGTTGTTTGTGTATATGGAAGGTACATTCCTTATTCAGTCAGCAGGCCGTGCTTGAGGAGACTGGAGATTTAGGGACCCCTGTAATGCCTTGGCGTCTTATAGGGGCCCTTGGTCAGTCCACATTTGTACCTGTCTCACTCTGCGATCTGACCTCTCCCCAAGGCAGGCATTACCGAGGAAACCGAGGCCCAGAAACTTGCCCACGGACAGACAGGAACGTATGTCAGAGCCTGTTGGGAACCAGACTCACTCACCTTCCTCTCGCTCTTTTCCTGTGGCAGCTTCAGCCTGTTGGCGGTTCCACAAATGCCTGGGCCTGGCTGGGCCTGTGTGTTTGCTGTGTTGCTGCTGTCACCGCCAACTGCTCTGTCAACCGTGGGAGTGTGGGCCTGGGATCCAGGAGCTGTTGTCCCAACTCTGATTGTGGTTCCAGACTTAGTCACATTTTTATCCCAATCGCTCTCCCAGCCCCTGTCACAGCCTCTGTGACAGCCCCTGCACAGCCCCTTCACAGTCCCTGTAATAGCCGCTGTCACAACATCTGTCAGTGTCTGTCACAGACCCATTAGTCTCTATCGCAGCCTCTATCATAAGTCCTGTGACAGCTCCTTTCACAGACCCTGTCACAGTTTCTGTCATAGCCCCTATCACAGTCCCTGTCACAGCACCTTTCACATACTCTATCACAGTCTCTGTCACAGACCCTGTCACAGCCTCTGTCACAGACTCTATCACCCTCTCCCTGACTCTGCCTCTGCTTTGGACTCTGCAGGGCACAGCTCTCATTACACAGCGGAACTGTCTCTCTCTGGAAGGCATCCAGCAGAAGGCTCATGTAATAGCAGGTTATCCTGATGTGCAGGGCTTGTGGGAGGGAGGCTGGGCCATGGGGCTTGTACAAAAGAAACCAGCCGACAGACTCTGGCTGTGGCTCACTCTATATGCCCATGGGGGTCAGGGGTCCAGGTCCCTGTCTCTGGCAGAATGACTGAATGCTTTCGTGACATTACTTTAATCTCTTTGACCCCACTGTGAGCTTCCAAGAGCAGGGACTGTGTCTTATTCTTTTCTTGCTCACTCCCTGCAGAGCTGAGCACAGGGCACAATCTGAATGTTGTCCCCCAAAGTCCCGGCTTACCTTAAGTGGGCTCCAGTTGCTCCCCATTCCCTCCAGAACCAACCCACCAGGGCTGCAGTCTCCCCGACGGCTCACCCATCCCAGTGCACAAGTTCCCCTTTGCCTCTCCTTTGCTCACCCTGTGCCCTTTGCCTGGCGTTCCCCACCTCTCTGCCTCCACTTTTCCAAATCACACATGCCTTCTTCGAAGGCCAATTCAAACATGACCGTCTCCCTTGCTCCCTGCTTCTATGCTTTTCCTCCTCCTTCCTTTGCTCTCCAGCCACTTGTCCACATGACACGACCCTTGTCTCCAGCTTCCTTATGAGAGTTTCTGTATCTGTCATATTGTTGCCACAAGCTGAGGTGCCTGGAGTTTAGGGGCTAGATCATACAGCATCAAATAGTAGGTACTCCACAAGTTGGCTAGATAAACAAAGCGGTGAATGATTGGACAAACAAAAGGAATGATGTGAAATTGGGAGAAGAAGGAAATGTAGAGGAGTCGGGGAGAGAACAAGGGCACGGCAGGGAGGAAAGCATGAGCCAAGCTTGGTAGAGGGCCCAGAGTTGGGGGACAGGGGAGGCTGTGAGCCCAATCTACCCCTGGGCCATCTCAGGGTTTCCTGGGAAAGCCTCATCTCTCCAGGTGTCCTCACTATCCCTCTCTCCACCCTCTACTTTGCCCCATTTGCCAAGGCTCTTCCTCCTCTCCCAGGCCAGCCTATCTGTCCCTTTCTCTCCTTAATGCCTCCAGCCCAGGCTGTTGAAACCACCTGGGGCCCTGTGTGAACTCACTTCAGCCCTGATACATGTGGTAAATTCCGGACTTGGGACAGACGAGTCTCTGGTACTTAGTTCTTGGCAGCTCTGCTCGGCCAGCACTTCAGGGCCCCCTACCCCACCCCCAGTGCCTTGTTCTCCAGCCTGGCTCCAAATCCAGGTGGCCTAGACGTCCTGGAGTCCCAGCAGGACACAGAGACACAGTCCAGGCCTGGCTGAGCTGTCAGCACATCTTTCTTCTGACTCCCTGGGAGGAGCAGGGCATGATGTCCCAGCCAACGCCCTGGCAGAGTCCTGAGGAAACAGCCAGGAGTGCAGGATGGGGAGAGTTGAGAGATCGAGGGCAAGAGATCCAGGGCTGGCCTGGAGATGAAAGGACTCTGGGCTCTGCTGGCCTCCGGGCACTCACAGGTGGGGTTCTGCACAGAGGCAGGGAGTGGAGAAAAGACAATATAATAGTTCACATTCCCAGATCCTAAAGAAACCAGGCAGAACTGAGAAAAAAGCAGGTGGCAAGCCCATCTGGAAACTGAGCTTTCTTTCCCTGGTGCCCTAATGCCACTGGGGGAGGGTGGGCATGTGGGCTCCCAGTGGTTTTTGCAGCCGGAGTTTAGGCGTGAGGATGTTGTGAGAAGGGCATAGGAAGAATCCAATACCCTTCTTCCATGGGGACAGCAGACTTCCTCCTAGGGCCAGCTTGGAGCGACAACTCAGTAAGCCCCTAAGGTGGACCCTTACTCCATCCCTATCCTCTGGCAATGCCTTGTTTACCCTACTGGGAGAATACAGAAGGCCTCACCCCTGCCAGGCTGCTCCACTTACTGTTTCCCCCATAAGAAACATGTGCACACACACACACGCATACACACATACACAAACACAGAGTAACTACTGCCTAGAAAACCAGTTCACCTTCCACCTACTCCAGGAAGCCCAGCTTGACCATACTCAGGACCACCATCGCTCTAAGCTTCTGAACCACTTACTCTGATCCTCGATTTGGGGATGGTCTTTTGCCGCTTCAATTAGATTGTGAACTGCACAAACGAGGGTATCTCTCTGCCTTCTCACCCTTCGTCATGTGTGGCTGTGCTCAGGGAAGGACAAGCAAGGGCTTGGTGCTTGATTTGTTCTCTCCATACATCTAAATTGAATAGGGCTTGCTCCCTGTGTACCCTTTCCTTCCCCCTCCAGTTTCTCCATCAGGAAGCTTTGGGACAAGAAATCTGAGGGAATGTAGCAGTTTCCGAAGTTCCTTCTCCAGGGCCTAATTCCCAGGTCAAAACTCCACAGAGAAAACCTGCCTCGGAGCAGAGCAGGTGTACTGGGAGGATCATATCTAAACAGAAAGATGAAGTTGCACCTGTGTATGGTGAGGGTCTAAACACAGGGTCAAGAGTGTGACCTCTGAGTCAGTTCCCTCTGATCTCATAGGCAAGTGCCCATCCCAGAGAGAAGAAAGTCTGCCTTCTGGAGAACCAGCCAGGGCTTATCAGGGGTGAAGAATTTACAGAACGCAATCTTGTATAGCAAGACAGCCCTTACACCCCAACAGCAGTTTTGAAGATGAAGATATGACTTAAATTGGACTCCGAGTGTCTCTCTCTCCATTGGCTAATGCAGGTTTCATTCAATCTTCCATCATTCAGTGTTTATTGAGAACTTACTACAAATGAGATGTCAAGCTCAGCTCATTCATTTCCTTATTTAGTCTTCACAGTAACTTATGTCATTGAATCCATTTTACACCTGAGGAAGACTGAGGCATACACAGGCAGTAAACAACAGAGAATTATTTAATTCTACAGCTTTTGTTTGACTGTCTTGTGCTTTATTGTTTACATCAGAGGCTTCTAGACTTACGGAACTCTCAGACCTATAACATTTCAAAAATGATTTTTGGGAGCAGAACCCTCTGCCAAGTTTTTACTTAGCCAAGGACCTAAAAAGTACCATCTCATAGCACTATGATTTCAAAGGGCATTTTAACACAGAAAATGCAGTAGGATATAATGTTAGAATAAAGACAGCCTTCTAAGAAAGGACAGTTGGCAACCTTACCCTAAAATATCCTACATTGTTCTCTCTTTTTTTGGAGAGGTTTGTTAAATTTCAAGCTGAACTGGCCAAAACCTTGGCATTACATGGTTTAAGAGTCACTACCCTACCCCAAAGCTGCCCTTTTAAGCAAGAACAATACCCTCAGCCCACAAGCAGATAAACTTTCAGAATTTCCCAACTCCAACTCTGCCCATCCAGGTCCCCACCAAATAAGGTCTGAGGCTGATATATAATAATGAGCCATATCCTCACCCCACTCCTAGCAGGTCTTCTGAATCTCACTGACATTCAGTATCCCTTCCAGGAAAGGAAGCCCATCTTCCTCAGCCCTTTCCTTAGACCCAGATCTTTTCTAGGTTTGCATTCCAGGAACACACAAGCCCCTCTGCAACCCTGCAGGAAGCACATTTGTCTCCTGGAGGTACACAGTTCCCCACCAAAGCTGAGAGCGCAGCTCTTCTCCCCATCGCTGTTCAGAGGCAGGGCCTTTTCCTTCCTAGGATCCCCGAGTCCTCTCCTTTGTGTTACCAGAAGAACCAGAGCAGACCCCAGGCTTTCTCTGAAGCATTGGAAAGAGAGGATGTGAGATCTGGGTGGGGTAATGGGGAGAGCACAGCTTGGGAGGCTCCATTCTCTACCTTCTCTCTGTTTCAGCCATGCCAGACTCAGAACCGCCTTATTTGTGCCCACCCCCGCCCCACCTGAGTGAGTCAGCTGGGCAGCAGAGGAGTACCTGACATGGGGAGACCTTGGTTGGCATTGCAGCTCCATCGTTTTCTTGCTGTGGGATATTCGGCAAATCACTTAACTATCTGTGCTTTGGTTTTCTTACTTGCAAATGGGAGTAAAAGTGTTAGGTCGAGCCATGAGAAACTGTAAAACTGTGACCAGATTTGGCCCACAAAATCTCATGTGTTTAACAAGTAAAGTGCCGGATACATTTCTCTCACCAAATATGACCTCTTCCTCCAGGAAGTTCTCCCTAGCTATCCCAAGCTCAGCGAGGTCCCTCTTCTCAAATTTCTTCATAGATTGAGGAATGATTTAGTATACACTTCTTTCCTGTCTTGAGTTTTCTCCTCTTTTCTGAGTCTAGATAAGTTTTGATGCCCCATAACTTGGACCCCATCAGGGCAAGACCTGGGTATCCTCAATCTCTGTCCTCCTGCCTGCTGGCATGCTACAGCATTCCTCCATTAGAGTTTTCACATAGAGGAGACAAGGAGAGGCCAGGCCTGGCAGGGGTTACCAAATGCTTATCTTATCTAGTGATCATTTCTGTATCCAAGAGTGGTCCTAGATGGTCCTGAGTGGTTGACGCTAAACAAATTGAGGGTGGGGAGGTGCTAGAGTGGCAGGAGGCAGCCTGTGGCAGCAGAATCCCAGGAAGCAGAACCTTGGTCATATCCTCTATCTACTTCAAGGATCCCTTTGATGGCATTAGCTAACTTCCAGGGTCTTTCACTCATGCATAGAGTTGGCATTTATCGATCTGCTTATCGTCCATGCTTTGTTAGTTCTGAGGTCCCTGGGATGAATAGGACCTGTCCAACCCTCAGAGAATTCAGTTCTGAAGGGGACACAGACCACACTACCTAATCAGTGCTCAGATTGATGGGACCTTACAGGACATGGAATCCAAAAAGGGGGAAAAGGCCAAGATTTGCGTGGCCAAGAAAGGGTTCCTCAAAGAGGGGGGATGCCCCTACCATGGGTCACTGGGAAGCCTGCTTGGACTGATTTCCTGAAGCTGGGATAGGGCAGGCTAGCCACTCCCCCCACCCCACCCCACAGAAGCCCACAAGCAAGTTAAATGAAAGTCTTCCTACTGTGGCTGGCTGGCACACCAGGGCAGACAGGGCTCATCTGGTTAAGAACACTCCTTCTCAAGGAGACCCAAGGACATTCAAGGATTAGGCCTCCCAGCATCTGTGCAGAGAACTGTCAGCTCAGAGCTGCTCAAAAGTAAAAATGCCAGCTAGGGGTGATGTCATCACCCTAGTAGTTCTCTCCTCCCCCACCATGGGATGTCCTGTGGCCTAGTGGGTAAAGCAGAAAAGACCCTGCCAGGCTACCCATGCCCCTCCAGCTTGCTCCAAAATTTTCTTCTCTGAATGAGGTGAGGGAAGTGGTCACAAGTGGGCTAAGAATGAGAATAAAAAACCCTTTGAAGAGAAACTTTGTTACTCCTCAGAGAGATGGCAGAGCTAGGGGACCTTACTGCCTCCCTCCTGTCAGACTTTGCTGAGGATCCACTTCAGCTTTAACACAAACCCCAACCTTCTCTGGCCAGCTCCTTCCCTCTAATGCCCCATCTCCATTTCTGAGCTAATCTTGGATGTTGCCCTAAGAGGATCTAAGTAACCCCTGGGCCATCTTGGCGGCCCCCAGGCCAGAAAGAGGGGCTCTGGCCGCTCGGCTGTGTGGGAGGTGTCAGGATGTCTTAGGGTATTGGAGAGGAGTAGAACTGTATTATATATCTGGCTGAGCTGGTGGGATTCGTATGGAAGTCTGGAGACTGGACACAGAGAGAGACGACACACAGCAGGATTACCTGCTGGCCTGGGGGTGGAAAGCGGACTCAAAGGTAGTGGAGGTTGTTCAGCTGCTTGGGGATAGGGGACCTGGGTGAAGCAGGAACCCACCTAGCGTTGGTCCACATAGGGAAGTCACAATTTGGATGAGACCTAGGGAGGAGGTCCACAGCTAGCCTCAGAGTGCCAGGTCACCAGAGGAGCCCGCCCGCTGTCTCCTTGCTGCAGCTGGCTGGTCTCGGAAACCCGCATCGGAACCATACCGGAGAGGTGCCTACTGGGATCGGACTCCGCGGCCGTGACTGCTGCAGGCACATTTCCTCGAAGTCTTACCTCGAAGGGCTGGGTCCCACCCGCTCGCCCTGTGCGTCCCGCGGAGTTCCCGCCACGCTCCCCTTGCCCCGCCGCAGCGAGGCTCGGGAGGGGAAAGACCGGCGGGAAGATCGCCCCCAGCCCGCCTCACAGGAAAACCCCAGGAGCAGCCCCGACGCAGTGCAAATCCCGGAAACCCCCTCTCCTGGCGCGTTGCGGGAAGGCCGGGGACTCCGCATCCAGACCGCCCGCTGGCCTCCCAGGAGGAGGGTCCGAGACCTAGCTGAGAAGCAAAACCGCCAGGGAAAGGCGAGACCAGGGCTCCGAGGAGAGACCGGGAAACCCCGCCCCCCAATCTTGGGGTGGGGAATTGGCAACCCAAGCCGGAACCCTAGACTTGGGGCGCGGTCCCAGCCCTTGGCCAAGGAAAGACATTCGAGGGTTGAATATTAAGGAGGCATCTCACCCCAGTCTCTAAGGTCCGGTGAGGGTGCACCCAGCTCCCCCCGCTGGGCCTGTCCCCCCGCCCCCTTTCCCTCACTCGCCCCCCCGGCCCGCGTCTCTGTCCCTTTAAGAAGCCCAGGTAGGCAGGCCCGGCTGCGGGAGCCGCTCCTATGGCAACCCGCGAGCTGCGGCGGCTTCATGAATATTCCGGGGCGCGGGAGCTGAGCTCTGCCGGAGGGCGCTCTGGGGGAGGCGGCCGCTGATGTAAGCCCGGCGGGCCGCTGGGCTCCGCTCGGCTGCGGCGGGAGCCCCGGGACGGGTCGGCGGGGCTCAGCCAGGGGAGGCGAGGCGAGCTCTCGAGTGGCTGGCCACAAAGCTCAGGCGGCGGGACAGACCGATAGCCCGCCTGCTCCTGGGACGCACGCCGGTGAAGCGCACCGACCGTGCGCTCTGCGCTCCGGAGGGGTTCTCCGGGCGCCGCGGCCGAAGCGCCGCTTCTCCCCGCGCCCATTGTTCCCCGCGGGGGCGGGGCGCCTGGAGCCCGGCCGCGCGCCGCGCCCCTGAACGCGGGAGGGAGGAACGGAGAGAGCCCGGGAGGAGGCGCCGCGCGGCAAGCCCGGGGACCCGGAGCCGGACTAGGAGCATCCCCGCGGCGCGCAGCCTGGCCGAGCATGGGCGCCTGAGACAGCCCGGCGCCGGCGGCGAAGGACGAGTCCCCACGGGCGGACTGACCGGCGGGCGGACCTGGAGCGGGTCCGCGGCGCCGCACCCGCGCCCCTGCCCCTGGCCGGGCCCCCGCCCCTGGCGCCATGGACAAGCTGCCGCCGTCCATGCGCAAGCGGCTCTACAGCCTTCCGCAGCAGGTGGGGGCCAAGGCGTGGATCATGGACGAGGAAGAGGATGCCGAAGAAGAGGGAGCTGGGGGCCGCCAGGACCCCAGCCGCAGGAGCATCCGACTGCGACCGCTGCCTTCGCCTTCGCCCTCGGTGGCCGCAGGCGGCACGGAGTCCCGGTGCGCGGCCCTCGGGGCGGCGGACGGCGAGGGGCCCGCCCGCGGCGCGGGCAAGTCCAGCACGAACGGCGACTGCAGGCGCTTCCGCGGGAGCCTGGCCTCGCTGGGTAGCCGGAGCGGCGGCGGAGCGGGGGGCGGCAGCAGTCACGGGCACCTGCATGACTCCGCGGAGGACCGGCGGCTCATCGCCGAGGGCGACGCGTCCCCCGGCGAGGACAGGACGCCCCCGGGCCTGGCGGACGAGCCCGAGCGCCCCTGCGCCTCGGCGCAGCCCGCAGTCTCTCCGCCACCGCCCCAGCAGTCGCCGCAGCCAGCCTCCGCCTCCTGCGAGCAGCCCTCGGTGGATACCGCTATCAAAGTGGAGGGAGGCGCGGCCGCCGGCGACCAGATCCTCCCCGAGGCCGAGGTGCGCCTGGGTCAGGCCGGCTTCATGCAGCGCCAGTTCGGGGCCATGCTCCAGCCCGGGGTTAACAAATTCTCGCTGAGGATGTTTGGCAGCCAGAAAGCCGTGGAACGCGAGCAGGAGAGGGTTAAGTCGGCCGGGTTTTGGATTATTCACCCCTACAGCGACTTCAGGTAAGGGGGCAGGCAGTGATCCTGTGGGCACCCTGAGCGGTCGCAGGCATGCTGCCTCTCTCGGCCCTACCTCTCAGCCGGAGTTAACTTACTTTCCTTTCTTACGCTAGGAGCCAACAGAAGTGGGGCGCCTCGAAGCTCAGAGACACCCCCAGACAGAACGTTCCCTGTACCGTGCAGGGAACTTTCCTCTGTGTTCCAGGCTCCAGACCTCAGCCTCTTGAGGTCTGGGCCACATTAGATGCAGGCTGAAAGATGTTCTGAGTTTGGCCTAGCCATGCCAGCAGCCAGGGCTCAGCCACCTTAGGCTACAAATCCCACCTCCCCGCTCTGGGTTGCAGAGTCAGAGTGGCCATTCTAGAGGCAGCTCCAGGTCATTCAGCCTGCAAAGCAGGGCCACAAAGGAAGACATCTCTTGGCAGCTGGGCCAGCTCTTTGAGCACTGTTAATATCTGCCTTTTGATGCCCTGGGAAGCTGCAGCTGGGGAGAGAGAGCTGGGTCCCTGGAGGACTGAGGTCACTGGGGCCTCAGGCCCAGGTTGAAAAGCCCTCTGCACCCACCTTAACCCTGGGCCCAGCCCCTCATGCCAAGTGGTATGCCAGAAGTGGACACCCTGGACAGCTGATATCCAGACTAGCAGGACAGGATGACCTTGCTCATAGTGGTCAGTGAAGATGCCTGGTGCCCTGACTGATGACTAGCTGTCCTGTGACCCCAGGCTCTTCCAGTGCACCATCCTCACCCCAGGGGCTCAAGCTCCAGCAGCTGCTCAGTCTCTCTCATGGCTCAGTCGTTGGTCCCCAAACAAATGGTGTGACTGCCAGTCAGGGAAAGGGACCCCGCCCCCTCCCGCATCACCTGAGTCAAATGCTACTGCACAGCAGATACTACTCTGGCTTGTGGGGTTATCCATGCAAAAAGGGAGATTAGTGATTGCGTCTGAGGTTGGGATCAGGGATGCCCCTTCCTCAGTCAAGGTTTTAGGGTCCCCCAGTTGCCCCCTGGGCTTTCCTGATACACAGGATTGAAGTGAGAGTCTGAAAAACGGTCATTCTTTTGAGCTGGGTTTAATTCATGCTCTCTCTCTGGGCCCTGCCCCCTTTTTAGCTCCTTTTCCTACCTACCTCACTTATCTACCAATATAAATGAGCATTTTGTCAACCCAGAGCCCTCTTTGCAAACTCCAGGGAAGTGAGGTTTGTAATGAGAGCAAAGCCATTTTCCATCCAATGAGAGAGATTTCTCGTGCTGGGAATGACCAGTCAGGCAACACTCGATAGCTTAAAATAGGTGGTGAACAGAGGCCCTCCCTTTTCTTTTCTTTTCTTTCTTTTTTTTTTTTTGTTTTTGAGAGACTGCCCTTCCTAACCCTAATGTCCAGGGTTCCCTTTCTCAGGGAATGTGGGAGGCCAGAGAACAGGTTAAAAACTCAGCCATAGTCTTCTCATTGTGTGAGTAATGCGAGACCCTCCCATCAGGAACTGCAGCTGGTTCCCAGTGCCAGATTCCTAACGTGTGACTTCCCCTTTGGTTAGTACTGGGACCTGAGGAACCCAGCCTGAGCTAGAGAGGAGTGGGCAAGAGCTTAGTCTCCTGTAACCCTCTAGGTGTCCTGGATTTTTCCTCTTCCCTCTGAACTCCCTCGTTGGTGGTGGCGGGCAGGCTCTGCCAGTATCAACTACTTAAGATTATTGAGGGGCCTTCCCTTCCTTTGCTCGGCACCCCGCCATCTTTGTTGTCTGAAAGCCTCTGTTCTGGGTTCTCATCACCAACCTGGGGTTGGGGGTCTGCAAGGGGCCAACCCCAGGCACACCTAGCCTCCATGGGCAATAGGCAGTGATTGAAGACCTTCTGGGCACTAGGCCATGCCTTCTCAGTTTCCTTTTATGCTGGATGGTGAAGCACTAGGACTGGATTGATTGCATCAATGGGAACCTCCCCGCCTTCCTGATTTCCTCTGCCCATCTTGGCATGTTT
Source organism: Pteropus medius (assembly GCF_902729225.1). NCBI lineage: Eukaryota > Metazoa > Chordata > Mammalia > Chiroptera > Pteropodidae > Pteropus > Pteropus medius. Next base: position 3,960,174 of record NW_024354911.1, read on the forward strand.
GTCTGCAGTCCCCCTGCTGCAGAATCTCCCACTAACTGCAGGCTACCCGAGACATGGCGGAAGGGGAGGTTGGTGGGGATAGGGGCAGCAGGTTTGATAAATGGGCAACAGGAAAAAGTCAGACTGGTCTTTGAATTTGGGTTTGCGCAACAAGCAACAGGGGCTGGTAGCTGGAAGCATACATCCTCTGTGAGCAGCCTGGTATCTGTCTGGTACTGGGTGGGGTGTGAGGAAAGAAATCCAAGAAAGACTGTCTGTGTGAGTATCTGGAGGGGCAGTGGTCATGCCTCTCCTGCCTCTAGGCCAGAACAGCTAGTCTCATTTTCAGAAAGTCCAAGAGGCAAGGGCCCGACTAAGTCTTTTAAGCTTAGAAACCCCACCACTCAACCTGGCCTCACCCACTCCCCTGCCACCCAGCGTTGCAACCCTCAGTCCCTCAAGTTTCAGCCACTGGCCTTGGGCCTGTATATGGAACCAATCCCACTGCCCAGCTCAGGCTTCACAAGAGCTTCTGCAAGCATTGCTCAGGCCAGTTAAAGATTTATTCATCATTTTGACAGGCAGGAAGCATTGATCCAGCAGAATTGGTTTAATAAAGAATCGCCGGCAAACCATGATAGATTGAGTTTATGGTTCGGAGTTCAGAGCTTGCTGTCATGGGCTGCTTTGGACAGCTACTGTTCCTGGAGGAGGAGGGTTGAGTGCCTTTACCAAGGGTCGGAGTGGGCTGTGCTCTGAGGGACCCGCATATTGTATCGGCCATGTCCAGTGATAAGCTGTTCTTAGCTGCCTCTGCTTCTCCTCACTCACCTGCCCCCTTCCCACATGCATACCCTGCCCTGGCTTACCCCTGTGGATCCTCCAGGCTTCCAGGGTTTATCTGGTCTCCCCTTCCCTCCCCTTCTTACCTTTTCCATCCCTTCCTTCTCCCCACTTGCCTTTTGAAATTTGTATTTAAGGTTTGGTAAGGGAATAGACCAGGACAAACAGCCCCTCAGGGTATTTGTCCCCAGGCTCCTGCCAAAGGTTGGGCTCTTGGGTCCTGGGTGGCTCCTTCCTTCCACATCAGCCATGTCCTGGAAGCCAGGGTTGGCAGTAGGAACCTGGAACAAATAAAACATAGTATCTGCATGATCCTATTTTCCCAAGAGAAGAGAAAGGGAGAGAAAACGAGTGGGGACCCCGAGTGAAGATGTACCTGGTTTTCTTCTCAGAAGCCGGTCGGGCTTTCGAGTGTCAGGCTTGGGTGGAAGAGTGGGGGATGTTGGCCTGGGTGTGTGTATGTCTAGGTGTCTCCCTGAGCAGGTGTCTGGGGGCTGTCTGGGTAGGTATGGGGCTGGTAGGGAAGTCTCTATGTGGAATGTCAGCTCTAGGGCTACTCCTGTGCTTCAAACTCAAGCTTGGCCTTGAGAGTGGAGGCAAGCAAACTTGGCCCTTCTCATCCCTCTGCCCCTTCCCTTTCCTAACCTGAGACTTCTGATATTGTGAGGAAAGGAAGGGAAGGAAGGGCCCTAAAGGGTCCTTGAGACAGAAACAGCTGGGCTCCAAAAGCATGGAAACTGGGCCAATAGACAGGTAGGTCTCAGGGACAACTTAAAACTGACTTCCTGTGCTGGTACTTGGCCCCAGATACTGCCATTGCCCACCTTACATCGCCTCCTCAGCCCTGTCTGCTATGGGGCCCTGCCTGCTATGGGGCCCTGCTTGGGTTATGAGCCTTCTCTGAGCCTCGGTTTTTTCATCTAGAAAAAGGGGAATCCTGTTGCCCATCACCATGTCAGACACAAATTGTACAACTGTGGTCACCTGTGGAGGTGAGAAGTTCCAGGGGTGCTGTCAGAGACCAGTGATGCTGCTATGAACCACACCGTCCCTGCCTGTACTGCTTCCTTCCTTCGGTCCTGGGCAGACCAGATGGGTCTCTGTCCTTGGCTCAGACTAGTGGTTCTGAACCTGCATCATGGATCTAACTGGGAACCTGCTGGAAATCAGAGTAGGGTCTCTATCCAGAAAGATACAGGAACATCCAGACACACGATACGACACTCAATTTCTATGGACCCCCTAAGTCGGAAACCATCTAGGTTGTGAACTCCATTGTAGGCCATCCCAGAAAAGTCCTGGCTTGGTAGGGGCAGGTGCTAGCCTCCTAGAGCTGGCCTTCCTGGGGCCCTCTGTAATCTGAGGCTTGGGCCTCCCATTGCCAGCAGGATGGAATGAAAACAAGAGCACAGTTAGGTGCCTGAAGGAGAGGTGCTCTGCTTGGAGACTAATTTCTTTTCTGTTTCCTTAGTCTCACACCCATCTCTCTCCCTTTCAACCTTGGGAAGGACTCTTCAAGTAGGAGGTGGTGAGGAGGAAGAAGGCAACAGCCTGGATCTGGGGCTGAGGGGGTTCTGAGACCCCTCTTTGGGTGGACCTTCCTGGGGGGCATTGCCCAGGAATGCAGCTTCTGCCATCAGTGTAGAAAGCTAAGCTGAAAGGAGCTGCAGGCAGTGGTGCCAGTGGAGGGGGAAGGGTACCTTGGTACAGAGTGGAATTCCAAGGTGAGCTGCCTGGGCTGTGCTGTCGCTGGCACAGTGGGCAGCAGGAGTCTCCAGTCATGAGGATATGCTCAATATTATAAGAATGGGGCTGGCGGAGGGTATCCTCAGGCGGAGGCGCTCCCTGGGTGCTGATAATGCACAGAAACCCCATGGGGCCAGGACCTTTATATTGCCTGGGCGGGGAGGCCTGAGCTCCAGGGTCACCCTGTTGCAAGACTTCAGGTCCTAGACTGGCCTCTACATGATGAGGTTGGGACCTCGTCTCTGCCCGGCCCTGCCCCATTTGTTCCCTTAGCTGCTATGGGCTGCTGTAGGTGGCCTGCCTCCCACAGTGCTAGGCTGGCAGCCTGTCCATCTGCCCTTCTCTCCCATGTTTTAGGGCTCCCAGATCTTATGGAATGCCCTCTCAGGCCACTGGGGTCACCATCATTCCTCTCTCTCTCCCTGAGCATCTCATGGCATTTGGATGCAGTGCTTCTCATGCTATCATCCAGCTCACCTGGGGATCTGGTTAAAATGCAGATTCTGACTCATTAGGTCTGGGGTGGGTCTGAGATTCTGCATTTCTGATAAGTGCCCAGGTGATACGATGCAGCTGACACTCAGCCCAGAACCATGCTTGGAGTACTGAGGTTCAGACCATGCGTTTGTCCCATGCTTAGCCTGGACTCCCTGACTGAGTTCCCTGAGGCACTCTGTCTTTTCCACCTTGGCCTCTAGTGCCCAGCATGGCAGGGTGAATTCTGTGAACTGGGCTGAACAGCTCTCAGTCACAGAGGTCGGCCACAAACGTGGGAATGTCAAATTTATAGCCTTCCTCCCTTCCTGAATGGTTTCTTGGACTCTGCTGGCCCTGGATGCTGGTTGTTGGGTGTGGTGAGCAAGGAGAGGCCAGGTGCCCAGAGATCCCTCATTTATCCATCCTGTCCCATTGCTTTGGCAGCTTCTCTCCCCTTTAAAGAGGGGCAATCCTGGCTGGAGGAGAATGGGCAGGGAGGGCAGTGACTGCTGTTGCAGTGAGATTTCTGGGAAGGAACAGATGTTGTCAGTGAGAGTCCAGAGGTACCAGGGGAGGAGAGCCAGTGTGAAATGGCTCTGACTGGCTGCTGGGAGGACAGAGGCATCCACTAAGAGCAGCTGCCCTGGAAACTTAAAGTGTGAGGTGGGGCGGTGTCTGAATCTTAATGCTACCCTTCCCTGCCCAGGCCATGCCTAGCAGCCTCCTCTATGGGTTGGGCTCACCTGTCACTTCTCTCTGTCTCTCTCCTGCCCTGGAAAACACCAGTCTACGCACAGATGATGGGGCTTACAATTGTCATAGCAGCCTGAGGGACCCTTGTGCCTGACACAACACTGGCCACCAATGGGGGGAATTTACCTAAAAAAGAAGGTCCATCCCCGGCAAGACCTCTGGGGGCTTGTCACATAACCGAGGAGGCACCAGCTCCAGCACACACACCCCTTGGCTCAAGGGCTTTTACAAAGTTGCTACTGCCAGTTGCTAATTAATAGAAGGGCTACTGAGGCTGGCCAGGCAGTCTTGCTTGGGCCCAGGGGATGTTGAAGAATCTACATTTCCGAGCCAGAGCAGGCCTTGGGGAGGGCAGGGGCATTACCTTGGCTTCAGGGAGGATGTTCTCTGCCAGCCAGGCTTTACTGAGAAAGCGTTGCCAGGGCCCTGGAAATCTGTGATCCCAAAGCCTAGGAGGACACTCAGTGAAGACACTCTTTTCATCAGCATCTGCCCAGAGCTAGGGAGGGAGGCAGCACAGAGGTGCTAAGCTCCCTGTCACTGAGGCTGCTCAAGATGAGACAGAAGTACTTAGAGCAGAGATTGCTAAAAGGCATCCTATGGACCAGCTACGGTGCCCAGATGTGTTCTGTTTGGCCAGCATAATGTGTCATAACAAATCTGAGACAATATTTTAAAAAGGAAAGATTTAACAAAAATTTGGCTCTCTGGCTTCTCTTGAAAAACAGGAAACTCTGGCAGCACTGAGCTCACATTCCCACTCCACAGCAGAGAGTGGAATAGCTTATAGGCTGCCGCCTTTAAATTGGCTTGTGCACTCCAGTTACCCACCGTTCCCACCTGTCCCTAAGGTCTCTGTCCTATACCCAGCAATGTCACTCATGCACAGTTGTCTGCCTGATCTCTGTAGGTTTCTGAATTAACAACCCTAGGCTCAAACCAATAGAGACTAAAGTCAGGTGGATTCACAGATTAGTAACCACCATTTATGAACCATCTACCATGTGCCAGACTGTGCTAATAGCTTTATATATTGTATTTCATTTACTCTTCGTAGCAGCCAGAAAAAACAAGTTCTATCATCCCTAGTTTACAGGTAAGGAAACTGAGGCTCTGATGAGTGAAAAAAAAAGACACCCCAAATCGTGTAGCTCCGAAGTACCAGTACTGGAATTTGAATCTGCCTGTAGGACTCTATACTCATACTTATCCCTCCTCTCTCTTCCTTTCGTCGTCATCTTCCTCCTCCTCCTCCTCCTCTTTCTTCTTCTTCTTCTTCTTCTTCTTCTTCTTCTTCTTCTTCTTCTTCTTCTTCTTCTTCTTCTTCTTCTTCTTCTTCTTCTTCCTCCTCCTCCTCCTCCTCCTCCTCCTCCTCCTCCTTCTTCTTCTTTCTTCTTCTTCTTCGCTTTAAAAAGTTAAATTACTAAAGTAGTTTGAGACAACATTCTTCTGAGAATAAAAACACTGCAGGTAACATTTGACCACACACAATCTGTGCAGAGGGCCTGTGAGCGGCTGTGGCTCAGCTGACAAGGGGAATTTAATAGCCCTCAGAATACGGTATCTAGACAGTCCATAGCAAGCTCCTTGCCTAAAGCCTTTATTTTAGAAATGGGGAGCAGAGGACAGGGAAAACGACTGGCCCAAGGTCACAATAAGTCCTAGTCATAGATGAAACCAGAACTCAAGTGGGCTATGTATCACTTGTCTGCAAAAGTCTTAAAGCCCTGCAGTCTCCCCCAAGACCCCAGCCAGGGAATGTCCAGGGAAGGCCTTTCCTTCATGCTCTTGTCACTAGAGCCTTTTCTTGTCTCCCCAGCCCCATGCCTGAAGTTTAGAGTGATAAGTATTTTCAGAATCCCATCTTCATTTAAGCTCAGCTAATGAGAAGGCAGTCTTTCCTTATCTGAAAATGTAGAGTCTAGAGGCAGAGAGATGCCTGCCCTAACCCTCTACTCTGGGGCTGCAACTCCTGGGAATGCTGGATTAGGATGCTTGCCTACCTACTCCTCCCTAGCAGATCCTGATTGGCATGGAGACCTTTGAGATTTTGGAACCACATCCAATGCCATTGATGCACTTATTCCTTGATAGAAGTGATTAGGGTTCAAAGGAGAAGGGGACAAGTAGCCAGTCATATCTGCAGTCTCTCCACCAGAAAAATAGGTGGTCATGTGATCCATTCATTACATCCTTCAGAGAAGTGAGGAAGTGGAGTCAGCCTGTGGTTTAGGGCTCAGTGTGTGTCCAGGGTCAGGACTCAGTATGTGCCCAGGATCAGGGCTCAGTGTGTGAGGAGGGTGGGGGCTCAGTGTGTGACCAGCATCAGGGCTCAGTGTGTGACCAGGGTCAGGACTCAATCTGAGGCCACAGTCTGGACCCAGACTGTGACCATGGTCAGAGCTCAGTCTATGTTCAGGATCAGGGATCAGCCTGGGACCAAGTTAAGGTCTTGATCTGATGTTGGGAACTGGAGTCCTTGCACAAAACCTCTGAGCCCACCCAGTGCCTCCCTGAGACACCAGAGCTTGGGGCAGTGTGAGCATTTAGCCCACACCTGTCTTGTGCCCTTCCCCTTTAGGAAGCCCTCCCTTCTTTTAAGCTGTCTGTACTCCTACACCTCTTAGCCTCTGAGCCAGATGCCTCTGGTCCTCTCTGGGAGGTAAAGTATAAATTGTAAATAAACAACAGTGCCACCACTGCCGGACACCAGAGCCACCAAATCTCATGTGACCACTCCCTCCCCACTTTCTCATTTTTGGGGCTTGTGTCTGTCTTCCCAGCCAGGCAGCCAGCTCTTGGCTTCTGCAAAGCTATGTGGGGCTGAACAGAGAGGTGTGCTCTCTTGATAGAGGGATGCCCTGCCTCCCACCACGCCCCCGGCTCTGGGCTCCCCCAAATTGCAGAGCAAGCAGCGGGGCCTCCAGGTCTGCTCACTGCAGCTGCGGGGGCCTGATAATTGACTGCTGCTGATTTTGTGTCTGTCTAAGCATTTACCCGTGTGGGTGGACATGTTATGTCTGCATGAACGAGGCTTTCAGAAATTAATATATAACAGGGCTGGCTAATATATTGTCTTCTGGGCTTGGGAAGGGGCAAGCCAATGGGAGTGATGCCCCTCAGAGATCCAATGGTCCATTCCAAGACTGTTTTCACCCATGTGGAGGATGGGGGTCACTACCCATCTGGCTAAGAGGAGATAGGAATTCAGCTCCCCTTAGGATTCCCAAGGCTGTTGTAGGAGAGAGCAAATAAGAGATAGACCAGTATGGATTGATGGTCAGGGAAGGCTTCCTGGAGGAAGCAGATCTGAGCAGGATCTGAAGGAGAAAGAAAACCATTTTGCACACTTTCTTGGCATCAGGTATCAGGCAGCTTGAGCTGAGGGGTCACCTGGCTGGCACTGAGGCAGGCACTGAGGGCAGGTTACCCAGAATCTGCCTCTTTGGACCTGTACTCCTTAAGCTCTGCCCCTCACCTGTGAGGATTTTGGCCCCACTGCCCCTGGTCATGCCCTGATGCTGCCTGAGTGTGTGTGTGTGTGTGTGTGTGTGTGTGTGCATGTTTGCATGTGTGTTTGGGTATCCTTGCAGCCAGGGGAGCTCCCCTGGGCCCTGCCCCAGCTGCACAACCTGAGAAGACCCCTTTCTTCTGCCATACTCAGCCTGGAAGGCAGGTGCTGCTGCTGCAATAATATCACTGAGCATGTGGCCTGGAGCCCAGAAGTAATTACCCTGCGGTTCCCCATTGCAGGCTGGAACAGCCCCTGTCAATAATTAACGTGAGTCCCGAGACACTCGCAGCCAAAGCCAGCTACAGGCTTCTCCCACCTACAGTTTGTGAGAATACTGGCACCATTCCCTTCCCCGGGGACCAAAAAGACCCTTAGGCCCGCAGGTCTCATCAATGCCATTGTCACCTTTTAGAAGAAACCTGGTCCAGCAGGAGTGACTGTGCACCTGGGGCTTGTCTTGGTACAGGACTGAGGCTGGTCCACCCTGGAGCCCTGGGTCCTCTCCTCCTGAGCTTTCCCAGCTTTTGGTTGCCCTCCAGACCCTCATCCTGTTCTGCTGTGTGACCTTAGCAAAGCCCTTCCCTCTGTGTGTTCAGGGTCAGGGCTCAGTCTGAGGCTGAGAAGAGAGCAAAGCTAATTGGCCAAATAGGTATTGAACCTGTAATCCTGACCCCATTAGTACAAATTGAGCCAGCGGGGCAGGGACAGCTGCCTACAAGTAGAGCTGGTGAGAGCCTCCCTCCCTCTTTCTGAGATGCTGCTGGGCCCAGCCAGACGTGATCCTAGCATTCCGCGGCCCCTGTGCTCCTGGAGCAGGTGGGAATTTCTTACCTATGGTCTTCTTTCTGCTGAAGCTCTGCCAGCCCTTGTCCCGGAGGCCAGGATCTCCCTGGCATGTTGTGTCATATTGATGTGCTTTGTTGAAAACAACCCTCCCCCATTAGATCGTGGCCCCTGTGGGAGTGGAGATCAGGCTTTCTTTTCTTTATTCCCTGGGCAAAGGGCCCCTGCCACCTTCCCCTCCAAGCCACCTCTCCTCAGGGGCAGCAGCGTACCCTCCTGGAAGCTCAGACTTGGCCTCAAACAGTTCAGGTCACACCGTATGACTACAGTTGAGGAGTCTCAGGGGGCAAGCCAGCAGGGCCATCAGCTTTGGAACTGGCAGAGGGAGGAACAGTGAGCTAGCTGTTCATCCTGTCCCACCTGCTCTGGGGAGTCATCATCCCTCTGTGTTGCTCTGTAGCTTTTGGGGACAGAGTTGAGGGGCCAGTGTGAATAAGGGGCCAGGTGAAGGCTCGGCCCATCCAGCTTTGTGGGCCGAGCCAAGGCCTTACCTCCCTGGCCTTGATTTTCTCATCTGAAAATGGAACTGGAGAGGGGTTGGGTTTTAACAAGACCCCAAAGCCAAAAATGACAGCCACAAAGTCACCAGGGAGCCTTACTCAATTATAGATGTCTGGGCCTCCCTGAGTGAGGCCTGGGAAGGTATAATTTTGGGGAGCACCCTGGGGATCCTGCCTCCAGTTTCCAATAAGCTCCTCCTGCATGAATGGTCTGCAGTTTCCTGACTGCTCGGCCTTTGCTGTGCAGCCCAGATTGGGGGAGGGAGGGCAATACTGACTCCTCAGCACGGCACCGAATCCCATTCTAGTGGGCCCCTCTCTAGGGAGTGGGTCCCCTTTGCTTCCTCAGAGGTCGTTAGCAATCAATCATAAAACTCTGGGACTCAGAGGACCCTGGGGAACACAGCTTTGCTCAGTGTCCTCGTCAGACTGTGTTTTCCTGGAGGGAAGGCAACAGAGTCCTTTCTGGCTCATGTTCTCAGTGCTTAGGAAGCCCCGGGAGACCCCCGTCCCAGCAAGAAGGGGGTCCCAGAGCCAATATTTAGCTGTCTTCTGTGGGGCAGCCCCCTCCCACGGTGTCCTCGTCGTCAGTCCCCATCGGCGCTGCCCAGCTTAGGGAGTTCTGCCCCGAATCCATCCTGCTTCCTCCTTTGCATTGCTCCCCCTCCCCCAGGAGCAGGTGAGCTCTCCTACCTAATTTCCCCTGAGGTTGCACTCACGTGCTACTCCACAGCAGCATTCTATTTTTGTTCCATTCTCCTGAGTGGGGAGAGCCGTGTCTGAGCCTTCTTTGTTTCCTATAGGCTGTGCGGGGAAGTTCTCCAACTGCTAGTCCTCTCCCCCATGTTCCCCAGATGGTCTGGTCAGCTGGGTGGTACTCAGAGAGGTTAGGCTGCTAGTCTGAGGGAACACAGCATCCTGGCAGCTCAGGGCGCTGTAGAACAGATGACTCCTAGTGTCTGTCGCACACAGACCTAGGGTCTCCAGAGGAGGTCTCAGCCCATCAAAGAGGCGGGGGGTTGATATCTCGGTGTTCCTATGGCCAGGCCTATTGAGAAGATGCAGTCACTATCCCTTCCCCCAGGAACTCTGCAGCCTTCATGGCCCCTCATTTCCCCAGAAGAGTCCTGACTGCTCAGTCTGGCATTCAAGATGCCCCATCTTCTCTTTAGACCAGTGTTGGGTTGCGGGCAGAGGTGTCAGAGTTCTCTGAGATATGCACTCTTCCCTCAGCGAGCTTTCATCTAGCTAGTTGCCCTTGGCTGGCCTCTTTAGCCTCTGCACTGCAGAGCTTCACAGAATCGGCATGTCTTTGGAGATCATCTAGCTCCATCCTCTCATACCAAGAGGGAAACTGAAGAAGGGATTGTGAGAGGCAGGGACTTGTTCAAGGGCACACAGCAGATTAGAGATGGGGATAGGACCAGAACCCAAGACTCTTAGGCCCCTGGCCTAGATTCTTCTACCATGTAGCCTGGACCTCTTACGATAACCACAACACTGACCTTCCTGACCGTCGGACACATGCAGGCCCCCTCCTCTTTGGGGCTTTAGTACCCAGCAGGCCATGCTGCCCTCTGCTCCTCTGCATCCACGTTCTCAAGCCTGGCGGCATTTCCCCTCTGGCCATCTCCAGTCTGCAGGACTGCAGAGCCAGACAGTCCCTTACTCCACTCTCCCCTGGCTTACGGCCCCATCTGCCTGTGGAGATAGCCTGGATCATCAGCTCTCCTATGGGGGTGGTTCATCTGTCCCCCAGACTAAGGGCTCCTTGAATTGGGACCAGTACACATACCACAGGATCCCTGTAGCCCTCAGCCCAGGACCTGTATCTCAGTGGTTATAGGAATAATGATGACGATGACTGCCAGCGTGGATTGAGTAGTTACACTGTGTAGCACATTTTAAATATTATTTCATTGAAATCTCACAGAATCCTGTGAGGTGGGATTAATGTTCTCATTTTGCACATGAGAAGACAGGCTCAGAGAGGTTAGGTGACTTGTCCAAGGCCACACAGCTGGATCTTCCAACAGAAGAATTCCTGATCACGGAACCATCTTCTGTAGCCTGGCTACTCAGTGTGGTCCCTGGACCAGCAGCCTTCACATCCCCTGGGGCTGTTAGCAATCACCCTGCATCTAGTGAATCTGAGTCTGCAGCTTGGTAAGAGCCCTAGGTGATTTGTGTGCTATGTCATTGAAGGCTCACAGAAGGAAAAAGGAAAAATTCAGTCCATTATAGCCCTCAGGCAGCTCGGCCTTGTCCTTAGGGAGGGGCCAAGACTCGCCCTCACTGTTTGTTGAGGGTCTGGGGCCTCAGCCCAGGATAGGGAGGGAAGCGGAAGAGGCAGGAGTAAAGCGGCATCTTTGGGTCTGTGAAAGCAAATTTTGTCCCTCAAGTCATTGATAACCGTAGAAAAGTTAGAAAATAAAGATATACCCAAATCCAAACCACCCACCCATAAACCAAGCGCTAGACGCCCTTGGCTCTGAATCTGTTTTGGAGGCAGCCCCAGGCGGCCGAAGGAGCAGCTATCTGGGAGCCCTGTGATTCTGAGTCAGAGATTTTGAGGTGGGTTAAAAATAGAGCCCTAGTGGCCAGGCGGAGGGGAGGTGGGAAGAAGAGCAATTCATCTCTGTTGTAAGGGGAGACCCTGGGGTCAGGAGGAGCTGTAGGGGAAGGGGGTGGTGGGGGGAAGGATGGGGTGTATTCCCCTCAGGCCAGGGCTAAGGGCCCAGCCTGGCCCAAGAAGGTTGGGGGAGGCAGATTTCCAGTCTGAGGGGGAGAGGGAAGCTACAGTGCCAGTCCCAGAGGCCCGGGCAGGGAGGACTCCTGAGGACCCCACCCCCTACCCCAGGCAGACATCATCCTTTGGATGGGTGTAAGGTAGGGAGGGAGCTGGGCAGCAGCTCTGCCTCAGAGAATGATAGACAGGAGGATGGACAGGTGGGGTGCAGGGAGGGGTTGATCCATGCTTCTGAGTGATTTTTATGGTTGCGAGGAAGGGAAGGCAAGGAAAGTGCCCCATATGTGCGTATCCCCACATGCGTTGTGGGCGGGCCCATGGTCTCCTTTGCCTATCATACCTGCCCTTCACCTGGCTCTCTCTTGCCTTCATCACTGACCTCCTTCAAAAACTCTGTTCCTCCTGACCTTCCCCCCTTCTCATGTCTGCACTGGCCTCTTGAGGCTTCCCCAAGGACCTGGTGTGTGTCCCTGACACATGTTAGGGGCTCTTCCCAGCATGGGACACAGGTCATTGGTTAAATGTGGACTTATTTTTCTAATTATAGAGATAACACTTGCCCATTTGTTAGAAAATACAGAATTTAGAGACTATAGAAAGGTGTGATGGAGAAAACACAGATTACCCATAATTCTACCACTTAGCAATAATCAGTGTTAACATTTATCATATTCTTTATTTATCATTCTTTTTCCCCCTGGCAACAGTCTTTAACACACCCATCCATTGAACTGAGGTACCATGCCCTCTACTCCAGGCCTAGCCCTGTGTTTACATCTCAGAAAAGGAAGAGAAGTCTTTTCTGCTCTTGGGGAGCATGCACACAGTAGGGCTGGGGAGATAAGGCTTATGCCGGGTCTGTGGGCTGGAAGGCAACAGAGGGAGATTCTAGGAGAAAAGTGGATGTGTTTCCTTCTTTGCCCTTAATCTCAACCCACCCCCCATCCCCCGCCCCAACCCCCTGCCAACCTCCTGGATCTCTATGCTAGGCCTACATGAGAGAAGAGAGAATCCTTAAGATCCCTGACTGAGTGGGCATGCCCATGATGAGGGACATAGTGTGTTCTCCACCCTGGGCCTATGCTGGTCAGGCTGGAAACAGAGTTATGGTCTTGGCTGAGGTCTTGACTGGAATCTCCCCTGCCAGCCCCCTCTTTATTCCATTCTGTCAGACTCCCCCAACCCCATGCTCTTCTTGGCCTGTCTCTTGTTCATCTATCCCCCACCTCCCCCCCCCCCTTCCAGTGCCTCCCCTTCTTTTCTGTGACTTCTCCACCATCATCTCCAGAACCAAGTGGGGGCCATTTGCTGGTGAATATTGCTGGGAGCCTTGGAGTCTTGGGGTTTTGGATGGGATAATTTCCTCCCTGATCATCAGGGGCCTGCAAAAGCCTCATGGGAAGGAGTTGGGGTCTCACAGGGCTACCCATTTCATGTAGCTTCTGCTGGACCACTGCCACTCGGCCTGTGTCTCCGTGGCATTCATTTATTCATTCATTCACTCACTCACTCACTCACCTATTCACATATTTATTAGGACCTGCCATGTAAAAGGCACTGTGCCAAATTTGGAGAGTCAAGTGACCGCAAGACAGACAATAAAACATAATTTCATAACAGCGGGATAAATACTGTGCTAGGGGAGCACACACGAAGGACACTTAACTAGATTTCCTGGGGTACAAGGAAGGCTCCCCAGGAGAAGTGATGCCTCCTCTGAACCAAGGGGGCTGGGGTAAGCAGAGCAGGGAAGAGAGTTCTAGGCAGAGGACAGAGTGGAAGAAAGCCCAGAACCCAAAGAAAGCATGGTGCATTGGGGCACTGAAAGCTGCTGCGTATGTTTGCAGCAGAGTGTACAAGGGGAGGAATGGTGAGAATCAAGGCAGGAAAAGGAGGCCGAGTCCAGATTAGGAAGGGCCTTTGACAGTGAGGAACTTGGATTTTAGCATGGCAACATCCCCCACCCTGGACCCTGAGGTATGTGGAGTCCTGGGAGGGCCCGGAGCCAAGTTAGGAAGCTGCGGGACAGGCCAGGGACATGTTGATGAGACTCATTGGATCCCATGTGACTGAGTGTTGGTAGGTGAGGGAGATACAGGGTTGAGGATAACTCTCAGGTTGAATGGCTGGTGGTACTGTGTGCTGGGAACACAAGAGTCTCTTGGGAAAGCTGTTAAGTTATAGCTGGAGATGCCTAGAATGAAGTTCCTATCCAGGTATAGATGTGTAGTTAGCAAGTGGACACCTGGGGTGGGCTCGAGAGAGAGAGAGAGAGAGAGAGAGAGAGAGAGGTCTGGTTTGAAAGCCAGCAGAATAATGAAGCCATCAGAGTTGGTGAGGTCACCCGGGGAGAGTGTAAGAAGAAGAAGAGGCAAAGGCCCAAAAGAACAAAAACATTTAAAGGTCACGCGGCGGAAGGAGAGGCAGAGAGAATGGAGAAGATCCAGCAGGTGGGGTGTCTTGGCAGAATGGCACAGTGTCAGGTGATGCTGAGGGTCCACAAGGAAGTGGACTGGAAAGTGCCCACTGGATTTTGGATCAGGGTGTGCATTGTAATGTTGCTGAGGGATTGAGAGGAATATTGGAGATGGAAAGGAAGTGAGTGTGTGAGGACAGTGACACCTCTTTCAGGAAGCTTGATTCTGAGGAGATGAGATATGACAGTATGGAGTTGGGGAGTGATTTTATTTTTTTTTTAAGTGTAGAGAGCTAAAAGAGAAAGATGATGGAAAAGGACCAGAAGAGAGGGAGATTAAAGATATAGATGAAATGGGAGATAACCTATAGATTAAGGTCTCTGGGGAGGAAAAGGGGAATGGTATTAAGAGGTGGAAGAGTCCCTTGTGACTGGAGGAGAAGGAGATGAGGGAGAGGCAAGTAAGCTAGGATTCTGATGGCAGGAGGAGGGACGGGGCATCCTGGTGGCTTGTCTTGCCTCTGTGAAGTAGAAGACTGTGTTATCTGCTGAGAGTAAGGGAGAAATGTGGTTTTAGAGCTTTGAGAGAGGATGTGATTTGGAATAAGCGCCTTGGAGAATGGGAGGGAAAGCTTACTAGAGTCTCTTGGAAGGGCAGGCTGGTGGAGGTGAAGGCCCTGCTGATGATGGAAACCTTGAGGAGGAAATTGAGGCAGTTGACTGTTTAGTAGGCCTGATCCATGGTCGTGGGATTTCCTGCACAGCCCCCATGTAAACATGTAAGGTGCTGATGGTGGCCCTGATCCAGGATTGTGATCTTGTGAAGTGGGTGGCAGAAGGATTCAGCAAGAGAGGTAGATGTAGTGGACTGTTGATTTCTGGTGTGGTCGGGAGGGTTCTAATGGGAGAATCAGAGGGCTCGGCCAACTGGAGATTCGTGGGAAACAAAAGAAAAGACTTAGCACGATTGGATAAGGAACCTGGAAGGAAAGGAGATGAGGGCAAGAGAGAGCATTGCTCATCTGATATTAGAGATGGAGCAACTGGAGGTGACAAGGTGTGGGGGGTGCTGTTGGGATGGATAATGACTCACTGAAGTGGAGTCATTAGAATCAGGGATTCAAACCGCTGGGAAACTGGGTGTTGTTTGGTTGATGATATGGAGTAAAAATCACCCAGGATGATGACAGGATTTGGAGTGGAACAAAAGGTTGTGAACCAGGTGCAAGCATTACCAGGGTCCCCGAGGGGGGCAGATGGATTGCTGGAAGGATGGCCAGCAAACGTCAGGACGGTCAAAGGATCTTGTCGACATTGCTACCACAGGCTAGAAGTGGCATAAGTATGGAGGGAGGAGGATGCTGACCCCACCCCGACCTTGAGGTCTGTGGGGTTTGGGAAAGTGTTGTCATTAGGACACAACTAAGATTCACTTAAGGGAAAAGCGGAGTGAAGAAGTTGAGGATAAAGGCCATGGCAGAGAGTGCAGGAGAGAGATTTGGGAGGAATAGGAAGAGTACAAGGAGGCACAGAGTTTGGAAGGGAGAAAATACTGTTAGGCAGATTTATATTTCTGTAGAGTGGTTAGAGTCGGTGTCGAATCAGTCTGTTTGGGTTTGCATTCTTGATATGCCATATATAGAGAATTTCTCAACTTCTTGTGCCTTAGTCTCCCTATCTGTAAAGGGGAACTAAAGTATCTACCTCATAGGGTTTCTATGAGAATTAAATGAGATAATCCACATAAGGGACACAGATTAGTGCCTGACAAATAGTAAGTGCCCGACAAGAGTTGTCACTATCCTCCTCCATTCTCATCATCTTCATGATCACCTCGGGCAGTTCCCTGTGCTGGGCCTGGAAAACCAAGGTATAGATCAGAAATGGAGGGAAATCTCCCAGCTCCCATTTCTTTTTCTGACATAAAGGCTTCTGAATTCTTAGGTTCTATGGCTTGTTGGGGGCTGGAAGGAGAGTTAGGTGGTACCTGATGATAGTGGCAGGACGTGACGATTACTAACATAGATACAGCATGGTTAAGCAAATTTTGTGGAGGAGGTAGTAGTTGAGCTGGGCCTTGGATGAGGGAAGCAATCTCAAAAGATGGGAGCACAAGAGGCAGAAATGGTTCTCAGGAGGAACCAGGCTGTGGATGGAGAAGGGGCCAGTTGGCTTCTGTGAAGGAAGCAGGAGGGAGAAGAGGGAAGGGGGCCAGGGGATGCCAGACCAAGGAGCTCAAACTTTCTTCTGTAGTTTTTGGGGGTCCACAAAAAAAAGGTTCGAGCAAAATGAGATATCATCATAATGTTGTTTGGAAATGTAACCCAGAGAGCATGTGAGTTGGAGGAAAGAGTGGAGGCTAGAGACCAGGTAGGCAGTAGGCGCAAGAGTCTGAGTGAGGAGTGGTGAGGAACAGAACAGTCAGGGACAGGTCCAGGAGACATCATAGAAGACACCAGACAAAACATGGTCACAGCTTGGGGGGCCTGCAGGGGCGAGTGGGAAGAAAGAGAAAGCAGCTGAGGATGGGTTTGAGGTTTTGAGCCCAGGTGATTAAAATGCTCTGCCATTCAGCTTTGAGGAGGAAAAGGCTGAGTTCAGCCCTGGACTTGGGTATAGGAGCCAGCAGGCCCTCCAGGTGGCAGGTGGGAATGCAGGTCTGGTGCTAGGAGTGGTGTCTGAATGGGAGCATCTGCAGAGAGGGAGGGAGAAAAATGATGGGGCTCTGGGTGTGTCACTCACCTGGGACCCTGGCCTGCAGTCAGCACTACAGGGACACAGGTGTGTCTGGGACAAGCCCCTGAGCCCACAGCAATCGAGATCCAAAGCCAGGACCCAGGCTGGGTGGAGGCTCAATTGGTGAGAGTTTGGAGAGGCCCAGAAGAGGTCTCGCTTCAGATAAATCTTGAAGGATGGAAAAGATTTTAATGCACAAAAAAGACACTATCTTTATTCCAGCTGACAGGATTCTCAGTGGACAGCATTTGTGTCAAAATGGGTGTGCAAGAAAGTATGCATGTGTGAAAATGGACATGCGTATGAGGGCAAAAATTAACAGGAGTGCATAGACAGGAATGTGTAAACAAAATTGTATTCGTGGGTGTTTTTGTGCATGTGTATATATGTACTTGTGTGCAGATGTGTAGATGTGTGTGTGTATGCATGCGCCTGCATATGTGTGAGCATATGCGGTCGAAGGCAAGCATGGGCGTATGTGGACAAGAGGAGGCTGAAGGAGGTGACCCCTATTCTGAGACCTCCACTTCTGCCCCATTTTATCACCCTTCACATCCAGGGAAGCCTCCAGGGAGGGAGAGGACCCTTGGTCTGGTGCTCAAGTTCTGACTTCAAAGTCAGAAGTCCTTATCTTTTCTTTGCTCAGCTGCCTTGAGTCCATAACCTTCCTCTGAGATCAAACCATGAAGTGTTCCAGGTGTCAGTGTAAAGGATATTGGGCTTTTTGCCATCCCCTATTTCTTCTTACGAATGGGACCTTCACCTTTAAAGCTGGCCTATAGAATACATCCTCCTGCTGAGAGGCCACCTGCTTCCCTGGATGGACCTATTGGTCCAGGTAGGAAGTAGGGTTCACAATTGAGAGAGGATGGGCCTGGGGTCCTGGGGCTGAACCTGGTGCAGGGCCTTCAGAGCCCATTTGGTGTCTTGCTGGCCAGGACTTCCTCTTGCCTTAGAGAACACTGTAATTGGAGAGACCAAGGCCTCTAATTCAGACATATGCCAACTCCAGCATGTCCAGATGTGGCTGTCCAATGCTTCCCTGCCAGGGCCCAACACTCACCACCATAGATGCATATCTTGGACTGTGGGATTTATTCATGTATTATCCTAGGGGCAGTGGAGTGCTAGAGATGCACGGGCATCCAGCTTGAGGCTTTGGAAATGTTACTGTTCTCTCCTTAATTTTCCCTTCTACAGGATGGGTGCAACTGTGCCTGATGGCAGATTGTTTTAATACTTGAAAGATGTGTCACTTTCCCCACCCTGAAAGTTCCTCAGAAGGCTCTGGCATCATGGAGAAGGGTCTCCTTGAAACCTTTGCAACCCTCCTTTCTCCTCTCTTGTCTTTGGGGCAGGGGCTGTACCTTTTGTGGTAGGTCACCTCCCCAGAATGATGCAGAGGTGCTAGAAAGGCTTGTCCACTTCCCCAAATCCTACTGAGGTGCCTGAAATCCCAAGAGGTCAGGCTCTGGAGTCCCACAGACCTCTCTCAATCTTGGGTCTGCTCCTCACTGGCTGTGTCTTGGGAAGATAGATACTTCCCTCTGAACCTCAGTGTTGTCATCTGTAAAATACAGACAATAGCAGCCACCTTAGTGCTGGTATGAGGGTTCAATAAAGTAATGCATAGAGAGTGCAAAGTAAGCACTCCATACATGTGAAATGTTTGGGGGTCTTTATGGATAAAGGCTTTCCAGTCACCGAGGCGTCCCCAGTGAAAATCCTCAGGGACATTAAAGCATCACTTGAGGTGCTCTGGTCACTAGGATTGGAGGAGAAGAGCGGCCAGGGAGCTGAGGATGCAGAGGGTGCCAGTGGGGAGGCTGTGGCCAACTTCCCCTGGCTAGACCAGCGTAGTGGGGTTGGCAGGCGTGCCAGGGGAGCTGTCCTTGGTGCTGAACGTCATTTTCTTGCTCTGGCTGGGCTGGCTCTGCTCTCAGAAATGCGTGTAACCATCTGGCGAAGAGTAAGGAAGGGTAGTCTACGAGGCCAAGGGCAGCTCCCAGAGCCCAACTTCTCTCACCTACTCCTGGAGCACTTTCTCATCTCACCCTTATGAGTCACCAGGAACCCACCTTTTTAGATGCCTGGGATGATTTCTTACATCATTTCCCAACTTGTCTTCTATGCCTTGTCCTCTGACTGGACCATTAGTTCCTGGGGTCAGGGTATCTGTCTGCCGAGGTGAATGGGTTCTGTCATCTGATTCTTCAGGGAATATTGTTATCCTTGACTTCCTCTGCTGGCTCTAGTGGGACCATTATGAGTTCCCTTCCACCCCCACCTCCAGCAGATGCTTTGCTTTGGTTCTTCCTTGGAAGATTAAATCTTCCTCTTCTTTTCTATGAATTTGTTGACTTTTGAATTACTTATTTACTCATTTAATAACATAGCTAGGCATGGGTCAGAGCATTTTGCAAGTATCAATTCACTTAATTCTTATGATTCTGCTAGCTAGGTACTGTTATTATCCTCATTGATCAGATGAGGGAACTGAGGCATGGAGAGATTAAATGACTTGCTAGTAAATGGTGGAACCAGAAATCAAACCAAGGTTGGCTGGCTCCAAGAGCCTATGTGTCTTTCTTCCCACCACATTATACAGCCTTTTGAGTAGCTCTGCAATGCTCCAGCATAGTGGTTTCTGGGGAAGAGTGCTCCAGTATTCCGACCCCACCCCAGATTAGACACCAGAAATATCCCTTAGCATCTGGAAACTCACGATTGAAACAATTAGTCAAAATGCGAGGAAATGGGTGTTTTTGCCTCATGTAATTTGGTTTTATGAAGACCACTAAATGCAAACATTCTCCTGTTAATTACTGTCTTAAATTTGGTCTGTAATTGAGAGAACTAGAGTTGGGAGAGTGTAGAAACCCGCTGGAGTGGCAGGCCTGCCCGAGTCAGCATTCACAGCTGCTCGTGCCTGCTCTGTTAATTTTAGAAACTCCTCCAGCCTGGGTGTATTATTAGCTTTATGTACAGAGGACCACAGGGCCCTCAGTGGCCTCTCTCTGCCACAGGTTTTTTTTTTTTTTTTTGCTTTGTTTTTCCTATGAGATTAAATGAAAAAGAATGATTGCCATGTGTATATAAGGGTGTTTGCACACTATATGTGTGAATGAGGATACCTGTGTGTGGTATCCAATGAGTGTCTGAAACTGTCTTTGAATGATGTGTATGACGCTGGGTAGAGAGTGTACACAGCTCAAGAGCACCCCTTAGAAGCTGAAACCATTCTCCTGGGGCCCCCGAGTCATTAGGTTGTGCTGTGTTCTGGGTACTGAGTTTGAAGGCTGGGTGGTTTCTCAGATCTTAGGTTGGTTTCTCCCAAATGGCATTAGAGGGATTGTGTCTGGAAAGCTGTGGTGAGTTGTGGAGCAGGGAAGGAGCTAAATTTGACCTCTTGGCATCAACCTTAGAATGAAAAGCCTTAGCCTAGTGAGTTTCTAACTTGAGGTCCTGTCTTGAGGCCCCGAAGGGCTTGGCTTTCAAAGGAGCTGCCAGAAGTGGCCTTTCTAGAAGCCACCTTTCCCCAAACTGTGTGATGTGGGGCAGCTGTTTTGCCCACCTTCAGTGAAGCAGACTCTGCCCTCTCTTTGACTCATAGCACCATTTTGACTCTGGCAAAGAAAATGATTTGCTATGAAGTAATATTTTTTCAAACCTGGAACTCCTCAGGCAGGGGCACTGGGTTTTATGGTGGGCTCCTCTGAAGACTTGGGGAAACCTGGTCTTTTTGTTTCTCACTCCCTTCCTCCTGGCTTCCCTGAAGTAGGAAATTAAAGATGGCTGAAAGGTTACATCTTTGGGGAAAAGACATGCTTATTTCTGCCCGTATTTCTTTGTTAATTAATAAAGATTAATACCTTTACCTGTCATTGTGTAACTGTCTAAATTGATAACAGAGAGAAATAGCTCTGTGGTTCAAGTTTTTGGTCTTGCAGCCAGCCCTGCGGTGGCTGGTACTTGGGCTGGGTCCCAGGAATGATTGGTCATACCTCCTAGATGTGGGGCCTGTGCCTGCCTGTGCTGTCTGCACACTCCAGAGGGGCCCCTGCCAGGCCAGGTGGGAGACCTGAGAGTTAGCTTTTACATCCTCACATTGCTTAACCTCTCAGAGGCTTCATCCTGAGGGTCCCTCTCTTACCTCCCTGAGGAAGCACTTGCAGTTGCTTTGAGGGCTTAGGAGAAATGATGCTAGAAGCCCCAGCTGGTCTCACTCCATTGCATTGAGTGGTACCTCACTGGTACTTGAATTCGCCCCATTAACACTTCCTGCCTTTGAAGATGTCACTGTCCCTCCCCAATCCCATATTAGAATGCAAACCTCTGGAGGAGACAGATCACCAGACGTTTTCTGACTATAGGGGATAGGCTAAAGGGTACTCCCATAAAGTGTTGAGGCTCCACCTCTCATTGTAGTAAGAAACTGAGGCCCTGAGTGGGGAGGGCCCCTGCCTGATGTCACGCAGCATCAGTGACAAAGCTGGGGCTGGAGCCTGGGCCTCTTGCCTGCTGTGTATATGGACCCCCCCTGCTCTCCAGTCACAGCCTGTGGCATGTCTGCTGCCAGCCTGTCTCAGGCCACAGCTGCCTTATGGGAAAGGTGGAACAGCCTGGCCTGAACCTGGGGTGGTGCAGGGTAAACTGCTTCTGCTGCTAAAACATCCTCTCACTTCTCTCTAGATGTCATTGTTTGCTTTGCTTTTCAACCTGACTCTCACTGGGGCATAGAGATGGGGATAGGAGGCTTGTCATTAGGGGCAGGCAGAGGGTACCCTTAGTGAAGGAAGAGCCTCTTTCTATGCCGTAGTTTACATTTTGCCTTGGTTGCTGTGGGCCTACCTCCTACCGTGTCGCAGAACATCCCTCAGTGTCCCAAGACTTCTCTCTCCCACACTTGCTCTCCCTTGGCGCTTCTCTCTCAGTCTGTGACTTGTTTTCTCTCTCTTTCTGACTACTGACCCCTGTATATCTTGACAGATTCTACTGGGACCTGACCATGCTGCTGCTGATGGTGGGGAACCTGATTATCATCCCTGTGGGCATCACTTTCTTCAAGGATGAGAATACCACACCCTGGATCGTCTTCAATGTGGTATCAGACACCTTCTTCCTCATCGACTTGGTTCTCAACTTTCGCACAGGGATTGTGGTAGAGGACAATACAGAAATCATCCTGGACCCACAGCGGATTAAGATGAAGTACCTCAAAAGCTGGTTCGTGGTGGATTTCATCTCCTCCATCCCTGTGGACTACATTTTCCTCATTGTGGAGACACGCATCGACTCGGAGGTCTACAAGACAGCTCGGGCCCTGCGCATCGTCCGCTTCACCAAGATCCTCAGCCTCCTGCGCCTCCTGCGACTCTCCCGCCTCATTCGATATATTCACCAGTGGGAAGAAGTGAGTGCTCAGACCCAAACCTCTTGGAGGAAGGGTGTCTTCCTCCAGGGAGAAGAAGGGCCAGGAGGTAATCTCAGATAGTTGGATGTGGGCTGTTGGATTTTAACAGGCACACCTGCTCCGAGAGGACAAATATTAGTAATTTCTTGAATATCATGTGCTAGATACTGTGCAAATCACTTTACAGGCAGGATCCCTACTAAGTCTCTAAAGCTCATAGAGGTTACCATATAGGTACCATTTTTTTACATGAGGAAACCGAGAGACAAAAAAATTGAGGGATTTATTAAGATCACAGAATCAACGATGGGTGAACCTGGACTCCAGAGCCTGCAATGGTAACCGCTATACTATGTTGTAGGGGTTGCAAACTCAGAAGCCTGTAGGGACCAGACAGGGAACGTGAATGGTAAAAGGCCAGTTGGAAGGCAATAAGGGTGTGGTAGACTGAGGAAAATGAGAATACATCTGTCTGGATCGGGTCATCCCTACTCAGTTCTAGCCACTTGTTGCCAAGTGAGAATCGGCACAGGGTTGCTAGATCTACAGATTTATCACGAGAAGCAGAAATCTGGATTATTGTGCAGATTTTGTTGGCAACTGTCCTTGACTGGGTTCTTCTGGAGAAGACCCTGAGATGAGGATTTACATGAAAGTGACTTTTTAGGGGGAGGTGTTTTCAGGAAAATCTGGTAAGGGATTGAGGAAGAGGGACAGGGAAAGGCAGGAAGCTGATTAAGGGTGGACACCTAGCAAAGTCCCATAGAGGGTGACTTGGGCCCCTTTCCATGAGAGCTCTAGGGACAGTGTACTGTACACCATGCTTCAGAGGTGCCCATTGAAGGCAAAGGAATTAGAATTTTGATATTCTCTTACTTGCCAGCCACTGGTTCATGGGCCGTCCACCCTGGGTGCTAGCAGAAAAAGTGGTTTCCAGTAGCCCGGGGCAGGCTTCTGACACAGAGCTGCAGGTGCTGGCTCTAGGACATGAAAGCGCCAGGGAGCCTGGAGTTGTATGTGTACAAACTGTAAAAGGATCCTAGGGGCTCTGGGTGGAGCACAGGCTACAGAAACTAATTAATTGTAGAAAAAAAAAAAACAGGATAAGCCAATATCTTCCTGAACAAACCTTTCTCATCCATGGGCTGAATGTAGTCATCTGGGGGTGAAGAGAGGATGACTACTAGCTGGGGTTTAAAAGTAGCAGGCAACCTTGTCAAGGGCTTCAGTCTGTGTCTGCTACCCACCCAAGTTATACTTCTTGACAGTAAAGGCAGGCGGCAGGCCAGCCTGGAGGTACTGGGGCTGAGGGGAGAAGTACTTTGTGACATGGCCCTCTATGGGGTCCAGAGTTGGCTGTGGTCTGGGGAAGCTTCTGCAGACATGCCTTTCCTGGTGCAGCTCATTGCTGCACTGATGCTCTCCTGGTCTCCAGGACCTCTGCCTGACTGAATGGAAGTTCCCAGCTCAGGATACGAAGTCGCCAACCCACCCCCAGCAGCAGCCTGGCTGGCAGCACCCATGCTGGTGGTTGAGGCACTGGAAGATTGAGGTTAGAAGCATCATGAGCACCTGTGCCACGGAAAGTGCCTGTGCCGGCTTGGCAGAATCACTCCATAACAGAGATTCTCTTTCGCTTAGAAAATGTGCATTATTTCTGCTGACAGAGGAGAGGCAATGACTTTCCCAAGGTCACTCAGCAAACATCTGGCAGAGCTGGAGTAGAACCCACGTAGTACTTTTGGCTCCCAGCAGTGTGGCAGACCCTGCCTGGCATAGTGCAATGCTTGAAGGCTTTGGAGCTAGAATGACACATGTGAAATTTGAGTTAAAATCCTGGCTCCACACTGACTAGCTGTGTGACCTTGGTGCCACCTTGCTTCTCTGAGCCTCAGTCTCTTATCTGCAAAGCAGTACCTTCCTCATTGGATTGTCATGAAGATTAAACCTTCCTCATTGGATTGTCATGAAGATTAAACAAGATGATGTTTATAAAACCCTTTATGTAAAGCCTGAGGCAGAGAACCATTTAATAGAGGCCCTCCCCATACAGCTGTCTTAGTAACCCCCTATTCTTCTACAGGGCATTTCCTTTTTTCAGATACATTTTACCCATTGTTTCATTGGTTCCTCACTCCTCGCCGGCAAAGCAAACAAGGCAGGTGAGGAAATGGGATCAGAGGGTCGGCTGCCCCACTGGTAGGGTTTTTGACCTAGGCCTCCGGACTCCTGATTCCATGCACTTCCCACCTTCTCAGGTGTCCAGAAAGGAGGATGACTTTGATTCTGTTATCATTCCCTCAGTTAGGGACAGCTTCCAGCTGGGGTTGGGCTGGCTGAAGGATGGAGGATTTTTCCCAGAATGCCCTGACAGGCTTGTCTCTTGGCTTCTGTCCCAAGGGGAAATGCAGGACCATATTGGCTTGCTCAGTCCCCGAGAAACCCCAACCATCTGTTTGCCTTGGACCCAGAGTTAGACTGTAATCAAAAGCAAAGAAGTGGCCACCCTTTCCTTCTCTAATATCAGTTCATGTCTCCAGTCCCAGCCCCTAGGCCCCTTAGCCCAGGCCCTATGGGCTGTGATATTTGGAGGAGTGGGTAGAGCTGTCAGTGGCAGGACAGGGTGGGATTTGTGATAGGATCCCCACACCATATATTCTGGGAATGCAGGCAGGCATCCTATCCCCACTGGTCCCTAGGCCTGGCTGCCCTCTGGGTGATCCAGAACCGGTCAGGCAGGCTCTGGCCCTGGACTTTCCCTGGGGTAGACAGAGGGCCCAGGAGACCTCAGGTTAGGGCTCTAAACTGGGCATCAGTACCCAATCTCATGGACAGGAAGGGAGATCCCAGGAGGCCAGATGGATGACTCCCCCGCTCACACACACCCTTATCTTGCCTACCAGCTGGGGAGGAAATTGCTTTGAGTGGTTTATGCCGGGCATACCGCCCAGCCAAGGGCTTCCACTGGACCCCTGGAATTGGATTGGGGTTTCCTAGCTAGCCGCAGGAACCCTGTCTCTAATCTTAATGGCCTGCCGCAGCCCCGGGGCTGCTTCTAGCCTGAACTTGGCTGAAGGCAGCAGCATGGAGACCCTTCAAGGCCCCGGGTCTGCATGAGGCCTGGGGAGAGAGGTTTTTAGTACAGAAAAACCTGCCCTATGTCCTCCTCCAACTCCCTATGTTAATCTCTTTCTTTCTTTGGAACTCAGTCTCCCTTGCTGTCACTCATGCTCTAGAGTTCTCGGAGGTTGGGGCTTGGTCTCCACTCCAGCCTTTCTTGGTGGGGGATCACATTAGCTGATTCTGAGGACATTGTCATGGCCCTGGGTGGGGTCTGGAGAGTCAGCCTCCCATTAAGAGGGAAAAGCTTGCCCAAGGTCCCCTGGTGAAGCTGCAGAGATGCTAGACACCTGACCCCCAGACTTCAGCTGCCTCCCTTAGCCCAGCGCAGTCCCTCCATCAGAAAGTTCCCAAGCATTGGTGGCAGGTCTTGCGAGTTAGGGTAGGTGGAGGGTCTCGACAGGTATAGGCCGGCATCTCAGAAGATGCCAGCCTCTGGCTCCATCCTGGGCGATCTAGGTCAGCATCCTCCCTCCCAGCCAAGCCTCTTTCCTCCCTCTGAGGTGCGAGCTTGTTATAGGCATAGAGGCTATTGTTAGAAACACTGGTCTCCCCCCTTTGGATGTTCCCCTGAAGGGCCAGCACCCCAGCGACCCATCCCAGAAGCCTCTTCGTTTCCTGGGCAGCTTGGATTGGCAGGAGGAGGGCTGGAGGCAGGAGGCCAGGCCAGGGTGGCCGTACCGCCTCTGGTGAGCCTCCTCCCCCTGTGGGCCTCAATTTCTCCATCTCTCTCAGACTCAAGCGTTTGAGACGACACAGAGGGGTGGGCCTGGGGGGTAGAGGCTAGCCCTTTCTATGAGCCCCAGGAAGGGACGCAGCACGACCCTCAGTTCAGCCACCTCCAGGCTGTGCCCAGGATACACGTGCAGCAGCCACTCTCTCAGACTTGGGATCTCTCTCCTCTAAGCGGCCGCTTGTTCCTGAGACAGAGGGGAAAGTTTTTTCTTCCCTGAGGAGAAAAACAAGTCCCCCGGAGGGAACAAACCCAGGACCGAGTTGAGGGCTTGATGGAAACTCCAGTTTCTGGTCTCTCCCTGGGACTGAGAAATCGACTCTGTTTTGAGGGCTGGGAAAGAAAGGGAAGGAAAAGAACCAACACTGAATATCTACCGTATGCCAGCTGCGGACATCATTCCCCTGACCCCCAAGACAGCCCCAGGAACGGGCAGTTATTGACCCATTACACAGATGAAGAAACTAAAGCTCAGAGCAGAGATTCCCTCTGTGCTTGCACTGTGGTCGAGAAGGGCATGGGAATAGAGTCTCCCTTGAGTGCCATGCGGGGCATAGCAGGCTGTCCAGACCGCTCACTCAGCAAGCCTTGTGGGGGCCTGAAAATGAAGGTACTCAACCCCCACAGTCAGAACCAACATCATAGAGGGGGGTTGTAATGAGGTATAAAGAGCAAGACAAATATTTGTACAGTGCAGCTGTCTTGCAGGTGGCCTGTGGCCCCAGTCCACAACCAGGACACACAAGTGTTTAGCAACCTCTCCCAGCAACGTCCAGCCTTGCTCTCAGCAACCTCACCATCTGGGGTACCCTCCTAGCCTGAATGGATGCTCCCCCCGCCCAGCTCTTCACAGAAAGCTCAAGCTTTGCCATGTTGGAGTCTTTGGTTTTGTAGTGTTTGGGAGCCATCTGCAGTACCCGCTATTCACCACCCAGAAACCCTCCATCCCACCCCTCCCACCAGCCTGCCACCTCCGTGGGGCACTTCCAGCGCCTGCATCCTTCTTCATCCTGATACCAGGCACTACCACCAGCATGCTGTCTATAGGGTACTTGAGTCTGTGCCCGCCTGCGAAAAAAGGCACCTTCTTTCTTCCTGCAAAGGCAAAGGTAGGTCCCTTTGCGGGCTATACCTGCCCAGAGTGGAGCCTTTTTCAAATGTCACTGTCTACACTCATGATGGCCCTGATCACCATCATCCCCATCACTGTCGTCACCTGTACTTTCATCATTAAACACTTCTCAGTTCCTGAGACCCCGCCACATGCTGTACCATATTTGTTGCTGAGATCACAATAAAGGCAAGAAAATTAGTTATGAAGAAGAGAAAAGCAGGTAATACACAGAGAAAAGAAGACATTGCATAAAAATGTGCCAACCTTGATACTCTGTCTTCAAGGCCCGGAGTGGTTCATGGAAAGAAGCAGTTACTGTGGGCTGTGGCCATCTGAGACACTTTCTAAAAGTGGTCTGAGGCTTCTAATTCTCCTGTAGTGTCCAGCTGAGGCTGTTATAACAAAATAGAACAGACTGGGGGCCTTAAACAACGAACATTTATTTCTCACAGTTCTGGAGGCTGGAAGGATGAGCTCAGAGTGCCAGTAGGATCGGGTTCTGGTGAGAGCCCGCTTCCTGGTTTGTAGATCATCTCTGTGGTATCTCTTCCTAAACGGGCACTAATCCCATTCGTGGGGCTCCACCCTCGTGACCTAATCGCCTCCCAAAGGTCTCATGTCCTAATACTATCATTTTGGGGATTAGGGCTTCATAATATGAATTTTTGGGGAGACATAAACATTTAGTCTGTAGCAGCTGGGAAATGAAGAAAGTTAATAATGATGACCCTACCCATGTATGTGTCCACGGCCCAGAGCACTTTCTTAACCAGTTTGATTTCTCCGGCAACCTCGAGAAATGAGGGGCAGATGTCTAGCTCGTCTTAGTTGTGGGGAGACTGACATGTGGTGGGAAGGCAAGTGCTGGCCATCTCAGACTGGGTGGTCCCATGCCACTCACCCTCCTCATCTCCTCAGAGTGGGGATAGTTGGTGGCATCCCAGTCAATTAATTGGAAGGCTAATGACTTGCCCAAGGTCATAGAGCTGTTGTGTTCACCCAAGTGCTAAAGAGGCAGAAGTGGGATCTTCCCTGAGAGCCAGAACTGGGTGCCGGGACTCAGGAGCTGCTGTGGGATTGAGAGGAGGGGCTGGGGGAGCTTCCCAGGTCAGGATCCAGGCCCTGAGGCATGGCCAGCAGCAGAGGGATGGCCAGAGGCACCAGCATCATGCTGGGGTATGCTCCGTGTCCCAAACACAGGCCCCAGTCCCAAACTGGTCTCTAGTGACCACCAGTCCTTACACTGAGATGTGTCAGCTTAGCCTGGAGCTGGCCCACTGACAGCCCAGGGGCTGGTCCTGTGCCCCAGTGGGGCTACACTGCAGGGTTCACAGCTCTGTCTACAGC
Organism: Pteropus medius; assembly: GCF_902729225.1. Lineage (NCBI taxonomy): Eukaryota > Metazoa > Chordata > Mammalia > Chiroptera > Pteropodidae > Pteropus > Pteropus medius. Next base: position 3,988,457 of record NW_024354911.1, read on the forward strand.
ATCACATGGTGTATGAGGCTGATGGAGGCCAGATGCCGGGGAGTCCCACCTGGCCCTGGGTTCAACTTGCTATGTGAATCCGGCCACATCACTTGGCCACTTTGGGTTTAGTTTTATCTGCAAAATGAAACTACTGAAAACCACTCTTCTGAAAACCACCCTTCCCTCAGTGAGCCAGTCTGATAATTTGTAGGCAGCCCTGGTTCAGATCTTCCTCTTCCACTGCCACCATGATTGTGAGCAAGTCCCTTCACTTCTCTGAACCTTGGTGTAAAATGGATTAACAATATCTTCAGCAAAGGGTTGTTGTGAGTTTAAGTGAGCTGATAACTGTGGGACCATGTGCCCACCCTCAGGTGTGAGGTTATTGTCTCTTTGTTGCCGGGCCATGGGGGAGTGATAGGATGCTAGAATATCCGGAGTCCTGATACCAAGGGGGACAACAGGGAGTCGTGCCCCTGGGGGTGATGGACAAGTTGTATTCATCTTTGGTTTTTCAAAACCTAGACCCAGGCTGAGCCCACATTTAAGAAGGGGACACTGAGGTCACTAGTATTAGAATATCCTGCCACCAGCTAGGGGGTGCAGCTAGAAGACCACTGGACAGGAGCTTGACATATCTAGGGTTTGCTTCTTTGGACCTCAGTTTCCCTATCTGAAACAGGCTTAAACTTAGGTCTTAAACTTATAGGCATTGACAAGTCTGTAATTTTGGCCCAAAACCCATCTCCGGGAAGATTGCTCTGCCTAGGAATAGTAGGGAGAGACTAGGAGGACTAGGGGTGGGAGCACCCACGAAGTCCCTCAGGCCAGAGGCAAGGCCAGAACTTCCAGAGACCTCCCTCGAGGCTTCCTTCCATCTCTCTGTCTCCTCACTGCCCTATCACCATGGTGATCCCTGCTGAAACTGGACCAAGAAGCAGCATTGGGAAGAGGGAGGTGGGGTGTGGATGCTGGGATGTGCTGACCCTTGGCCCTGCCCAGCCATACCTCAGCCTCTCATTTGGAGTCACAGGGGTAGAGATGGACAAGTAGCAGTGGACTGGTGTTGAGGGTGCCATATTTTATTAACCCATATAGGAAAGTGTTACTACTAATACCTGTTAACTAATCATAAATATTAATTATTAATAACGACTTATCAATTAATAATTGTTTACAATTTATTGAATACATCTGACCCCGTACTGAGCACTTTATAATTTAATTCTTTTGACAACCACTCAGGTAAGAACTTTTATTGCCATTTTCCAGATGAGGAAACATGATCAGAGAGGTTCAGAGACTTTCTCAAGGTCAGACAGCTCGGAATTGGGTAGGAAGTGGGCCTGGGATCAAGGTCTATATGAACTTGGAGGCTGTGTGTCCAGGCTGCTTCTTTGCAGTTTCATGGCTACTTTAGGCAGAACCCACTGGGTGGAGTGGGCTCTCTTGAAAGTCTACTGACCAATTTAGGGAAACATCATGTGCCTGACATGTCTACAGATTGTGGTCTCTACGGAGCCTCGGGCTGGCCGGTTCTTCTCCCCGTTGTCCTCACAGCCTAGGCGAGCTGATGAAGTGGTCTCTCTGCCCACTTCAGGGCTGTGTGGGTCTCCAGGTGCTCTCCCCATGTCCAGCCTGGATGGCTAGACTTCCCATGGTAGTCCCTCCACATCTGCACAGATCCCAGGAGACTCCCCTCTGGGACCCTGCAGCCTGCATTCTGCTTCTTCTAGGTCCTGGCCTGACGCCTTCTGTCCTAGCCACAGCCTGGACTGCATTGAACGAGGCACTCTGCCAAGAATGTGCAGAGCAGTGCCATAAGCAGCTGCAGGGTCTGGCTGGGAGGTGCAACCCTCCCCCCTCCTTGGTCACCCAGCTACCTGGGCCTATTTCTTCACTTCTGCTCACAGATCTTCCACATGACCTATGACCTGGCCAGCGCCGTAGTGCGCATCGTGAATCTCATCGGTATGATGCTCCTGCTCTGCCACTGGGACGGCTGCCTGCAGTTCCTGGTCCCCATGCTGCAGGACTTCCCTGACGACTGCTGGGTGTCCATCAACAACATGGTGGTGAGCGCCTAGCCGGGCCCTTCCTGTGGCATGGGCAGTGGAGGCCCATGAGGCACAGAGGGGCAGAGCAGGTCCACAACTTGGAATTCCTGAGTCCCAGCATGTAGGAAAGACCCCAAGGGTACATGACTTTACTCAGTCCAGGTCTGTCACAGAGCTTGTGTGCTTTCTTTACAGCCTCACTGCAGTTGGGAGCCTGGGTATTTGGCTCTGATCTCACCCAGGGAGACTAAGACTTGGGCTCCTTGGATTTTCTCAGGTGTTTCAGAGCTGGGCTGGTACCTCCTACCCTCCTGCCTCTGCTCCCCAGAGGCAGACCCACCCTTAAAAGTGGAGCCCAAGGAAAGAGAACCTTGTGAGGTGCACTGTCGGTAGTAGGCATAGACTTCCAGGTCACACACAGTGGCCACTTTCTGCTCTACCAGCAGAACTAAGCTGTCCCCTTACTCTGTCACCCCCATCCCTGCCCAACATACGCACACTTCCTAGTCATAGGTGGGGTCCTGAGTGGGGAAGGTAGACCAGATGGAGCCTGATCCCCTCCAACCGTGTGGATGGGTGAGAGAAGTTGGAATTGTGTCTGAAGAAGCCATAGGGCAGAGTCCCCAGCCCCCCATGGACAGGGCAGATGCTAGGTGGGATGGAGGACCCCCTCTCTCTGTGTCTGGCAAACTCCAGCCTCCTTCATTCTCTCAGTCAGTTTGGTTTGATCTGTAGGCAAATTCTCAAGGCCCCAGGACCCCAGGGAAGGATAAACAGGCTTTGAAAGAAGTGAAAGAGACCCTGAGGCATCTTTCAGCATCAAACAGGCCTTTACAAAACAGCCTTTTGATGAGCTAAGTGTAAATGAATGGGCCATATGGAATGAATCCCCAGAGGCTCAGCAAGGCCTGAAGTCCTGATGGAGGCAGCTGTTCCCCCAATGCCCAGGCCCCCTCAACCCCTGGAGGTCAGCCCCACAGACCTCCCACTCTGATTGGGACTGAGAGCACCAGACTAGCTTAGCTCTGTCCAGGATGGTCTGGGTGACCTTGAACATGGCACGCAGCTCCTGTGCCTTCCTCCAGGTGCTGAGAACAGACCTGTGACTCTGGAAATGCTTGAGGCTCTGAGCAGGGATTCTGTGGGTCATGCACTAGGGTGGGTTCCACATTGTTAACACATCCACCGTGTGAGAGGGGTGTTTGGGAGGTGGCTGACACTGGAGTTCATCTGGTGGCCCCCTCATCTGGGACAGTTTTCTCTATGTGAAGGTGACAGGCCCACACCTACCCTAAATTCAGAAGATGGCCCTTTGAGCCCAATGTTCTCACACTGAGACTTCCTTGAGACACAAACTAGCTTTGAAGGCAAAAATAGCCAGGAGCCTCACTTCCTTTCTCTCTCTTTCTTCCTGCCCCCAAGCATTGTGTGTTCCAGATAGTCTACCTTTTGTGGAGGGCAACTAGTGGCAGTGGCCCTGGACAGATGCAGGCAGGGTTCATGCAGAGAAGCCAATCAGCTCAGCAGCACTTTAACTTTGGTTCACCCAAAAATGAGGACAGTGTTTTTGGCTCAGTGTGAGAGCTTATCCCCCCAGGGGAAGCATATCTGGTTTTATAATTGAGGTCAGTGGGGAAATGGGCTTCACTTGGCAGCAGTTTGGGGCAAGGGGGTTGGAGCTATTTTAGCAAGCGGAGGATGGCAGGGTGGCTCAGCCTGGAGCCTTTGATGCTTAGGAGGCCCAGGCTGCCCTGTGGGGGCTGAGAGGTCAGGTGGGGGCCAGGCTGGCTCCCATCCCTTTGCTGGGGCTTCTGGTCTGATCGCTCTGCAAGGGAAAGGCCTGATATGGGATTCACTCGGTCACCACAGATTGCCAGTATGGGCCTCCCTGCCCTTCGCCCGAGGCTTTCAGCCACCAGCAAGGTGGGAGCCCTGGGCTCAGCCGCTGGGAAAGAGTTAGACTGGGGTATGGGGGGAGGCACTGGGGACTTTTCTAGGTGCGGTGAGAAGGTCTGCCCTCTCACCGGTGTGAGCTTTCACTACCACCCTACCCTGTGTCTGTCCACATGTGCGCCTGTCCACAGAACAACTCCTGGGGAAAGCAGTATTCCTACGCCCTGTTCAAGGCCATGAGCCACATGCTGTGCATCGGGTACGGACGGCAGGCGCCTGTGGGCATGTCCGACGTCTGGCTCACCATGCTCAGCATGATCGTGGGCGCCACCTGCTACGCCATGTTCATCGGCCACGCCACCGCCCTCATTCAGTCCCTGGACTCCTCCCGGCGCCAGTACCAGGAGAAGGTAGGGAAGAAAGCTGTGATCGCCTTGGGCTCTCTCAGGAGGACCTGCCAGTTGGGTGTGCTGAATCCATATCTCAGCCCACTGAATTGAAGTTCACCGAGGCCCTCCATGTGGCTAAAGCCAGTAGGTCCTTTGGGGTCCTCGTCTTGCTTGGCATCTCAGGGCACATAACAGTTATCCCGCTCTTCTTGGCTTTACGCTTGCTTTCCGGGACTGCACGCTCGGCTTACCTCCTCCTTTCAGCCCGTTCTTCTTGCTCTCCTTGGCTGCTTGTCTTCTCGGTCATCATACAGCTCTAACTGTTCTGGTTTGTGCCTGGCCCTCTGCTCCTCTGTCTCGCCTGTCTTCCCAGGTGCTACTGGTTTACCACCCCACCCCATGCTCCATGTCCATCGCTGTGCAGTGGGGCCCAAATGATATAATCAGCCCTCACCTCTTTCCACAGCCTCAGACTGTCTATTCGATGCCTCCTTAGACACCTCAACCTCATCATGTCCAAAATGAGAACAATGTCCCTCACGCTCTCTACTCCAAACTCTTGCTTATCCTGTTAGTGGTTAGATGCAGTAACACAGTCACCCAGGCCAGAAAGCGGGAGCCATTCTTGACATCTCTTGGTCATTAATGCCTCCCTCCCTTCCCATCATCCCAACTGGCCTCCACTTGAGTCACTGCAATGGCTTCCTCACCAGAGCGCTATACTGGAGTCAGGCTGGCTGGGTTCTAAGCCAGCGACAAGCTCCCCATTGAGCATGGGCACGTCACATCACGTCTTTGTGTCCTATTTGCCTATCTGTAAAATGGAGACAGTACAAGGGGTTATATCATAGAGTTTGTGAGGAGTGACCTTTATGACTATGTTAGCGCGGAGTCTCTGCCACCTTCCACTCCATTCTCCTCCAGACAGCAGATAGCACTGGCATTTTAAAAATATAAATCTGATCATATCACTCTGCTAAAAGCTCTATAGAGCCTTTATGTTACTCCTAGATGTAGATTATCTCCTACGTGTGTTTTCTCAGCCTGGCATGTAAGGACCCTGCCCTTCTCCTGCTCAGAGCATGCCACGGGCCCCATAGCCCTCTTCCAGCCTTGCCAGACCTCCCTGCGTGTTCCTTCCTGCCTCAGGGCCTTGGCACAGACTCGAGCCTGGAACTCTCCTCTCTTCACCTGACCCATTCTCCACAGCTCAGCCGAAACTTCACCACCCTGATGAAGCCTCCCATGACCCAGTCAGCCCCCACCCATCACATGACTCCATGGCACCCTCTAATTCTTCATCACACTTTGTGCTCCCATCATTATTTCATTATTCGTATGTAGGTGATTTTTTAATATCCATCTTCCTTATCCAGGCCATGGCTCCTCGAGGGCAGGTCCAGGTCTGTCCTTCCTGCATTGAATTCCCAGTGTCCGGCACATAGTAGGGCTCAGTATGTATTGATTAACTAACTGACCGACTGCATCAGGTGCAGAGCCAGGACAGGTTATGAAGGTTGTTTTGGGGAGGCAGAGGAAGGAGAAAGTGGAAGAGAGTTCTAGGGCAGTCATCATGATGAGCGTGAGCGTGAACAACTGTGTGGAGGTGGGTGGTAAATAAATCAGCCTGATTAGAACAAAGCATTCTGGGGTAGGAGTGAGAGGCAAGGGAAGGGAAAGAGAGAGGGTTCAGGTTACAAGGGCCAGGGCTTCATCTAGGGCCAGGTGAGGAATCAGTGGAGACCGGCATCAGGGACCAGTGTGTGATTAGGGTCAGAATTCTACACTGGACCAGGGCCAGAGCCCAGTATGTGACCAGGATTAGGGGCTCAACGTGTGACCAGAATGGATACTTAGTCTGGGATCACGATCAGGGACAGTTTAGAAAAATCACCAGCGTTTATTGTTGGGCAGAATCAAGCTGCTTGTGGCTTTCTATTTGAATTGTCTTTATTTTATCCTTGAGCTAATAGCTCTCCAATATATTATTCACCCGTAAATCTCTCTTAAACATATTATCTCCCCTTTGTCCGTACTACCATCTCTCACCTGAACCACTTCAACAGCCTTCTAACTCCAGGCCTCGCCTCCCACCCCTATTGGTTCTCCATGCATGGTGAAGTCTCTTAAATACAGCTCTCACTGTTCTGGCTGCCCCTGTCCCCATAGCCAGCCAGGAAGTTGCTATCCCCTGTGGCTGGGCACAACCTTGAGCAGACAGAGGCCAGACTGGCTGGAAGAATAAGAGCATGCATGCCACGGGCCCCACATTGCCCATTGGCATCTCTACAGCAGCGCTGTGCCTCTGCCTCTTTGGAGCCCTGATAGAGAACAGGCTCCCTATTCTGATTGTCCCTGGGGTAAGGGACTCCCGTTGCATCCCAGTGTGGGAAGAATCTGTTCTTTCCCAGTCAGTGCCCCCTGGTCCCTAGCCGTGTTCCAGAGGACTCCCACTCTCCACCCACACCCCAAGGCCAGCTGGAGCAGCGCCCACCCCTCAGCCACAGGGAGGACAGGAGCATTTCTTATTTGCTTGAGCCCTGGGCACTTAGGTTCACCCATCTCTTGTCCCAGACCTCTGTTTAAGGTCCCTGCTCTACTTGGCCCCTCCCCGGGGCTGGAGCTGCTCTTCCACAAAGTGACTCAGTCTGAGCTGGGGCCACAATTGGATGCATAGCACATGATGGCTCAGACATCCTGGCTTCAGCCTCAGGCCCTTGTAACCCATTGCAGCCCATCCTGCCACCTCTGCCAGTTTGTCACCACTAGTAGGAAAGAGTCCCTGAGTCAGTGGGGCCTCCCTGGTCCGCAGCGACGCGGAGGAGACTGGTGATCAGTGGGAAGCTCACTGACCTCCTGGTCAGTTGGCCTCTTGTAACCGGGCTTTGGACAGTCCCTGTTGTCCCTGGCCAGCTCCACAGTATTGAACACAGTGAAGACGGCACACTCTGATGGAGCCCCTCCTACACCCCAGCCGCTGGCAGTCAGGGCCATTGTTTGGGGCACAGTGTGACCGCACGTACACCGAGGGCCTCAAACTCAAGGAGCCAACTAGGCCCCAGGATCGGTGCCAGCTCTGGTCAGCAGCAGGGCTGTGGCCAGATGGTGCCAGCCCGGCCAGTGGGGCTGGTGGTCCAGGAGGTGACAGCCTCTCCTTCTCTCCCGGGACCCAGTACAAGCAGGTGGAGCAGTACATGTCCTTCCACAAGCTCCCGCCAGACACCCGGCAGCGCATCCACGACTACTACGAGCACCGCTACCAGGGCAAGATGTTTGATGAGGAGAGCATCCTGGGCGAGCTGAGCGAGCCCCTGCGGGAGGTGAGCTTGGTGGGTGGCCGGGTGGAAAGGCAGCTAGGCCTTTCTGCCTGGTTCCTCCCCTCACCCTCCTATCCCTCTTCCCCAATCCACCCTTTCTGGGGAGCAGGAGATCATCAACTTTAACTGCCGGAAGCTGGTGGCCTCCATGCCTCTGTTTGCCAACGCGGACCCCAACTTCGTGACGTCCATGCTGACCAAGCTGCGCTTTGAGGTCTTCCAGCCGGGCGACTACATCATCCGCGAAGGCACCATTGGGAAGAAGATGTACTTCATCCAGCACGGCGTGGTCAGCGTGCTCACCAAGGGCAACAAGGAGACCAAGCTGGCAGACGGCTCCTACTTTGGAGGTGAGGTGGCCAGGGGGCCCTGGCAGGACAGGGGAGTGGGCTGGAGAGACACTGAAGGTGACATTTCAGGCCCTTCGCAGCCACTGCCTGAAGGTGGGCACCTGCGAGCCCAGTATGAGGGTATGTCCCAGAGGTGGAGGAAAGAGCCTGCCACCTATTTAGTGTTGGGGAGGTGGCATCCAGAGTGTGCACGGCCTGGGCTGGGGATCTTGTGAGTATATCTGTTAAGCTTCTGTACCAGACAGTGGGGACTCAAGGTCAGGGTGGGTGGACACCCCTTGGAGGCCATGCTGACTCCTGCTGTCCTGGCAGAGATCTGCCTGCTGACGCGGGGCCGGCGCACAGCCAGTGTGAGGTCCGACACCTACTGCCGTCTGTACTCGCTGAGCGTGGACAACTTCAACGAGGTGCTGGAGGAGTACCCCATGATGCGGCGGGCCTTCGAGACCGTGGCGCTGGACCGCCTGGACCGCATCGGTGAGCGGCTGGTGAGAGGGTGGAAGGAGGCCGGCCGGCCGCCCCCTCTCCTCCCGCCTAGGCCTGAGTCCCTGCTTTCCTTCTATGGTTCAGGCAAGAAGAACTCCATCCTCCTCCACAAAGTCCAACATGATCTCAACTCGGGCGTCTTCAATTACCAGGAGAACGAGATCATCCAGCAGATTGTGCAGCATGACCGTGAGATGGCCCACTGTGCGCACCGCGTCCAGGCTGCCGCCTCTGCCACGCCGACACCCACACCGGTCATCTGGACCCCGCTGATACAGGCGCCGCTGCAGGCTGCTGCCGCCACCACCTCCGTGGCCATAGCCCTCACCCACCACCCACGCCTGCCCGCTGCCATCTTCCGCCCTCCCCCAGGCCCTGGGCTGGGCAGCCTCGGGGCGGGGCAGACGCCCAGGCACCTGAAGCGCCTGCAATCCCTGATCCCTTCTGCACTGGGCTCTGCCTCACCCGCCAGCAGCCCATCCCAGGTGGACACGCCATCTTCCTCCTCCTTCCACATCCAACAGCTGGCTGGATTCTCCGCCCCTGCAGGACTGAGCCCTCTTCTGCCTTCATCCAGCTCTTCCCCACCGCCCAGGGTCTGCGGCTCCTCTCCAGCTCCTACGCCATCCTCCAGCACGGCTGCCACCACCACAGCTGGGTTTGGCCACTTCCACAAGGCCCTGGGAGGCTCCCTGTCCTCCTCCGACTCTCCCCTGCTCACCCCATTGCAGCCAGGTGCCCGCTCCCCACAGGCCAACCAGCCACCTCCCCCGCTGCCGGGGGCCCGGGGAGGCCTGGGACTCCTGGAGCACTTCCTGCCGCCCCCACCCTCATCCAGGTCCCCATCGTCTAGCCCGGGGCAGCTGGGCCAGCCTCCCGGGGAGGTGTCCCCGGGTCTGGCTGCTGGCCTGTCAAGTACGCCAGAGACACCCCCACGGCAGCCTGAGCGGCCGTCCGTGGCAGGGGCCTCTGGGGGCGCTTCTCCTATAGCCTTTACCCCCCGAGGAGGTCTCAGTCCTCCTGGCCACAGCCCAGGCCCCCCAAGAACTTTCCCAAGTGCCCCACCCCGGGCCTCTGGCTCCCATGGTTCCTTGCTCCTGCCACCTATATCCAGCCCCCCGCCACCCCAGGTTCCACAACGCCGGGGTACGCCACCCCTCACCCCAGGCCGTCTCACCCAGGACCTCAAGCTCATCTCAGCCTCTCAGCCGGCCCTACCCCAGGATGGGGCGCAGACTCTCCACAGAGCCTCCCCACACTCCTCTGGGGAGTCCGTGGCTGCCTTCCAGCTGTTCCCCAGAGCCAGTGGTGGCAGCGGGGGCAGCGGTGGCCTTGGTCCGCCTGGGAGGCCCTATGGTGCCATCCCTGGCCAGCACGTCACTCTGCCTCGGAAGACATCCTCAGGTTCTTTGCCACCCCCTCTTTCTTTGTTTGGGGCAAGAGCCGCCTCCTCTGGGGGCCCCCCTCTGACTGCTGTTCCCCAGAGGGAACCTGGGGCCAGGTCTGAGCCAGTGCGCTCTAAACTGCCGTCCAATCTATGAGCGGGGGCCCTCCCTCCCTCTTCTCTCTTCTTTTTCCTCCTTTCTTCCTTCAGGTTTAACTGTGATTAGGAGATATACCAATATCAATAATAATTATCATTAAAAAAAACAAAAACAACAAAAAAAAACCACCAGACAAAAGACAGCAGAAAATAACCAGGTATTCTTAGAGCTATAGATTTTTGGTCACTTGCTTTTATAGACTATTTTAATACTCAGCACTAGAGGGAGGGAGGAGGGAGGGGAGCAGGCAAGGCCCAAATGCAAAGCCAGAGGAAGGCAGGGCATTGCTGGGGCTTGGCAGGGGTGGGGGGAGACCCATGTTTGGGGTTCCTAGGGCAGATCTGTCTTTGTATTCGTTTTAGGGCACCAGCCACCACCAGCCCCTTAGCTGTGAACTTGGGACCCCTTTATGCTGAGGGTCATCTTGTTCCCTGGGCAAAGGGCTGCTCTTGGATGTATCCTGGGAAGCCTCGGTCACCCGGATCCTTGGAACAAAATGAGGCCAGGGACCTGAGAACCTTGCATTTTTTTTTTACTGCAAACATAGCAAGATATGTATATGTATATGTATGTAAGATGTGTATATGTATAGCTATGTAGCGCTCTGTAGAGCTATGTAGATAGCATTCACATGTGTGCACACGTGTGTGCAATCTAATTTAACCCCGTGTTGCCAGGACACCCAGGTCACCTTACCTCCAGCAGCCCGCCTTGGCCCGAAGGCAGGGCACCACATGGCCTAGGGGAAGTATTCTTTCCAGTCCTCAAGGAAGAGGACCCCAGGAACTTTCGGCAGGCCCCCGCTCTCCCCATTTCTGGTCTCCAGTCCAGTTCTAGCCCAGCCTCTCACCACTGGAAGCAGAAGACTCTGGGTCGTGCCTCTCCTTTCCTGTAGGTCCTCAAGCATATCCCGTCGCCTCTACGGCCCTCAGTTCTCCCATCCGCGTGGTGGAGGGTGAGGGGAGAACTTGTAGTTATTGATTCTGCTCTGTGCCGAGCACTGGTTTAGCACTTTACACACATTAACTCTTTCATTTTCACAGAGACCGTGAGGTAGGGATTTTGATTCTCCCCGTTTCACAGATGAGCAAACTGAGTTTTGAGTAATTTTTCCAGAATCACGTAACTAGGAGTGACAAAGCTGGGACTGACCTGAGATTCAAATTCATACCTGCCGGAGGCTGAAGGCTAGCTTCTTTCCATTGGACAGCTGTTGAGAGAGGCTGAGTTCGATAGTCTCTAAGCATGGTGCAGAGCGAAGAGACCAGATTTTAGAGGCAATCAGGCCTGGGTTTGAATTCCAGCCCTGCCACTTAGCTGTGTGACCTTGGGCCAGTTACCTGATCTTTCTGAGTCTGTTACCTCACCTGTAAAATGGGAATCATTATGGTGCCTCCCCACAAGGACCAGACGACAAAAATAGTATATGTGAAATGCGCGGCCCAGCGCCTAGCACATGCCATAGCAGGTGCTCAATAAATCATGTTTCTTCTGTCCCTCCTCGTGTGCCCAGCCCATTGCTCCAGCAAGCTGCAGTGAGAGCCCAGGGAGCTTCGGTTGATTACTCCAGGGCTTATGATCTCAGGACATGGGAGGTGGCTGGGCCTCCCAAAGGGCCTAAGGAAGACGTGTGGCGAATGGTAGGCTTGGGCCAGGCCTTGAGATGTGGAAAGAGTTGGAGGGAGGGAAAAGGAAAGGAAAGGGAGAAAGGAGGGAGACAGGTTGGGGCGGAGCGCACAGCAGGGACATGACGAAGGCGGATGTGGGGTTGCGGAGTCGGAGGCTTTGGAAGGAAGGCGATCCCGAGGCCCGGTGGTCAGAGGGAAAGCCTTGAATGACAGACTGAGGGGCTTGGCCCTGATTCTGCAGGCAACTAGGAGCCAGAAGCAGTTCCAGAGTGGGGGTCCGTGCCTCCTGAGGCACAATCCTCCCCAGCAAGAATCCTGCCAGAGTCAAGCTCAGTAGTCTGCCTCCTGCCTGTAGGGCAGAAGCAGGTTTGTTGCTAAGACTTGAATGAGGAGGAGGGTTGGTCCCACCTTGCCCATCCAGAACTCTCCTTCATGCTCCAAGCCAGAATGCTGGCAAGGTTAGTTTTTGTCCTGAGCTGTCCTGGGTTGTGGGACAGGCCAGTTTCTCCAATGATGGGCCACAGGGACTGGGAGGCAATCAGCCAGGAGAGAAGGGGCCGAAGTGTCCCGGGGTCCTAGGGAGAGATGAGGAGCCACCTGGCCTTGGCCTCTGGGCAAGAGAAGCCCCCTCAGACCCAGGAAGTTGTCAGAGCTGGAAGAATTTAAACAGGAGCCTCAACCTGAGTTCTGCAGATGCCCTTGCACCCCCAAGGAAGGAAGTAGGACTTACTCGATCCAAACCCACAGTCTGGTCCTGGAGGCAACAGGGAAGGTCGGGAAGGGACAGGAGTGGGAGTGGAGGGTCCAGGGGCATGAGGAGTGAGGACGGCCCCCCATTGCCATCAGGGCCTGGCCTCCCCACCCTCTACTCTACACGCACACACATGCACACTTTATAAAAACTGACTCAGCCTAGCCACCCTGTGGAGACTGGGGAAGCCAGAACCAGTCAGTGGGCCCTCTTATTCCCGATCCCTCACAAGCAGTTTTCAAATCTTCCACTTTTAAAACAGAAAACGGTAAACGCACCGTGTTGTATATTTTATTTAAATAAATAAAACAAAAAAATTCCAGCAGATGCTGCCTTCTTCTATGGGCCAGGGGTTGGGAGAGGGGAGTGAAGTGAAGAGGGCATACTGGGGGCTCAGGAGCCAGGCTGCAGAGGGTGGTGGGACAGGTTCCCTAGAGCACGTGTGGACACTTGTGTGTACAAAACTCTGCTGGCTATGGATGCAGGTGTGCATCGTTTATGGGCTGATGAGTTTCAGTAAGAAAGAGAGTGATTGAGAAAGGGCATGTGTCCTTTGTCAACTGGTGGAGGTGCAAGACCCTGACCCAGATCCTTCCTGCCCCAGCTGCCAGGGCTCCAGAGTCCCTGGGACTCTCTGATGCTCCCTGAAGGAGGAGGGCAGCAATGTGCACGTGAAACTCCTGCTGGATACTGAAGAGGGAAATGCCCTCTCACCCTGATCAGATGGGCCCTCAGAAGCCGGAAAGTGGCTGGGGGAAAAAACGTGACCAGGATGAGGGGTTTTGTGGCCAGGGTAGAGGGTTGCCTTTCACAGTGGCCAGGGATGGGCCACAGCCTCCGCTCCTGTGTGTATTGGGATACCTGAGGGCATATGCGCTATCCATCCAGGGCCTTGCTGTTAGGAGGTTGAGAGGTTGCTAGGTCTGGCCCCCCAGACCCCCTGCGAAGTCCTCAGACAACTGCCTTTGCCTCACCTGGCTGCAGAGAGTCACTGCAGGCCCGGGGACCTCGTAGGGTAGGGTAGAGGCAGCGATTCATGGCCAGAAAAGCGAAGTCCCCAGGGCCTCCAGCAGCGCAGGGAGTGCCGTGTTGCCCGCCTGCCTGCCAGAGAGGAAAGTCCCCAGAAAGGGCAGGGAACCCGGTCCCCACCACTGATTGCTGAGTGGATGTTGTTTCCATGGTAACCAGCCTGGGAGTCCCGTTGTTAAGGAGGCAACTTGGCAGGCCCAGCATCCCCATGACAACTGCCCCCTGCGGCCCAGGCAGCTGTGCTTTTTGGGGACCTCTGGGGCTGAGTGCAGGCTAGGCCTCTGTGGCTCTGGGGAGATCCTTGCAGACAGCGACTCTGGTGAAGTGCTGGGTGGGAGTGGTTGCTGCGGACCCTGCCGAATCTGTGGAGTGAATCTGGGCCAGTACCTGAGGATGCTCACCCCTACCCACTAACCACCACTCTGTCCATCCCCACTGGGTCAACCCCAGGTGCCTGAACAAGGCCCTGCTCCTAGGGCAAGGGGCAGGTGGTGAGGCGACATCAGTCACTGTCTTCTCTGTCCCCTGACTCCAAAAGGACACCAAGTACCTACTGTGTGCTTGGCTCCTTGTATTTTCGTATCTCCTTCCATCCTCACCACAACCCTGATGGAGAGAGAATTAGCCTCGAGTCCAGTGAGCCAAAGGGCACTGAGGCTCCAAGAAGGTAAGGAACTGGCTCTGGACCAATCAGAATGTGAAGAAGTCAGGATGCACACCCAGGTCCTGGAGAGGAACCCTGTCCCCCCACCCTCACTGGTGGCACCAAGGGCCAGGTGGTAGGAGCAGTCTCTCCTGGAGCAGGCAGGAAAGGGTGCATTATCTATAGAGAATTTAAAATGACTAAACAAGAATAAAAATGACTAAATGTCAGTCTGATTCCTCTTATCGTCCACCATCACCATATACCAGTGGTTCCGAACAAGTCAGTAATAAAGTACTCCTCCCCACGTAGCAGACAGCACCTCACCCCCAATGCCACTGCATCCCAGGCTTCAGCTCCAGTAGACACCTGCTGTGCTTTTTTTAAAAGATTTAGAGATTTTTAAAAGAACATTTTAAAAGTTTAATAAAATCCCTCCTTTGACTCCATGCCTCTTACCAGTGGTGGCTCCTCATCTTTTCAGCCAAACTTCTTGAGAGTTGTTTCCGCTCCTGACCCTCATTTCCCTTTCTCTGAGTTACTTGTTCCTCCACTGCAGTCTGGCTCCAGCCTCTACTCCATGAAAGGGCTCCAGACAAGGTCACCAATGGCCCTTGCTGTGAAATCCAGGAGCCTTGTCCTATTGCCCTCCCAGCAGCATGTGACCCTGCTGACCAGACCCCTACCCTAGACACCCCACTTATTCCTAGCCACTCTACCCCTTCTGTTCAGTCTCAGCTTGAAGGGCTTTTCTTTCTCCTGAAGGTCAGTGCTCCAGGGCCTCTGACCTTGGCCTCCATCTTCCCGCTGCACGCACACTTCCTGGAAACCTCACCTGTGCCCACAGCTTCCTCAGCCCAGAGGGGAATGCCTCCCAGAAGTCCCCCTCAGCTCAGGCCCCCACGTCCCCTGGCTGCAGCCTGGGCGGGTGCCTGCGGCTGTCGCTACAGGATTTCTCATCCTTTTATCATCAACGTTGCACTTTTATTCTTTCCCGAGTTTGTAGCTTCCAAGGCACTACAGAACACCTCCTCTCCAACCCCCACCCCACACTGGATCCATCCCAGGCCCTGCACAGGTCCTCCCTCCTTCATCGGGGGGCTGGGGCAACACCATTCAACCCCTTGTTGATTTTGCTTCTTCAATTTTCTTTCTCTTGAGTGTGGAATATTTCATACATACAGAAGAAGATGTAAGTAAACCCATAATAATACATAAATAAATAACATTTCTTGACTTATGATGGAGTTATTTCCCAATAAAGCCATCATAAGTTGAAAATGCATTTAATCCACCTAACCTACCAAACATCGTAGCTTAGCTGGCCTGCTTAAACAGTCAGACACTTCCATTAGCTGACAGCGGGGCCCAGCATGTATTATACTACATATTATTAATGTGAGAAAAGATCAAAACTCAAAATTCAAAGTATAGTTTCTACTGAATGTGTATCACTTTCTCACCATTATAAAGTTGAAAAGTCCTTGGTTGAACCATCATTAAGTTGTAAGCCACCTGTACATTAATAAGATATTAAAATAGGATAAACAATCGCTCAGTTTAAAAAGTAGAACATAAGGAATACCTTTGAAAACATTTATTCCTGTCCCCAACAGTATTCTTCTCCTTTCCAAGGAAAAATCACTCACCTGAACTTTAATTCTATCATTTTCTTACTTCTCTTGATACTTTTACTCCAGAAATAAAATGTCTCTCAACAATGAATGTGTCCATTTGCGTACCAAGATGGGGAGAGGGCGGGGATCGGAAGTGGTTGCCCTTGCGGGGAAGATGAGTTTATATTGCTCGGAATTGCTGATGCATGGTGATAATTTTTTAAAAAGACTGAGTTTTACTCCATTTTATTATTGTCTAAATTTCTTTACAAATAATGTACCTTTTCATCGCCTGCACCAGAGGTGGCCATATCCACTCCACTTTTATATGCCCCTAAATATATTTGTAAAATTTTGAACTTTATGTAAGCAATATTGTGCTGTATGTATTCTTTAGTAATTTGCTTTTTTCATTCGGTCTCGTATTTTTGAGACCCTTTTGATGCATGGAGAATAGTTAGCTCATTTTCATTGCCATATAGCATTCCAGTATATGAATATGCCACCATTTACATACATATTTTCCCAGAGATAGATATTTTGGTCAGTTTCAGTTCTCATTGTTGTAGACACTGCTACTATAAATGTTCTTGTTTGTGGCTCCTGATTAAGATGTGTAAAAGGATCTCTAAACATTGCATCTAGGAATGAAATGACTGAGTCATAGGGTGAATTAATCTTTACTTTACAAGATAATGCCAAGCTGTTTTAAGTAATCCTAACAATTTACACTCCCACCTGCAGTGTATGAGAGTCACTCTTGCTCTATATTCTTACCAATAATTGGAATCATCAGATTTTCTTTTTTCCCAATCTAGTGATACCTAATTGTGTTTTAATGTGCAAATCCTTAATTACTGATTCTGACCAAGATAGTGGGGTAACTGCTGTGCACACTTTCTCCCATGGCCACATTAAAATTGCAACTAAATCATGAAACAGTCAACCTGGAGAACAATCTGAAGACTAGCTGAACAGAGCTCCTATAACTACTTTTAGTACAGAGGCGACAACAGAGAGACTGGTAAGAGGGGCAGAGATGTGAAATGAGCTGGTCCTACATCCACATGTGGTAGCTGAGCATCGAGAGAGATATCTTGGCTATGGAGGCCTCCCTGAGGAGTGAGGGCCCCCAGCCCCACACCGGGCTCCCCAGCCCACAGTTCCAGGGCTATGAAGAGTCCCTACAAAATCTTGCTGTGAAAATTAAGATTCCAGCCAACTGGGTGAGATGGAAGGCAGCTGGAAATCCATACATTCCCCTTAAAGGGCCCGCACACAGACTCGCTCGCTTGCAGGCATTCACCCGGGGCTCTGGCGGAGGGACAGAAGCTCAGGAGGTGACAGAGACATACAGAGAAAGCCTGAGTTGTGTGGCTTCAGGGCGAGGGCAGGAGAGATAGCCACCATCTTGCCTGCATTGAGCCCTCCCCACCACACACAGGGCCAAAACCGAATTGTATCGGCCTGGTGAGATCTGCTCACTCCACCCAACTCGCAAATTGCCCCGTGGCAATTTCGGATGGTTACTGGGCAACCAGCCCCACCCTGTGCTCTCAGCAGGAGGTTCCTTCAGCAGCAGCAGGCCTTTGCTCACACATCTCTGGGACACTTTTGGTGGCAAGCACCCAACCCCATGCTTAGCTACATTATTTCTTGAATAAATCTCCAAGGTCTGAGGGCCTGAGGCAGGCAGCAACTGGATTCAGTGAGAGTTGAGACTTTTGTGGGTTGCCACAGGCTCACCACTGGCAACAAATCTGAATCTGCAACAGCCTGGGAGCACCACTTGCCCAACCCTGGTGACTCCCTGAGACCCCACCTCATCCAACTCTGGTACTCCTGTGGTTCATTCAGCTGCTGAGTCTTACAGGTAGCCAGCAGGCAGCCTCAGGCCTGGGGGTGTCCTGAGCCTTTTGCTGAGTTGCTCCTGGCTGGTATTGGTGGCAGTTAGCCTCAATTCACCACATGGCCAATCCCATATATCTCCAGGCCCAGCTCAGGCAGCAAATGAACACGGATATATTTGTAGCTCTCTTATCAGGTAACCCTGGACTGGTCACAAGCAGTGGCTGACTTTGGCCTCCAAGGGAGCCCCTCCCAAGGGGCTCCAAGCCAACACACATAGAGACTGACATTAGACCTTAACAGAACACCTGATTAGCCCAAAAAAGCAACACACCCAAAGAGTGGTCTCAATAGGCAAATGAACCCACCGGGGCAAACCCCGTTCCATGGGGTCAGCCCCCACACAGCAGCTCATACATTGTGGGCGTGGCCAATCCTCACAGCCAGTCAGCCTGAGAGTCAATCTCACTCCTGATGTGCCAACAACAATCAGGGCTCAACTACAAGAGGAGGACACACACAATCCACACAAGTGTCGCTCGTGGAGCACCAGGTGCAGGTGATCAGGGAGACTGCACCTCGGGCCATACAGGACATCTACTACAGAAGGCCACCTGGCTAAGACCAGGAG
This sequence comes from Pteropus medius, assembly GCF_902729225.1. Classification (NCBI taxonomy): domain Eukaryota; kingdom Metazoa; phylum Chordata; class Mammalia; order Chiroptera; family Pteropodidae; genus Pteropus; species Pteropus medius. Next base: position 4,006,621 of record NW_024354911.1, read on the forward strand.
ACGTAGCAGATCTACCTGATACATAGAAACAAATACAGAGAGGCAAACAAAACGAGAAAACAAAGAAATATGTCCAAAATGAAATAACAGGAGAAAACTCCACAAAAAAGGATGAAATGAAACGGAGGCAAGCAATCCACCAGATACAGAGTTCAAAACACTGGTTATAAGGATGTTCAATGTACTTAGGTGAAGAGTAGATATATTCAGTGAGAACGTCAACAAAAAGATAGTAAGCATAAAAAAAGGACCTAGAAACCATAAAAAAAGAACCAGTCAGAAATGAAGAATACAATAATTGAAATAAAGAATCCACTAGAAGGAATCAATAGTAGATTGGGTGAAGCAGAGGATCGAATCCATGATTTGGAAGAAGGTGGCAGAAAATACCAATTGGAAGAGCAAAAAGAACCAAAAAAAAAAAAAAAAAAAAAAAAAAATCAAAAAAGAATGAAGATAGTTTAAGGGACCTCTGGGACAACATCAAGCATATTAACATTCGCATCATAGAGGTATCAGAAAGAGAAGAGAAAGAGTAAGGAATTGAAAACCTATTTGAGGAAATAATGACTGAAAACCTCCCTAACCTGGTAAAGGAAATAAACATACAAGTCTAGGAAGCACAGAGAGTCCCAAACAAGATGAACTCCAAAAGACCCACACAAGATACAGCATCATTAAAATGGCAAAGGTTAAAGAAAAGAGATTCCTAAAAGCAGCAAGAGAAAGGCAGCTAGTTACTTGCAAGGTAATACTCATAAGAATGTCAGTTTATTTCTCAACAGAAACTTTGCAGTCCAGAAGGGATTGGCAGGAAATATTCAAAGTGGTGAAAAGCAAGGACCTATAATCAAGACGACTCTATCCAGCATGGCTATCAATTAAAACTTAAGATGAGATAAACAGCTTCCCAGACAGGAAAAAGCTAATGGAATTTACCACCACAAGAAATGTTACGGGGACTTCTGTAAAAAGAAGTGGGGTGGGGGGAACCCATAAATATGAATAATCACTTTAAATGTAAACAGATTAAATGCTCTAAGTAAAAGACATAAAGTAGCTGAATGGATAAGAAAACAAGATCCATGCATATGCCTTCTTCAAGCAACCCACTTCAGATCAAAAGATGCACAGACTGAAAGTAAAGAGATAGAAAAAGATATTTCATACAAATGGAAATGAAAAAAAAAAGCTGGGATAGCAATATTTATATCAGACAAAATAGACTTTAAAACAAAGACTAGGATAGAGATAAAGAAGGACATTACACAGTGATAAAGGGATCAATCCAACAAGAGGACATAACCCTAGTAAATATTTATGTACCCAACATACGAGCTCCTAAATATATAAAACAAATATTGACAGGCATACAGGGAGAGATCTACTGTAATAGTCATAGTAGGAGACTTTAACACCCCATTGATACCAATGGACAGATCTTCCAGACAGAAGATCAATAAAGAAACAGCAGCCTTAAGTGATACACAGACCAGATGGATTTAACTGATATTTTTAGAGCATTTCACCCCAAAGTAGCAGAATATATATTCTTCTCAAGCGCACATGGAACATTTTCCAGGATAGTCCACATGTTAGGCCACAAAACAAGTCTCAGTAAATTTAAGAAGATTGAAATCTCATCAAGCATCTCTGACCACAATGGTATAAACTAGAAATCAATTACAAGAAAAAAGACTGAAAAACACACAAACACACGGAGTCTAAACAACATGCTACTAAACAATGAATGGGTTAACAATGAGATCAAGGAAGAAATCAAAAGACACCTAGAGACAAATGAAAATGAAAACACGACTCAAAATCTCTGGGACACAGCAAAGGCAGTCCTAAGAGGGAGATTCATAGCAATACAGGCCTACCTCAAGAAACAAGAAAAAGCTCAAATAAACAATCTAACTTCATACCTAAAAGGACTAGAAAAAGAAGAGCAAACAAAACTCAAATGGGTAGAAGGAGGGAAATAATAAAGATCAGAGTGGAAATAAATGAAATAGAATCTGAAAAAAACAACACAAAAGATCAATGAAACTAAGAGCTGGTTCTTTGAAAAGATAAACAAAATTGATAAACCTTTAACCAGACTCATCAAGAAAAAAGAGAGGACCCAAAAAAATAAAATCAGAAATAAAAGAGGAGAAATGACAACTGACTCCACAGAAATATGAAGGATTATAAGAAAATACTATGAGCAATTATATGCCAACAAATTGGACAATCTGGAACAGTTGCGTTCCTGGAAACACAATATTTCAAGACTGAGTCAAGAAGAAACCGAAAATCAGAACTGACCAATTACTACCAATGAAATCAAATCGGTAATCAAAAAATTCCTCCAAAACAAAAGTCCTAGACCAGATGGCTTCAGAGGTGAATTTTACCAAACATTCAAAGAAGAGTTAACATCTATTCTTCTCAAACTATTCCAAAAAATCAAGAGGAGGGAAGGTTCCCAAGCTCATTTTATGAGGCCACCATTACCTTTATTCTAAAACCAGACAAAGATATTACAAAAAGGAAAATTATAGGCCGATATCCTTAATGAACATAGATGCAAAAATTCTCAACAAAATACTAGCAAATTGAATTCATCAATACATTAAAAAGGTCATACACCATGATAACGTTGGAGTTATTCCTGGGATGCAAGTTTGGTTCAATATCTGCAAATCAATGAATGTGATACCTTACATTAAACAAATCGAAGGATAAAAATCATGTGATCATATCAATAGATGCAGAAAAAGTGTTTGACAAAATCTAGCATCCATTTATGATAAAAACTCTCAGCAAAGCGAGAATAGAAGGAACATAGCTCAACATAATAAAGGCTATATATGACAAACCTACAGCTAACGTCATAAAAAAACTAAGAGCCTCTCGACATTAAAAAACTAAAAGTCTTTTTCTTAAGATCAGGAACAAGACAAGGATGTCCACTTTCACTACTTTTATTCAACATAATTCTAGAAGTCCTAGCCGCAGCAATCAGACAAGAAAAAGAGATAAAAGGCATCCAAATCGGAAAGGAAGAAGTAAAACTCATTAACTGTAGATAACATTATACTATATATGAGAAACTGAAAGATTCCACCAAAAGACTGTTATAACTGGTAAATGAATTCAGCAAAGTAGCAGGATACAAAATTAATATTCAGAAAACAATTGCATTTCTATACATCGATAATGAACTATCGAAAAGAGAAATTAAGAACATAATCTCATTTACAACTGCATCAGAAAAATAAAATATCTAGGAATAAATTTAACCAAAGAGGTAAAAGATCTGTACTCAGAAAATTATGTCATAGAAGAAAGAAACTGAAGAATAGAAAAACAATTCAGATAATCAATAAAAGTAATAATTGTTCTTTGAAAAGATCAACAAAATCAACATATTTTGAGAATTTGATAATTTGACTCTGTTGGAGACTATAAGGCAATTGAGCCCATTTCCAAAAGTGATATCATAGGATTGTAGGCACTCTCTTTATAAAATGCACATGTTTTGTGTAAAGTGGATATGTACATTATTACAGCGCTGTCAAAACTCTTAGCTGAGAGGGCATTCTCCTCACCACCATAATTACAACTCTGAGATAGAATTACCATTTTGAAACTTCCTAAGTTACAAATTTTTTCATTTCTGTGAACAAACTTGAAGTTGCGGTTTCTTTGAACAATTAATAACTTTAACGAAGATCTGAATAGGTGTTTCAAGGAAAGTTTTCATACGCAAATGTTGCTATTTTTCTCATTTGGAGTATCAAATTAACTTAATTCTATATCAAATAAAATAAACTTACTACTTGCACGAACAAAACAAAACAAAACAACTAGATTGCTAAAAAGCGAAGGTGGTGGTGGTGGGGAGAAAGAGAGACAGACAGACAGACAGACAAAGGAGACTCAAAATAGTAACATTAGAAATAAAAGAGGGGATATTGCTACCACCCTTTAAGAAATAAAAAGAAATACAAGGGAACGCTATGAACAGTAGTGTGCCAACAAATTAGATAACCTAGATAAAATGGATAAATTCTTAGAAACACACAAGCTACCAAAACTGAATCAAGAAGGAATAGAGAATCTGAGTAGAACTATACCAAGCAGAGAGATTAAATTAGTAATAAAACTTCCATAAAGGAAAGTCCAGGAGCAGATGGCGTCACTGGTGAATACTACCAAATGTTTATAAAGAACTAACACCGATCCTTCACAAATTCTTCTAAAAGATAGAAGAGGAGGGAACACTTTCCTTCGTCCATGAGGCCAGTATAACACTGATACCAAAACTAAATTAAAAAATACACCAAGAGACAACTACAGACCAATATCCCTTATGAACAGAGACACAACAATCTTCAACAAATTCTCAAGGGAGATGAGTACTTTTCCTTGTTTTTTAAACAAAGCAGTGCCAGTCAGGCTTCCCTGTGGCTTCTTTTCCTGAAAGGGGGATTTCTCCTGGGCCATGCTCTCATGAGAGTTTCCCTTTCCCTTTCGGCATTCTGGTTGTGTGCAGTGTCAGGTTGGCTCCCTCCATCCCGGGGGGCGGAGGGGTTCCCCCACCCCACTACCACTTCCAGGTTTCCGGTATTAAGCTTTTCTTCAGGGAAGTGCCAGCTTCCCTTCTAGTTTGCCACTCGGGTTCAGTTTTCTGGTCCTCTGGAATTCTCTTTCTTTCTTTTGATCAAACCATTTAAAAGTATTTCTGGCTAAAAGTAATTTAGCCAGATCTGAAATTTCTCTGCTTTTCAGATCTAGCACAGGAAGTGCTAGAAGAAATTCCACTTTCTTTCTCTGGTGAAAGCCCACCATTCTCAGTGTTACTTCCTCTGTGACCCCCAGACTCTGCAGTCGGGGTTGGAAGTTCCTTTCTTGCTTTGCCAGATCATTTTGTCAGATGTCTTAGCACTTTTCATGCTGGATGGTAATTTCTGTCTGTTAAGGGTCTATATTCTCCTCTAGACTGAACAGATCAACACAGGCTGCCTTACTCGTTGTACACTCTCAGTGCCTGGCACACAGTAGGCCCTCAGGAATATTTTTGAAACCATGAATGATTTGTAGTTTCTTGGGTGAGGAAAATCTTTTTCTGACTGGCCCCAAATACTCCTCTGACCCCACCTTCCCGCACCGAGATCTCTTTAGTTTCAGTTCCAGCCAGTTTCCCTTCTGTGTGTTAGTCTAGAATGTTCATCACCTGGTTCTCCTGCTGTTTCCTAGGCAACTCTGTCTATAGGAGCCTGATCCATCATTTTGCCTTCAAGAATGGATCCCAGCTCTTCCTGCTCTCTTTCAGAAAGCTGCCCAGAATTCTCTGTGAGGCCTGGTTTTGAGTTTATGAAAAGAACCCACCTTATTCTTCACTCACTAGGCCTCTCCCTCACCTGTAGTAGCTGGCCAACCATATCCAGCTTGACTGGGTGCAGAATTGCCTTTTCAGTGTCCCATGGATTTGGGGAGGATAGTGACAGTGCTATCCAATGGCAGGAGGTTGAACTGAACAGTCCTAAAGGCCCCCGGCTCAGTACTGCAGGATGGTTCTCTTCAAGGTGATGTGTTGATGGTCGTGTGAAGCTGGCAGCTTCCCAGCTCTGCAGTGGCTTCCCCCCGCTCCAGATGGATAGCCTCACGTTAATTCCTAGACTCAGCTCAGCCTCATCTCCTCTGCAAAACCTGAATATATGCTCCCAGGAAGACTTTGTCAAATCCCCCCAGCATGGGGCCATGGTGACTTCAAGTTCATGTTCCTTACCAGGCAAGTTCATTAGTGAACACCTACAGTGTCCTAGGCACTGGGATGGAGAATCGAAAACCAAGCCTATTTGTTTTCCTTCAGGAGTTTGCATGTATTGAAAGAGACAGAAATACAAACAAGAGCAATCAGGGGACTGGATGAATAGGCTGGGTCTTTAAAGATGAGCAGAAATTTACCAGGCAGACAAAGCCAGCAGTGAGGGTAGGGGGTGGGGAGAGAATTGAGGCAAAGGGCATAGAACAGAGGTCAGATGTCACACCTTATTCTTCAGGTCCAAATGACTCTCTATTGCTAGGGCCAAACTTGGGCGAGGGGAAGATTAAGTGGCAAATAAAAGCACAGAGGCAGACAGGGCCACATGAGACTCCATTCTTCAGGGCAGGTGACAGGGGAACCATTGCACGATGTTGAGCAGGGTGGAGAGGTTGGATTGGAGTTAGAAAAATCACTTCCACAGTCTTGTGAGGCTGAGGTGGTGGAGTCAAGGAGGAGTTGGCTCAATGGACGACGAAGAGGAGCCACTTTGGGGGTCAGAGCTGCAGGATTTGCTGAGCCATGTGCTGTGGTGTCGAGGGAAGCCTTTAGAATGGCTCCTAGATTGCTCCTTTGGGAGACCAGGTCCATAGAAAGTAGACCCATTAACAAAGGGTGGGCACTCAGCTATATATACCTACGACAGGGTGACGATGCTTTGCTCCAGGACACTGAGATGGAGGGTGTGGACATGTACAATGATTGCAACCCAGACATCCCCTGAGGTAAGTTAGCCTCTTAAAATCTGGATAAGATTTTGAGAATCTCAATCTCATTGGAATTCACATTTTTTGACTTATAAAAGGTCTCCCCTTTGCCTCCTGGATTTCTATGGATTCTCAAGTTTAGATTCTTTTGGTCACTTCTGGCTCTGAGTGAACTCATTCCATTTATGGTCACCCTCGCCATGCCAGACTCGTGGTCTGTCCATCAACAGGTTGGTCCCGTTGCCCCTTTCATAATTGAGGAGAAGCCAGTCACTCGTGCAAGGCTTTGTGCGTATGGCTGACTTTACACAAGATGTAGGGAGTTGGAGGGGGTTACGTCAGAGAGGTGCAAAGAGCGAACAGCATCAGATTGCCTCTCAGATCTTCTCATTTTAAAAAGTCCTTTGGGGCACCTCAAGGACGGCCGTTTCACTGCGGGTACCTTTCCATCTAGCCCTTCATTCTCTCAACACCTTGTTGATCATACCTGCTGCCAGTGCTATGTTCCCACCCCCAATTATTTCAGGAAGTTTCAAATTCTTCTTAGGCTCTATTGCAGCAAGAGTTCCCTCCAACCCTATCTGAGCTCAGCCCTAGGCCCATCTTTCATTCCCGAAACCATCAAAACCAGATTTAGATGAACATCACCCACTCTGTTTAGAGGGTAATTGTAATTTTAAATATCATTTTTTCAATATTGTTGTTTTAAAGATTATAAAAAATGAAAATTATTTTTCTGTTACTGTCTGCCATCTCTGCTTCCAGCCCCCTGGTAAACTTCGTTCTTTCATAGCTAGAAACTCAAGGTGAAGAGTTGGGCAACTGCTGTCTGGGGTCCCTTTGTGTGGGTAGGGCTGGCCCCTCACGGCTCCTTGCTTCTCTAGCCCCTGCCCGTGCCCTTTCCCCATCAATCTGATGGCTGTTCATGGCTATTCTTCAGTATCTCCTGATGAGAATATGCCCCTGACAGGGAGGTGGCTAAAATGAAGAGGGGCTGATGGACTGGGGAGAGAGGGTGTTTCTTCTCCACAAAGAGCGTCGTTCATAATTTTCATCCTAAACCCATTCTGAAGGACATCCTTGCCCTAGTTCCCAGCACTTGATACTGGCACCGGTATCATTTATAACTCTGCCAGACAGATCTTTCTTTCAGGTTCATCCCAGGACACCATGGCTGTGGGAAGGGAAGGGTTCCAGCACCAGTAACGCTAGGGACCTATTGGGATCTCTTCGAGGGTGAGTGGTGTGGGTAGGGGGGGAATGCCTTCCTGTGTGCTCCATCCAGGCCATGAGTCCTCCCATCTGTCCATCCATCCAGGAGACAACCTTTGCTGTTGTCAGAAAATGCCTGCCCCTGGCATTTGGCACTCAGGGAGGGGTGAGAAATTATGTCCCCACCACGTTCTAGTCCAGGGCCAAAAGACCCAAACACACAAATCACTGTAAAATGTGCCAAGAGCGCCATCAGATGCAGAAGAGGGCCAGCACGGTGGGGTCTGGCCGTTAGAACAGGAGTGGTGGTAGTGGAGAGTGCGTTCTAGATGCAAAGACTACAAGTGTTTCACAAGCAGCTCTCCGTGACTAAGATACTGGGTGCACAACGTGGCATGAGCCTGGACTTGGAGGCTGTGGCAGACTACCAGAGACTTTAGCGCTGGTAGTTCCGATTCCATCCAGAGGCCCATGGGGCACCATTAATGGGAATGATGGGACTTGGGTTTCATAAAGTACACTCGGCAGCAAAGCAGATAAGTCCTGGGGCCAAGGGGAGCAGTTAGTAAGGACACCGGGCTCCACATCCAGCCCTCACCCTGTTGCAAGTTCATAGAGAGCAAGCCTATGGCTGTTGTGTTTGTTCATCACTATTCGGAGACCTGAGAAATCTTAATGTTATGGACTGAATGTTCGTGTCTCCCCAAATTTATGTTGAACTCTAATCCCCAATGTGATGATATACGAGGGTGGGGCTTTTGGGAGGTGATGAGGTCGACGGTGGTGGAGTCCTCATGAATGGTATCAGTGCCCTTATAAAAAAGATCCCAGAGAGCTCTTCCTTCTGCCACGTGAGGACACAGCAAGAAGACATCTATGAATCTATGAACCAGGGAGCAGGCCCTTACCAGATACCAGATCTGCCGGTACCCTGAGCTTGGACTTTCCAGCCTCCAGAATTATGAGAAAGAAATGTCTGTGGTTCAAGCCCCTCAGTCCATGGTTATAGCAGCCTGAACATTGTCAGGTGAGGCAGGCTGGGACAGGCAGGGTTCCTTGGAAACACCTGCTCCAGGTGTCACACGCCATGAGACACAGGATTGGGAATGAGCGGGAAGGCCCAGGCCTGGCGTGGGTGCCGTCTGTGCGCCAACAGAAGGAGCTGCTGCCACGGCAGGGACCTGGCCTTCGCATCATTCAGGAGTGGCTGTACTTTTCTGCTGAGCTCACTTGGCTCTGACAGGCACCACCTTTGATTCCTCAGACTTCTTGGTCCCTGAAGGGCAGCAATGGTGGGACAGCGCTGGGGATGACTCATCTTTGGACCTAGTGGATGACCAGACCTCCACTTGTAGTCTGGCTCACTGGCCACACCTCCCTGGTGACCCTCTGAGCTCCTGTCTTTCTGGTTGTGAGGATGACGGTGAGGTCACTTTGAGGCTGGGAAACAGGGTCCCCAAGTTCTGCGTTCTTAAGGGAAAAGGAAAATAACTCTTTGACCAGACAGTGTTTGATTGGATTAAAAAAAGTGTATTGGATTTCCAATACTAAATAAAAACATGAAAATGTTTTTTAAAAAGCCATAGAGTTTACAGCATCAACTACAGAAAAGGCCAAACAAGTGTGTACAGCAGCTCGTCCCCAGCAGCCCTCCAGGCCCCTCCAGCAGGCAACAAGGCAGTGACACATTTGTTCCAAATCCCCCTGAAGGAAGCTGCTGAGCAGCCGCTCAACTAGGACGTTACAAGACACGCGATGGTTTCATTTCAAAAATCACAGGACATGTAAGAAAATGTATTAAATTGTGAAAAGGTGCAATACAGAATAGCTTTCCTTTTTCTTAATTTAAAAAAATCCCCAACTTTGAGCAGTTATTTTATTTAAAAATAGGCCCCCCACCCGCCCCAGCTCTGTGGCAGTGTCCAGGTACCAAGGCCCTGAGGTAACAGAAGTGTCAGGGTTTGCGGGAGGGAATGCCCTGAATACCGAGCATGTTTCTTTGGGCGAAAGGTAAGACAGCTTCTGGGGAATCTAGCCCTCCTGGTGTCCAGGGTGCTCGGAGTGCTCTTTTCAAGATCAGTTTGAGTGCGCTGGCTTTCCAGAACCCCGCCTGGCACTGTCCTCTGTGACCAGCCAGCATGGCAGCTGGAGTTCCAGCACTGCGCTGTTCATTGCCCCAGAATAATAAATACAAAGCGTTCATCGTCTAGAAAAGCAAACGTGTGAGAAGACCTAAAAAGGGGAAAGAACCAATGCACAAAGCCAAGTGGGATGCCCGTGGGGCTGGGCCGTGCTCAGGGCACGTGGGCTGGGGTCCCCATTGCAGACCTCAGCAGCTCACCTCTTCTTGGCTACAGGACCACAGCCCATCGGCCCTCTACGCTGCCTTCCACACGCTCCTCTGGGGATTTGTTGGGGAGTAGAGGAAGATGTCTGAGGGTCAGTCCTGTATTTTTTCATAATAAGAGTCTTCGCATTAAAAAGAAAAACACCCCAGCTTCTTACTTTTCTAAGAAAAAGAAGACAAGAACTATTTGCAAAGGCAAAGGCTTCTGTGTGTGGCCAGGCCACTCAGTCTACCTCAGAAACCTCCCGCCGCCCTGTTCGAACCAGCGGCATGGCTGAGCTGCTTGGATAGAGGAAGGGGGCAGCTGCCTCCCGTGTCCCTCTCTGCTCTTTCCCCTGCTACTTAAAGAACAATGTTCAGAAAGAAGCGGGGAGCCTCATGGGTACTGCAGCCCCTGCCTGCCTCAAACGTGGAGGTGAGAGCTGGACTGGCTGAGGACAGGAACTGGAGAGAAGCAAGGAGTCCTAAGTGGAAACAAAGTTCCTTCCTTAACTTTCAACTTCCCCAAAGGGAACACACGACAACAGCAGGAAAGGGTCTCTGTCGTTTTCTCTGGTTTCCCAGGAATGGGGTGTCAAGCTCTCGCCCTGTTCCGCATCATTCCTGCAAGTGGAAAGATGGCACCTGACCGCTCAGCATGGACATTCTTATCAGGACCTGACCAAGACATCAGGGCAGCTAACTCCTCGAACCCACCTATTGCACAGAAAAAATTTTAAACTAGATCCAAATGAAACTCCAGTTGCAACTTAATGACAATAGAGATGGACATGCCAGGAAAGTACAATAAAGTAGATGCTTCCATTCTCTGCAGGCTTCTGGAAGAAAGTACAATGACTGAAACATTCACAGGACCTCAGCAGCCCCTCCATTTCCTATTCCCAACCCCCCAGCCCACCCCCACCCAAATACTGAAACTGCACAGAAGCAACAAACAAGTCTTTTCAATGTTACATATCATTCAAATAGATCTGTAATCTCACAGTGATGAGAGGAGAAAGTCAGGCCTTTAATAATTATAATAAAAAAATAATAAAAAAGCTTACAAACAGCAATGCAACATTTCCTCCCCCCTCAAAGTGATGAGTTAACAGCTGGTAGAAGATGCAATGACTCAGAATTAAAAAATAAAAACAAAAACAAAAAACAAGCCAACCGCTGGAACAACCCACACTGTCATGACTTTCCATACATAATTCAAACAAGTAGTCAAATGCCAACCACTTGTGGAGAACACCACGGACTTCCTTGGTTTTGATAGTATTTTTCTTCTGAAGGCAAAATAAAATAGGACACAAATAAAATTGTACATAAATGCCGATGTCTATACTCCATAAAGGCGATGCAGTCGCAGCACGAAGACACAGCCTGACCACAAAGTGAAATGTAGGTTGCACTCCTTGCCTCTTCCCTGGACACGAAATTTTGGCCCATGGTGCCCAGTCCTGCAGGGTATCAGCAGGCAAAGGGAAGCTGCCTTGACAAGGGCTTCTTCCAGGCTGACCAGGAGAAGGCAGGTGGCCATGCCTGGAACCAGCCCCGCGTGGGGGCCTGGCTGGTCTGCATGCTCACTCTGTGTTCTCAGTGCTGTCCTCTCGTCCTCTGTACAATTCCTCGTTTTCAAAGCTAAGTCCCAAGACTTCTAGACTCAGGTCTGGAGTCACGTCCTGGTGAAGGTTGTCATGCTGTTGTGATGGCGTTTAGGTCCTTCATCAGTCCTTCCAGGTGGGCCATCTCTTTGGTCAGCTCATCTGGTTCATAGCTCTACAGAAAAGAGAACACTGTTACTGGCTGTGACCCGAGGAGCCGACCAGGAGGAGAGCCCAGAGAGAGTGTCAGTGGTCAGTGGTCATGAAGAATTTTCACTCAAAAGGCTAACCTTATAATCAGCTCCTTGTTCTGCATCTGTAGATATGCTTAGGCTGTAGGACAGGGTGACCTTGAAATTAACTGAAGACTCATCCTCCCTTTTGCTTGTTCTGTCTAAGTAACAAATATAACTGCCTGTAACCCATAGCAACTCCTGCACTTTGTAACTCTTTGTAACTGCCTGCCACCCATAGCAACTCCAGAGCTCTGTAACTTCCTGAGGACAAATTAACCAATCGGCCCATACCAACTAAGCCCTATAAAAGCAAAGTTGCCCCTGAGCTTGGGGCCCAGATCTTCAGAGTGCTAGCTCCTCTGGGACTGCTGGTGTAATAAACCCGAGTTCTCCAACTCTCTGAGTGCTGCTTGGTTTCTCACTGGTCTGATTTTTGCAACATTTCTGCAACAGTCAAACTGCCCTGAGACTGGACTACTGAAATCCTGGCTGGCCCAGAAGAGTCGGAGATTGTAGAAGGTGCCAAGGTCACTATGCTCCCAAGCCAACAATCACTCATTTCTTACACTGCAATGTGGCTCCCCCAGCACACTCTGCCCAGGGTCACAATGACCTCACAGGCCAGAGACCCCACTGCTCGGCCTGTCAAGGTCTCTGTCACAGTCAACACAGTTCGTATGTCCCCTAATCTCTGGGCCCCAAGCTTTCCTCCTCAGAGAGTCCTGTACCTGGAGACAGAGAGGCAGAACACGGAGAGGGAAAGATCAAGGAAAGACCCTGTTAATTTTTGGTCTGACAGCAGCCACTCAAGCACCCTCCCCTCCAGCATCCTGCTCAGAAAAGGTCATGAAGTGGGACTGAGGGGTGAAAGAACATGTGGATGGTTCATACCAAGAAAAGAGGACCAGAAAGAGAGAGGACAGAACTAAAAAGAAGGTGGCAAAGTGGATGGGGGGAAAAAAGTCACTAGCTGGGCTGGTGAAGCAAGCTATTCCAAGATACACCAGAGTGCGTATGAGAGAAAGATCAAACCCTTGGCACAGTTCCCCAGCTCAGAGGAGATGCTTAGTGCATGTCTGCTAAATGAGTGAATCTGCTTCACATCTCTGGGCCAGCACAGAATGTCAGTGCCACCAGAAGCGCAGGCCCTGGGACATGCTCCTAGACATCCTGGCTGAGCTGATGGCCCCGTGAACTTACACTCTCGGAGTCTTCCAGCATCCTTGTGGTCTCCTGCACTTCAGGGGCACTGGGGACCACCACCGGCATAGGAGGCCGGCTCCTTCCTAAAGTCCCGATGGAGGCCGTCTTCACCGCGTGAATGTGGTGGTTCAGAGCTGAGGGGAAAGGGCACCTTCAGGGATGTGACCGAGCCTACTCCCCCCAGACCTCGCAAAGGGACCTATGGTCCAAATGCTGCTTCAGGGTGTGGGAAACACACAGACTCTGCAGTGACCCTACTCTGAAAAGGCAGTGGAACAAGATGGAAGGAGGGACAAAGTGGGGCATCCAAGAGCCAGAGAAAATATTCTTTCTGTTTGGCTTTAAAAGACTAATCTCCTAGTGCGTCTCAAAAGGTAGTGGTCCATGGACCCCTTGTAGGATGTCTGGGAGGTCAAAATTCTTTTCATAATAACACTGAGACATGTTTTGCTTTTACACTTATTGTATAAAATGCTGGAGCCTTAGCACAAATTAAGGGAATGGCAACAAACTGTAAAGTCATTCACTGGCACACACTTGCAATTTAAAAAATAGTTTAAGACCATCCTTAATGAAATGGTAAGAATTATTTCATTAAACCTCAACCCTGACTACACATCTTATAAATATCCTATAACAAAATGGAAATTAGGCATGAAGTACTTCTGTTATACACCAGAGTATGATGGCTAACTTATCTACAGCATATGTGAGAACCTGGGTTGTGAGCTGCAATGTCATGTTTATCAAGGAACACCAATGTTAGTTCGAAGAACTTGACGAACCAGTTATTTGGGCTTGAGCATTTGGCGATATTTTTTTAGAAAACGAGTGAAGAAAGCCAGTCACTTAAAAGAAAAACAAACAATGGACAGTATTTTATTGCCAATGATAAAATTTAAGTTTCAAGTGAAAATTAAAATTTTGAAAACCTTTTATCTGCCACCATGAGCTTGAGAGCCTCCCAATATGTGCAGACTTTGATATTAATGTATGTATTTTAGATATTGTATAATGAAATGCATCAAGATTTGGAGGATCTACATAACTTAGCAAACCAGTATTTTCCAAATTACCAATGTCTTTAATACTGTGTATTTAAAGTACACGATAAATGGATTTTAATGAAAGGAGTATGAATAGTTCATGGGTATGGTTTATTACAAACCAATCTATAAGAAACTATAGCCTGTCAAGTTTTGCTGTAATCTCAAAAAAGAATATCCAGTTATCTGAAAAAGTTATAAAAATACTCTTCCCTTATCCAACTACATATTTGTGAGGCCAGATAATCTTCTTATACTTCAACCAAAACAACATATTACAAAAGACTGAATGCAGAGGCAGGTATGAGACTAGAGCTGCCTTCTATTCAGCCAGACATTAAAGAGATTTGCAAAAATATAAGACAATGTCACTCTTCTCGCTGTATTTTTGTTTTAAAAAAGTTACTTTTCATAAAAAAATATGCTATTAATCTTAACATGATAGAAGTCTTATTATTTTTAACTGAATTAATAAAAGTTTAAAAATTTCTTGGTTTTAATTTCTAATACAGTAAATACTGAAGAAACGCTCTTTTGTGGCCTCGAAAGCTTTTAAGAGTATAAAGGGGTCCTGAGACCAAAGCCTGAAAATATGACTTATTTTGAAACAAACCACCATAAAAATAATAATGTGGAAAAAAGTAAGAGTCAGAGAACTTTTGTTGAGCTGTGTGAATTCTAAGAACTGCCTTCCCTTTTCCAGGGTTCATTTCCCAAGGCTCCTCCATGTTTCGAGCCTGGATTTTACCATCAAGGATTCTGCACCCAAAACACAATTCAAAAAGTCAGGCATTGCTCCCTACCAAATCATTCTCTGGTTTGTATCCATTCCCAAAGGAGGGAAGCCATATCCTCCCAGACAGGGCCAATGACACCCTGCTACTCAATAGCTGGGATAAGCTGGGAGGATATTTGCCTTGTTATTCTTGAAAGAGGTGACTTTTGCCATAAGCCAGGGACAAAGGGTCCCTCCAGCGGTGCTGCTGCCCTCACTCACCTTGCTGGGACAGTAATGGTGTGCTTGGCAGCGCGGGATCATAGGTGGGAGGACCTGGGGGTGGGACTGCCGGCACAGCAAAGCTCTTCAGTGGGTGGGAAGGGCGAACGTGGGCTGTAGGAAGACTCTGGCCTGAATCTTCCTCTTGGGAGCTGGCCAAGTAAGAGGAGCTGGTAGCACCTTCAGGATCCTGGTGATCAGTACAGCATGTTTGAGAAGAGGAGGCTGGCATGGTGTCAGTGCTGGGGGTATTTCGAACGGATTCTATAGCAGGAAAGTCTGAATGTTAGCATTTTTTAAAAACCATTAAACGTATGTGTTTATGTTAAAACACATAAACATCCCAGGGTTCTTACTACTTTGAAGGGCCCCTAAAACCAGCTTAGTAAGTACTTAGGACCAGTACTAGTTAAGGGAACAGGGATTAGCACCACTGTCAAGGCTAAGTAAGAATGGACTCATCTAAAGGAGTTCCAAACAATTTTGTCAACCAGCTGCTGGAATTTTTTCACCTACACAGGTTAAGTGGTCATGATTTTATAGATTTAAAGTTCTCCTTGGTACTTTTTACGGAGCATATATACAGGTTTGTAAGATTATTGTCTATTAAGATATATGAAGAAAATTAAAAATTTCACTCACTGACTGACGGTCTTAGTGACTGGCCTTTCATAGATAACAACATGTCAAGTCACCAAGGCTGGCTGGGTACCTGTAGTACCAGCTCTGCCTGCAAGTCCTGGTGGTGACTGTAGGAGAGGCAAAGCCACAGGCTCTGTCTACCCTCGGGGGAATGTGCACGGCCTCACCAGAGCAACAGCCCCACAACTCAAGTAAGACCTGGACAACCAAACAGCCCAGAAATCTGCAAATAGCTTTAAAATTATGCCAGATGAAGGGCATTTGGGGCCAGAGAAAGAAATAGGGGCAGATCTGCTTGGAGAAAGGGAAGACTAAGGAAGACCACAGTAACAATCTCAAAGGATGTGAAGAGGGGTCAGAATTGTTCTGGAAGGCAGCATGGTGGGGTAGAAAAATCACTGGATTTGGAGTCAGACAGGCCTGGACTCTAATTTTGGCGTACTAGCTGGGTGAACTTGGCAGTCACCGAATCTCTCTGAGTTTCAGTTTCTTCACCTATAAAACAGGGAGAATAACACATAATTCATTGGAGATTAACTGAGAAGATGTATAAAAAGTGCTGAACACAGGGCTTGAATAACTGATAAGGTTCCTTTCTTTGTAAATTACTGAGTGCTTACTCTAAGTCAGGGAGTATGCTAAATGCTTTACATTCATTAGCTCATTCAATCCTCATAGTACTTCAGAAGGTACAGGAAGGACAGGCATTGCCCAAGGATAGAGTGAGAGCAGGTAGAGCAGGAACCTGAATCCCAAGCCCACACTCTGAACCACCACACACTACACTGCCCTTCCATGCCCAGTACCACTGTCCTTAGTTCTACAAGGGCAGAAGTAACACCAAGGCCCAGGGAGACCACGTGTGAGGAAAACAATGTGAGCTGGTGCAGACCGCCATCCACACTGAGGTAAGGCCTGGAGGATACCACCTCAGGGCAACAGGCTGCACCAGGTGGCCTGAAGGAGGGCCTTCCCTGACTCCTAGCATCCTTACCCTTAAAAAGGAAAATAACCATTTAAATAGTCATGCATGAGAAACCTGGAGAAATCTAACCTATTTCCCTGCCTTTGTTGCTGAGGTAGCAATGCATTTGCTTCCCTGTGCTCTCAGGAGACAAGCCATGCCAGTCATGAGTGCTACCCCTTAGCTTTAAGGTCTCAGGTCCCAGGGACCCTCCTCAAGTGCTGAGAGCATGGCTGTGACAACTCTACCAGCCTAGGACACTTCTCATTCTCTCAAGGGGAACACTGAGAATCTCACTTCTTACTCTTGCTGGTCCTGTTCTGTGTGATCTAGGCTGGGTAGAAGCTGGTTAGGGAGGGGCACAGGGACTAGGAGAGAGAAAGCAGACTCCAGCCCGGACCATGTCAGCCTGTTTTGACAGATATGTTAGGTTACTCTGGGCGCACAGGCCTCTTGGCTGCCTCAACTGCCTTAATATGGTGTATAAGCTTCTGAGGGCTACAGAGATGGTGGGAAATGTGAAAAAAATGATAGTGCAGCCTACTCAAGTCAGTGCTGTTCCTTGTTGTACAACTCCAGAGGGCACCAGGCATACTGTATTCTCTGTGAAGGGTATAACCTGAAATTGTGCACCCCCACTGGCCTATGAGGAAAACTGTGCTGCAACAAAAATTTCAGTTAGTAAGGGGCCTGCTTTCTGACTCAACCTCTCAAAGGTGTTTAAGATACACAAAGTTCACACCAGCCAAGGACTTGGAAGAGTGGCAAGTGTTCTTCCTATATCGAGTGATGGTAACAGTAACTACCTAAGGAAAAGACAAGTAAATGCTCTCTAGAGCAGGAACTTAGCTCTCTGGCCACGTTCTGGTCATGCTGAGGCCATATGTACAGGGTTTGTGGCAACACTGAGTTCCAGAGACACGAGAGAATACAGCAGTAAGAGAACTTTCATCACTTCTAGATACATGTTCTACTTTTCAAACCCATCTTCAGTGACTATCACTAGTTTACCTTCTTTTATTCCCTTGGTCATTTAAAGCAAGGTATCCATTAGTAATGCAAATCATTACTTTTTCCTCTCTTTACTTCTGCCTAAGTCCATACAGAATGGAACCTTTACCAACACCTGATGAGGGCTGGGTGGGAACTTCTATGCTTGCCAACCTTCATGTACTCTTAGACCGAGGGGAATAAGAAGGCTAATCTGACCGGGAAGGCTCTGCCATGCACTCAGGCAGGCCTGAATCCTAGTGGTGAGATTCCTTTGCATTACAAATGGAGAAGCAGAGTCAAGACACAAAACTGCTTTCTAAGAGCAGCTTTTGGAAGGCTGCTTTCCAGTCCCTGTTCTTTCTGAGACTGTCAGAGAACTCTGATTCTCCATCCAGCCTCCTGTACACTGTCTTTTCCTAAAGGCAGGACCCCAAACCTGGATTTGGAGGGAGACAGTAGGAAGGTCAATTTCAGACATGAGTTCAAGCAGCATTCTCCAAACCAAGTAAAGATCTGAGAGGAGAAAACTTTGGGAGTTCCTGGGCATCCCTTAATAAAGTTATGATCTTCATTTGATGTTTTGGGTATGTTTATAATTGATCACAATATAAAAGAGCGGGATGTTACTGGTGACCTAAATTTCTAGCATGAAGTTTTGAGGTTCTCTTAAAATGGAATTCACTTGAAATTCTCTTATTCCTTAGAACCACTAAAACTTAGTTCTTCAAGTAACATAACTATTAACAAATAACTTTCGAGTGATGGAAAAAGAGTATGCTGTATGTATGAGACTTACTAGATTTGCTTCTTAAAACTTGAGGGTGGAAATTAATTTTCAATGAATGAGGAACA
Organism: Pteropus medius; assembly: GCF_902729225.1. Taxonomy (NCBI): domain Eukaryota; kingdom Metazoa; phylum Chordata; class Mammalia; order Chiroptera; family Pteropodidae; genus Pteropus; species Pteropus medius. The sequence continues at coordinate 4,025,227 of NW_024354911.1, forward strand.
ATAGTATCTGTTCCTCTCACTTTCACTATTTCCTCCTTAAAACTGTTTCGATTTGTTGTTTCTTAAGGTTTCGAAACTGGGACATGTTTGTCTGGCAATGTGTTTCTTTAAATATACTGCAGATTGTTAGGCTAATTTCCTACCTGTGCAGCCTTTACTTATTACAGTAACCCACTAGGCAACCTGAGGCCCCACCACCCTGGATGCTGTTCTTACTCTGGTCCATGGCAGAAGTATGGAAGACCTAACATAATAAGTACCTATGGCTGCCCTATGGACCCTCCCAACAGTAGGGTGACAGTAAGGCAAAGCTAACCTCTAGTGTCTGAAAATCACCCAGTATGAGTTTCCTTTCACACTTATTTTAAAAAAATAAAACTGAAAATATGACTGAATTAAGATACAAGTTGATGGAACAAGACATGGTTAAGTGATTAGAGTTATTATTATTATTTTTTTACTAAAACAACACCTAAAACTTTGGGAGAAGAGTGGGGTGAATTTTATAGAAACAAATTTGAGTCAGGAATAGAAATGTTATGATAAATAAATAACACTGAGAAAAATTCCAAATCCTTCTAAGCAAGGCAAGTCTTTCCCCATTTCAGCTTGCCAACTCTTTTGGAATGCTTTCCACCTGGGGCTCGATCCTCATCTCTCACCTGTGGAATTGGCCCTGTCTGAAAGGGACAAGGATGTGCCAATGGGCCATGGGCTGCCTGGGTGGTAGAGATGACTGCGAGCTGGAGAAGCGAGGCTGCTGGAGTGGAAATGATGGTGAGGGTTATCGAGGGAATGGATGGGATGGGCACTAATCACAGCTGTGAATGAATACAAGACAGAGAAATGCTTAACATGCTTGCACAGACACACACAAATTACAGTTCAAGAGCAAGGTCACCCCCCACCCCCTCCCATACAGTACAACCCCTCCCTTGGTTTTTTTGGTGGCAGCTGGCTGGATTTGGACAAACAGCCATGGACTTTGCATTTGTTTTTTTTAAAAATCAACAATCCTGTACATGCATCTCTATACATAAACAGAAAAAAAGGAGTTTGAGGAATATGTAATCTAAAACGTTAATGGTGATTATCTTTTGGAAAAGTGTGCTCAGGATTTAAATTTTTCAAAAATTTTGCATGATCTATATTTCTAATTCTTCTATAATAAACATAGATTGAATGAATTACTTAAAATATCTATTTTACTATGTTACAAAACATAAATCCATAAGGAAAAAAATGATGATTTAGGTTTCTATTATTTTTTTCTCCTGCTAAAAAGGTAAGTCCCTTCTCCTTTGAGTATATTCCTAATTCATCCTACCTTTTCTTATTTCTTGAATGGAGCATGCAATAGGTACTTAGGCCGAATGAATGAGTAGCTGTTTAATCAGTTTTCATATCTTAAAAGGAATGCAAATGGAACTGAAGTCTTATGGTTCAATCTAGTACTAAAAGCATGAAACTCAGGCCTATGGCACCATCTCTTACAACTTCCAGTCTGGGAGCTCTGCCACATCCATTCACATTTTAAAATATACATGGATCTTTCCTAATTGCCTCTTTCCTTCCCACAATGGCTAAAGAATTCAATTTGCTGCATTTAGCTAACAAATCCAAATTTCCACACAGATATTCCATATACAACTTTCTACGAAGACAAAGCACTTCCTTAATGAGGCTTCATTACTGATCCCAGAGATGGAAACAAACAAAACCAGAAGCTTTGGAAAGAAACTTTCCTTAGCTACTCCCTTAAGTAGTTGTAGAACCAGAATGTTTAAAATCAAGATAATCAGTTCTAAAGCCCCCAAATAGGCAAACAGGTGGGGTTGACTAGGAACACAGGGGGATCTTTTTTCCCCTAAGCAAGGGCTTCATCAACTTTGTGATGAACTTAATCAGCCTTCAAAGCCTGTGAAAACACCTTCTGTCACCTAGAACCCCCTAGGTCTTTGTGGGGCCACTTGACGTTAGTCTAGTGAAGAAGATTCTAGACCATTAAACAGATGCGTTTTTTCACCAGCTGTCTCCTGTCCTGGCCATTGCAAGCAAGCAGGTGCTAGAGCCAACCAGAGACCCTTAAGCATCACTGTCCCTCACCTCCTCAAGGTCTGGGGAACACAACAGGGGCTTTCTCTGCCCTCAAGAACCAGAAGGCTGAGGTGGTCCTTTGGAAAATAAACCCCAAGTTGGAAAAGCTGGCTGAGGAGGATTCTCAGGGTAGTTTGGGAGTCAGCGTCTCCTCTAGAGGAAGATTGGAAAAGTCTTCAGGAGCGAGGTGCTTCAGAATCAGTGCTTTCCAGAATTAAGGCTAGGATGAGGGGAATGAGCCTTTTGATTTTTACCTAGGAAGTGCAACTTGAAAGCATTCTAGGTCTAGAGAACTCTCTTACACACACAAAAAACCAAAATTGAGTTCTCCCTTTTTAAAGGCATTTCTAGTCTTTCCAAATGAAGTAAATAAAACAAAACAATGTGAAAGTGCCTGCCTAGAATAGAGGTGCCAATCATTAGCTGTTAGCTGAATCAGAACCCGATGCTTCTGTGCAAGGCCTTCCTAGCAGTGCTCAGCCATTTAAGGTCAAGGTAAGTGGCTGGTGACTACAGACACCAAAGCATCCCGATTTCTAAAAAAGGGCTGTAGCCATGTGGATATCTTAAAATGTGAAGATCAAAGTATTCCAGGTACCTGGTTTCAGATTCTTGAATTAAAAATTCCACTCACCTGCCCAACTGTTGAGGCACAAATTAAATAAAATTGCAAATTTAGGCATAAGATTCCTACCCTCCACCAAAAAAAAAAAAAAAAAAATGATAGCAACACGTACGACATATCTTTTCTCCTTAACATATTTAAAAGTAACAAATCTAGGAACAGGAATTGTCCAATGTTATAAGTTTTCAAAATAAGCCAGTCAGGCAAGACCTAAAGTCTCATACAAAAACAAATTAGCTGTCAGGCTACCATCTTCTTATAAATCAAAAACAACTGGAATGGATTAATTTACTCTTTTTGGGCATTTATGTTTTTAACGCTGGGGATCCTGTTATAAGAGGGAAACTGGTTTTCCCCTGCATGCTTCCAAGTGCAGGCCCTTCTTTTCATCATGAACCCGAAGCATAAAGTACTTTGTGCAGAAATGACCTATTAATGAAATGGCTCTTACTTTTTCAAAGCTGATTTTTAGAATTCTGTGTCTATAATGTTTGTGCATAGTGAGTGTGAGAGAGCATGTGTGTGTGCAGACATTCGCACACTCAGGGGTTCCATCAGTCTCCAAGTAGAGGGTGCCATGGTGCACCTTTGTGCGTGTAAAATATCTGTGATTATTTATCTCTCTTTCACTTGTTGACGGAGCGATGGCTGAGAGTTCTGAAATGAGACATCTTTTAAGAAATGAATAAAAAATTCAAAGTCTCATTTAAATTGAAAATTGATCTTTCCGGATTTGTATCTAGTTATCTGACAGTGTTGAGGCTTACTGGTCTACTGTTCAAGTGAGAGCAACTACTTCAAGATCAGATAGTTTGTAAAACTTGATGTTAATAGGCAGGTAGCTTCTTATCACTGTAGGATGGTACAGGGGACCCTAGACTGGACGTCGCAGTGTGCCAGCTAGTCTGAAAGGCTTCCCTACCTTGAAAACAGTTACAAAGGAGAAGACACAGTAGTTTGAAAAAAAGAACTGGTTTGTCTCACTGCTTTTGGCTTTTAATCATGATATTTAACTTATTTTGAATTTCGAATATTATTATACAGGAGGTTGGGCAACTTTTATACTAATCAAACAGGAGGCATAGATCAAATAAGGCTGAAAAATATTGCTTTAAAAACTCCATACTGTCAACTTCAAACTCCTCTAAAACTCCACAGGTGCCTATCAACACTGAGTATGTATCAGGAAGCCTAAGGAACACACACATCTGGCCATCCTACCCCAGCTGCAATAAATGCTTCCTCATCTCTCCAGCAAGAGATGTTATAAACTTTTAGGGAGATTGTTTACTTCCCTATTCCTGGGAGACTGGGAAAGTGGCTTTTAAGTTTCTTTACCCTTTAAAGAAGCTGGTTTCAATAATATTAATTGCAAAATATGGCAACTGTTTGATTCTTCTTCCCTCAAGGTGACAAATCTTTGGTAGGTTATCTTTTATGTTAGGATCAAGTGAAGTCAAGGAGATCATTCATAGTTGGTCCCCAATATGACAATATATTGGCAACACTAGAGAAAAGAGAAGCTTTTAACGTACGCTGGGGTGGCTGGGAGTCAAAGGGCATCATCATTTTTGGTCTCATTCCTCTCCTTCCAGCCAGTGTAGACATGCTGTCCTCTGATTCATGCCCTAGACATCAAATATTGTGGTTAGTTACAAGCGTGTACCCAAGGCTAATGAGCAACCTCAGCAGTAAAATATTTCTAGTGGGGGATTCAGGACTCAGATAAGAAAATGGGAAAAGGTGTTTCTGCAGGAAGTGAAATAAAGAGGAAAATGTCATTAGCATATTACTCTCTGTTGAGAATCAATGCGTGTTTCAATGTGGTGTCTGTAAGAGCATCCAGACCAAGAAGATTCTGAACACCACAATGACAGCTGGCCTCCAACTGAAGGACAGAATGAGATGCACACAGGTCTAAGTTGTCTCAAATACTTGAGTATCAAGTTGGTGAAGCCTGACGAGAGACCTAAAAGATCTAGAAGGTGTCTCCTCTGGGTACAGAACCTTTCCCCCAGAACAAGCTAGCTTTTCTTCATCAGATGTTGACCAAATCCCACAACACGCATTTCTTTCAACTTAACCTTGTATAGGAATCACCAAATTTAAGGCAACCTGATAAAATGGAAAATGATTTAAGCATTTGGAGAAAATCTGCACCTCTGTAAGAATTCCGCCTTTGATGAATGTTGCTGTCCATCGAATTGTCAACAGGTGTGATATCTTGAGAGTTACGAGGAATCGGAGTATCAGTCATGATGGGGTTTGGGTCTGGGGATTTATCGATGGGTTTCAGCTCCAGTCTCTCATGATGGATCCAGAGGTCTGGGGGTTTGACATCTTTGGAGTTCCCTTTGTACTTGTGGGAACCATTCACTGATTTACAGGCTGCTCGTTTCCTAGGCACAAAATGAACAGAATTTTTTTCTGAAGTAACTCTTTTAAACATATTTGTCAAAAGGTTTGAATGATTAAAATTGCCCTTCTGAGAGACAACTTCAAGCAAAGACAGAAACTAAACATGAACAAAGAAAAGAAAACAGAGGCAAGAAGTTTATGTCTAGGAACAGTAAATGTATCTCCTCTTTGTTCACATATATTTAAAGATATGTACAAGGGCATATTTGAATATTGTCTTGTGATTAGACAACATTTTAAAATCAAATAATCTCTAAAGCAGAAAGTTCCTCCATAAGCTTCCAATCAATAAAGGACAACAATCACTAGAAATATAACAACAGAATAGAGTTAGAGTCTATGGCTTATAAAGGAGGGGGGAACAATGTTTTCTTTATTTTTAAATTAAATTTATTGGGGTAACACTGGTTAATATGTTATAAAAGTTTCAGGTACAATTTTACATACAACTAGATACTTTATTGTGTGTTCACCACCCAAAGTCTAGTCTCCTTCCATCACTATATATTAAACCCCTTTTACCCTCTTCATTTTCTCTCCATTCCTTGCTCCCCTCTGGTAACCATCATTCTGTTGCCTATATCTTTGAGCTTGTTTATTTTGTTTGAACAACACTTTAGGTCATCCAAACTCAGGATACCAACTGAGTAAGTCAAGAATGCAGATGAAAGTGTCTATTTCTCTGTGCCTTAGTTTCTCTATTAAGCCACTCACCCATTTAATAAGGTACCTACTATATGTCATATATGTCAGACTCTGTGCTGGACTGCTGTGCCCTCAGCACTTCTGGTCGAGTGAGGAAGACAAACATTGAACTATTACATTAAAATGCCCTGAGTCTAATGAAATGCCAAGCATTACAGTAACCTCTTAATGGCTGGATATGAAGTAGACAGGAAAAACCAGGAAGTAGTAGTCACATTTAAGCTAACACCTAAAGGGGGCAGGGCAGAAGGAGCATTTCCGGTAGTGAAATCGGCATATGTCAAAGCCCTGAAGTGAAGCGCAATGGCCTGTCTACTAGAGGGACCGTATGGTGTCCTGAGTGGTGAGAGCACAGTAACCCATGGGGATGCGGGAAAGGCGGTCAGCAATCAGATCACAAAGGGCTTTTAGGGCTATGCCAGGAGTCTGAACTTCTCTGAGTCATGAGAAACCGCTAAATGGTTTTAAGCACGAGAGTAAGGAGATCAATTTTGAGTTAAAAATTTACACTCGCTGTGGTGTGAAGAAGGGATTTCAGGGGTAGGGAACAGAACAGGAGACGAGCTAGGATGTGCTTCAATAACCTCAGCCATGACTGATGGTGGCCTGGGACAGTGGAAATGAAGCAAAGAGGCAGATTTGACTTGCTTAAGAGCCAGAAATGATAAAACTTGGTGAATAAATGAGTGTGAGGTGGTATAGGAATAAAGAAGCAAGAGGAACAAAAGACGATGTTGAGGTTTCTGGCTTAAGTCATTTACTTACATTGGGAATAACACAATAGAAAGAGGTCTGACAGAAAAGATCGTAAGTTCTGTTTTGGATATGCCTAGTGCCTCTGAGACATACAAAAGGAAATGCAGAAGAGGCAATTTTGGTGAAGCAGTAGGGGCAGAATTCAGATTAGAAAGGACTGAAGCATGAGTAGGCAGTGAAAGAATGGATGAGATTGGATAAATATTCAAGAAATTTTGTGGTGACGGGAAAGACAGGGATTTGTAGGCAGCTGGTGGTAAGGCTATGCAGCAGAGGAAGGGTTATAATTATAATTATTTCTTAACATGGAAGAAATCTGAGAACATTTAAATGCTAAAAGGACAGAGCCAAATGAGAGTAAGAGGTTAGCTGTATTGGAGAGAGAGACAACAGTAAGTACAAGGTCTGAGAAAGAGAGGAGACACTGAGATCCAGAGGATAAATGAGGAACTGGCTTCAGACAGGAGAAAGGACACGTAGGGAAGGGGGAGATGATTATTCCCAGTGTAGAAGGTTTTAGATGTAACAGCAGTACACTGAGGTAGCTCACTGTCCAGAGTGAGGGACTACAGAGGAACGCGCCGAAAAACGAGGGGCTGGACTCGACATGCTCTGTCAACTTTGAGGTTCTATGAGTCTATAAACAGCTATAATTGAAAGAGGAGGTACTACAGGGGTTAAAGAGGAGGAGCTCAACTATTTTTCAGGTCAATGGAATGTGGGTGACTGGGGAAGGAGGAGGGGAAACACCCTCTGTAGACCGATACAATTCCTTAAACAAAGGGACCCATGTCTGTAGGCCTTACAGATTCACATACAGAATACAGAGCCTATTACCAACCGATTTTCCTGCCTCTGCACCTGAAGACTAAGTACTTCATTGTTTATTTACTTGGAATTTTAAATCTCTCAAAGCACTAAGGAATTATGTCATTTTGGGTTTTTTAGACTCTTTTAAATAATGATCTCAAGATTTCTAAAACTAGATATAAAATCAAGTTCATAAAGGTAAGTAAATGTGAAATGCTGAACAAAGAAGCTTGCAGAAAAGTTCAGAAACAGGCTTTTAAGAGAAATCATTTTCCATAATCAAAAGTAGATAGAGCTGATCAGGAGAATCAATGATCAGGTGCCTTATAAAAGCAGTCCCCATTTTTTTGAAAAGTGATGCAATGCAAGCTATAGAAAGCTATTTTATTTGGGCAAAAGCAAGATTAAAAACATCACACAGCCTACAGAAAATGACCTACAGCCATTCCTAGAAGCACTTACAGGGTAGCTTGTATTTGTCCTCTATACTGAAAACACATTTATTGTTATTAAATACACGCATCCTGGCCTTGGGCAGGCCAAGTCTGATGGATAATCACAGACGTGAATTTCTCTTTCTTTTTTATGGAGCAATACCTCCCATTTTACATTCTTTTAGGATATTGTAATTAAAGCCATTTTATTACCCACGTTGTGTTTTTCCTATTTGTGTAACTCAGGAATCTCTTTTTTTAATGCTGCTACACTGCCAGATATGAGTTGAATGTGATCTAGGGTTTAGAAGTCTCTTAAGCTCTGGAGTGCAGACTGTTATCAAGCTCTATGTAACTGAATCACCACACTGTCTGCTCTAGACAATGAGCCTCAAGCCTAAATATCCCAGAGGAGTTCAGGGCTAGCAGCCACCTGACCTCTCTGCAAATCTGATATGCTGATTATAAATGATCCTTTCTTATTCATGAATCCCCTTTGTCCCTCCCAGCTCCTATGCATACCGACCTCAACTTCCACACTTGGAAACACTTCCTTAAAAATATTCTTAAACTTAGATTTGGAATGAAGGCCTATGGTCTTCTTCCACGTCAGCTGGTATTTGTGCCATGAAACAGTCTATGTCTACAAACTCCTGTGCACCTGGTTCACTGTGTGCATAAACACACAGTGCTCCAAAGGGGCTACCAGCAAAACTGGACACTGTCCACTTTCCTCTCCAGATCTCTCCTCTACTTGGCTCTGTGACTGGAGAGGTTGAATGAAATGAACTTTATCTACTTGGCAATGCTGCCCTTGGCTTCCGGTTGGGTTTGGCCAGGCAAGAGACTGGAGGGTCAGAGGTGTTTTTTCTCCGCAGTTCTCCTTGCTGGGCTAGAGGCCGTCAGTGACTCCATTCCTACCACCACACAGCTCCTGTCAGAAGCCCTCTCCTACTGCCTCAGATCTCTGAAAATAGCCTTCTCTTCTTCAGAAAGGATTCTTGCTCTTTCAAGCTCAGGTGACGTCACTGTCACCACTTAAGGTGGCTGATCATTGCTGCTGACCCCTGAACATTGCTGCCTACTTTCCTAACCCCACCTAGGACTTTGCAAGTGGTCCCTTCATTAAACTCTCTTTCACTCCTTTTAAGTGTGCTACCTCCTTCCTGACAGGACCCTGACTCATATACATTTATAAGAGGACCCATTCTGCATTTCCTTTAAAAATATTTATGACATCAGTTTTCATTTATGTTTTAACTGTGTGCAACTCCATGCACAAAAGTCACAAAGAAGCAAAAAATAGATACCAAAAATCTGCGGGCTACATTTGGGGAGCCTTACTTTTTCTGATGAGAGGTGGTGCGTCTGGTACAAAAGACAGCGATGATCACAACCACCACGATGGTGATGACCCCAACTGAGACGATGATGACCAGTAGCATATTACTATCCAGAGGAGAGGTGGGACTTCCATGGGGGCTGTTACTGCCTAGAGAGGGAAGAAAGGTATGTTGGTTAGTGTTAGAGAATTCTAAAAATGCATACAATCAGGCTGTAGAAGCTTCATGTATAGATACTTCACGTGAGCTTCTTTATAATACCCATCGCCAAGCCTTATATAAGTGTCTCATAAACATGGCTATCTCCTCTAGATTATGAAATCTAGAAAGCTGAGTTTTTGCCTTATGAACATTTCTCAGCACAGTGCCTTGTACAAAGGTGGTGTTCAATAAAGGCTTCTGAAATTATACTGAACATTACACGGAAAAATAAAGGGTCTGACCTTCTGGTATCTTATGTTATACATAAATTCGTCTTGAAAAGCACCATTTGTAAATCATTTAGTTTTCTGACTTTCAAAGCCATTTTTAAAATGTGCATTCATAGAAAGCAAGTTTTTATTCCTCAAAATATGTCTGGATGTCTGAAATCACAAAAAATTACTTGAAAAATAAAGTCTCTCTGTTTTTATAAACATAGTCTATGCAGAGTTAACTCTCATATTCCATTTCAGAAAAAAGTAAGTCAGTCTCTCTCTCTCTCTCTGCATTAATTAGACAAATACGTATTGTGTGGTTACTATGTGCCAGAGGTTGTTCTAGGCCTAAAGATGCAACAGTTGTTCTAGAGGTTGTTCTAGGCCTAAAGAGCAGCAAAGATGTGAAGGTGGGGGTGGGGGCAGACAATAAACAGTAAGAAATTATTGGTAGTAATGAGTGCTATGAAAAAATAAAATGAGAAGGTAAAATACAGTGATTGGGTGGCTATTTTATACTGAGTGGTTGGAAAAAGCTTCCCAGAGAAGATGGCATTTGAGTGGAGATTTGAATGACAAGGGAGATCTCATAATACAAAGGCCTGGAGGAAAAACATTCCAGAGACAGGGAATAGCTAGTAGCAAGATCCTAAAGCAGAAACGATATGTTCTAGGGGTGTTCAAGGAAAAGAAAAGTAGCCATTGTTGCTTAAGCAGAGAGAGATATGCAAAGTTAGAGGAAAGGAAGTTGAGCAGATGAGGCTGGAGAGGTATGCAGAAGCCAGAGCATTTAGGACCTTCAGGAAATTTAGTTCTTATTTCCCCACTGCTTACAGGATGAGGTCCAAGCTCTTGATCAAGGTCTTTTGTAATCTAAAAGTTTTCCTTTTTCATTTTCTGAAACATTTCTTTGCTTCCCACGCCATTATAGAAGTTATGCATGCTCACATTAAAAAATATGTAACCATACAGATGTAACCACCATGGATATTTGGTATCTTTCCTTCGAGTTTCTCTCTCTCTCACCTAACAATCAGAGCTGTACATAATGACATAATGGCATGAGCTACTTTCCAGGTAATGAATGTTTATTCACTAGAAGTACCTAGGAAGAGTCGACCTGCCCAGTCTGGGATGTTGTGAAAGAAATTCCTACCATGAAGGCACAGCCTGTGAATCCATGTTTTTAGAAAAGCTCCTATAGTGATTCTCATATACTTCCAGGTTTATAAATTTATAATCTAATCTAAATTGTATTTATTGTGGGAATCGCTTCCATAATACAGGATTAGCTGACCTTCCAACTTTTGATTCTGTGATTTTATAGGCTACATCTAAGCACAGTGCAAAATCTGGGCTGATTTAGGAAGGCTTAAGAGCTTATTCTTCTACATTTGGTTCAATCATTTTTATCCTTCTTTTCTTAGAAAAAGGTAAGCAGATAGACAACTCAAACTGTACACAACTGACCTTCAATAATATAACATTTTTATATATGGAAAAGACTACAGAATTAGGGGCTAGTAAAATTAGAACATATCTGGGCTTTACATGAGCATTTATTAACAACAGTACAGAGCTACTGGGTGGGGTACTTAGTGGGGCAGGCACTGCAAATAAGAGGCTGGGGAGCTAGGGGCTGGGAGGAAAGCAGAGGTGGTGGTGGTGGTCGTGGTGGTGGTGGTGGTGCTCCCCCGCAGTCCACAGAGATAAATCTCCATTTAATTGCATTTGACCTCTCACTTCTGAGCTGGTCAAAAGCTTCCTTCCAAGTGAGGTTCCAAAGGGCGCATCGACCCTCCTACCTGGGACAATGAGAGGCCATTTCATAAGCCTCACCTGGACTACTGCAATAGCTTCTCAACCATTCTTTTCTGACTTTATCCTTACTTAGTCCCCAAATCATTATTCCCTGTCACCAGAGTAATAACAGTATATACTCAATAAATGGAAGTCGTAGTTTACTAGTTATCAGCCATCTCATATATGTTTTCACAGGATGAAGCTCATATTTCTTAGCATTGCTACCTGAGCATTTGATAGGGTGGTTCTAACCAATCTTCTCTAACCTGAGACTCTCTATCCTGCCTCTAGGCAGTGTGAGGGAGCAGTTTGTTTTATACCATCATGCCTTTGCACGTGCTGTTATTGCTTCCTGGAATGTTGAACCTCCTTCTCCACATTTAGCAATCTTCCGTGCATCTTTTAAAATCTGGGTCAGATATCATCTCTTCTACAAAGCTTTCCCTTTTCTCTACTAGAGTTTGTTACTCATTCCTCTTGTTCCCATAGCCTATTACATAGAACCTGAACCTTTAAAAATATGTGCAAATGAATGAATGAATGAATGCATACATGAAAGAAAAAAACAGAAATAATTACTTTCCTCACAGCCTTAAATATTATATTGTGACCAGCATATAAATGTAACGTATGCATCCCAAGAGAAAAAAACTGTAGAACTCAGAGCTTGCAAGTTTTCTGGCTCTTCAAAGAATAGGCTGATTTTACCGAAGTCTGGGCAGTACCACTTTTTGTTTAAATAAATAACTGGAGATTAAGAAATCATTTTATTTCCACAATTAAGTAGGAGTTTCCAGAGGACGGGCCTTTCTCTTCCACATTTCTCTAGCAGAGGTGAGGAGACACTAAGAGTTATTTCTAGTAACTACTTGTGTGGATTTTCGCCAATACCAGATTCCTACGTCTGGTATAGAACTGTGCCTTTAAGGCTGAGTGTGAGAGTGGATAGGCATAATCAGAAGTCAAAGGCCTGGGTTTTGGTTCTAGGACTTCTATAATTAAGGCATGGATCCAGGCACATTACTTCTCTAGTGAGTCTCCTAATGTATAAAATGGGAATAATGTATTTGTTCTCCTTGCTTCATAGTGTTATGAGGATCAAATGTGATTTCATGTGTGAAAGTAATTTACGAATGGTGAAGTCCTATAGAAAAGTAGATGTCATCATTTAATTAATTAGAAGGCACCAGCTCGTAGGATGGTTAAGAGAGTGGGAAGAATTTTTTAGAATTCCCAAACCAAAAACACTACAGAAAGTAGTTTGGGGAGAAATTAATGATTCCAAAGCATTTCTTTGGCTTATTTGGGTGATAGCTAATTCCACTAGAGGGTTTATTTTTGAAAACAAGATTCTAATTTTTTTCTAGAGGCAGTGGGCAAAAGGAAGACTTGTTTGCTTAGAATTAGTCTTATTTTAAGTTGGCTATGTGGAGAAACAATTTTATTTATAGATCTTACAATGAACGGGTTTGCGGTAATTCAACAAACATTTGTCAGAAAAATGCCTAAAGCTAACTCTATTAAATAAATGGAAGTAGGTAACATGCTACAATATTACTACACATTAAGCTATAAAAGACATTTCCAGATGTCCAGCAGAACTGCGTCATGCCCACAGTAGGCCAAAAAAGCCAGGGGGAGGGGCTTTACCGCTCATTGGAGGTTTGTAGTCAGATCCTAGGTCTGGAAGCCGGCTTCCTTTTCCTGAAGACCCTGAGGCTGAAGGAGAAAAACATCACATCAGTAGACCCGATCCACTGGTGTGACAAGTCCACTTCACAGCTACTAAGTGTTTTCTACGAAAAAATATTTTCATTTTATTCTGTTCATGAGAAAATGAAGTAGCACATCAACAACAGGGGGAAATACAGTCTATTTGTGCAAAGCAAACTAAGGTATAACTTTCTCTGCAATGAGGCATCTGAAAGGCTGACATCCTTTTCCCATGGCTGTATCTAATGTGTAACCAGACTGCTACTCGCTGTTCATAATGTGGGAACATATCCATTTCTCTGGCCCAGGAAACAGTTTCTGAAAGGTGGCTCATAGCACTTAATGCAAAAGTAGCTTCTCTGGGAAAAGGAACCAAGGGTACCAGTTTGGTTATCTTCTGTAGTAAAGAACTGGACTCTTCTAAGGGCCCTGGCTATGCTGATCTGGCCTAGCACATGTCAGTAATGTTTGGCTTTTTTTCTCAAATTATGAAGTTGCCTTTCTAACGTAAGGAAGAGGTAATGAGAACTAAATGTTAAATGAAGCTATTTTCAGAGCCTGCAATGTACTGCCAGTCCTACTGCCAGACTATAGGAAACCTAGAGAACAAAGGAAGATTCCTTCTGGGATGACTAACAAACCTTTCGCCCATACCTAGAAGGGAAAACAGTCTTTACGTTGTACTCTGTGGTTCATTCCCTAAGGCCAAAATCACGGAACCTATGGAACAAAAGCTAGGGACTGCCAGCAGGCTTTCTCACTATATCCCCATACCTTTCAAGCTACATGCCCTTATCTTTCACACCATATACCCATACCATCAAAGGAAAATAGGTAAACAAAGTCTTTAAACTGTAATTCATAGAAACTAAGAGTGACATATAAACTGAATTCCCCAAACACTTAGGGTCTTTGTCTTCTTGGTCTTTGTCTGTCTTTCAATCTGTCTTTTGTTCCCCCAGTCTTTTCTCTTTGTCCTTCTCCTCTCTCACATTCTCTGCCTCTGAAAGGAGACCACACGCTGACTATGGAGTGTTATTCCTTCTCTAATAAACTCCTTTTGATTCTAACTCTGGTGTGCGCTTGAATTCTTTCTGAGCTCAATCAAGAACTCTCTCTCTCTAGGTGCAGGACTTGAATCTCCACTCAGGGTGGGGGAATTCACCCTGTTTGCATAATTTCCAAATATAAAGTTGCCCTAAGCAGGAGCAGGAAGGCAAGTGAAGGTTCAAATTGGGGTCTCAGTTCCTTCTCAGTCACCTAAATATCCAAAGATGGATAAACAAAGTCTTCCCTCTAGTTGCTCACAAAAGACACTGTCTCCTAATCCATCACTGTAAAACAAAAGTGAGGCTGCTGACCTTAGGCTTGGGACCACCTCACAAGCAGACCTAAGAAAACACAAATATCAGTGTTTAGAAATTCCTATTCTTGGTCTTGAATTTTGTTCTTCACATTTATAGAAGAATCTACTTGGGGAAAGCAAATACAAGGAGTCTTTTCCCAATAAAGCAAGGATTTGAGGCCAGAAGGAAGTAGTATCATGCTTCTCTTGAAGAGGTCTGAAAGAATTGCAAAGTAAAAGCTGCCCCTCAGAGTTAATATAGCACAGTGCTTAAGAGACTGCCTACACTTGAATACTGGCTCCATCATGTACTAACAGTTTGACTTTTGGCAAGTTATTTCTTTTGGGTATTCATTTCCTCATTGTGAAACAGTGATAATAATGGTATCTACTTCATAAAACTGTTCTGGGGATTAAATGAAATTTAATTCTATAAAATATTTTGAATATTGCCTGACATATAGTAAATGTTCAATAAATATTAACTACTATTATTATAAGCATAATAAATCTTTAGGAAAGAATATAATTTTTCTCTTTACAGAGATGGAAAGCATAAAGCTTCAGAAAACTTAGAATAATTTCTACAAATAAAGCTTGACTAGAAATTCATAAACTAGTTGTGTTTCTGTAAAACATTAGAGCTAATGTCAAGTACTTCTATAAATTATCAGACTTGGAAGAAATTAAATGAAAATCTGAAGGTTTCTGTATGTAGTTCATTTAACACAATAAATCTAGAGACAAAAACAATGTTTTCTATGTTTCCAGAAGTTCAAAATCCTGAAAGGTAACAAACATTCTTGGGTATCCAAAAGGGCTTATTCTAGACTTTAACTCACAGTCTCTCTTCAATTGTCCATACTTATTACTCTATCCCCTTACTTCTGATGCCATCGTTCCTCCCAAATGGCACACACCTTATGTCAGCTGTTCTTTTCACTATGATAAAGTCTAGCTGGTGGAGATGACTTAGCATTTGTAAGGCTCTTCATGTCTAAGTGGAGTCATTTGTCAGGCAGCCCACACTTAAGGCAAACTATCCAGAGTATCATATTATGTAAATAATTGCCAAAGAACACAATTTGCTAATAAGCTGGTTGGTTTAACATCTGTATTTCTCAATTATTTTTTCTTTTAAATTTAACCTATGAACGGAAAATTTCAAGGATTAGCCAAAAACCAAAAATAATTATAAGTGAAGAATTTTAAATGTCAGAGGTGTGGTGCAGCCCAGAACTGTTCTCTGGCTTATGGAATGAAGCGAGGGAAGGACAACGAGCACATTTATATTCTATGCATATACAATATGGTTATTTTTCTTCATGCTTAAGTTCAAAGTTTCTACCATGATTAGGGTGCCTTGTGGCACTTCTCCTCCACATACAAAATCATGTTTGCAGCTTCTCCAAAGTACAACAAAAGACTCATTGAATGTAAACACATTTTCAAAGCCTTGAAACTTGAAACCTCAAGTTCTGACCTTGATATTAACCAAGAGCCAAAGACTTTGTATTTCTAATGACTACTCTTAAACCATGAAAGCAACCATCAAATTTACTGTTATTGCTCTTTCTTAGTATAGAAAACAGATACCAACTGTAGCTGAATTCCCAGAGATGACAATCCCTAAGTACAGTTACCTCTTCACCAAAGCAATTATAGTGAAAAGACCTTGCTGACAGATAATTTCAAGAATGGTGACACTGAGGCCCATGCTTCTTAGGTTTCTACTTTAAATCGTTTCTATTAAAATGAGCAGATATATTTAAGGGAAGAAATGGAAAAGGAGCACTGAAATAAGCTTATGGTAACAGAGTAAACAGCACTAATTTTGTCACAGATAATCATACAATTCAGCAGGGTAAATTTGTAGATTCTTTGTGTGGGGAGGAAAATAGGGTATTTGCTGAATTTGATTACAACTTTTCATCTAGAGATACTAATAAAATCCTAGATGCTACAAATACAACAAATTGGTATGCTTGTTCTCATCCTGGCACAAATGCCTATTACTGTTACAGAATTTCAATATTTTAGTGCAAACGATAATCTTACCAATCTCCTACAGGGGCAGAACTCAGTTTTTTTTTCTTTTTTCTGCCAGTCTATTTAGCTCCTAAGTAGATTCCCAGCTTTTCAGATACCCCAAGTGCCACAAACAAGGACTCAACTCCACTTTGGCCAATAAACACATAGTTTTTAACACATGGTACTGATTTTCAGGGAAAAAAAAAAATAACCAACGAAAAGCTAATAAGAGGTCATGAAAGAGAGGAAAGGAAAGAGAGGCCATCTACTCATTTACCTTGATCATTAGGCATTTTATCAGAGGAGTCCGCTAACAGGCCAAGCACAGGGGAAGAAAAAACAAGAGCAAGGATCACAAGCTTTGAAGATGGGACAGGCAGAATTTTTAAAGGAAAAAATAAAAATAAAACCCCCACAAACTTCCAAATCAATTGTCTTTTTTTTTTTTAAAGTACTAACAGAAGAGAAATCCATATATGGTTTCTATATTTCCATAGACTCAGTTCTCCGACTAAATTTCATTCCTACACTCGCTTAGTTCAATACTTTATTATCTTCACTTTCTTATCTAGAGTTTTCTTTAAAGGGCCCCTTTTAGTCTCTTTCTCTCTACAAAAGTCTAAAATAAGCCTTTCAGGTTAAGAGCCTGCATGTGTTGAAAGAGAATCATCCATCATAATAACATGCTATTACTCTGTCTGGGAACCAAGAGACTCACATCTGATTTGACCTTTAGATCACTGCAATTCACCTGCTTTGAACGGTCTGAAGTCAGTTTCCTTCTATGTGATAGGGTTAGGCCAGAAACCTAGGGTGGTCAGTGGTAGGTGAGGGATCATTTTGAGATAAATGTACACATTGTGGCTCATCATGAGGACTTCTCATATTATCTATAATCTCTATACGCTAAAGTGATATGTGCAAGCACAGGCCCACTAAAAAGACACATGATAAAACACTCTGTTTGAAGAAGCCTTACCTTTAGGTGTCCTGAACTGGACAGCTTCAGACATGGGCCCCATGCCCTTTGAGTTCCGAGCCTGGATTTTGAAGTAGTATGGAGTGTCAAGTGTTAACTCTTGTATCTGGTGAGTCAGCCTGTTTCCCACAACAGGCTCAATAACCCAGTCGTGTATCTCTGCATTCACATCTGTGCTGTAATATATGATGTAACCTGTCCAAAGCAGTTAATGAGAAATGAAATCTTATTCTTGCTTTTTCTTTTGCAATCGGTAAGTCAATAACGATATATGTTATAGCATAAACAAGTAGAGAACCAGTTATTGATTAAACAGCAATGGTAAAATGCATTCCAAATGCTACACTAAACATTATATTAAGAAAACCACAGTGTGGTTTACACAGTACCAGTCAAAGTAATAAAACTAATAAAAAATAAAAAATATAGAATTAAGTACTCTCAGAAGCTAAGAAATCATACAGGAAAAATAATCACTTCAACATCTTAATATTTAAATAATGTACCTTCTAGAGTCTACAATTAAAATAATGCTGTTTTGAAAACCAATAACGACCTGACACGCTGTTTTAGCTCTCACTAATGTGATTTCCCAGAAGAAAAACTGGGAGATGGGCAGCAACCTTTCAGTTCTCCCAGACTTGGGTGGAAGTCACAGTGAAACGTCACCAGATACCTCCACCAGAGGGCGCTCAATCTCCATGGCTGAGGCTTACAACCATAAGCCTACCTGACTCACAAAGTGCAAAAATGCACTGCATTACTGGGTTTTAAAGAAAAAATAAAATGCAAGCCAAGTCAAGTCATGCTTCACTTTTTAATAAAAGAGGCAAGTTAAAAAACCTAAAACATGACATAAAGACCAGGGATTTATGGAAAGGCGTTTCTACTGAAAGCCGAAGCAGAACAATGCTAAGAAATGCTTCCAGTTTCCTTAGGTAACCCTATTCACACTAAGGAACTTCAGAAGGCAGACTCCTGTTCCTCAGCATATACCTACTCAGAACAGAGTCTCCAAGGGGATAATCAACAGCAAACTCCCAGCAGGCTTTCCTCCTTGATAAGGCTGAGGAAGGCACAGTGGTCACCACTGTGGACAGTTCTCTGGAAGTCTGAGGAAATATTCTAGGTCTCTTCAAAGGCCTAGGCCAAGTCAAACTCTTAACTCTAATTGTAAAAGTACAGGAAGCTGAAGTAGCAGGCCTGGTGGGGGAAGGGGAGGGTATTAAAAAGCCTAATGGACACTTTCAGGCTTCAGGGTAAAAGATCTGAATCTCTATTTACTGGGAACTATCCTGCATAATTAGGCAGGGTCTTTAACCCCAAAGCAAGTCATATAGTCAGAGGCAGAGAGGCCCCATTACAACCAAAGGCTATCTGCCTAGTGCAGCCTGTGTCCATCAGCCTCTCATGCAATGTGAGTCAAAACAACTAGCTGGCGACTCATTTTTATGTCACTGTGGGCAAAGGGCATCCCTTGGCTTCATTTTTAAGGACCATCATGACTCACAGCACCTCGTAAAATGATGCAGCCAGCACTCAGACTCCCACTACTCCCAACAAAACAGAACTCTCCTGGGTGCTTCTGCCAGGCAGGAATAGGGAACAGACACACATTTAAAGGCATCTTACCTGTAATTTTGCCATTGGCTTCAGAGGGAGGCTGCCAATTTACAATTATGGTCCTAGGTTTTCCTTCTTTACTCACAACTGTCACATCCTTGGGTGGAGAAGTAGGAACTACAAAATAGCAATACTTTCAATAATTCCTGTCATTTCAATTTCATTTACCATTTTCTCAACTTTTTCCATTTATAAGGCAAAATAAAGGGTACAAGGCAAAAGAGATAATGACTGACTTAAAGAACTCACAGTCTGTCTATAACTAGTTCTAATAAAAAGAAAAATATGCAAAATATCAAAAAGAGAATACCATACTATGAGGAAACAGAACTGGCATTTGGCTGGGGTTCAGGGATATATAGGATAGGTAGGGAAATCAAAAGACATTAGAGGTTACCAAGTACCTACTATATATTTTACAAATAACATTTCTCTTAATATTTATGGCAACTTGAAAGGTAGTTACCACTATCCCTGCTTGAAAGATCAGGACACTGAAAATGTTATGTGATTTTCCCAAGATGACATTCCCTTCTAATTTGTATTTTTTTGTTAGGATACTTTTAAATGTAAAATCATTTTTCTCTCACACCTATAGTTGCCTCTCTAAATCAAATATGATGTCTGAAAACCCTCGATTCCTTCAAAGAACACATGATTTATAAACTGATGTATTTTAAGTTTGTACTGAAAACACATTGTCAACTATTTGAGGTTACTGCTCTGAAGTGTAAAGCTACTTATGCAACAGAAAAAAACAATTAAAAAAATGATTACACTTCTTATTCCATGTTATTACTGAAAACTTTTACTGTACTAGTAGGAAAATGAGCAAATTAAGTTAGTCCTTAAATTTATTCTTCTCTTCCTAAAATACTGGAATTCTCCTAATATAAAATGGAAGGAAGCCTAGTGAAATGCAAATATTCTAAGGGAACACACAATATCACTTATTAGCTAATGGGTTTGAATTAAAGCAAAAAGATATTAAAACTGGCAAAGAAGGCAAACTCAAGGTCTATTGAAGCTTCTGTGCACTGTATTTCTAGATCTCTAAATCCAACCCCTTTTCTCTGTAGGAAGTCCAACCAACTGCTCAGAAGACAAAAACACATTAGGGCCAAGCCATCTAGGGAGACTTAATAGTTCCATTTTTCATTATTTATATGCAGGAGAGAAAAAAAACAAGAGGCTGGAATAGACAGAGACTCCCAATGGCTATATATATCCCCAAGCTGGGAAAGTAGAAGGGGTAGAAGGGCAGGCTACAAGTGAGCAAAAGAAAACAGAATCCCAAACCTGGATGGCCTGCTTAATTTGCTCAGCGGTCTTTTCTCTTTCATGTTTACTTACAGACAGAAACCGTAAGCTACTCCAGTGGGAGATTTTACAAGACATTAACTAACTGGTCTGCATGAAAGCTGCTAGGAAAGTGCTGAGGCTCTAGCAAGCGTGGCATTGTAGCTGCCTGGTGAAGGGCAGGTCACTTCATCTTCTCCATCTCGATTTACTAGTTAAGCAGGATTAATGAAAATAATCTCATACATCTACACAGTGCTTTATAATTTACCATGTGCTTTCCCATCTGCTCCTCATTTTACCCTTACAATAATCCTACAAAGTAGGAAAGGCAGAGATTACTACCCCTCTTCTTTAGATGGAGAAAACAGATTTAGAGGTTAGATGACTTGCTTATGATCACACAGTCAGTAGATGGCTGTCCTGGGATTGAACTCAAGTCTTTTGATTCCTAAAATCTAGTATACTTTGTATTAAATTATCCTGTTATTTGCAAATATTTTTGTTATCTGCAAATATAAATGATGAAAAAAACATAATTCAACAGCTGAAAAAGCAAACACTGAACTCCAACTGTAGTTGCTCACTGTGTTCAGTGAATATGCCAATTTATGCCCTCAGTTCTTTCCTTGGTTAGTAAAAGCAGGTGATGAGGAGTCTCACGACTTGGAATGTGGCACAACAAAGACATGAACTTCCACTGGCTTTCATGTCTTGCAAAGAGAAGAAATGCCACGTGACATAAAGTTCTGACAACACATACCTAATTCAAAGGTGGTCCCATGGGCTGTCATACTCCATGTACTTGATCTTCGACCTTTAGTCACCATCACAGAGAATTCATACAGTGTATTTGGTTTTAAACCAGTCACCAAATAACTCAAAGTCGTTGCATTTGCATTCTGGAAACATATGAATCAAGAACTTTAGATTTAGAAAATATCAATCATTAGCTTTTCTTGCGCAGAGCACATGTGCTAGTACCTTGTACTTGGTGTTTGCTGGGATGTTGGTTTTCCATCGGACTGTGTAGTACCGGGAGTCTGTAATCTTCTGGTGTTTGGGCAGTGAGTTGTCTGCCCATGTAATCCTTATGGTGTCATGACTCAGAATGGAAGCCTGGACTCCCACTGGTGGCATCATGGGAGTGGGATCTGGCACTGGAGTGTATGGAGCATTAATAACAAATAAATCAACTTCAGAAGTGTCTGGGTAAAAAGTAATTAAAAAGGAAGTGGCATTTTAACATAAACAAAAATAAAAGAAAAGGGAAATGTGGAATAATATAATGGAATGAAAGGTGAAAAATAAAGAAAGAGAAAGAGAATCCAGAGTTAATAGACCACCACTATTCATTTGAAAGAATATTTCCACTTGTGTTCTTTCAGAGAACATCTAGAGAAACAGTAATTAACTATATTCTCTAATGTATTCTGTAATTTGATTAAAATTTGATAACCTAGTGATTACATTAATATATTAATACTTGAAATTTCTTAAATTACTTGAAAATTCTACTTTCTGTCCAGAAAAGATCACAAAAAGATACAAATTGCTTTTAAAATCAAGGGTGTAATTTCTGAATGAGCAACACAAAGCTCATGATCTGTTTTGATATTTCAGTGTCTGTGGCTGAGTTTCTGCGACCCGGCTTATCAATGCAAATCATCGGACATGTAAGGGTCCTACTCTCAAGTTGGGCCCTGAATGTTAGCCAATGGCAACTTAGCCTGGCCTTGGTATTGAGGGTATCTGACACCCACACAGGGCCCAGTTCAGATCTGCTGCTGTCCTGTTACACTTTCTCCAGTAGAGTCAGAGAACAACCCATTAATAAATCCCAATAAGTTATGGGAAATGCCACAGTTATGGGCGCAAGTGACAAAGTCTTTATGAACTTTAGAAATCAGAATACTTACCTGATAAAAAGAAAAGTCTATACTCATGTGCTGTCCTATGCCATATGCACCAGACACATTCTCATCAAAAGAGAGGCCACAATGAGCATAAAGGCAGCAAGGACCATGAGCCCACAGCAATATAGCAGGATCCATTTGGGCTTTCCCAACTCTTGGTCAGGATTTCTAAGTATATACACATTTGTTTATTTTAAGTTAAGGTTTTAAAATGGGTCTCCCACATGGTTATGGTGACCAGCCCTTCCTATAACTCAAAATCTGAAAAGGCACGGGCCTTGTGTATGAATAACTGCCGATCTAAAGTCATAGTCTCCATCTGTGTATTTCCTACACAATGAGGACTTAAAATAACAGAGGAACAGCATACATAATAATCAAGGGCTTTGTTCAAAGATCAGGACATATTTCACTTAGTTACAGAAAACATCTTCAGGTGCAAAAATCATTAGAGTTCTTTATGAAAAATTTTTTATTTGTAACAACTTTTGAGAAAAAAATAGGTTACATGAGTTAGGAACATTTCCTTGTGTATTGCTAGCAAGAAAGCTATATTTTTAAGTCACATGAAAAGATTTCAGATGTTTTTTTCTATTGTAGGCTGACTTAAGAAAGTAACAAACAACTTATTTAAATATTGTTTTCATCTTGCTTTTTTTCTTTTATGGAATACCAAAATTATTTTTAAAAGAACTTAGAAATTTTAAGTACATAGGAGCAGAAGATAGAACTACCGAACATTTAGTAATGATGGTCTTGTTAAGTAAAAGCATTAAAAAAAGGGACAGAGATTATCTTTTTAAAAAGAATGCCAAATCTATAATATCATGCAAAGTATCCAGAAGACATAGCAGGCAATACAGAGTAACAATTCTGGGAAACAAATGGAAAAGAGCATTTGTGAAAATGATAAATTCTTTGATTTTTCAGTACCCATAGAAAAATTTACAACTCTATTTACTTCAATAAACTTTCCCATCCAGATGTAAATTAGATGTTCTATATATTTATAGAAATTTTACATTATATATATAATCATTTAAAGATATTTTAAATAAACTACAAAGAAAAAATAATGAATATTTAGTCTTTTATAATAAATACACAATTAGTACATGGATAGTACATATGACTTTATACTCTTTACATAAAGCTTATGAAAAGCATCTGGAAAAATACTTTCTTAACCAACTCAGGTGACTAGCAAAGAAAATACTGGATTCACCAATCATGTATATTTATTGCTACCATCAGTAATCTATATAATTCCTCCATAGAATTGTTTACATGACAGGATTGTTAATATTTTCTAAAAAGTGAATCCGGAATTAATAGAACCTTCCATGCTGAAAGTCCATTTTCCTATTTAAAGCTTGTACCCTAAATTGCTATATACTTTTCCTTCCAGTGATACCCAGGGGGCAGGCCTCATGCCAACATTCTACTTAAGCTGCTGGAAAAAATGCTGAAGACCAGAGATGGGCAGGATATCTTACCTGTGTGAGGTCTGGTCACAGCACTCTCATACAGGGGGATGCCTTCACCCACGTTGTTAAACGCTTTCAAGGTAATCACATAGTGAGAACTGGGATCTGACGGAAAGAAACAAGTCAAAACACTTAAAAATAAATCTCACTACAGAATTTTAAAATTCAAAGGGATCTGCATGATCTTAATTGCAGGGGAAATCAGAAGGAAAGATTTAAAAAACTTACATGTGGGATTATTTTGGGGTGCAAGGAGATGTGAGATATCAGCATACACAGTATAGTAGTCTCCTCTTATCCACAGGGGATATGTTCCAAGACTCCCAGAAAATGAAACCACACATGGTACCGAACCCTATACAGACTATGGTTTCTACTATACATACATAACTATGATAAAGTTTAGTTTATAAATTAGGCACAGTAGCAGATCGAAAACAATAAAAAATAGATCCTAACAATATAACGTATTACAAGTTACATGAATGTAATCTCTCTCTCTCTCTCTGATAAGCGATCTAATAACTGAGATCGCTACTAAGTGACTAATGGGCAGGTAGCATATATAGCATGGACATGCTGGACAAAGAGATGATTCTAATCCCAGGCAGGAGGAACAGAGTGGGATGGCGTGATTTCATTACACTACTCAGAACAGTAAGAAATTTAAAATTTATGAATTGTTAATTTCTGGAATTCTCCATTTACTACTTTTAGACCTTGGTTGCCCATGAGTAACTGAAACTGTGGAAAGTGAAGCCTTGGATGTTGGGGAGGGGTGACTACTGTATAGAAAACTGTCCAGAATTAACTTCCTGGAGTTAGTCCCAGGAATGAGGCTGATCTTGCTTGAATCCACTCTTGGCCTCAACTAGTTGATGGTTTACTGATGTTATTGTATAGTGCACAGCTTGGATTAGAATAAGTAAATAGGATTTTTCTTGTGTTAAAAACCCATAGGTGGAGCTTAGAATTAAACAAACCCATTTTCTTTTCAGAAGGAGGGCAGCAATTAGAACAGCCAAGGTAGAGAAGTAGGAGATAAACTGTTAGCTTAGTAACTGCTGAATGTCCCTAACTCTCTAGGGGGCCTCCAAATCCAGGAACTGCCAAACCTCATCTACCCCTCATGTAGACTTCTCAGTTGGATCAGATATGGCCCAGGATTATAACTGGCTTGGCAGTGATGCTGCAGGAAATGTAAGTTGAAAAGAAATACTCTCTCCATGTTGCTTTTTAGACTCGATAAAGAGTGGCTATTATTAAGTTGGAATAGCATCCATTCTTCCATTGGCTGAGGTAAATCAGAAAGATTCTATTTCATCACATTTCTGACCCAGGCAAAATTCAGGATGGGTACTTCAAAAGTCCAGAGTCAGAAATGAAGATGTGAGCTCCATTAAAGTGTTGCAAGGAGGGGAGCTGATCCATACCACTCACTTCTGGCAAAGTTGGGCAGTTTTCCAAAGTGGCCATACTTCAAGTGGCCCACATTGCTTCAAAAGCTTAAAATAGCTGCTTTCCTAGGTGGCCCATTCTTTAGATACTAATGGACAATATATAAAGGCACCTGGGCTTTCAATGTCAGAATTAACAACAAATGGAATCAATAAGACTTAGTATTTTACTGGTGAGGAAAAATGAAAAGGTGCTGGTTTGGGCAACATGGTAGATAGTAAGGTCATTCACTGAGACTAGGGACAGACGCAAAGCAACCATGACACATTTTCAAAACCCCTTCTATTCCCACTTTTCACTCTTCTTATGTGCTTGCACCCATTTCCTTAGTTGGATTAGCACATATGTGCCGTCAAACGCAAATACATATCTCTAGTCCAGACCTTTCTTTTGAGCACCGAACCTCCATGTTCAACTGTCTGGCATATTCACTTGGATGTCTCAAATCTCTCTCTCCCCACTTCAGATGTGCCCCAGTGTTCCCTAGTTCACAAATGGCACTATTATGTGCCCTGCTGCTCAAGTCAGAAGCCTGGGAGTTACTAAGACCTCTCTCTCCCTCCTCCCCTATATGCGAATGAATCTTACTGATTCAAGTCTTGTTGCCTCTCATCTCTCTACCCTGTTTTCTACACTCCATCTCTACCAGCCATCTCTTGGTTCACTGAAGCACTATGCACCTCCTAACCGTGGGCCTTAACATCTGCAGCTGTTTCCCAGGCTGGAGAAACATGTACCCTTCTTCTTTACTGAGATAATGCCTATTCATCTTAAAGGGCTCATCCAAGACTGGATTAGCCTCTCTAGTTACACAGCCTGTAGTACCCCACCTCTCTTCCTCAGCACCCTAAACAATTTCAATTATTTCAAAATTGTATTATTTCTAATAATTGGGCTCATGTCTGGTTGATTCTCTACTGAACCTCTAGCATAGTGTGAGATACTGTAGGTGTTCATTAAATATTTGCTGATTGATCAAAAGGTTTGCAGAAGATACTAACTTTAATTTTGATTAAATTATGATAGAATATGGGCTATATCGCAGTGCAGATATTTAGTAAACAGATGTTTATATGGATCTGAAGCTCAGGGGAGAGCTAATTTAATTAATAAATGAATTCCTAAATGTATTTCTCCATTCTGACTTTCTTATTTTGTTCAACATTATATGCATCTTAAATATATCTGTGTTGACTGATATAGCTCAAGCTCATTTTACTTCATGCAAAATTAAATTTTTTTTACTACTTCTCACTGTGATCTGTTTACTCTCTTCACACATGAAGTGCTCCTTCTCATCTCTTGTTTTCAAACGCTATTCTGACTCAGTCTTTCAAGTTCAGGTTAAGGTTCTCCTAGACTGCTCTAGAGTGCTTTACTAGCTCTCTCTTCTCCAACCACACTTCACTTCATCTCATTCCATTGGTTCTTGTATATTACTTTTGTTCTACTAGACTGAAAGCACGTGACGGTCAAGGACCATGTACTGCTACACTGCAAGGATTCTCCTTTCAGTAGTTTCATAAAAGAAACAGTAGGCAGTGGGTCAGCACAGAGATATTTTTATCCTACCAACAAAGCTCTTCTTTTGCTCTCTCACAACTGCCTTATAAGAATGTTCATGTGGAGAACATGTCCTAGGTACCTGTGCTGTTTCTTCTTGAAAGGAAAGAGAATGGCTACTTCGTTTTTGAAGCATGAAATTGCTGCTTATTTTCTACCAGAAAAGCTAAAGGTAATTCATTTGCTAGGCACCTAAAGTTGTTAAGAAAGATATTTACAAAGGAATGATTGAATTAAAAAGTTGGTCCAAGGCAGATTCTGAATTAAAAGATAAGTCTTAGAAAGATCTCTATAATGATAATCCAATTTGGAAAAAGTATTACACCTAACAAAATTAATTCATTTTCTATTATAAAATATTATCATTTATTTTTTGCTTTGTACATCAACTTTGGGATATAATTAGAATATAGTAAAATATGCCCATTAAGTGTACAGTTTGTTGAATTTTGAGAAATATATATACCTGTGTAATCACTACCACAATCAATATATAGAATATTTCTAATACTCCAAATAGTTCCCTTGTGCGCCTTGCAGTCAATTCCCATCATCCTTGTTTCTTGGCAACCACTGATCTTTCTTTGTCGCTATAGATTAGTGCTGCCTATTCTGTAATTTCATAAAAACAAAACAACATGTACTTTTTATGTTTAGCTTCTTTTGCTCAGCAAAATTCGTTAGATTTGTTGTGTGTATCTATAGCCTATTCCTTTTCTGTGTTGTGTGTATCTACAGCCTATTCCTTTTCTGTGTTGTGTGTATCTACAGCCTATTCCTTTTCATTGCTGAGTAGTACTCTATTGTATGGATATAGTACAATTTACCATTTACTGTTTACCCCTTTTAGACTACTATAAATAAAGCTATTATGAACAAGTCTTTGTCTATATACGTTTTTCTGTCTCTTGGTTAAATATCTGAGTGGAAACATTGGGTGTGATCAACTTTTTAAGAAATCTCCAAACTGTTTTCTAAAGTGGTTGTACTTCAGTAGTGGTTGAAGCAAGAGTTCCAGTTCTGCATCCTTGCTAATATCTGGGAGTATCAGTCTATTAAATTTTATCAGTTCTATAGGAAGTGTAGTCGTATTTCACTGTGGTTTTATTTGCATTTCGCTGATGATTAATGATGTGGAGAATCTTTTCACATGCTTATTGTCTTCTTATGTATCTTCTCTGGTACACTGTCCATTCAAATCTTTTGCCTAACTTTTTTAATGAACTGTCATCTTCTTACTGAGTTGTAAGGGTTTTTATATATTCTGGACTCAAATTTTTCATCAGATATTTGAATGATGAGTATTTTCTCCTAGTCCATGGCTCGTCTTTTTATTTTACTGGTGTCTTTTCAAAAATGGAAGTTTTAAACTTTGATGACATCAAATTTATTAATTTTTAAAATGTTATAATTTGTGCTCTTTTGCATCCTAAGAGATCCTTGCTGACCCCAAGGACATAAAGATTTCTTCCTGTTTTCTTCTAGAAGTTTTATAATTTTAGCTCTTGAGTTTACATCTGGTTTTGTGCACAGTGTAAAATAAGGGTCAGGGAAGGTTCTTTTTCTTCCTCGAACAGATATCCAATGATTCCTACACCTTTTGTTGAAAAGACTATATCCTCCCACTAAATTGTCTCAGTATTTTTGTCAAAAATCAATTGACCATATACAAATGGATCTATTTCTGGACTTTATTCTGTTCCATTAATCACCTACCTTTATACCAATACCACCACAATGCTTTAATTATTGTAGCTTCATAAGAAGCCCTGAAATCAAGTAGTATGGGTCTTCTAAACTTCATTCTTTTTCAAAAATATTTGACTATTCTAGTTCCTTTGATCTTTCATATAAATTTTAGAATAAGTTTATCAATTTCTACAAAAAAGTCTACTGGAATTTTACTTGGGATTGCATTGGGGAGAACTATCATTTTAATAGTACTATCCTCAATCCATGAACATGGTCTCTCAATTTATTTGTCTTCTTTAATTTCTCTCAGCAATAATTTTCTAGTTTTCAGTACATAGATCTTGTACATATTTTTAAACTTTATTCCTAAGTATTTCATATTTTTTGATGCTATTGTAAATGAAACTTATTTTAATACCAATTTCCAACTTATTGTTATATGAGAATACAACTATTCTTTACATTAACCTTCTATTTTTTGACCTTGCTAAATAACTTCACTTAACATTTAGTAGCCTTTCTTGTAGATTCCACAGGATTTTCTACACCAGTAACAATGAGCCAGTAAAGTACTCAGACATTGGTTTCTAATTACCATTTCCCACAAAAGAAACCAGGATTCATTGGGAAATAGATGATTCAAGGACTAAGGCTAGGAAATCTGAGATGAACCTGAAACATCTTACTGTGTCAAAAAGGAAGAAAGTGCTCAAAGAAAGATGGGAGATGTCAAATGGACAGAGGAGCCAATTATAAAGCCACTGGCCATTCTACTATGAAAAAGTAGGAAAGCTCTCCCCCTTATTAAAAAATGCTAATAAATGTAGAAGATGTAATAGAATTAGAAAATCACCATTTGTGAAACATCACAGTAATAACTTAAGATGCTAAAACTAGTAAGTGAAAGTTGGATAAAAAACAAAATATTTACAAAGACTCACAGGATCTCCCCCACAAGGTACATATTAGTTATAAAGAAAATAATAACTTCATAGTAGAGAAATATGGCAGATATCATTTTAAGCAAATGATTAAAGTTAACATCACTAGTGACAGGCTCACCTGCGCCTCCTAATGTGATGCACTGACGAGAACACAATGCGTCTATGCTATTCTTTCCTAAAGGGCATAAGCTGAATGTATGAGGAAATATTAGACAACTCTAAACTGAGAGACATTCTACAAAATATAAATGATCTATAATTTTCAAAAATGTCATAGTCATTAAAGTCAAGAAAAAAACCAAAGAACTGTTCCATATCAAAGAAAACTAATGTGACATGATAACAAAATGCAACGTAATCCTGGAAAATGTTTTTCTTCTATCATAAGGGACATCAATGAGACAACTAGTAAAATATGAATAAAGTCTACAGATATCGTTTCAGTGTTAAATTGCTAACTTTGATAATTGCACTGTGGTTATGTTAGAAAATGTCTTCGTTTTTAGGACATGCACATTACAGTATCAGTGGATAGAGAGGCATCATGTCCAAATGGTTCAGAGAAAAAATATGTACATATAGGAAAACAGGAATGATAAAGCACATGTAAACTGTTAACAGGTAAAGGTTAACTTTGGGGAATCTGAATGAAGGATATACAGGAATTCTTTGTACCATTTTTGAAAGTTTTCTATAAAAATAAAATTATTACACAATAAAAAGACAAAAAGAAAGAAATCACATGTGCAATTACTTCCTCAACTCGGCACACATACCCAGATTGTCGATGGTGTAATAGCGCTGTTTATAGTCTACTTTGATAGTCTGGGCATGTGGGCTGCCAATGCCATATCCAATGGCATAGCCTCTCACCACAATGTTCTGGTTCTCTGGAGGAGTCCAGCTTACTACGATGCTAGTGACAAGCGGGCGGACATGCAGAGAACTAGGCACTTCAGGAACACGAGTTTCTGGGAAAGAAAGGAGAAAAGCAAGATGAGCTCCATCTTCCTTTAGAATATTTCACCATCCTTGGGGAATGGTGTGCAGTCTCATGCCAAATGCTGTTTTTTCCATTATGTTTAAGAATTCAAAGAGAACCTGTATGGCCCATGGTTTTAATGCATTCTAAGAGGAAAACAAAAACCAAATGGCCTGAAACACAAGATATTGCAATATTAATTTGGAAGAGAAGACAAAGAGATCCAAGAACCTCTGCCCAAAGGAGAAAAACAAATAAATTGCCTTTCAATAGTTACCCATTCCTCTTGATCCCACACCTGATTCCCAAACATACCCGGTGAAAGGAGAAAGGCAGAACACCGATTAATTAGAAGCCTGTTGTCAACAGGTAATCAAGTATCATGTTACACCATGTGGTATCAATTATTTACTCCCCTAAGTAATATGATAAGTCAGAAAATATGAAACTTTAGAACCACAAATGGATTTAAATAAAGAGGCTTTTAAGCCTCTTTTAAAAGATGCCATCTTTTTAAAGATGGCAATTTACAGTATCTTTCAAACATATTTCAAGGCATAAATTACTACCTTAATTCAGAAATTAGTAAATCAAGAATTAGAAAAAGTACCCAGGGTCTTTTGTCTCCCAAGTGCAGCCCTTGTCTCTGATAAAGGTATATATACACACCCATATGGAGTTACTCACTGAATAAACAGGTGAGCAAAAGGGCAAGGTGTCCAGAACTAAGGGAAAAGGGAAACCATAACTGAAATAAAGGCACGATTCATGTGGCTCGACCTTAAATTTCAGATCATCCATCTTCTTAATGGCCTTGGTAAAAAAAAGACATAAAGCACCTGTACATTTTTATTGGTTCTGGTTCTACTTAAAGCGACAGTTCTCTAACAGTCATCACAAAACAACAACAAAACAAAAACAAAAAAAAAACCACAGGAAACTTGCCGCATTACAGGAATGACAGCAGTATAATACATGAAAGTTCATGGATTTAAGCCATGTGCACCCCAGTCTGTGGCTTCCCAGTTCAACTCACCTGACTACAGTTAGTACCTAGCCTGTGCCAACCCTGCCAATTATTGTTCTTACCATCTAAGTCACTTTCAAAAGTTTCAGCAGACAGCCAGTCAGTGGCCGGGCCTGTGCCATTGACTGTTAGAGCAGCCACTCGAAAATTATATTCGGTCCCCCGATCCAGACCTGAGATCCAAACGACAGACAAAAAAAAAAAGGCTGAAACAAGAGCTTTGAAAAAACGAAAGATTAATAATCTCTCATTAAAGTAAATATCTACCAACTCAGTATACAGCTACTATCTTGATAAAGTTTTAGGTAAAGTTAATACCAAATAAGCGATACATAAATATGGCATGGCACAGAGGAGCTCTCACATCTAAAGTAGAGGCTGAAGCCCACATGATCCAAGAAGAAAACAGAAATTAGCAAAACTCCTAGATTTCAGATTTTTTTTTTTTAAGTTTGAAGGCAGCTTAGAGATCATTTAATACAATCCCTTCATTTTGTTACTCAGGAAACTAAGGCCAAAAAGAGGCCAAGGTTAACGAAAGAGTTTATATAACAAAGGAACAAAGTCAGTTGGTCTCAGAAAACACCAAAGACCAGGAAAAAATGCAAAGATATAACTCCTACCATATTACCTCTGTTCTCTGAGCCATGCCATAACCACTTTAAACACTTTAAACACCAAACATGGCCTAGAAATCTATTTCTCAATAGCCTATATGTCTATATATATATATATATATATATATATATATATATATATAGACATATATATATGTTAAGTAAAAGTGGGATAAAGCCTATTACGTAACCTTTCACATTTACTATCCGTTAATACAGTACAGGATTTATTAACATATCAAAGGCAACAAAGATTCACATGTAAACGTTTACCCCGAAAAGTAGGGCAATGGTCAATAGTATGGTCAGCTAGTCATATACTCATAAATCCAATTTTTCTTTTTTTTATTGTTAAAAGACACATAAATTTCCCATTTTAAGCATTTTTAAGTGTACAGTTCACATGCATACATTTTTAGAGTGCTTAAAATACTAGATATTGTGATAGGTCTTATTAGGGTGATGAAAAATTATCCTGCCTCCCCATATCCAAATATTGGAATCTTTGGCTAGCAATATAGTACAGAAATTCCAAAGAGAGAGCTAATGAGAACTTGGTCAGAATAACCTCTGGTCAGTTAATCCTGTTACATGGTGTAAGAGGACAGATGGGAGGTTCTGCTCTCTGCAGTCCCATCCTGAACCTGTTTCCCCACAAGAAAGCAAGAAGCAAGACAGAAGGAGAAACAGAATGGCTAGGCCCACGTCAGTTTACCTCCCTGTCTCCTCCCTGTATATACTGAACCAGAAAGAGCCAGAGTGGACTGTCCATGTGTTTATAACTGTTAAAGGACAGCAATCTGGACTAACAGCAAACATGGCTCAATTGAGGGTCTGCAAGATTATCATTCCCGCCCCTTTGGGGAGAGTTAAAACGTTAAGAGCAAGTGAGAGGGAAACACAAGCACATGCAAGTGAGAGACCCATGTGTAAAGAGGCTTAGAGTTCCTCCTGAAGTAAACTACAGAGTTCATACACTAAAACTAAGGCGCGCAATTAACATTATAAGGGTATGGGAGAATGTGTTAAGTGCTATATAACTGGTACAAAAGGAAGAAACAACAATTACTTCTCGCGAAAACTTAAATCATATAATTATTGTTTAGTAGGGGATCCTGGTAATCCATATTACTCTCTAATACTTATCAAGCTTCAAGGTAATACTTCGAGAGCAAAATCTCCATTTTCGCCCACCATTATATATATACCAAGTGCCAGCACATACTAATAAAGTTCAATAAAGTCTGCTAAACTAATGAAACTAAATATGATTTTAAAATGTAAGAATTTTCTTGATAAAGAAAGAGCTATTTTTACCAGGCACATGGTATTTTCCTTATATAGCAAATGTTTCATTGAGAAAATGAATAGTCTCCTCATGCGCAAGGACTATATTTTATTTTGATGTTATTAGCAACAAAAACAGTGCCTTATATACAGTAAATATCTACTATTAAATATTCAAAATAAAAGCCTATGGGTGAGAAATGTTATTTATTTGTAGTTGGAGTAAAATCAGAAACTGACTTTTAAGTACACCTGTGGGCAATTTTATTATAATGCTCCTTTTGTGAGATTTCTCAGCAACACCCATGGCAGCCATTTACTCACTACAGCTGACAGCTGCAGGGTTCATGTGAAGAAACCAGAAGACTGATGCTACCCTTGGAGACAAACATTCACCTTCTCTTATTTTGGAAGAAGCAAATCCTATCTATGAGGTGAGGAGTTAGGAGAAAAGCTTGCGGGATTACTAGAGTACAGTGGTTTCACTGTCAGTGGCTCTCTCAAATTTTAGTTCTCCTCTACCAGCTCTGCTAGGAAACTCCAATAGGGTTTCTGAGGGGCATCTGTCTCTATTCTTTGTAGGCACAGTTCCAATATCCAAAGGGCAAAAAGTACTTCATCTTCCTCCCACGGTTCTCCTGAAAAGCGATTTTGTTCTTCTAAGCCAACTGTACTTCCCCTATTTGAGGAAGGAAGAGGGGGATACTCTGTCATCTATAGGGGGACTCCAAGTTAGAGATTAGGATCCATTTTCACCAGGTATGCCACTTGCTCTGTTGCACATAAAGAAAAAAACCATACATAAGGAGCTATCCTTGTCAGAATTTTCTAAAGCGTTATTGTGTCCATAAGTAGCAAGAATGATTATTGCATTGCTATAGTGATTTGCAAATGTTGTTTCAGGCCACATATACACGAGGTGTATCAGCATTACAAAAATAATTTTACAGACTCTGCTACCAACAAGCTTTGCTTATATAACTTTTTATCCTTTTTTTCAGATTATAAAAAGGTAATACATATGTTCAAAAAAGAAAACATGGAGAATACAGAAAAACACAAGTAAGGAAATAATATTCAGATACAATCTCACCACTCAGAGATGGGAGAACCTGTAAGAGTGTTTTCCATTAATTTTTATCAAGTCATAAGTAGACTGAACCATTACAAATTCTTTTGAATCATTTTTACTTTGCATAAGTCAACAGCTCAGAGCAGTCATTTAGACTAGCATTAACTCAATGTCTGAGACAGACACCATCACCTAGCTTTTGCCTGTATGTAAGCAGTTTACCTTCAATCAGCTGAGACAGCTGTTCCCCATTTACAAAGGTCTCAGTAACATCACTCTTTCGGGAGGCCTTTCGGTAGCGAATTCTGTAGCCAGTAATCTGCCCATTTTGTGTGGCTGGAGGAGGTGGCTGCCAGTGAATCATTACGCTCTGGGAAAGACAAGTTTATCAGGAAAAGACAAATATGTGAAAAGCTTGGTCCTAACTGTTTTACGTACTGTTATCTGGAATTCACTGTGTAAAGAGAAGGAACAAAAAGGTGCAGGGTACTCAGAGTTTTACTAAGTTAATAATCACTCAAAAATACTTTTTAATTTTAAAACTCCTAATGATCACATTGGAAGATTATATTTGCAGGCAATATACTCTGGACCCTTGATCTTCTGGGTGCTTTGCCAGAATGAAGACACTGGGCAAGTCTCAAAAAAGTTTTCACAAGAAAATGTAAGGTCAGAGGCACATGGAGTAAGAAGTAAACTATTATTAGGTGTAAGGTTCTCTTTCCATTTCTATTATGGAACCACTGAAATACTGAAATTAGACAATTTCTGTCTAAAACTCTTCAAAAAGGTGATCATTTATTAACAGCTGGTTGTTTCTTAAAGGAAAAGGATTATAATAGTACTTTTTGAAAGGACTGAAAATCTCAGTGTAGCCCAGAAGTCTCTGGGCCTTTCAGGGGCATACATGCCTTAGTGTACAGTCAACTCGATTAGGAGGGATGCTTTCAGCATCTGCAACCATCTGTCAGGTTCACAATGGCCTCATTTCACAGGAAGAAGGGGCTATGGCTCACAAACAACTTACTTCTACATTCTGGTTCTGGACCATTAAAATCTAGAAGGTAATGATTTACATAACAATAGGAAAGTATTTACAGAAAGGCTAAAGTGATGTGGACATCAGAGAAAGCCAGTAAACAGAATAAACTGGATTTGGTTTCTAAGCCCAGCTTTACTGGCAAATGTAATATCTAGGTTACCTTATTTTCTGCTTGCTTGTTTTGATGTAGAATCTCTCTCTCTATAAGCCTTTCTGAGACTTAATATTAGTAAAAATGAACAACAGCAATATAAAGTTTTACCTTTGAATTTCTTACTTCTACGGACAGATTCTGAGGAGCAGCACTGGGAACTAGACAGGCAAAAAAGAAAAAAGAAAAAAATGTTTTTTCCATCACCCACATAGCATCCATCACGTATCATCCATGTCATTGTTCTTGGCCTGACTTCACACAAATGCACATCTCAAACACTGATTATACAACCTGGAGGTCTAAATGCAGCTGCCAGTGCCCTCGTGCTGACAGTAGTGTGTAGATAAGGTGTGGCCATGTTTGATTCATTTTAAAAAATGAGACACCTTCACATGTATCCACCAGTCCCAAGTCAGGTTGTACCTTTGAGAAGTCAGACACTTATCTCAACATGGATGTCATAGTAACTCTAAACTTTTCTAGACCCCAGATACATTCTGAACCTTAAATGTATTTTTTTGATTATTCTTGGTGATAGCATATCTGTATTTTGCGGGAAGAGCCGCAAATTTTCTGAAAACGAGTTTAATGAACATGGCAAGTAAATAAAGTGAGTAATGTCATTATAAGTCTAAAATGGGATGTACCTAAATCAGTGATCTTGGCTTTCTTATGGAATTCCAAAACTAACTATGAAGGCAGTTCCCAAGTAAAGCAAAGAGATATTTAAGCAATGACAGCTCAGTAGTGACCATATGGCTCCCCAATGCAACTATACAGCAGGAAACACTCATTAGGATGTAAGAAATTTGTGACTATTGTTTGAACAAACAGCTGCATAACTTTAGTTCCTCACATATTAGAACATAAGACTGGGGTATATCAAAGTTATGGTCCACACACCCTCCAGCATCCTGCTCTGTAGTAACTACAGCAAGCAAGGAGAATTTAAGTAATCCTGATTAGTGTCCTCTCCACTCACCGATCACTGACTTTAGCAGCTCTCTCCTAATCCATCCACGGAAACTTCTCTCTCCTTTCCTCTGACATTTGATGACCAGCTATATAACTAAGTGCCCACTATGCTATAGGCTTCTAGAGGACAGAGACTATCTCTTGCTCAGTGTTGTATCTTGTACAAAGTACCTCAGGCCTCAACCCAGACAGTCAGGCACAGAGGGTCTGGAGTTTGACTTAGGCACCTTGCTTTGGAAAAAGTACATGAATGGTTCCAATCACCTCTGTTAAGAACCTCTGACTTAGCTACAGAGGCATCCAACATAGCTGTTGCTGTCTTCTTCATAATCACCACCATAGCTAAGATTTGCAGTGTGCTCCTACATGGCAGGGACTCAATCCTTACAACAGTCCCACAAAGGGCTGAGTTTCCATTATTAAGCCCATTTTGTAGATGAGGTTCAAATCTCTTGCCTACAGTATTTGTTTTGGCTAATTGCAGGAACCAAGATTCACCTTACACCCAAGTGCTGCCCGTAACTACCACACTCGGACACCTTCGGTTCCCTGACAGTAACTACAGTTGGCATGCCAATCCATTTAGTGCAGTTAAAATTGGCTCACATGTAGATTTCAAAGCCTGCGTTAAACTACTTTTCCCTTAACTTTTCTCAAAAGTCTTGACCAACTTATGTAGTTGGCTTATGTAGTTGGCTAACCAAACTACAATCTGTATTTATTTTTCAGAACTTTTTATCCTGAAAAATGTCAAGTACACAGAAAAAAGTGGCAAGAATACAATGAAAGCCATATATATTCTTTTCTTGAATTCACCATTAATGTTCTGCCACGTTTTATTTTTCTACTATATTTACAAACACAAACACACACACACACACACACACACACACACACACACACACATTTCTACATATTGTTTCTGAGTAATCTGAGAAATAGCTGCAGTCACCACAATACTTCACTACTAAATACTACAGTATGTATCTCCTAAGATCAAAGACGGTCTCCAATGAAACTATAATGCAATGATCACATTCAGAAAATTTAATCTTAACGCAAAAATATTACCTGACATACCTAATATTTAGTACTGCCTAATACTATACCTACCTGACATTAAGTAAATATATCAAGTGTCCTTTATTATTATTTATTTAATCCCAGATCCAGGAACCAAAGATTAAACCTGCTTTATCTCATTTCATGTGTCTTTTACTCTTCTCTAATCTAGATTCTAGAATAAGTCCCTAAACTTTTTTATTCATGAAACAAATAATTTTTAAGAATTCAGGCCAGTTTATTTGCAGAATTTCCCTCAATCTGGATACATCTAGTTGTTTCATTATGATCAGATTCAAGTTAAACATTTTAACAGGGATACAACATAGGTGAAATAAGGTAATTGTGTCTTTCCCAGTGCAACACATTAGGGCACACATGATTTCAGTCTGCTCCCTTGTTGCTGATGTTACGCTGGACCATTTGCTTAAAGGAGTCAAACTACAGCTTTTAAAGTGTGCCTTTTATATATAAGGGGTATATACGTATACAGGCATTTTTTAGGAAAAGATATTTTTGTAACACATTGAATTCGGCCGAGTTTCAGGAAATAACATATACACTTACTAAGTCCAATGAACTCTGTTATTCTAAAAATATATATTTTTAAATGCTGGCCTACTCAATCTCTTTGGAAGCTGTTGTTTGAAAAATACTGCTCTGGGTATTGGCTATATGCATGTAATTTAGCTTAGAAATTCAGTCACAGGTAAGAAATGAAACTCCCAAAATGCTGAGCTATTAAAAAGACCTGTTTGGCATGCAAAGATGATTAAGTAGAGCAAGGTAGCCTTCCCACAGCCTTGGAATAGTCCGTGTTATGAACAAGCAATGCTATTTACTTACACAAAAGACTCTACTAAAAAGGAAAACACATTACCAGTCACCATCATGTGCTATGCTCTCTCACTGAGCAGTTATAATAACCCAATGAAGTTGGCATTATCTGCATTTTACATTAAGGAAACATGCTCAGAGATGTTAAGTGACTTGTCCAAAGTCACACTAAGAGAAAAGGGTACAGGGATTCGAACAGAATCTTCTTGACATCAAAGCCCATAATCTTACTAGTATGCTACCAGGGATCCCAAGCACAGTATTTTGTTCCAAAGGAAGACTCACCATCTGACAAGGTTTGAACGGCCACATCTTGTGTGGAGACTCCAGGACCATGTTTATTGTAGGCCACCACTCGGAAACTATACTCTGTATATTTTTTCAGCCCATTAATGGTGTGAGAGAGACTTGAAATGTCAACATCCTTGAATAAAATAAAACAACTTATATATACACAACTCACACAAGAAATGCTACAAAGAATTAACTATACAAATTCTATATCTGACAATGCAGATTTTATCCCTTTTACAGAATGTTATTTAACAGTCAAAGTAGACTAATGATAAACATGGGCAATTTATTGAGAAATATTGCTTGATGTTTAGTGACCCTTGCTGATAAAAACTACAGAATAAACTTTGGCACAAAAAAATAGACTGTCAACTTTTCATCTCCTATACTTCTTTTCTTCCTCAGATTTCTAGAGACAAGCAAATACTGAGTTTTGGAAATATAGTTCAACTCTACTATTCCAATCAATGGATTGAAAAATGACTTCATGTAATAACTATGTGTGGTGTCAGATGGGCGCTGGACTTATCAGAGTAATCACTTTGTTAGGTACATAAATATATCTAAATGATTACCTGAAACTAACATAATAATGTATGTCAACTGTAACTGAAAAAAAATTTTTCTTATACCTGTTCTCTATCAGTCCCTTTTTCCATGTAGTACAATTTGTAATTCTGAATTTCCCCATTGCCAGACAATGGTGTTTCCCAGGTGACAGTGATGGAAGTAGGTGAAGTTGCATATGCTCGGATGTTAGGTGCTGGCCCAGGGAGCTGAACTAGAAAGAAAATTTCAAGACAGCAAGATATAAATGAAATTTACTGCATTCCTCAATAACCATTCTCAGCAAGAATGTGATAATGACCATGTTTAAAAAACAATGAAAAACTAAGAAAACAATTGATTTAGGATAATATATAATTCAACAAATTTCCCTTTTCATGACTTAAATTAAAAACAAAAATTATCTGTGAAGTTATCTCAAATTTTTTTAAAGAAAAAATGAACACTGTACAATTCTTGTTATTTATAAAACCTTAGTTTTGCAGTGGGACTGCAGCACATATATATCCACCATCACAAAAAGACAACCTTTTTTTGTCAGGCACTAGGGACATGGTGATGTAGACAGTCCCTGCCCACAAAGAACTCCTGAGCCAGAGGGTAGTCAGGTATAGAAATAGTTACAAATAATATCCTAAATGCTAACAGAGTTAGGTAACAGTCATAACCAAAACAGAAAGAAGAGAGCACACAATTCTGTTTTGGGAAGGGGTGGGTAAGAAAGAGAAAGATTGGTGAAGACCTCGGGAGCAAGGAAAATGAATAGTTTTCTCAGATACCAAGGAGAAAATTATTCAAGTCAATGGAGAATAACATGTGAGAAGACAGTGTTATGTGGTTCAGGCTGAGACAGAGTGGATGCGGGAGAGAAGATGCTGAAAAGGATAACAGGAGCCACATAATGAAGGACCTCTAATGCCCTGCTATGGACTTTGGATTACCTCTTATAGGTGTTAATTACTGAAAAAGTATGAGCAGGAACATGATATGACATCAGATTTGTGTTTGGAAAGGACACGTGAGCACATGCATGGAAGAAAAACAAGGGAACAGAACTAGAAAAAAGAAAAATAATTTTAAAAATAGCTAACATTTATTGAATGCTTACAATCAATCCAGCATTGAGTGTTTGACTTGTATTTAAATTACATCTATTTAATTTCTGCACTAACTCAAATGAGACGAATACTATTAATGTCCCCATTCATAGATGAGGTTCAGAGGTTAAGAACCATTCCCAAGCAATGAGAAGTCACTGAGTGGTAGAGCCAGGCATTGAGCACTTTCTGATTTTAAAACGTGAACTCATGAAGATCTAGTTAGGAGATTATCAGAACCCCCTCCATAGGACATATGTGACTGGAAGACTCGATGATTGGTTGACTGATTCACCATCTGGCTTGAACTCTTCTAATGGCTCACATACCCTTTTCACTATGTTCTTTTTGTCTGACTGAAGAGTCAAGCCCCAATTTATAGACAAATCCTTGGGTGGATGCCTATTGCTTACACTTTAGACACTTTAGATTTGAAAACTTCTCTGGTGCTCGTGTTTCTCCAACAGACATCCATTAGATTTAAGAAAAGGGGAAAAAACTTAACAAAATGTAAAATAAACTGGTTGTCTTCAATAACAATAGCACCACAGCTTAAGATGAGTTTTGCTACCAAAGTAGAGAAACCTGAATATGGTTTATTCTGACAGTTATTTACTCTTTCTTAGTCATGAATTGTGTTATTCACTTAATGTTAAGAGCATATTTTGTGCAGCCTGACAGGTGGGATTTGTTACACTTTTGCTGATATGGAAAACTTTCCTCTTACTTGTGAAGGAGGAAAGAAAACAAAACAGTCCCATAATTCCCTTGAACTCACATTCACTGGCTAAACATAGGTAAATATGATCCCAAAAAAGGCACTATTAAATTCTTTCATTTCAGTTGTACAGTGGCACAATAAATGGAAATTTTGAGTTGGTTTTTAAAGCTAAATATGTAAAATATTTTCCAAGGGCTGACGCCAACACTTATGCCTCCCCAAAGAAAAATTCTTCTCTTTTGCCAAAACATGTTATAGTCAATATCCATCCCAAAAATATCCTCACCAGAATCTGTTGCCCCTTCCATCTATATTCTTATTTAGCTACTTTCTTTTCTTTTTAGATTTCACCCTTTTTATTCTGAAATTTTATTCTTTAGAGACCCAGTTCCAATAATTTTTTGCTTGTTTTCCACCATTCATAATATAAAGTTCATATAATAGAAGGAAATGTGTCCCACTAATTACAATGCTTAACACATTTCTCCCCGGAAATATTGTCTTGCATGATAGTGTCCTTCTTATTTATTTTTTTTGGATAAAACATTGTTCCTTTATTTTTAATTTATTATTATTATTAGTTATTATTATTTTCGGTGACATTGGTTAATGAAATCCAGTAAGTTTCAGGTGTACAATTTAACAGTAAGGCATATATATATATTGCAGTGTGATCCCCTCCTATAGTTAGATTTCTTTCTGTCACCACATATTTGACCCCCTTTACCTTATCTACCTCTCTCTTCCCTCTTCCCCCTACTCTCTGGTAACCACAAGTCTACTGTCCATATCTATGAGTCTCTGTTTGTTTGTCGTGTTCGTTTGTTGCTTTTAGGTTCATATCCCATATGTAAGTGATAACATGTGGTTTTCAACTTTTTCTGTCTGGCTTATTTCACTTAGCATGATTATCTTGAGGTCCATCCATTTGGTTGCAAACAGCAGTATTTCATCTCTTCTTATGGATGAGTAATATTCCATTATATACATGTACCACAGCTTCTTTATTTAATCATCTATCATAGGACACTTTGGTTGCTTCCCTGTCCTGGCCACTGTGAATAATGCTGCTATGATCATCGGTGTACAAATATCTTTTCGGATATGAGTTTTCAAGTCTTTGGGGTAAATACCCAAGTAGAGGGATTGCTGGAGCATATGGTAGATCAATTCGTAGTTTTAGCCACTTTCTTTTGATCAAACTCCTGAACAAATGATTGTGCTGCCTATTTCCTTGTGATGATAGCATATCACACTATTGTTTATTTACATCTCTCGTACCACCAGATTATAAAGCTCCTTGTGGACAGAAGTCAAGTCTTATTCATCTTTACATCATGACTACTTGGTACAGTGATTGGCATTCAATAAATCTATTGTCCTTTACATCTTTTCTTTCATCTCTAAATTGACAATGACCATTCTCAACAGTTTGACTCTTAAGTTTTGAAATGATAAGAGCCATAGGCTCTTTCCCAAGTAAAATGTGACTACAGATGCACAAATATCGTTGTATATTTTCAGAAGGTCCACAGCCCCAGGATGGAACTCTCTTGCACTCAATCAAAGCCAGTGATCTTTGCCTTCATTTTCATCATCACTCACCTTGCATATGCAGTTAGATCCTATTTTAGAAATTTGGGTCATACAGTTTCCTTCCCCAGGAATGCCTGCCCTAAGTCAAATATTTCAAGGCAAACTCAGATCTCATCTTTTCTTAAGAATCTGACTTGATATACCCAACTTTTATAGTAACTGTTCCTTGTTTTGTGTCCCAATATCTCTCATGAATGACATCTGTACATGAAAATTAATGGAGAATAACTGAGCTTGAAATCTGGCTATTCCTTATCTGAACACAATAATTCTGATATGCAACATCCTTTCCCTGTAACGAGAACACATTCTTTCCTTAAATCAACCTCCTGACTCTGATGGCCCTCTTATTCTTGCCTAGGTTTGATTCTTGATCTTTAAGCTCGATCACTGAAATGATCGGTGGCCTCCTATCTCAACTGCTCATTCTTTAAGAGTAGAATGCCTATCTTGTTCATCCCCTGCATCTTTAATACCTTGTGTAGTGCCTGGTATAGGGAGTACTCAATAAATGTTTGATGAGTGAATCATTTGCTGCAGCATTAGAAAGTGAAGTTCCACAGCTTCTGGGCTTTACTTATTCCACCCATCAGACCAGGTGAAGTCTTTGAATTATTTCTAGTTTTGTTAGGTAGCTAGTCGGACAAGGGAACAAAGGAATGGAGGCCCAGCCTAGAGACCGCCCAAAGAACAAACTATTGGTAATTAGAGAACCCCTCCTGCATCCCCAGAGGACAGGAGGGCCATAACCTACAGCTGGTTTAATACGGCCACAGACACTTGCACAGAAGGTACTACCCTAACCTGACCACAATTTCAGCCTCATTATACTATCATTTAATACCGTGTTTATGCCTGGAAGTTCATGAATCTAATTATAACAGACTGAATTCTGGGTAAGCGTATGCACACTAGGCAAAGAATTATATAGCAGACAAGTGTCAATCAAGATTAATGACCTCACATGCCATTCACTTAGGAATGCCTTTGTAACCACCCACCATGGCCCAGATATAATATAGACCTTCC
Organism: Pteropus medius; assembly: GCF_902729225.1. NCBI lineage: Eukaryota > Metazoa > Chordata > Mammalia > Chiroptera > Pteropodidae > Pteropus > Pteropus medius. Next base: position 4,069,043 of record NW_024354911.1, read on the forward strand.
CACTACTGGGTTGTTACAGCTCTCTTGGCTGGAAACCCGCCCCTCCCTGGGGCCGTACTCTGTCCTTTATTTCTTTTACCTTTTCACCTCCCAAATTCTACAGGGCTGCAGCCTTCCTTAGCATGGCCCATCTCCTTCTAAAATACACCGTTAGTAAATTTTTTTCCAAATCTCGCTGGCCTGTGATTCTTTGCTCTGTTAGTGGGGATGAACCAAGAAAAAATACTAATTGCACTTCTGCGATGTTCCCCCCACCCCTCATACTACTGGGGCAGCACTGGAGTTCAAATCATCCACAAATGGTAACAGATTTTGGTGCTGGTGACTTGGATTCAGATTTTCCAGTAAGTACCATAGGCTCCAGCTCTCTGCTGGAAGCTGTATGATCTCTCCTCTCACCTCTCATTTTCTCCAGAGGCTGGGGAACGCAAGTGACTCACTTCTAAGCCCTCGCCAAGTGAAAATAGCATGGTACCCTCTGCAGTTTGCTAGGCACTAGTACCCAGGATCTGTACTTTATTTGCCTCTTCTGCCAAGGGAAGATGGGCCTAAAAGCCGCCTCGGGTATACCTTTCCTTGTGCAGCAGGGCTGATAACGTCGCAAAAGTGCAATTAGTATTTTTCCTCAGTTCTTTCCCGCTGACACAGCAAAGAATCACAGGTCAGCAAGACTGGGAAAAAGATTAAAGTTATATTTTATTTATCATTTTTTAAATTTATATTATGGTAACATTGGTTAATGAAATTCAGTAAGTTTCAGGTGTACAATTCAACAGTAAGGCATATATATATTGCATTGTGTGTTCCCCTCCCAGAGTTAGATTTATTTCTGTCACCACATATTTAACCTCCTCTACCCCAAAGACCTACCCCTTACCCCCTACCCGCTACCCTCTGGTAACCACTAGTCTATTGTCCATGTCCATAAGTCTCTGTTTGTCCTGTCTGATTTTGCTTTTAGGTTTATATCCCACGTATAAAAAGTGATTTCATGTAGTTTTCAACTTTTTCTGACTGGCTTATTTCACGTTGCATAAGTAGGAAGGTCTATATTATATCTGGGCCATGGTGGGTGGTTACAAAGGCATTTCTAAGTGAATGGCATGTGAGGTCATTAATCTTGATTGACACTTGTCTGCTATATAACTCTTTGCCTAGTGTGCATACGCTTACCCAGAATTCAGTCTGTTATAATTAGATTCATGAACTTCCAGGCATAAACACGGTATTAAATGATAGTATAATGAGGCTGAAATTGTGGTCAGGTTAGGGTAGTACCTTCTGCGCAAGTGTCTGTGGCCGGATTAAACCAGCTGTAGGTTATGGCCCTCCTGTCCTCTGGGGATGCAGCAAGGGTTCTCTAACTACCAATGGCTTGTTCTTTCGGCGGTCTCTAGGCTGGGCCTCCATTTCTTTGTTCTCAGATTTCTCACATCTGACTAGCTACCTAACAGTCAATGGCAAATTCATTAAATTTGTTTAGTTCTCTAGTCATTAGCTTTCACAAATGTATCGCATATGCCACATTGCTGAAGTAAAATCTTTTGTTATTGGAAGCCTGTTAACATGAAAAACTAGTGTAGATAATAGTAAAAGGAAACTGGAGAAGGCTATGAGGAAAACTGTGGCTTGTGTTAAAAGTAAAAGTCTAAAGAAAGCCTCATGGGAAAAGCAATAATTTTAATTTGATTATTTCTTATAATTTCAGGCCTATAGTTTACAACCAAAATTTAAGACATTCAAGACATTTATAAAATAAGTCAATCTGACACTCATTTCATTGCAGAGACTCTTAAGAAATGTAATTGGAAGTAGCACTATTTGGCACAAAAAACCATAGGTCCAAAGTAAAGCCTTAAAGAGATTCCAAAGAGTGTGGTGCGTATAAAAATCAGGACAATCTGGCAAATAACAAATATTAAATATCTACTTCATGGGTAAGGCACTACATTAGATACCATGAGAAATATAAGGATGACAAAAACTCTGTCTTTACCATAAAATAAATGAAGTCTATTCACAATAACAATTTAAGGAAGAAAGTGGAAAGAACTGTAGAGATACAATATTAGATAGGATCAAAGGAAAGATTCTAGAAGGCAGCTGAGCTAGGTCTTAAAGGATCAGTAAAATTTGAGAATGTGTCAGCAGTTATATTATATTATACTATTTGCTACCGTTTGAAGTGAATTAATTTTATCTCTCTTAATTCATAAAATTCTCAAAGGTGAAGAATTGTTATCTTTTGCACTAAAATGTGCAAGGCTACACACAGAAGATAGATCTTCATACAAGGTCTAGCTACAGGCGGGGCTGACAGACAGGTGGAAGACTTACCTTCAGGCTGTGTTTCTACTCGCAGAGGAGCTGAACTCTCCCCGGAGCCATGCTTGTTTTGAGCCATAACTCTGAAGATATACACAGTTGCTGGCATTAGGTTTTGAATGGTTACCTGCATTTCTCCTGGATGACTGGTATTCTCAACACGTTCCCTTTGGACAAAGAGGGATTTGGAAAGAGACAGAACCAATTAGGAATATTTCTAGGATACACAGTTTCATTTTCATTGCAATGCCTACAGACATCACACCACATTGAAATCTTAACAATTTAAGAAATTAACTTTCAAAAAAGAAAACTTCTAGGGATGGAACAGTGCAGAGTAGAATATGAAAACTTGTGAAGAGCAATGTCATACGTGTCTGATAACTCGCTGATGTTCTCGCTTAAATATTACTGATGTTGCTGGTCCTAATCACAACGTCCTTGCAGAGAAGCATAGACAAGGGTCTTGTCAGTGCCATTTCAAATGGGGCAGCTGGTCATTAATTTTGTAGGCTTTAAGAATTACTGAATTTTAAGGGGTGATTCTCAGGAAAACAAACAAGGTGATTACAGGTTATGACCCAATTTTCACAGAAAATATCAAGGGATACTGTGTACATTTTGGATAACAGACTCTCACGAAAATTAGATTAACACTCTTAAAATTGGGAACATTAAAAATTTAAACAAATCCTAAAAGTAACCTACTAATCTATAAAATAAGCTAATCATGACATTGATTTTTATCATTTATTTCTTAAAATGAATACTTTTTGAATGATTTTCAAACTGATTTGAAATGTTTGACAAATCACAAAAAGTACAATGAATCTAGCAGTCTAGTGTTACTTGATAAAAATATAAAAGCAATTTTCTAGGTTCTTTTTAAAAAAAAACTTCCAGGCATTATCTTGGAAGAGGGGTCTGTATGTCTACACTTGGGTCCATAATTATGCTAAGTGTACTGTTATTAATATAGCAAAAAGTAGATTATATTATACAAGAGTTATCAACAAATAATGTGAAGGAGTTTACTTGTTTTAGACAAAGTGCTAGGCTTTAAAAATTGCCAGTTACATGAGGAAAGATCTGTACCTATCTTGAGTAATAAAAGGGCTCTGTGGAAGGAATTATTTGAATTTACCTAATGAATTAAAATATTGATAATTTTCTATGAAATTACTGATAAAACTGTTTAGTTCTACACGACCATATGCCAGTTTGTCTGATTGTATCTGAACATAGATTTAAGTGTTTTTCAATAGTTTTCTAAAGTTCCTTAAACTATCTTCTTTTAATTAAACAAACAAACAAACAAACAGTACAAGCATCATATTTACAGAGGTTGTTTGTTTGTAATCAAGTCTACTGGAAAAGAGTACTATAGTAACAAAAGTCATTGCTCAGAGAAAGTGGAGATACTTATGGATATTACTTTTTCAGCTAAACCTCTATCTAATTATAACAAGGTTTAAAAGGAGGATGTCAATTGATTTCTTACATTTGAGGTTTCTAACACTTGGTTTGATCACAAGTGATTGCTGTTTAAAAGGAAGTATCTCACCAAACTAAAAACTCCATGTGAGAGCACAGCTTATGTCTGTTTTGCTCACACTGCATATAAGAGTTTGAATAAGTTTTCTCTGAGAAAGATGTGGGGGTACTACTTTACTTTAAAATGAAGTGAGTGTCTCATTCATGTTCACATACTACAGAAGTATCACGTGTGTGCTGAATAAATGAATGGAAATTTACCTTCTGATATGCAAATCTTGTATAGTAATGATATCATGTATATCTTTGGTTTGTTCTTATATGAAAGGGAAAAAATGGGAGAAATGAGTGAAGAGAATTAAAAACCTAGAACAAATTTCAATAGAAGCATTATAATCAAAAATCAGTAATACTTATGTGTCCCAGCACCTGAAAAGGCTTCTAACACTAGTTTGGTCTATGGTCCTAGAACCAAGTGTCTGCCTGGAAAAAAATAATTCTGACTTCAGGACAAGATCCAGGGTGAACTGTAAAGTACAATTCTCTTAAATGTGTGAGGCCACAATGGGACTGAGAATGTGTTAGCTAAAAGTAAAAAGCAGAAAGACAAGACAATCTTGGGCTAGATGTGAGGAACTATGATTCTAGTTCTGGCAACACTACTAGCTTGCTAGTGGACCATAGGCAAGTCACTAATTCTTTCTGGGCCTCAGTTTCTTCATGTATTCATTATTCAATAATTCAAAAATGAGATGAGGGTAGCAAACTTTTATTTTGCCTTATTCAAAAATGAGATGAGGGTAGCAAACTTTTTCTTAAAGGGTCTTGAGAGTAAATATTTACAGGCCAAGAGGCAAAATGGAAAATATTATGTAGTTACTTATATAACCTATTACAATGTAACCATTTGAAAATGTAAAAACTATTCTTAGCTCCAGGGCCATAAAAATAACAAGTCTGATTTGGCCCAGGGTCCACAGTTTGCCAATTCTCAGACTAGACTTACATATCTAAAGCTTTGTCCATTTCTAAAATGCTATTAATTTCTGGAATAACTTATTCTGAGTTCTCTATTATAAAAATACTGCTGTTTACATTAAAGGCATGGGGGGGGGGTTGGCAACGCTAACATTTCATAACTGCGCAAGGCAGAGCAAGGACCCTTCGTAATCTTGGGAAATTCAGGAACCGGACACAATTACAACTCATGACCGAGGCACGTAGTGCCACCTAGTGGTTGAATTTTCAAATGCAAGTAGTAGGGAATTCTTATAAGTCTGTGAAGAGAAGTCATTACCCTCGTTTTTGATGAGAAAATATAAGCCTACAAAGGTTAAATTTTTCTTTATAACAAGTAATCAGGATCCAAACTTTACTTCTGTTCTTTCTACTCCTTCACTGCTTTCTATGCAGAAATTATGAAGCAATGAAGTGACAAAAAAAATTACAGTCTTCAAGAATCTTCCTTTGAAATATTCCGTAGATTTATTCTGTCCACTCCAAGTCACTGCTGTCATCTTCATCCAGGCCACACCTACCACATGCCTCGATTAACATAAATACTACCTGATTTGTCTCCCTGACTCCATTTCTTCTCTCCATGCCAGGGTTTCTCAACCACAGTAGAACTGAGATTACGGGCAGGATAATTCTTTGTTGTAAGGGGCTGCGATATATACAGTAGGATGTTTATCAGCATCTCTGGCTTCCATTCACTAGATACTAGTAAGCCTCACCTCCCATCTCAGTTGCGATAACCAAAAATGTCCCCAGATGTTGCCAAATGTCTACTGGGAGGTAGGGGGCAAAACTGTGCCTGGTTAAGAATCATGGCTCTAGGCATTTACACAATACATATAGAAATATACAGATATAAGTCACTTAAAAATTCCTGTCTTGTACTTCATATGGATATACATATTTTAATTGTGTACTCATTCCTCAATCAACAGACATTTACACTGTTTCCTTTTTCATTCTTACAACAATGCTACAATGAACATTCTTATATATATGAGAGCCTTATCCATATATATCGATATCTACAGGACTGAAACCTAAAAACGTAATTGTTGGACTGAAGGGTATGTGCATTAAGAAACAAAATCCTGCCACCAAGAGCCTAGAATACATTTCTTCCCAGAATTTAACTTGCATAACACTGGATATTATCAACTTAAAATTTTTGCCAGCCCTTATGGTGAAAAATGGTAACTCATTATTTTGTATTTCCAAGATTGTCAGTGATAGTGAAAATCTTTTTTTTAACTTTAATGAGCTTTCCACTAACTTCTGTGAATCATCTACTCATACCATTTGCTTCTTGGGATCTCTGTGTTGTAGGAGCTCTTTGTATAGCTTGAATATCAATAAATCTTTTGTAACTATTATAAATTTTTCCCGTTATAACTTGACAGTTTGATTTTGTTTATGTTTTATCATATAGAATTTTACAGTGCTATATAATAAAACTTTGTCAGTGTCCCCTGATACGGCTTCTGGATTTTGTCTTCCTTAAAAAAGCCTTTCATAGGCAAATGATAAATGTAATTTCTATATTTTTTTCTAACACATTTATAGGTTTTAAAATATCTCTTTATCCATCTATAATTTGTTGTTATGCATGATACAAAACAGAGAACTTTGCTCCTTTCTATCAAAAGGAGTAAATTATTTCAACATAATTTCTTGAATAATTATTTCTCCACTGACTGAGATTAATTTATTCTCTTAACAAATATTTATTCAGTGCTACTATATGCCAGGCTCTGTTCTAGGTGCTAGTGATATTCTATTAAACAGACACAATAAATACATTAATAAAAAAAATGTTTTTCAGAGTGCTAAATGTTCTAAAACAAAAGCAAAAAAATAAAATAGGGTGATGTGATAGGGGTGTTCTGGTAGATGTTTAACAATTGGCTCTTGTATGCAGCGCCGTCACTGTAAGTACTCCCACCATGCCCAATTTCAAACTACCAGGTCACGTCATGGGTTTACAAAATTTCCAGAAAATTTAACAATTGGCTTGGGAAAAAGATGGCTTCAGTATACCACAGCGTGAGAGTGACTGAGGGGCTAAGCTGGGTGGGTTTGTGGAAGGCCTGAGGTGGTATTATTTGAGGGTGACAGACAAGGGCCTGACAGTTATTTGTGAGGGAAGTGCATTTCTGGTAGGAGGAATAGGGCAAAGGCCCTGCAGTGGAAGCAAGCTTCTGTTTTGAGGAACTGCTAAATGCTTTCTTCCACCTGTGAAATACTATGCAATTTGCAATGAGATTTGAAAGTGGACTGGAGACACTAACACAAATGCTGTTTGGTAGTAATGTCTTGCTTTTTTTGTGCCTATAACTATGTTTCTGTAACTTTGTAATTCCCAAAACAACCAGTGCAATGTTCAGATAAACATTATCCTATGGGTGGCTCCATCTATCTGGTTCAGTAATGTCACAGACTTCTCAAGAGTGTTAAATCAAGGGGTCTTCACTTGATTTGGGTTCCTATACTTGCTGAACTTGCCAGTCTAGTATTAAAGACAATATATGTCAAATGTTAGCACCCTGGTAGAAATATAAACTGTATTTCATGTGTTAGGTCCCTAATCAAAATATATATGGTAACTTTCTTATTTTGGGTTGAAGTAACAGCACAATTAAGAAATCTACACAGCAATGTCAGGGACACACAGTCAGCATGTGGCACGGCTCCTCGCAAAGACTTTACAATTGGGAAAACAACACAAATACACATAAAATAATCGAAGAGGAACAACTTACGTCTGTGTAAGATCACGTGTTATCATAATTAAGTGCCCATATGAGTGGTACAAACGCACATATAAGAGAAACGCCATATGTGCTGAAAAGGTAGAGAAAACTTTAGAAGGGCATCCCAGGGCCAAGAAGGGTTAACTGAATTTAGCTTTAGATGAGAAAGGAGAAAGGGGGAACTGAATGAAAAGAACAGACTGGGAAGAAGGGTTACACAGTGATAGGAACTAGACTCGTTTCATGAGAAAGTGAGTTCAACTTGGAGATAAGGAAAATAAGGTTGAACAGATAAAATAAAGGTAGGTTGTGGAGTAAAGTAGCCTGAAGATTCTGGATAATCTCGTATAAGCAATGGAGAGGCAATGTGAGGTCCTGAAACAGGAGGAAATGGAGAATTTAATGAAAATGCTGTTTTAAGGAAATAACTCTCTAATTACTCGTGTCATCAAGGAGATCCCCCCCCGAAGTTCAGCAGCCACATCTGCATAAGGGTGCAGGCAAACATTCATTGCAGATTATTTTAATAAATTAAGTCTACCTTAATTTCTACAATCTGAAAGTTCTAAATAAGCCATATCTTATAGACTGAGCTGACTGAAACTAATGAAAAAAGGGTAGATCTGGTTACTTTTTAATACTTCCATCTAAATAGCTCTAACTACCCTTTCCCCCAAGTCATTCCAGAACGGCAAGAAGGAATACCAGGATTTCAGTCTGTTTGGGAATTTATTTCTAATGACTTAAAATTAGAGAAGATGCATCTCAGTGATATTTTATGGACTGAAAATTGGTACAGATCCTGCACAACAAAGAGCAGGTGAGCACAAATGGGCTGAGTGGAACAAGATGTAGCCAACTGGTTCCAGACATACAGGCACTTACCTAGCAATCCCCTCCTTGGTGTAGAAGACAGAGTAGGTGAGGTTGTCTCCCTGAGGATCTGATGCCGGTGTCCGCCACGTCAGTTTGATGAAGCGGGTAGAGACCAGGGAGGCCACGACATCCCGAGGAGCTGAAGGCAGTGGTCCCGTTGTGGCTGGTGCTAGATGGTCAGTAGTGGCACTGGTCAGTGAAGTGGGAGGTAATGTTGGGATGGCAACATCTTGTCATGTGCAAACATTGGGGAATATGAAGGGCAAACCACGACGGTTTTAAAAAAGAGAACAGAAAAAACAAAAAACAAAAAAGAAATAAACAAAACCACGATGGGAAATAAAACAAAATGAATGAACATAAAGAAGGCCATTAAACTGAAGGCTGACATGCAGGCCAGGGTAATTACTGAAAACTAATGGGCAATACTCAAGACACATTGCTGCGGAGCAAGCAGACTTTCTGGTCACTGTAATGGTTGTGGGCAAGGCACAGGGAGGGTGACGGTTGAGAATAAAATATTTCACAGAAGGACACAGCAGTGCCCAAGTAATTTCCTCTAATCCTGAAAGCAGCATGCAACAACTGTCAAACTTTGCATGTAAAAGTCTTATATGTGATAAAACTGAAATCTTTTCTTCTATTTTATCAAAACATGGAGTAACTTGTGTAGTATGCATGAGCCTAGTTACATTCGACAGGTTCCGGGCTACCGTGACTTCACTGCACAGCTGTGTGTGTCTTCAACCCTTCCCTGATTCGAGAGGCACACCTTCAACTTTAGTCTAACATGAAACTCTGCTCTCTGTGTTGGCAATACCCAGGGAAGTCGACGACCTTCCTCACTTCACTAAATTATAGTTCATTTGCGATCTGATCAATTCATTTAACTATGACAGTATGAAATCATGAGTCAAAAATTCCAAAGCCACAAAAATACAATACTTAGGTAGCTTATCTGTTTGTTACTGTAGTGCATATTACAATGGCTTACAGACCTCCAGGACCAGAGGGGATAGATGAAGCAGTGGGAAGGCAAAGCTCCACTAGACTAGTTAAAAGCCCTGTTTGTACACCTGTAATTGTGGATAGCTTTATAACCTAAGGCAGTCCCTTGGACCCTTCTGATTTTCAAAGTTTTTCCCTAATATTAAACTTAAAATCTCTTTTGCCTTGGGGCCAGAAAGTATTAAGTTTAATCTCACAATCTTTAACTAAAGGAATTCACTACAATTGTGTCATCATAACCTTAACAGGAAAGTCAGAAGAGAAGTAGAGAAGAAAACACAGAAATTCTCTAGTTTTCAATGAAATGACAGGGCAACAACCTCCTGGAAATATCTGTGAACTGTAAGAGACTCTAATGTGAAGCAGTCTAAATAAATATGCCAGAGAAAATACATTCTCTAAAAGACAGAAGAAAACCAACCTGAAGTCTCTAGATAGGTGGATAAGCGGAAAGAGTAATCCAATAGCTACCATTTACTGAACATTTTCTACACAGCACTCTGGCTCTTTATATGGGCTCATTCAATCCTTACAACTCTATAGGTACTACCATTTTATCTGTCTTATATGTAGAGACTGACATTTAAAAGGACTAACTTGCTCATCCAAGGTCACACATAAGTGGGGGAGTGTTAAAACCAATGCTGGTTTTAGTTTAAGAAGCCTCTGGATTTAGCCAACAGAGGAGTTCTAGTCCTGGTTGTGCCACTTACTAATTGTGTCACCTTGAGCAAATCAGTTATTCTCTCTCACTTGTTCCTTTTCCTCCTTCTAAGGAAGTGATTTTGAGAATATAGAGTGCTATCAAAATGTAAGACTATGAAGTCACAATCCACACTTCACCGACATGTCAACATTATAACAAAGTTAAGTCTGAATGGCCACTGAGGCCTCATTCTTATCCCTTATGCTTCAAACAGATGTTCTGCCTCTCAGAGGAAATAAATACTCTAACAGCTTTGTGTTCTTTTTCATATACTGTGTTGATTTATTCACACAACAACCCTATGAGGCAGGGTGGAAATGACAGGATTAGATGTTGGGGTGAAGGTAAAAAAGGAGTCCAGGACTCCTGGGTTTCTGGTGTAAGAGAAAGGGTGGTTAGTGGTGTCGCCAAAAGAGAAAGAGGAAACAAACTGAGGGAGAGATGAATTTGGTTTTGAACATGCTATGTCTAAAGTAATGATCCAACATCCACAAGAGAAATGTGTAAGAAGCAACTAGAAATATGGATCTCTGATTTTTGTAAAATTAAAAGTCCCTAAAACCCTTAGAGGGAAATGGTTCACAGCGGACTAAACAGCCTTGCTTCCCTGCTTCATTTCTGTGCCTGTTCAAAAACACACTAGGATACCTCCAAGTCTGACCCAACTCGCCAAGCTAAATTTTTCTCAGCTATCTGCTGGCCAGAGAGAAAAGGAAGTCTGTAATGACAGGCAGTAGAGCATACTAGAAAAAGCCCAGGAATTCATACATAAGGTACGAAGACCTTATGTTCAAAACTTGACTCTGCCATTTCCTAATAATGTGAGGCTGGGCTGGTTGCTTAGTCTCCCTGATCTCAGTTTCCTTGTCTATAAACTAGAACAGATAACACTCCCTATCCACATCCCAGGCTGATATGAACCAGATGAAAATCAATAAGAAAAGTGCACATGGAAGTACAAGGTATATTTTACCATCACGACTAGCTTAAGTGGGTGACAAATACAAGAATATTAGGTATAAAGGCAACTAGGAAGGGAATGTAAGCTATAAAGACTAGGTGGTGAAAGTATATAACAGGTGATAACTGAATCACTCAGGGAACATCCAATTAGCCTACTGAGCTTCTATAGCACATATCTGTAATTCTTTAATGGCATCAAGCATTTCCCACTTATATTTTTCATGTTCATGTTCTATTATGTACACTAACCTATAAGCCCCCTGAGGATAAAATATGTATCTGCTTCATCTGGGAATCACTCACCATGCCTCTGTACATTTTACATAATCAATAAATGTAATTTATTGAATTAATCAGTGGAAGAAAATTCAGAGAGAATGTCAGTGCAATGGAGACCAGTGTTTCTAGACTCTCATTACACAAGGCAATATTTTAATCTTTTTAGCTGATACAAAGTATATACAAATAATATTTATATAATTATGATATGTAAACATTTGCTTTGCAAATGTATTTTAATAGTTATACATGGAATAAAAGTATAAATAATGCTGGATAATCATAAACAATTCCTAATTAGCCAAGGGAAAAAAAATCCATGTCCATTGTAGTGCTCACATTCTTGACCCACTATCCCCAGACTGGTTCTATTGCTGTTGTTCCACGTTCCGGCTGAGCAGTATAGTCTTACATAACCCATGAGAATCAAATAGGCAGGTAAGTTAGCAGGACCGAGGCATGGTGATATAGACTGGGACTTAAGACTTCTAGCACGATGCTTTGAGGAAGTCAACAAATTCTCTTCCCTTTTTGGGAACTTTTTGGCAGCTATAAAGCTGGACAAAAAACTGTCAAAAAACTGGGAACCGTCCCAAGGCGTACACCAAATTGAGAGGCATTTATTCATAAAAACTATCATAAATAATAGGGAAATATGCAAGTCTGTGGTATTCTTGCTTGGGGTTGCTTCCAGCCCCCCAGTTCTGTTGGGGTGGTCTTCAACCAGCAGAAGGTAAGCCCTGGAAACCAGTGGCTTCGCAGCGCTGCCAGAGGGGGCTTACTTGATGTGGAGCATTGTCAGTTCACATGGCAAATCTTGGTAGCAGGTGAACAGGAAGGGCTGGTTAGCTCTGCTAGTCTGAGGTTGTGAGTTTTGTGAGACAAACAATGGATGGTAGAATAGCTGGATATTTAACAGGGAGCTTAGTGAGGTGAAAAAGCGATAAGAAGATTTAATAAGCTCTTCACTCGTCGCAGGTTAACTGAAAGCCATGTGTATATGCAGCAAAGACAGAGCAGGCCCAAGCCACCCACATGTCCCTGGCCAGTGGAACCTATATGTATGTTTGGAAGACAACTGAGAGAGTCTGGCAGAAAGCAAAAGCGTGGGCAGACTAAAAATGCCCTGAATTTTTAATGCATTCCCCAAACCAATACAGATCCATCGGCTGAGTGGAAGGCTTATTGGCTTGAGATATTCGAGCACAACTTCTGACTGATATTTGCTAAACACTAGTGCATACAGACACAGGAGTTACCCCTAGAAAACCAGACTTAAAAATAAAACCAAGAAAATTCAACCCAAAGCTAAGTAGAAACATCAGTGATTACACACTGGGGAAGACAGACATCACAGATTTAGCCCAGGCAAGATAGTACACAAACAAAAAAGCTGGGGAGGGGAGGAGGAGTCAAAACCTGTAGGTCCTAGGGTATGTTATTCAAAATTATCCAATATTCAACAACAAAAAAATGACTAGACATGAAAAGAAAGAAGGAAGTGTAAAACAAAGAAGTGTGACCCATACTCAAGAAGTAAAAAGGGCAGTCAGTACAAAATGTCTCGGAGAGTCCTTGAAAATTAGATTTAACAAAGACTTCAAAGCAGCTATTAAAATATGTTCAAAGAACATACAGAAATTATCAGGAACTGTTTGGAGTCTGAGCTTTCACCTCACTTAAGAGTTAACAAGAGAGTTATTAGTGCTTCATGGGAACTGGCGAAGGAACGAGCCTTGTGTCAAAGACAAAGCACTTTATTATTTAGGACGATGGCAGTGGCCAGTGCCTCTGGTTTATTTTCGTCAGCACCCCAATGCCCCACAAGTCCCACGAAGACAATGCAAAGGGCTCATGATGGATGCCTGCACAGGCAGTAGGTTCTTACAGGAGTAGAACCCTGGGCTTGAGGGATTCACCACTTTTACAGCAAGCTAAAGCAAAAAAAAAAAAAAAAAAACGGGCCTGCTGTGGATATCTAATTTAATTCTGTTGTGGTCAAAGACATACTTTGTATGGTTTCAGTCTTTTTAAATTTACTGAGACTTGTTTTGTGTCCCACCATATGGTCTATTCTGGAGATGGTTCCATGTGTGCTTGAGAAGAACCTGTATCTGTAACTGTGGCTGGAGATTCTATAATGTCAGGTGGTTGATAGAATTGTTCAAGTCTTCTACACTCTTTCTTTTACTAATTGTTTTATCAGTTTTTGAAAGCACAATATTGAAATCTCCAACTATTATCATTGAATTGTGTATTTCTTCTTTGAATATAACAATTATAAATGCATATGCATCTAACAGAGCCCCACAATACAATAATTCAAAGAAATCTGAGAAAACCCCCAATATCTGGAAATCAAACAATCCACTCATAAATAACCCAAAGGTCAAAGAAGAAATCACAAGAAAAAAAAACTTAAAAATATTTTTAACTGAATGAAAATAAAAAAACCAACATATTAAAAATTATGAGATGTACCTAAAGCTGTGCTTAGAGAGAAATTTAAATACCTTTATCAGAAGAGAAGTCTCACATGAATTGCCTAAGCTTCTACCTTACTGAACAGTGTCTATCTTAAGCATTCTCACACACTCAAAAAAGGTAACTGAGGTGATGGAGTGTTAATTAACTTGATTGTAGGAATCCTTTCACAATGTATATGTATATCAAATCATCATGTTGTACACTTTAAATATATTACCATTTATTTGTCAATTATGCTTTGACAAAGCTGGGGAGAATTTTAAATTTTAGCCAAGTTAAAAAAAAAGACAGGAGACTGACTAAAAAATTAAGAGATGTTACTAAAATCAAGAATCAAAGAGGAGACAATACTACCCACCATATGGATATTAAAAAATTATAAGAGAATATTATAAACAAGTTTATGCCAATAAAGCAGACAGTTTAGAGGAGATAGAAAATGTCTCAGAAAGACAAAAATACTAAACTACTCAAGAAGAAATACAAAACCTGGATTGAACTATAACAAATAGAGAAATTTAATTAATAAATAAAATCTTCCTACAAAAAGTCCAAGCCTCCATGGCTTCACTGGTAAATGGTTTCGAATATTTAAAAGAAGAAATAATACTAATCTTTCACAATTCTTTCAGAAAACAGAGGAAAAACATTTCTGACTCATTCTATGAGACCCGTATTATTACTGTGATATAAAAACCAAAGATATCTCATGAAAAGAAAACTACAAATCAATATCCATCATGACCACAGATAGAAAATCCTTCACATAACATTAGCAAACCATATTTGGCAACATATTAAAAGGATTATACACCATGATGATGAGGATTTATTGTAAGAATTCAAGACTAGTTTAATATCCAAATATCAATGTAACATATCATATTAAGGGAAAAAAGAAAAAGAGATCATCTAAATAGATGCAAAAGAGCATTTGATAAAATCAAACACCTATTTATGATAAACACTCTCAACAAACTAAGAATAAAAGTAAACTTCCTCAGCTTGAAAAACCTCCAGTGAACATTATACTTCATGGTGAAAGATTATATACTTTTTCCCTAGGTTAGAAACAAGACGAGGATGTTAATTCTCATTTCTTATATTAAGCAATGTATTCAAAGTCCTAGCCAGTGCAAGAAGGCAAGAAAAAGAGAAAAAGTCAAGAAGATTAGAAATGAAGAAATAATACCATTTTTACTTGTGGATGACATAATTAACTGTATAGAAACCCCTAATGAATGTATAAAGGAAAAAAGCTACTAAAACTAATAATTTTAGCAAGGTCATAAGATACAAAGTCAATATCTAAAAACCAACTCTATTTCCATACACTAGAAAAGAAGAACCCAAAAATGAAATTAAGAAAACAACTCTATTCACAATAGCATCAAAAAAGAATAAAATACCTAAGAATAAATTTAACAGAACAAGCGTAAGATTTCTACCTTGAAAACAACACATTGCTGAGAGAAATTAAAGAACATTTAAATTTAAAAAAAAAATTAAATGAAAAGAAGATCTAAATAATGTTCACAGATTAGAAGACTTAATGTTTAATGACAAGCTGCTAAAATTTAATAGAAATGCAAAAGACCTAGAATAGCCAAAACATTCTGAAAAAGAAGAAAAAAGGTTAAAAGACTTGTGTTACCCAATTTCAAAATTTACTATAAAGCTCCAGTAATCAAGACAGTAAAATGCTGGCATATGGACAGGCATATAGTAAGTATTGACTGCAGACAGGCATGAGAAAATTTTGGGTGATGGCAATGTTTGTATCTTATACTGATGATGATTGCACAGCTCTATCAATTTACTAAAAGTTACTAAATTGTACACTTACAAGGGGTAAATTTTATAGTATGTAAAATTATACTTCAATAAAACTGTTAAGAAATGAAATGGCTTAGATTGGTTAAAACTATTAAACATCATACTTTATTCCAGTGTAAAATAGCAGTAGTTAGAATCTGAGGAATTTCTGTTGCTCAAATCACCTGGGCTTAAGAAAAAAATCAACCTATCTGAAGTCTTCATAAAATTTAAAATGTCCAGAAATTACTCAAAGATTTTACAAATGCCAGTTAGTTACCAAGGGGCCCAAAGCATAAGTGAATCATACAGATTTCTAGGCCAAATATAGTAAAGTCTTTGTTTCTTAAAAAAAGACGTGTGACTTTATTAAAAGTCATACTGGTTCCTTTCCCTTCTGTTTCCAAAGTTCACTCCTAAAATTAAAAGATCTGATCACATCGCTCCCTAAAACTACCTACAGAATAAAGTCCAAACACTTCCACAGAGTGTTGAAAGTCCTCCACAGACTGGTCCCATCTAGCTTTCCAGTCTTATTTCCAGGACATGCTGTACTCTAGGTTTGCCTGGTTACTGAACAAAAATGGACTTTTCAGCTTTTGTATCCACGTTCACACTGCTATTATATTTAGAGCAACGTAAATTTGACTCAAGTCAAAGGCAACTGGCAAATTTGAGAAGAGATATTACTTTCAAAGTCTTAACAATATAAAAAATGCTGTTAGCCTTGACCTGCTGCTCAAATGCTTGGCAGCAGCTTCACACTGGCACTTTCACTGAAACCGAAAGACCTCAGCAGGCTCTTATGTGGAAGGAACTAAGGGAAGTCATCTGTGTGAAATCCTGAAGAGGGGCTGTTTCTCCTAATCTAACTTTGTTACTTGAGGAAATTATCAGAGCTACTCTTCATTTTTCTGAGAAATCACTTTCAAAATCCAGCTACACTGTGGTTGATGGTTCTAGTTTTAATGATACATTAGATTTGTGACTGATAGTGTCATTTTTAGTACTATATAATTATGACTTTAACCAATACATCTGTGCACTTAAAACAGCTTCTAGGTAGAAGTCATTAATTCTGTGCTGGGCATGTTGCCCTTGGTTAAGTGGATCCAATTATCTTAATTTGACACCCACGCATACCAGCCAAGTGAGCTGTAAGTAGGCTCATTTAAGTTTTCCTTTGAAACCCAAATTTTCTTTCTTTTTCATAATCTTTTTCGAAAACAGATTAGACTTAAAATTTCTTTCAAAATCTTCTGAACTTCAAAAGGTAAGAAAGTATCTTGGGGAAATTTCTTTCTCTCCAGCCCTTCTATTCCTTATGTAAAGGAATTTACTAAATCGGTATTTCCCAAGAAAGTTCATAGCAGCCTTATTCAGATTTCATTGTTCAGAACTGAGTCAGATTTATATGGTGTTAATTACTCTAAACATAATAGCAATGTGAACAAAAGTACAGTTCTGAAGAACATTTCTTTTGGGAGATGTTAAACAAGTATACCCCTAAAAAAGAACAATCATATTTGGAAAACTGTGGGGATTTTTTTATTAGCATGTTAAAGACTCCCAGCAATCCTGTAGGAGAAAAACCTGTTCAGTTTGTTAACCTAGCATTTCTCAATGTTAATTAACCATGAAATCTCTTTATCCCCGCCCAAAGTAATCTAGTTTGTGCAATACTGAACTAAGTGATACCTGAGACGGTGTCTAGCAGAGAGCTTCTTTAAAAGAACTTCTGCCTGAAAACCTCCAGTCATTGTTCAACTACTTCTGTAAGTCTATTTCATACTTATTTCAAAATCCAAATGTAATAAGCTTGCTATAAAAGTAACATACAATAAAAAAGTATACAAAGTAAAATGATTAAAGTTCTGCTTTTCATCATCTCCAAAATACCACTGTTGAAAGTTCAGCGTACATTCTTCCCAAATACTTTCTTTTTCAATGATACACTTACATATATACATAAATATGAGAATAGAATGATACTGAACATAGCAAACTGCTATGTGATGTAATATGTCTTTAACAGTTTCCCATATCGGTTTGTATAAATAAACCTCATTATTTCCAAACTGCTGCGTACTCTCTGTAATATAATTATATCACAATTTATTTAATCATTGTCTTATCGTTACTCATATTTAAGCTGTTTCATTTATTTATGTTTGTGTTTGTGCTACTACAGGCAATGTTTCTGTAAACTTTTCTATACATGTACTTTTGTGCAAATGTGTAAATATTTAAGATGAATTCCTAAAATGAAAATGTTGAGCCAAATGTTTGTGTATTTGAAAGCTTGCAAGATAATACCAAATAACCTTCTGAAAGGCTATTTTGGCTTCAGTTTTAGGACAGAGGGCCAAAAATACTCTGGGTCCACCACTTTATAAATACCCCTAAACAACAAACAGGATAAGAAATGGGAACGCGAACTCCATTTTGGACAAAGCTAAGAGATACTTGTAATAATAATCCAAAGTATAAGTAAAAGGTGGATAGAAAAAAAAAGTAAATTAATTAATGGAGCACAGTTGATCTAAGTATCTCCAGAGGGTCAGACTGATGAGACTCAAACCAAGTGACCTTAAGGAACTGCCAAGGAGACAGTGATGATACGAGGAACAGAGGAAGCAGGAGCTATTAAACCTCCACACTAAGGAGAGCCAAGTCAGAGAGGTTCTGGGCTCAGAAGTAACCAACAAGGTAGGATTAAGACCATATACTAAAATATGAAACTCCTTATCCCCTTCCTCAACAGGTTACAGAAGGCTGGCAACCATGCCTGACACTAAACAGGAGACTGAAGCATCCCTATCTGGATAAGCTGAACAGAAAGAAGCAGAGAAGACTTACAAACCCTGCTATCTGGTTAGGTCCTAGCAACGATAACAAAAAAGACTGACTACTCAATTGCGCTATAATAAAAGCCGACTAGTCAAAAAACTTCACCCCAAAAGTTTAAGGAAAAGCAAGATATATCTGCACAGCCTTAAGGTATACTTCCTAAAATATTTATTAATTACAAAGAGAAAAATAGTATCTTTACAAATGGAGAAATCTGGCAGGCACCACCTTAACTACATGATCAAGTTAACATTATGGAATGACGTATCGATATCATGTACCCCCGATATGGATGTGTTGAAAAGGACCCATCGATTCTGTAGTATTTGTCAAAAAAATCCGTAACTTCAACATAACCATGAGAAAACATCAGACAAGTGCAGAGAACATTATACCAAATACCTGACCAATAAATTTCAAAAGTGTCACGGGTAAAACAGATGAGGAAAGGCTAGTCACAGACTGAAGTAAATCAAAAAGATGTGACAACTAAACACAATGTGGGATCCAAAATTGGATCCTAGAACAGAAAAAGGGCATTAGTAGAAAAACTAGTGAAATCAGAATAAAGTTTGTAGTTTAGTTAATAGTTAACTGATGTCAATTACTGTTTTGTTTACTGTATCATGGTTATATAAGACGTTAATATTACATGAAATTGGATGAAGAGTATTCTACAAGACTTCTCTGCATAACCTTTGTAACACTTCTGTAATTCTAAAATTATTTCAAAATAAAGTTTTTAAAAAGACCCATTTATATAAACAGAGATTTCAATACTTTTTTAAAAATACCAAAATCTTATTAAACATGAATGAATTGCCAAAAACTACTTTCAAGTATTTGAGGGTAGTTCTCTTGCTTTGATCAAACTTTTCCAATTCTTTCTTCTGTTCCCTTTATAATAAGGTTTCAAAACCTCCCTATAAATTCTTAAAATCAAGTGGTCAAAACATACATAAGGATGCTATATATTTTTGTGATTGTCATCAAAGAGTAATGAAATACTAATAAGAGTATTTCATTATTCTATCCTGCATTGATGTAACTGTTGAAAATTATATACTGTTTGTACAGAGATATATGATTAAGAATGTTCTACTTGTGTAGAGTTATGATAATAGTGATTATATTAGCATTAACTTATGTGAACCTTTAGGCATACTTCAGTAAGATAGTTGAAAAGATACTTGTTAGCATCACTCATTTTCCTTAAGTTTTTTTCTGGCTAACTTTTGCTCTTTCAAAATGTTATTTCAGATATTGTATTTTTCCATATTAGAACTTCCACTTAGTTCTTTTTTATATTTCCATTTCTTTACTGAACTAACATTTGTTCCCTCATTGTGTTTGTTTTCCTTTGTATATTTAAACATATTTATAATAGCTGCTTTAAATTCCTTGTCTGCTGATTTCATGATGTCTGCCATTTCAGGGTTTGTTTCCCACTAATTTGACTTTTCTCCAGGTTATAGCTCAAATTTTCTTTTTTAAATTTCTTTGCATGCCTACTAATTTTGATTATATGCTAGACATGTGTGCTATCTGTTGGTTGTTGGACTTTGTTGTATTCCTTAGCAGTGTGCTGAACTTTGTTGTGGCAGATCAAATTGTTCCTTTCACGGTTTGTTTTAAGCTGTTAGGATGATTCTATAGTAGCCTTGAATCTAGAGCTATATTTGCCCTACTTTTAAAATACAGCCTTTCTATCAGCTCTACTGAATACCCTGGTGTTCAACAAGTTCTCTCTAATCTGATGGGATAGAATGTGAACATTTCTCAACTCTGTGTATGCTCCAGTCATTTTTCAGCTCTCTAGTAATTATTCTTTCCTTAGTAAATGTTCTTTGTCTTAACTTGTGGAGTCTTGCTCTGTGTACGTGCAGCTTAATGTTTAGTAAAAGACTCAAGGGGAACCCTATATAGCTTCCTTAAGTTTTTCTGCACATCACTCTTCTCTCCAGTAGCCTGCCCCACAAATTCTAACTACCTTGCTAGCCTTAAACTCTGATCTCTGTCTCCTTAGCTCACTGAGTCTGCTCCCCTCATCCAACCCTGTACTGCAGTCTGGAAAGTGTTCAGAGGCGAAGCTGAGGGTAACTACGGGGCTCATCTCATTTGTTTCCATTCTCTTAGGAGTTATGGTCCTGCACATTTTCAAATATCTAAAAACATTTATTTCATATATTTTGCCCAGTTTTCGAGCTGTTTACAACAGTTTACAGCTGTTTACAGGAGGGCTAGTCCAGTACTATTTACTCTATCATGGTCAGTAGTATAACTTCTAAGTACTTTTAAGATATTACAAGAATTACTAATACTCTTTCAAAGAGGTACCACTGTAATTTTAAAAACATTAAAAGCATTAAGCTCTGGTCATTAGGAAACATTTATGTATTTTTACTTTGTTATACTGATTTGTTTCCTTTTCAGGAACTAATATCTATTATACAATCAATCAGTGTTTGTTCAATGGCTGAATAAAAACTAAGAAAACATTTAAGAACAAAAATATATAATTGTGGGGATATGAAGGACTTTAAAATATAAATTTATGTCATAAAGAAAACTTATGAAGCTAAATTTCTAAAGCCTCATGTCTAAACAAGATATAAAAATAAAGACTTTTAATTACATAAAATTAGACAGCTCTCCCTAACATTCTAAGGTAAAAGTAATACTCTTATTAGCAAAAAAAGTGAGAATGATGTTTGTATGTACACAGGTAAACATATGCTATTCAACTTACAAATTAATCTTAAATTATTTTTCTCTCTAAGTTTCACCCAATTTATTTGCCTTTTCAAAGTTACATGCATTTAACACTCAATTTCAAAAGATAAGTCTTCAAGCTTATTAGTTTTGAATTCATATAAGAGTCTACATTTCCAACTCCATTACACTATTAACAAAAGTACTCAATGGTTGGTGCCAATAAAGCCCAACCTGCACCCTGGATTCCTGAGCAAAAGGGAAATTACTCTATTGCTACAGGAACTACTTCTAGTCCCAGTCAGGTTCCTGGGTCTGGATGTAGGAATAACCAGGTTGAAGAGTACCACTATTTTAAAAGCTAAAACAACAAAAGCTGTCCTGCTGATGAGTGGGATACCAGATTCTTATAAAACTGCATTCACAACTTCTCAACTTTTCAACAATTTCTTCTCTACCTTTTGTATTGCTTCATGATTTAAAAAAAAAAAAAAAAAATTTGGTGAAAGCACCCTGGCATTTCAGATAGCATCTATAAGGTAATACCGTAATACCAGCAGGCCAGAGATAAGTTATTTTTTTTTATAACTGCCACTGGAAACTCAATCAAAATTGCTACAGGTTCCATTCTGAAATAATCATAAAAATATTTGTATAAACATTCAAGTATCTCAGTAGTGATCCTTAAAATTTCTTTACTAGGTCCTATTCCACAATTCTGATAGCGAAGTTCATTTTTCTTTACTGTAAATAGCTCAAAAAAGCAATCAAAAAACCTTGAGAAACATGGAAAAACAGCCAGAGTTCAATAAAACTGTTCTTTCAGATTAAAGACATTCAAATGAAGCACTTATACTCAACGGGAAAACAACGATTACACTAGGCTGTTAATCACAGCACTTTATTAAAAATAAAAACACTAATAGAATGTGAGAAGAGCTGCAAATTATTGGCTTCTGAAAGTAATCTGCCACATAAAGGAGCTGCTGAAAAACACGTGGCAGTTACAATGAGTTCAAGCTGTACACTGGTTGATCTCAATGGTATCTCTCAACAGATTGGGGATAGCTCATGGAAATTCACAAGTGAGAAGCATGAGAAAAAGACTGATGTCTCTGCCCTTTCCCAACCTAATACAATTTACCATTATCTCCAAATTTAAAATATAAAAATATTGAATTAAAGAGAACTAAAGCAGAGGAATAACGCTACACAATGGAGATGATTTAGGTTTAGCATCCTATTACACAGTCACAATCTGATTTATAAACATCTGCTTTCAGGAGACTCATACAAAGCTCATATAGCTAATAGCTATAGCCCCCTACCTCTGCTCTATCCCCTTCTCCTGGATGCCCCACATTGGAGTTAGTGTTAAAAAATCTTAATACTTTTACAGATTCTACAATTTCAAAGTAGAGATACAAAAGATTTTACAGAAAACAAAGGCAGATTTTAGAGTAAGGAATAATTTTTTAAACAAAGTTCTCTTTAATAGTAGAAAGGGATCTTCTGTGAAAAAGAATGCCAAATCACTGGAAAATGGTAAAGGTTACTATAAAGACAATCACTGTATAGCTAAAATTTGTAATGCTAAAATTCTATGATTTTCTGAAACAGAAAAAATGGTATTTGAATGTCTATTATTATCATCAGGGATTCTTTAATATATCGCTTGTTTAAAATGGCACAAATCTCATTGTTATGTATTATTAAAAAGAAAGATACTTTGTAACCAAGTTGCTTTTTGAAATTGTGACATGTATTTTAAGACTTGACAGATGGATGCTATTTTCCTTCTACATATATATGACAAAAACAATGATTTATTTGATATCTACTTCAGATTTGGGAATCATTTTCCATGTTATGATCCATATTTTTTAACTTCTAGAAGAAATCAAAATGTGTACTGAGCATGAAAATGACTCCCAAATATCCTTAAAATTTTCATGCTAATTCAGATATCTTTATTGATGCCAGTAAAATGAAGAGCTGCTAATTAATTTTAAAACTATTTTCCATTTCCTGGCTATACATAAATATGAATCCCAACAGCAGGATTAAAACTGATATGCTCAAGATCTCTAATCACATGTAAATGAATTCCATACAAATATTTATAAGCCAACAACCTTGACTAGAAATTTATTTAAAAGGATGCACTTATAAATTAAAGACAAGAATTAAACTGAACAAATACACATTACTTATTAATAATATTTATTAAAATGGCACATGCCAGGCAATGCTAGGAATCATTAAGATAAATGACAAAAATGATAAAAGGCACAAATCTTTTTCCAAATCAACTTACAGTTTAGAGAAGAAACTGTAAGCATCAAATGACTATTCTATAGAAAGTAGTGCTGGAAGAGAGCTAAAATAAATGTAAAATGAGGTAAAGTACAAGAGAATTTTTTTTTCTTTGCTGAAAGACTGCCAAGAGCACTGCAGCTGAGGTGGCATTTAAAACTGTGCCTTGAAAGACATACAGAATTTGGTCCTAGTAGAAAGGAATTGAATCTTATGAACATAGCAACTTAAGGCAAATGAGAAACTGATGTTAATTGAGTTTGGTGGATAGAAGCAATATATACACAGTATAACTAGTGTTTAATTCGATCTGTCAGTCAGTCAGACAGGTTAGGGTCATATCCTGACCCTGACATATGTATTAGCTGTCTGATTCTGGGCAGGTTATCTACTGTTTTTAAACTTCATTTTTCTTAAGTATGTATACAAATAATAACTATCCTAAAGTAGATAATAACAAATAATTATCCACTTTACTGTGCTGATGTAAGGATTAAAATAGATAGTATACTGAAAGCATTTAGCATGTTCCTTGGCACAGAGTAAGTGTTTGATTACTACTAATTTACTATTAAAAACAGTAATAAATCTAGTTTGTTAACTGAAATTGAATGAGATTGGATTATGTTAGACTGAACACATGTCTACCTTCTCTTCCAACCAAACTCTTTTGAAATGACAGAAAAAAATACTTGAATAAGAAAAGATGTCATCCTTAACATTTAAATGTTGAGAAATTCTTAAAAGATATAAAGTGGTTTGAGGAAGATGAAAGAATAGAGAAAATGTAGAGTCAAATCCGGTAGAAGAGAGAATAGGTTTCAAATGAGCAGGTAAGAGCAAGATTAGATGTCCCATAGATTGGGGTCCCCAATCCCCGGGCCGCGGACTGGTACTGGTCTGTGGCCTGTTAGGATCATGGTTGCACAGCAGGAGGTGAGTGGCGGGAGAGCAAGCGAAGCTTCATCTGTATTTGCAGATGCTCCCTAGTGCTAGCATGACTGCCTCAGCTCCACCTCAGATCGTCAGGCATTAGATTCTCAGAGCAGCACTGGTCCCTGGTGCCAAAAAGGTTGGGGACCGCTGCCATAGATTAAAGACATGAGAAAACACATGGGTAATTACGTAAAGAACTATCTTTAGAATACCTGGGCCAGATATGTTCACTCTTCCACTCATACTAAGCCACATACTGCCCTGGTTTCACCCTTGACTTGAAACTTTAACAAATTTTTCCCCAAAAAGAGTCCCTAGGGCAAACTTTTATGAATAGACTCTACACAGGTCAACAATAGGCAAAAAGGGATAAAGATAATTATGTATAGAAAATCAAAGCATCTGGTTTAACACAATGAAAGAGAGGTACAAACTCAATAAAGAAATAATCAATGGGACAGACTAAATAAGTAAAAAGGAGAAAACGTTAGAAGATGTTAACGACTTGCACCATAAAACAAGAATAAGTCATTTAAAAAACTTTTAGAGATCTTGAAAATTAAAAATATAGGCAGGAGAGATGTCCAGTTTCAGCCCCAGTATTAAAGCGCTTGAAAGTCATCATTCCTATCCTTAAAACAAAAAAGCTGGGCAAACTTAAAATAAATGAAACTTAAATGACTGCCAACCCAAAATTTGGAGACAGGTACAGCAACCAAGATCTGCTTACATGAAGCAAAAGCCACTGGGGATCCATAAACTGGTAGAAATATTTAAATGGTAATTTTGATAAATTGCTGGAGATTGAATGTGAAACTAATGTGAGAATAAGAAAATCCTGGGGGCTACAGTCTTAGAGATGACCCTATATTTTTGTGGGCTTTCCTCTCTAGGAACTCAGCCAGATTCTTACCATGAAGTTCCAAAAAGATCCCCTCCTCTCTTAGGCAGTGGGAGGGAATCAGTAACCACTGTGACACAAGCCCAGACTTTTCCACCACAAAGGCCTCCTTTCCAGAGGAAAAGACTTTGTTATAGAGCACAACTCTCAAATCTTATTCCGGCTGGACGAAAGGAAGTCCTATCTGCTGCAACTTTGCTTTCCTGTTTCACCGAGGGAAAAGGGGAATACTACAACCCATGGTCAACACTGGACAGGTCTTCAAGGAAACAGACTGGGAACACTATAGACAGGGAAGGGAGTAGGAAAGCACGGGTGGGGGACAAGGGGGGGAGGGTGGAAAGCTATACCAGTGGACAAATACTTGTAAAGGTCATAGCCATGATACGCAGGCCCACTTAAAATCTGAGACTTAATCAAAAGATTATAAAACAGTCTTTCTCCACATCTTAATGCCACACAAATGGGGCTGAAGTATAATAGTGGATTACAGGTAAAATAACTCTTTTTGAAGATCAGAACATAGGAAAGTTCCAAAGTCAAGAGTGAAGGCCAAAAAGCCAAGTACATCAGGGTAATCTGAAGCCTCTGGTATCTATAGCTACTACGAATATTAAACACAACCCAACTCCTAATCAGATTAACATAAATCCTCACACTAAAGGCCTGTTTACCTTGGCTCCCATTACCTGATACAAGATGCCCAACTTTCAACAAGAAATTATAAAGCATGCCAAAAGGCAAGGAAAAATGAAACAGAACATGGTATATGACATAGTTGTTGGGATTACTGGATAGTGAATTTGAAGTAGCTATGACTAATACGCTAAGGGCTCTAATGAAAAAAGTGGCTAACATACAAGAATAGATAAGTAAACAGAGAGACAGAACTCTTAAGAAAGAATCAAAAGAAAATGCTAGAAATAGAAAACATAGTAACAGAAAAGACTGCCTTTAATGAGCTCATCAGTATACTTGACATGGCTGAAGAATCAGTCAACTTGAAGATAGGTTACAGATACTTCCGAAACTGAAATGAAAAGAGAAAAGAAAAAACGAAACAAAACAAAAAACTCACAACATCCAAAAACTGTGGGACAGTATCAAAAGTGTAACATATGTGTAACTGAAATGCCAGAAGGAGAAGGAAGGAATGGAGAAGAAATATTTGAAGTAAAAATGTATGAGAACTTTCCAAAATTAATGACAAACAAAAAAACATAGATGTAGGAGATTCAGAGAACACCCAAGAAATATTTTAAAAATTCACCTAATCATATCATATTCAAATTGCCAAAAACGAAAGACAAAGAGAAAATTTTGAAAGAATTCAGAGGGAAAAAATATCACCTTACCTGTAGAGGAACAATAAAAATTACAATGACCTGCTTGTCAAAATCACCTAAGGAATGAGAGTAGAATGAAATATTTAGTGTTGAAAAAAAAATAATAATAACCACCAACTTGAATAAGTGAAGGAGAAATAAAAACTTTCTCAAATAAAAACTGAGGAAATTCATTGCCAACTGACCTGCTGTGAAAGAGATGTTAAAAGATATTCTTCAAGCAGAAGAAAAATGAAATAGGTAAGAAACTTGGATCTACATAAAAAAGGAAGTGTTAGAGAAGGAATAAAGGCAAGATCAAATCTTTTGTTTTACTTATTCTTAACTGATCTAAAAGGCAACTATTTGTTTAAAGCAATAATATAGATAAGTGAAATGAATGACTGTAGTACACAAAGGGTGGGAAGAAGGAATTGAGAATACCCTGTTCTAAAGTACCTGAAACCTCAAGTGGAGCAGTAATTATTATTTAAAGATAGACTCAGAGGTCTTAAGATGGCTGCTGGGTGGCTAGGTTCTAACCAGTGAGTAGGGCTGACTGTGGGATCTGCGCTGGGGAGGGAGGTAACCTGTGTGGGTGGCCTCACAGCCTTACAACAGAGCCACCTAAAGCCTCTGGCCCAGACCCACAGGAGAATCAGCTCGGCTAGCCTCGGAAGGGGCATTGCAGGGCCTTCTCCAGCCTATTGTAGGAGAGGTTCTGTGTCTCCACCTCTGTCAAGCGAGAGGGTTGAGGAGGCTTTCCGTAAGGGAAACAGGCTTGTGTTTACAATTGCTGTATCCCAGGAAAGAGCTGTAGTTACAGGAGTGTCAGCAACCTAGACATTCAGTACCAGAACCATCTAGCGCTTAGTGCTTTGCTTGGAACAGCTTTCCACCTATCTGGGAATCGGAGTTTGACTGCCGCCAGAAAGCCTGCCAAGTTTCCAGTTGTTGCAGCTAAGCAGGAAAAGATGTACCTTTCTAGAGCCATCCTCTTGCAGTGGAGTGGGCTGCTACCTCCTGGCCTAAATGAAAGTGATGTTGAGTTGAATTCAGAAGAAGACACATTAGAGAACTCAACTTAATTTACAGAAAGAGAAAGATGGGACCATTACAAAAATCAGAGATCTCAGATTTCCCTTCAGATGGACCAAAAACTGAAGCAGAGGTGAATGTAACTGAATATGAAGAGTGTCCTTCTGAAATTACCTTACATATGTGAAATAAATTTCAGGAATTGCATAAAAAACACTCCATAGAAAATCTTAACTTCAAGATTCAAAAGAAAAAAAAACAAA
This sequence comes from Pteropus medius, assembly GCF_902729225.1. Taxonomy (NCBI): domain Eukaryota; kingdom Metazoa; phylum Chordata; class Mammalia; order Chiroptera; family Pteropodidae; genus Pteropus; species Pteropus medius. The sequence continues at coordinate 4,097,104 of NW_024354911.1, forward strand.
ACAAAACCCAGAAAAGGTAAACTGAAGAATGAAGAAGAATCTCAGAGTGAACAGTCCTCAAGTAAAACCCAGTGGAAGGAACTTAGAATTCTGGAGTCAAAGACAGGTTTGAATCCCCTGTTAAAAATTAAAAAACTGACAATTCAGGCCTTGAAAAGAACATAGACCAGGCTATGGAAGAGTGGAATATTGAAAAGACTGGAACTCAACAAGCAGTTAGCTACTCGAGAGCTTAGTGTAAAAACTGCCAAAGTGACTGCATGTCACAACTCTGTAAAAGCCAAAAAAGAAGCTAAAAATTCACAAGTTGATGGGAAAAAGAAGAAACCTGCATGGGCATTTGAAGCAAAGAAGAGAAGGGAAACCAAAAGCGACATGGGATATATGTAACTTGCTGGAGTTCTTCAAAACACTGCGTCTTTACTTGAGTTTTAACTTGAGTCTTCAATTGCTCAATTTATGAAAAAGGTTTTCCTTATTTCCATATTTACGTTAAATATGGTAGGAAATTTATAGAAGTAGAAAAATAAGCATAAAGTTTGGGAGTTGATCATCAAATCTTCTCAGTCTTTTTCTAAATAGTTCAACCTATCAAAGTGAATGGAATTTAGCTTTCTGTTATTTGTACAAAAAATCTAAGCATATGTATAAGAAAATAATGGATTTTATTTATTTATATAAACTTACAGTATAAAATCAATTTTACTTTTCACCCATTTGTTATAGCATAGCCAATGAGCTCCTTGTAGTTTCTTATCTGTATTCAGTGTAACTGTACTTATTTTGGAATTGTGTTTTTAAGATTGACATTTGTTTATAACGAATTAGTCATAAGTCCAAGAAAGTCTCAACTGATATCATCTTTACAAATGACTTTATTGTAATGTTATAAAATTATTGGATGCAGTAGAGTTGAGACTTTACAATCACATAATAAAAGTAATTGATTAAAAAAAAGGATGAACTTATATTAAAAACATAGAATGTAAAATTTAGATAATCACTAAAATATTTTTAAAAGAAGTACATTAATACTCTAAGAGATGAAAGAGAATCAAAAATACGATGGAAAACAGTATGGCATGAAACAGAATCACATAAAATATTGAAAAATACGATAGAAAACAGTATGGCAGTTCTTCAAAAAAATAAAATAAAAATAGAATTCATATGATCTAGCAATTTCACTTCTGAGTATACACACAAAAGAACTGAAAGCAGGTCTCAAAGAGATATTTGTATACTCATGTTCACAGCAATATTATTTATAATAACTAAAATATGGAAGCATCCCAAGTGTCTGGTGATAGATGAATGGATAAGCAAAATGTGGTATATACATATAAAGGAATATTATTCAGCCTTAAAAGGGCAGGAAATTCTGACCTATGCTACAACATGGATGAACCTTGAGGAGGACATCATACTAAGTGAAACAAGCCAGTCACAAAAAGACACATATTTGAGGTACCTAGAATAGTCAGAATCAGAGACAGAAAGTAGAATAGGGTTGCCAGGGGCAGAGGGGAAGGGAGAATGGGGAGTTATTGTTAAATATGTATAGAGTTTCGGTTTTAAAAGATGAAAAGATTCTGGTGATGGATGGTGGTGATGGCTGCACATCAACATGAATGTACTTAATGCCAATAAACTGTGCATTAAAATGGTTAAGGTAGTAGACTGTATGTTATATATATTACAAAACAGAATTTGGAAAAAATATATTGGCAGGAGAAGATAACAAGATAGAGAAGAGGACAAGGTTAGCTAGAACAAGAAACCATGGACATGAGTAATTCCAGATTAGGATAATAGTCAAGGAACGAAGGGGCTGTGAACAGGAAGCAGATTACAAATTCTCTTCCTAAGCCCTGTTCAAGGAGGCCCAAATGAGTTAGAAATATCTTTTTATAACAGATTAGAAAATGCCAAAATTTTGAGTAAGATCCTTTTTCACAGAAATATAATTTTTTGAAGATCTTCATGTGTTAGTGGTTGTAGTTTAAATATCCTTTGTTTAGAAAAACCACATGACTGAAAGTTACAATGAATTCAGTGAAATAAAAAAGTAAAGGGATGAATGAAGAATGATATACAATGCTAACACTAATCAAAAGAAAGCTGAAACAGCTAGCTATGTTAATTTTAGACAAAGCAGACTTCACGACAAAGTAGAGTATCAGGAATAAAAAGAGGCATTACATAATAAAAAAGTTGCCAATTTTCAAGAGACCACATAACAATTCCAAACATGTGTGCACCCAACAAAAGAGTGCCAAAATACACGAGGCAAAAACTGATAGAACAGCAAGTGAATAGGTAAATTCACTATTGTAGTTAGAGAGTTTAAAAACTCTTCTGTCAGTAAATCATACATCAAGTAAGAAGAAAATCAGTAAGGAAATAGATGACTGGAACAGCATTATCAATCAACTTGATCTAACTGACATTTATAACATGTTCCAACTAACAATGGCAGAATGCATATCATTCTTAAATCTACACGGAAAATTCACCAAGAGAAACAACATCTGGGCCATGAAACACATTTTAACCTAATTTAAAAGAACAAAAATCATATAAAGTATGTTCTCTGATCACAATGGCGTTAAACAAGAAGTGACAGAAATATAGATAGAAAATCCCCAAATATTTGGAAATAAATAAAAATCTAAATAATCCATGGGTCAAAGAGCAAGTCACACAGAAAACTATAAAATATTCTGAACTAAATGAAAGTAAAAACACAACTAATCAAAACGTGTGGGCTGCAAGAGAAGAAATGTTGAGAAAAATTTATAGCATATATGCATATATTATAAAGAAGAAAAATAAAAAAATCAATAACCTAAGATTCTACCTAAGGAACTAGAGAAAGAAGAACAAATTAAGCCTCAAATAAGCAGAAGGAAATAATAAAAATAAGTGCAACAACCAATGAAAATGAAAACAGGATAACATAGAAAATAAAATAAGACTTAAAGCTGGTTATTTGAAAATATCAATAAATTGATAAAGGTTCCAAGAAAAAAAAAAAAAAAGCCACAAATTACTGGTATCAGATATGAAAGAGGGCCCATTACTACTGATCTATTAGACAATAAGGAAATAGTATAAACAACTCTCTGCCCACATATTTAATAACTTAGATGAAATAGACTAATCCTTTGAAAAACATAAACTATGGAAATGCACACATGGAGAACTAGATAACCTTAATAGCCCTATATCTATTAAAGAAGAGTCAATAATTAAAAACCTTCTATAAAGAAAGCACCAGGCCCAGACGTTTCACTGGTGAATTCTACCAAATAATTGATAAATAATTCTAATTCTCCACAATCTCTTTAAGAAAACAGAAATGTAGAGAATACTTCCTAAGTCATTTTATAGAGAAAACATTATCCTATTATCTAAACTAGATAGACATTACCAGAAAATTATACCAACATAGCTCATGAACACAGATGTAAAGATTCTTAAGAAAATATTAGCAAATGATGAATAAATAAATGAAAAAGAACAGACAAATCTCCTGTGCAGAAGAATTTCAAATAATTTATGTAGATACTCTGCCCACAATGAGGTGGAGCCTAAATCTACAGCTTAAGTGTATACAGTTACTTCCTTCCAAAGTGTATAGAAGGAAAAGGAAAAAAGGAGTCACTTCACAGTGGAGACACGTGACAAACACTACCTCAGCCAGGTGATCAGGGTCAATATCCATGGTGATCAGTAATGTTGATAAGTATATATCCTCAATATGATGTGATGAGAATAGAAATTTACCTCTTTGGTCCTCCTCTAAAAAAATCCATAGTTCTAGCACGATCATGAGAAAAATAGACAAATCTTAATGTTAGACAAAACTTCATTCTACAAAATACCTTATCAGAGCTCCTCATAACTATCAAGGTCATCAAAAACAAAAAAAAAAGTCTGAGAAATTGTCCCAGCCAAGAGGAACCTAATGAGCTACAATGACTAAATGTGATGTGATATTCTGGATAGGATCCTGGAACAGAAAAAGGACATTAAATTAAAAACCAAGGAAATGTGAATAAAGTATGGACTTTAGTTAATAAAAAAATTTATCAGCATTTAATTGTGACATATATATCATACTACTGTAAGCCATTAACAACAGAGGAAACAGTATGGGATATATGGAAACTCTGTACTATCTTCATAACTTTTTTATAAATCTAAAACTATTCTAAAATAATAAGGTTACTGAAAGTATAGGCAGAAAAGCAATCTGGACTCAAATAAAATCAGTGGAGTGGAAAGTAAGTCTAGCAATTTTTCCAGAACAAAACATTAAAGGATAAGAAACAGCACGTAAAGAAAAAGTCCAAGAGGAAATAACAGAATAAGGAGCAAAAACTACAAGTAGTCAAATACATAACATAAAAATTCTCTGGATTTGAACAAATTTAAGTGTCTGTTTTTAAAGGGATCACTCCACGCTGGACAATATGAATTAGGGGTGGAGGAAGAAAGAAATCCATATCATGAAATAGCAGAATTCAAAGATAAAAATTCCAAAGGCTTACAGAGAATAAGAGGCAACTAATATCTAAAAACGAACAAGAAAAAGATTCCTAACAGTATGCTCAAAGAAAATTAAACTTAATAGGACAGCAAATAATATATTCTCAGATATGCAGTCTTGAAAATTTACTTCTCACACAATCTGAGAAATTTATTATAAGGTATAATCTAGCAAAATAAATTAAAAACAAGAAAAAGTCAAAGAAAATAGAAATTGTAGTCCAATGAATATACCTGAGGGGAAGGCACAGTATATGAGCAAGAAGGCAATAAAAACATAATGAAGTTTTAAAATTATTTGGTGAGGGGAAAGAGATCATGATTAACCTTAAGTGCTGCTGGAGTGGGGGCGAGGCGCAGGGCATGGCTAGTGGACTGAAGAAGGGAGGCGGCAGGCAGGAGAGCAGTGCTGCCTGTGGAGAACCGTGGAGGTCGACCAGATTCACTGGCTGCCATCCCCGCTGTCATGCACTGGGTTAAAAAAGACAACTAACATCAACCATGAAAGATCCAAGTTACAGTAGTACTAGCCCAAGCACAATCAATGAAGATGAGATTTTTAACGGTCATTTTCATGAAGATGACAATCCATTTGTAGAGTATGTGTGGATGGAAAATGAAGAGGAAATAAATAAACAGAGGAGTTATGGGAAGAAGAATTTATTGAATGCTGTTTACAAGAAATGCTGGAAGAGGAAGAACAACACTTTTTCCAGCTTGAGATCTCCCACAAACTATGGACCAAATCCAAGACCAATTCAATGACCTTGTTATCAGTGATGGCTCTCCTCTAGAAGATCGTGTTGTTAAGAGCAACCGGAATCCAAATGCAAAGGAGTTTGTTTCTGGGGTGAAATACTAAAATATTTGAGTTAGATGGGGCCCTCTTTTAGTGGATATAGCACAATTTTCACACTGTGAAGGCAATATTAGAAGATTTCACTATGAAATCTCTCTCGTTACTGTGTTACACTTATGCACTGCCAAATTTTGTTAGTCTTGCATCCTTAATAAAAGTGCTGAGACAGTTATTAAGTAAAAAGCTGTCAAACATTACTGAAAATAGAATCGGCCCCATGGCTTGATGTGAAGTCAGTGAGGAAAGAAGAACCAGTCAAGTTGTGACAATGCACCAAATTATATGACCTCTAAATCTTAAAAAGAAAAATTCTAAACTATGTATGTCATATTTTTAAGGGTAACCTCTTGATAGAAACAAATTAAGATGGACTGGCAGGACTCAAAGACATAAAACAATAAGTATAAAGTTGTCCATAATCGGTAATCCTCTAAAAAAGGGCATTGAAAGTTTGAAAATAAAACAACAGAAAATATGTATCAGGTAATGCTATTAAAAAAGAAAGCAGAAAGCAGGTATAGTAATGTCAGTATCAGACAAAACATAATTGAAGGCAACAAGAATGAGGGCAAAACAAATGTATCCTGCTTATAAAATAAATACCATGTTTTCTTAATTCTAAGATGTACTTGTTCATATTTTAACGTCTGTGAAATCAGATGTACCTTATAATCCAAGGTATCTTAGATTCGATGAAACACAGTAATCCACCAGGAAAGTCAGTCGTGATTCCTAATGCGCTGAAAACACAGTTTCTGAATATATAAAGCAGTAAGAGAAACATAAGAATTGAACAAATCTGCACTCATATCTTTCTTAGAAATGTTTACTTAGAAATTGGCAGATTAAGCAGACAAAAATTAGATAAGGCTCTAAAGGATTTTATGAACAAAGTCAACAAGTCTGATCTAATAGATATTTACAAACAGTAATATCCAGCAAACATAATACCTATAGAGCTGTCACCAAAAACTGACCATAAATTATATTGCAAAAAGAATCTTACATCTCAAAGAATTGAGAAATGTGGTCATCTGCTGACAGGAAGAGAATATAGGTTTGAAGAGTATAAAGGTGTAAAATAACTGCTATACAAGGAAGGGAAAAGGAATAGACTAGAAAAACCTAATAGGATTTCTTAGCAGTCCGAGACCCAATTAAAGATGGTGCTCATGAATTTAGTATGGGTCTTCCTGGTTGTGAGAGAATAACATACTCCAAAATGAAGTAATTCGAAGCTATCCAAATACCTGGAATGTCCACCTACACATTTGCTGAACAGCTAGGTGACTGGTTTAGGGACACAATGCGATGTGAACATAAACTCACAAAAGTAGTTTGCCAAGGCTACACATTCTGAGTATTCAAACAATTTCAAAGCAAGGGGATAAGAGCTGCATGTGAGTGATCCCACAGACTTTAGAGCTCCCCTAAAGTTTCAGTCCCAAAAGTAGAGAAGAACTAATCTGATAACAGAGGAATGCATTCTATTGGAGTTTTAGTAGGTGTGTGTTCTGATAAGCAGCCCTTGCAGTGAACTGGTGGTTTAAACACAAATGACTTACATAAACAATTGAAGGAAGTTATAAAATAAAATGAACACAAAATATTCCTCCCATTCTTGTGTGCAGGAGAGATGTTTCACTTTTAAGGAAGTCATCTGACATTTTCCTGACATCAAAAGTACTCATTAAAAAAGGTGTGCCAGATGTTAATGACGTACCTACCACAGCAGTGTGCCCAAAAAAAGACAGTTTTCTCTCTTTTCATCCTAAATCAAAATGATGTCTCCTCAATAAGATTCCAACCACCCAGAGGGGAGGAAAGACAAAATGTGTACAGGTATTTCTGCTCGTTATCCATTTAGACCAATAAAAAAGGAAAACTGACTTTGTTCCAATGTGCTTAATGACTTACATTAACTCTAATCATAACCAATTTTCCAAAACATAGTCATAAGAAAAACTGCATTAGCATTTTTTCGAGAAACTATCTTTTTTATTTTTATTGTTTTTTAAAGCCTGTAGTTTTTAAAATTTCTTTTATTATTAGTTTCAAGTATACAGCACATTGGTTAGACATGTATATAGTTTATGAAACGATCCCCCAGATTACCTTTCCTCTGGCTAACTGCATTCCCTATGCCATGCTCCCCATCCCTGTGACCATCTATCAACTACTAATTTGTACTTCTTTAACCCTTCACTATGCATTAGCATTTTTTAAGATTCAGATTCAGAAGTCCAAATTCTAGCAGTTTTTATTTCCTTAGATCGTGTAAAAAGTAAGAGTTCAAATAATACCTAATTCAGATCTTTAACAAAATTATTTTACGAGAAACCGCAACTATTTGTAAAGGAGTGTAAACTGAAGAGGATCTTTAAAACTTACGAGAAAATCACCAAACTGGAATCCAGCTACAAAGTCTCTCACATTTTTTTTTATCATTTGCCTACAGTGCTCAGGTAGACACTGTTTAAGAAGAAACTCAGAGAGTAATTCTGATAGTAAACAAAGGTTACTGTTAACAATATACATATAGCTAAAATATTAGAATATATAGTTATAAAGCAGTAGTAGCACTTAAAATGCTAATACTGTAGAAAAATATCTCTCAAAATGCACTTAGTATAATTGAAACTATACTATATTTTTTATTTCTGATGCTTGCTTAAGCATACATCACTAGTGCTATATTTTCAGTGTCAAAAACACTATAACCTAAAATGAAAAACACACTGATCCAGCATTGAAATGATATGAAATCAAGTCTATAAGCAGCCAGATTGTCAGAGATGTCTTTCAGACCCAAGTGAAATTCTGCCAACTATGACATTATTGTATAATTTAGCATCTTTTAAATATAGCTACCAATTAAAAGATTAGGACATACTATATCTTCCTTCTGGTGTTTTAGCACTGTATAACAGATTCTTTCTCTATAACAAAATAAAGGCATCAAATTCAAATTCAAGCTTGCTCTCCGTTTTGTGTCCTGAAATGTCATGTGCAGAACTTTTATTTAACTGTTAAACTTCAAAAATTATAATTGAGGCATTAAGTTATTACCTGGATCTCAAAAATTAATGTGTTAAGATTCATGACTTTTGGCAAAGATGAAATGTTAAACATTAAACAAATAATTGTATTTTCATTATATTTCTACCTCTCCAAAGATATTTAAAATCAGAATGGTCATTATAGCCCAACTCAACAATAATAGGGACTAAACTTTCTTAATCTAAGTAGACTCAGACCATAACCTTAGATTTATACAATCTCTCTACTTATGTTTAGTATAAAACGTCAATCTTTTCCTCTCCCTTATCTTAAATATCCAAAAAAAAAAAAATCACAAATCTTGTTCTACTGTCCTTTGTAGGAACATCTTTCTGACATTTAATAAATATTTACCATGTATGAGACATTGAAGGATAAAAGTTTCTCTTTCTACTGTCATCACCTAGTTGACGGTTATTTGGTACAAAATTCTTAATCGGTATCACAGATTCCATATTGTCCTCTCAATCCACTCAACACACCTCTAATACACTCATCCTCTTAATGTGCAACTTGTTTCTTCATGTACCTGAAAATTCCTAGGGTCTTCCAGCTACTCAACAAATCCTAACCTTTTGAATAGGTATTATATAATCTGGTCTATACACACTTTCCAGGATGCATATTCTTGTATTCTCACTTTTCTGAACACTGGTAAATTGAGCTGCTCTCTATTCTCCAAGTGCACTTTGAGCCTTCTTTCTGATACAGCTGAAATGTCACCATTTTTCATCTTTGTGTAACCTAATCAATCTATAAACTCGCTCCTCCTTCTAGGCTCAGCTAAAATGCCACATTCGAGACATCTTCCTTCTCTGTCAAACTTAGCAGAAATCATTTCTTCCCATTCGGAATTAAAGTAGGACTCTATCATTTAGCACAGCTTGCATGGTTAATTCTTTAGATTCGTAATTCAAAACCTCTAACCCAGCACTGTTTAGAACTTTTTGGATTCAATAACTTAGTAACACTTGGGGTCACCGTGGAATATACTGTCCATACTCAGGTACCTTTGAGAGTACAAGAGAGTACTTTTCGTAATTATGCTGGGACAACAGACTTATAAATCAGGACTGTCTCAGCATACTAGATGCAGGATCATCCTTACTAAATGATACACTTGACCAACCTTGTCACTAAGTGTAGCCACAGTAGACTTAAAAGACCGAACTTGAAATTAAGAGAATGTAAATTACCTCTGTCATGAAACATTAAACTTGCTGTAGTACAGTGAGTTCTGAAACTGAAAATCTAGGTACCAGTCATGACTCTGTTGCTAACTAGCTAGTAATATAAGGTGCTTAACTGAGTCTCCAGCTCAGCTATACTAGATGTTCAGATCTCTAAGGTCCATTCTAACTGGACTCTCTGATTTTACATTCTCTCTCTTGATAGCCTACACAGTAAGGTCTCTATCAGGTAACCATGAATCTCTATTTACAAACTATGTATACTCAATAAGATAATTGTTGGTTTAAGAAAACAAAGCCGCTTTTAGTATTTTAATAAATCATACCTAACCGCCTTCATTTATATGACATGATTTGCCTTCCAGGAAAAAAATGCTTAAATAGCTGACATTTGGAGATAGTTACCAAATACTCGTAATAACCAATTTTCTTCTCCCATAGCATTTTGTTTCAAATAAAAACTCAAAAAGTATTAAACTACACTGAACAAAGATAAAATCACTATGTAGAGACCTGATTGCAATATTTCAAGTTGAACTTCTAATTGAGTTTTTATTTATCCTTTCAAAAATTTGTATGTTTGTCCTCTTCCAATCTTCATGTTTTTCAATCCCACTCCTCAGACATAAACACAATTAACAGAATGTTGTATAGGTTTATAAAGCTTTCTTACACATATAAGCATATAGACATCTATATCCTTCTCACCTCTTCCATAAATGAAATCAGACTACACATATTTTCTGCAACTTGCTTTATTAATAACTTGGATATTCTTCCATATCTACCTGATTCACCTTCCATAAACCTATCTTATTTTTTTTAACAGCTAACTAGTTTTCCATTGTATTCATGTATTTAATCAGCCCCTTAGTGGTTGTACTGACTGCACTGTTACCAGATTTATGTTAGTCTAACATAAATATCTGTAAATATTTGTAACTATACCTGCAAGATAAATTATTATAAATAAGGTTATTTAATAAGGGGGTGTATGATTTCTAATTTATTAAATTGCATTTAAAAAAATTTACACTGTCATCAAGAACACAAACACACATACTCTAGTCTGATGAGAATAGAGCAATTAAAAAAAAAAAGAAGAAACCCAGTAAGTATAGACATGTTCATAAAATACTGTTTAGTAAAGTCACAGAAAAATATGATTTCATTTCTATGAATAAAATGTGTATATATAAATGTGTATATGTATGTATGAGCATAAAGCACAGAGGCTTATCTAATCCTCTGGTCTCAACTTACACATTTCATCAGAAAGGCCCTCTCTGTCCATCCTACTTAAAGTAACTCCCAATATACTCAATGATTCTTTATCAAGGCATTCTTTTTATTTCCTTTAAGCAGACCTAAGAACTATAATTATTTTATTTACTTGCTTAATGTCTGTTTCTGCTAATAGCACATAAGCACTATGAGGGCAGAAAATCATGTCTGTTTATTAGCTATTTCATCCCAACACTTAGTACAATGAATATAGAATTTTATATAGCATATAGAATTTTGCTCAAATATTTACTGAATGAATAAACACAGAAGCAATGTTTGTTAACAAAGGCTATCCCTAGGAAGTGAGATTAAGGGAAGGGTTACAAGGTACATTTACATTTATTTGTCAATTACGCATTCTTATTTCTAACAATGAGTATGTGCTACGTTTATTTAAGACCATTTTAGTGCGAGTTTAGTTTTAACTGGACCATTTCAGATGTCTTGCAATCTGGTCATGTAAGATTTTTTTCTTGCTTTGCAAATTTAAATGATCTAACAAATTTAAATGAATTTTTGTTGTCTGCTTAAAAAATCCTCAAACCTTGCTTCATTAACCTTTTATTTTCATTTTAATTTAGTTTAATGCTGACTACTGAACTGCCATTCAGTAGCTTTGCCTTTGTATATTTGTTCAAATTACTATTTCCTTAAAGTTACAGAATACTTACAATTTAAAAAAGGCTTAACATATATATCCTATTTGCCCCTCAGAGGTGTGTTGTGCAGAGATTATTGTTTATACTTATCACAGATAAGGAAACGGATGCTCAGAGAGCTTAACTACCTCATCTATAGTGGGGGTAAAACATAATACTTCAGATTTTTAACACAGGGTTTATTTCATTATATACATTGTAGCAAGAAACATAAAATAACTAACTGGCAATGTCTCAATCAGCAAATAATACATTTATTTATTTCAATACTTAGAAAAGTTCTGAAATATATCTAATATTTAATGCATACATTTCTAAAATAACTGCATTTAATAGAGTATCTGAATAAGGGACCTAAGAGATCATTTAATTTCTTCACTTTATAGAAAACAAAAATCACAGCATTTTGTTACTTGATCCAGTCACTCAGCAAGTTAATGGCAGTCAAAAACTAGAACCCAGGCATTGACATTAGTACTTTCAATATCAGAAAATTCCTAGACATGGAATTCATGATTAAGGACTCAAATTTCATCACGGTTGTTTTGAGTTAAAATTTTAATTCTTAAAGTTATAATTACTGCTACAAAACAAAGCAAAATAAATTACGAGAATTTACCCTTTGATTAAAATGAACACCAACTATCATACATACCAATTTCAGATTTAAAATATTCCACTAATGACTAATAATTTCCTGCTTTCTAGCCAACTTTTAATCATGCCAGGCCATTAGTCACTTATTCCAGAACTTCTATTATTCAATATTTACTTCAGATACTACATGGAATTTTTTTACTAATGTTTGTCAAAAAAAAAAAAAAGTGAAGCTCAATATGTATCCTTATCTACCACAGCCATAATATCCTAGAAGTCATTTAATGAGTTGGTAGGTATGAATTTCCTTTACTGAAAACAAGTTCATATAACTCTTTTCACCAACCCATCTTCCCTTACTAGAACTAAAAAACTGCCAATTATCAGACTTGATATGAATAATGTACAGAGAAAAATCATATTTCTGTTTTTACATTTCAGTCTTACATGATAATTTTAGAATCTATTTTTAAATTCAAAATAGGCTAATAAAAAGTGAATGAACAAAAATACATTTTACCTTAATTCTTAATATTCTTAACATGTCTACAATAATATGCCAATACTTTTTAAAAAATCATTCAATAGACAATAATAAGACATAGAAAGTATTTTAGCATAAAATGACAGGTAATATTAACATTTGCATTCTAAATGTTTTTATTAAGAAAGTATGTTTGAGGGGGTGGCTCCATAGTGTAGTGGTTAGCACGTCTGTTTTACACGCAGAAGATCCTGGTGGAGGCATGGACCATACACCAGGGGTGCCAAGCCCAGGGGTGGGGGGCAGGCCCCAGGTGCATGCCGTGAGTGTGTGGGAGTAGATGCCCTGCCTTCAGTTCTTAAAAAAAAGGGAGATGGCAATATCTATCTGTAGGTCGGGGTGGAAAGGGGGGAAGAGAATTAAAGAGGGGGAAAAATAAAAATTTTTAAAAAAATTTTTTATAAAGTATGTTTGACATGGAAGAGAAACAGAGTAGATGGTGGTTGTCAGGGACTGAAGAGTTGGGGAAAGGGCAGATGTTGGTCAAAGGGCACAAACTTCTAGTTATAAGAGGAATAAGTTCCTCCTGGGGATCTAATACACAGCATGGTGACTACAGTTAACGGTTCTGTACTGTATAATTGAAAGTTGTTGTAAGAGTTCTATAGAACTTTAACGGTTTCACCACAACAATGAAATGGTAATTATGTGTAAAAGATGTGTTAACTAACCTTACTGTAGTAAACATTTCCCAGTATATATATGTGTATCGAATCATCACATTGTTACCTTCAACTTACACAACATTAAATATCAATTACATCTCAATAAAGCTGGGGGAAAAAATGATGTTTCAAACATACTCATTCTCAAATTCTACTTCCCAACTGGATTAGAAATGCTATTTTCTAGCATTGCACAAATGTTTTATATATTTTAACTGTAATTATAAAATTTCATTTAATGTTCAAAGGTGATAATTAGCTTAAAATCATGATGTTCGATTATATCATAGGCCCATTGTGTGTGCTTCAAAGTATCTTCTTGCAGCCAAGCACTAGCCAGCAGGCTGATGGCTAGTTTATATAGCCACAGACTTGTGGTAGGAATCAGAAAATTCTCTACAAAAATGAGACTTGCGTTAAAGATGCTTGAATACTTTCGACATTATTTTTAAACAAGGTACATGAACAAAGCACCATCACAACAGATCTTTCCACTTTCAGTAATGTACTCCATGGTGTTTCTAAAGCTTAAAGGTCTCTCAGATGTCAGTCATAAAGATGCGCTAGCAGATTCTCTGTAGTACATATGTACAATTTTTAAAACTAAATTCAGAGTATTTGGTATATACAGTTTTGTAGTTTACTTTTAAACTTGACATTATATCCTGAGATTTTCCTGATAACAGTAAAGTGTTCAAAAACATGGTTTTTAATGGCCAAATAACTTTTTCATCGTAAGATTGTACTATAATTATTTTAACTACTTCCTCTATTTTGGGACATGTAAGTCATTTCCTATTCTTTTTCTCTTTATCCCTTTTTGTTTTTTAATTACTAATGCTGATATTAATAGTCTTTGTCCAAATCTGATTCCTTCCTTAGGAAAAAATTCTAAAAGAAGAATGGGTTGAGTCAGTGATTTTTAAGATATAACTGTCAGAATGAGTTTAGTAAATGATCCAACAATTCACATTTTCACTAAGAGTGAAAGACACAAACCTAATCACACTCTAACCAGCCATTGTAAAGTAATACTCATTAAAAGATATAAATTCTTTATTATCAGGCAAAAATGATGTCACTGATTTGATTTTATATCATTGTGAGACAGAACATTTGCCATGTTTAGAAATACTCTATCATTCCTCTATTGTGAATGTATGTTTATGGTACTTATTTTATCATATTCATTGGTGTACATTCTTTTACATTCAGAATATTGTTTCCGTAATTCTTGAGATATTCTTGCCTAGCTTGTCTTTTCTTTATTTCTCATACTTTATATACAGAAGATTTAAATTTGTATACCCTACAATACCAAAATTTTCATGTTTTCTTTTATGTGAAAAAGCAAATGGCAACACTCTGCTATCATCTTTCAACCTTTTTATGAATAAAGTTAAAATTTTAACTCTGTATTTTATTTTGATGTAAGTACATAGCTTAATGCTTTCTAAATCACCAACTGTTTATGTACCATGTAATGTATGATACTTTCAATTCACAATGATTTCTGATTTCACTTTTTAACACATTCAAAAACTGTGAAGTGCTATTTTTGCTATATAAGCTTTTTTCCCCCAGCTTCTTTTAGGCCATCGTATTTTTTAAATGTGCACAGAACTGAGATTTAAAAAGATGATTTTAAAAAATCAGCAGGATAGAACATGTCCTATTAGAAATAATTTAAATAACTAGAATTGATAAGAAGAAAAAAACAGTTAAGGGAATAAAGGCTATCTTTAAGTAGATAAAATAAGGCATGAAGTATAAGTCCACAGAAAATAGCGGTGGTTTAAGGCAGAAACAAGAAAGAATTTTTTGACCACTAAGGAAAAAACACATGACAAAAAATTTATCAAATGATTACAGTGATATCTATGGAGATCCTCAGGAGGTTATTCAGGGATCACCTTTAAATGAATTAGGACATTCCTCTGAAGGCCAAAATATAAGACTAGATTATATATGATCCCTTATAACTCCATTTACTAAAGAGGTTACAGAGTTTTAGTTTTCAGTAATGTAAAAGACTACCACATGACACTGATGACATAATATTCCCTGTGCACAAGAAAATAAAACAATACTTAGCTGACTTAATTTATAGCAAGATTAGAGCTGGTTAAAAAATTTTGAAATCTAACAAAACTAAAATTTATTTTCTTCCTCAACCTCTTTCCTGGCCTTCTTATATAAAATGCCCTCTGATTCTAAAATTTTTTTATCTGGTTTCCTATTATAACCCAAACTCAACATGTCTTAGGCTGATGCTTTATCTCCCTAAACAAACCAACTCTATTATCTTCCTTTTCAAATTTATTGGCATAAAGTTGTTCTAATGTTCCCTTATATCCACTTAAAGCATATAAGATTTGTAATGATGTCCTCCTTTTCATTCTTGATATTGGTAATTTGTGTTTTTCTCTGTGTCTGATTAAATGTATCTCAATTTAATCGATCTAATAACCAGCTCTTGCATTCATTTGTTTTTCATTTCATTTATTTCTGTGCTTTATCATTTCCTTCTGAATGATTCAGATTTAATTTTCTCCTTTTAATCTAGTTTTGTAAAGCTTCCTTCAAAACACTATCTGTACTCTACAAATTTTGATGAGTTGTATTTTCATTCAGTTCAAAATAATTTCTAATTTCTTGTGTGACTTTTCTTTGACACATGGACCATTTAGAAGGGTGTTTAATTCCCAAATATTTGAGGACTTTCCATGTATCTATTATTGATTTCTAATTTAATGCCATTAATGTCAAAGAATATATTTTGGATTTTAAATCCTTTTAAATGTATTGACTTGTTCTACAGTCTTGAATCATTTACATTTAATGTAATTATTGATGTGGATAGATTTATATCTGCCATCTTGCTAGTTGATTTTTATTTGTTCCATTCATTCTTTGTTCCTTTTTTCTCCTCCTTCCTTTAGATGGAGTAGTTTTTTAATGGTATTTCCATTATTCATATCTTATGATATTAGTTATATCTTTTTCTACTTTTTAGTGGTTCCCCTAAGGTTTATAATATGCATCTTTAATATATTATGGTCTATATGACTTGATATATAATATTAATATATCAAGTCATATAATATTATTTAAATATTATAATATAAGAATATAAGAATATTGTAATATAAGAATCTTACAAGTTTATTTTCAATTCTATTGAAGTTTGCTGTTTTTATCATACATTTTAATGTTCCATATTATAAATGATTTTTCCTTTAGACTAGAGGTCAGTGAACTAGTACTTGCCATCTGTTTTTGTAAATAAAGTTTCACTGAAACAGCCAAGGTTGTTTGACTTATATGGCTAATTTGATGATACATACAAGGACAGAACTGAGTACTTGTGACAGAGACTATCAGGCCCACAAAGCCCAAAATAGTTAGTCTAGCCCTTTACAGAAAGCTTGTGGGACCCTGTTCAGAAGTCAATTTATCTCTTAAAACGATTAAAATAAGAAAAAAATAATTTTATATTTACTTTTTTGTTTTTAAACCACTCTGACCTGCTTTGTTTCTTTATGATCCACCAAGTATCACACTACTTCTGCCTGAAGAACTTCCTTTAACATTTCTTGTAACAAAGGTCTGCTGACAACGAATTTTCTCAGCTTTTGTTCTGAAAGGTCTTTAATTCACTTTCATTTTTGAAAGATATTTTTGGGTTGACTTTTTTCTTCCTTTTAGGACTTTAAAGGTATTGCTCCATTGCCTTCTGGCTTGTACTATGTTTGGCAAAAAGTCTGCTATAATTTTTTACCTTTATTCCTCTGTAAGTATCTTTTTAAAAATTCCTGGATGTCTTCAAGATTTTCTCATTATTTTTGGTTTTCAGTAGTTTAACCATGATATGTATAGGTGTTTTTTACTACTACTATTACCACCACCACCACTACTACTATTGTTGTTTTTAGCCTACTTAGGGCTATCTGAGCTGTTTCTTGCATGTGTGGTATAATCTCATTCATTTATTGAAAATTTTTGGCTATTCTCCATTCAAATACTTGTTTTATTCCATTCTTGTTTTCTTTTCCTTGTGAAACTCCAATTTAATTACATCGTCTGATATGGTCCCATCTTAGATGCTCTGGTTCATCCTCATCTCTTTCAGTTTAAATAATTTATACTGAACTATCTTCAAGTTGATTGACTGTTTCCTCAGCTCTGTTCAGTATACTGATCAGTCTGAAAAAATGCTTCATCTGTGATATTATGATTTTTATTTTTTATTTTCCTTCCTCTGGTTGTGGAACCCTTTCATCTTCTGGACAAATGCAAGTATTTTCAATCTTTCTGATGAGATTCCTCATTTATCTGTTCAAGTTATCTACCCTTTCCACTAAATCCTTTAACATAGTACTAATAAGAGTTAAAGTCTCCATGTGATAGTTCCGATATCTGTGTCTTCTGGAGTGGTTCTATTAATTACTTTATTTCTCAACAATGGGGTGGTTTTCCTTTGCTTTTTCAGCTTATGTCCAATAGTTTTTGACTGAATGCTAAGCAGAACAGTGTACAGAACAGCAGAGTCTGAGATATTTATTATTCACACATGGAAACTGGCATATCTATTCTTCTGTCAAGTACATGCAATTTAGTCAATTTAGACATGAATTGAACTCGGTATCGATTTTATTGTTGTTACAGTTACCTACAGCACACCACAGGTTTCAAATTCTTCTACTGGTAGACTACCACTGTCTTGTGCTTAAAGTGAGAGATGAGGAGCTAGAGATTTTTTCTGAATTGTTTTCCTTTCAGTTTTCAACCATTCCTGCATATCTCTTCCACAGAGGGATCACTTTCCATGTTCCTGACCTTCCCCCAGCAGTAGAAAGCTTTTGTCTGTCACGTAGTGGTAGCTCACGGCTGAGGCAGTTGGGATTTTCAGTTGTCCTGGTCCAGCATCAGTATTACGTAAGCCCTGTGGCTCTCCTTCCTATGGTAGTCAAAATCTGCTTTGTATTGGTATTGGTCTTGAGTGATACTTTTCAACTCTTCCTCCAGTTGTAAAAGATCTCTCTCTAGGTATTGGTGTAGGACCCTGGGGCCCAAAACAGTTTTCTGTACCCCTCTACTTCTACCCAGCAGCAATGGATCTTTGCCTGTGTCCTGGGGACCAGACGGTTTCTCCCCCAGAAGCTGAGGTTTTGTTTTTAATCTCCTTCGAGAAATGTATGAAATAAGGTTTTATGCCCATCCCCCATTGGTTTGAGGCATAAAGGATTCTGAGTAAATGGGAGAGGCTTTTCACCTATCTCCCAGCAGCCAAGATCACCTCCTTCACCCCTATGCAACTGAGATGACTTTTCTTGAGTCTCTGCCTTGCTCCAATTTGAATAATGAATATTCAATGGAGTGCCAGGGAAATGTTTTGCAAGCAAGCGTTGAGCCCCCAGATATTCTAAACTAGTCCATACTTAGTCTTTAATAACAATCAGTAAAAATTTTAGCTGATTTCTTCTCATCCTCTTTTATGGCAGCCATCTCTTTCTCTTTTGTGCTGTCAATTCATGGCCCATTCTTTGGGGGAGTGGGGTTGCCTGAGTCTTTGGAATTTAGGTTACTTGGTTGCTCTTTGCATACTCAAGTCTCTGATGGAGTCAGAGAAATTTTGATTTTGTAATCATCCACCTTCTTATTGTATGTAACGGTGAGAGGTTCTGTGCACACCCTTTACATCCTGAGTAGAAGTCCTCTTCCACTTCGATTCGCCTCCTTTTTCTATTTTTGTAAAGGCATCACCATTCTTACAGTCAGCCAGATAAAATCTTGGAAGTATCTCCGACTTCTCTATAACAATGTTCAATATCTAATCGGTTGATAAATTCTGGATTAGATAAGTCACTAACATCTCTTTATTAGGATCTTTCTATTTCTCTAGTATAAATGCTTATCTCACAATGGTCTCTTATAACAATACTCCTTCAATCAGCCTCTTACACTCTGCCTTCTTCTAATTAAACCTGACTTTATCATCTGGCTGCCTTACTACAGCATTGCTTTGACTGTTTATAATCAAGGCCATGATCAATGTGATCCTATTCTGCTTTTATAGGCCACGTTCCCAGAAGAACAGGTACGCTATTTCCATCTGACCCAGGTCTTACTTTTAACATCTGGAAACCTATCATTTGAGGTCTATTACAAAGAAGACATTTTCAATTAAAAAAAAAAAAAAACACTCCCTGATCACACAGAATTCCTCTCTTCTGAACTGTACGCTGCTTTATTGTACTATAAGAATAACATTTTATGGATTGGTAGCATACACATCTCTTACATCCTTTACAATATTGTAAATTCCAAAAAGGCAGAGATCAGAACTTATAAATTGCTATGTTTTCTTTTAGCTTTCCCACATATTTATCTTGCAAATTAAAAGATCAAAATTAATAACATGATGCTTAGTTTCCTTCCTATAATCCATGCATCCTTAACGCACCCCTGACGAGGTCACTAAAAATTTTGCCAGCCCACAGAACACTGTCTGCTTTTGAAACACTGTCTCAAGAAGGGAAAAACACCCATGCTACAACTATAGTTATTATGCCATCCAAGCATTTCAGAGGATACAACAGAATTAATTTAGAGACCTCCTAGCATAGCCAACCACTTATACCAGTTAGAGTTAAATCTACAATGGTAATCCCAAACACAAATATACTGAAATCTCTTTATTTACCTCCATGTAAATAACCCCAAGAGAGCCACGAAGTTTACTAAGGAAAATCACTGCCACTAATAAAAAGAAAAAAGCCAGTCTACCTCACTAATTCTGTTCGTGCCTCATTTGGTAATCATATTCAGGCATTTTGCCAAGATGAGAAAGTGAAAAGCTTCTACTAAATCATTTCCGATGAATAGGAAAAGGTATAATCACAGACAAACAGGAAGAATAAAAGCAGTTCTAATATGTTATGCCTTTTTATAAGAGTACTTTCAAATACATTTTTAAGAAATAGCATATGAAAATCCTATAGTGAAAAGGCAGAGTAGGTGCCCTCTTTGCCAATTTGCTTCCTTGGCCAGGCTACGTGACTGGGACCACACTGGAACCTGAACTTATTTGATTCAAACACTAGATCAGATGTCTAAAGCAGCATCTTTTTCATGCATTTTTTTTTAAATGCATAAAATGAAAATAATGTTTTCATTGCTAAATTATACACCTAATAGGTATCTTTATCAATTTAACACAACTGCTATCCAACAATTCAACTTGTAGTAGTTTAAATGAGAAAATCATATAAAGAAGTTCAGCATAGCACTGTTCATAATAGTAAAAAGTAGGAAATAATTTCAATGTTAACCAATAAGGAATCACGTATATAAAACAAACTGCATATATACTATTCAGCAATGAAATATGTTGATGCAGATATATATTTATTGACATGGGAATATGTCTACAGCATGTTGTTGCAAGAAAATAGGTAATAAAACCACATACACATCTGTGACTGCTCATCTGTAGTACTTCTAAGTGGCAAGATATGGAGCATGTGCCAGTCATCAGTTTATTGCCTTTCAGCTCCAAATTTATACTTTATTGCCTGCTTTGCAAAAATGAAACCAGACCCTTTATATATTTTTCCTCTGCCTCATATGTTAAACTTTATCAGTACAGGGTGCTGGGGAGCAGCTTTCCCCAACACCTTAACCCTTAGGTGGTTTTATAGCAGTATGCCTTTAGTGAGACATTTCTTTGTGAACAGCTTTTCCTGCCAAGCACAGTAGACAGCAGAGTTTCAGCAAGTTTCAACAGCACAGCAACTTCCCTGTCATCCAGTAAACCATGGCTGTCTCCAACACAGTCTGCATCTCAGCCTTAAAGGTTCCTCTTCCAGAACTTTCTCAGACCTAGGAGTTGTGGCTGCTCCTTCTATCTGCCATTCTTATATCTGTTAGAGCTCCCTTTACTTCTTGCTAGCCAACCCCTTGTTACTCCAATCCCCTGTAAGAGTTAATAATTTTTTACATTAAAGCATATTTAATTCTTTAGGTTTTGCTGAAATTACTGTGTAGTTTCCCCAGAACTGACCCTGACTGATACAGGGTGGGGTATTTCCCCCTCTTTTTACTTACTGATATTGTCTTAATCTATAATAAGCATGTTTTTGTGTGTGTGTGAGATAATCAAAAAAGGTAAGTTAATTTTATTTTGGAAAAACTGAAGAAAAAGCCAATGCAAAATAAACATTTTAAATAACTTTTTTCTATTTTAACAGAAATATATTTGTGATTAAAATGAATGAAATGTGAAGAACATTCATTTATGTAAGACTATAATTGTTCAGTTTTTTTCTTAATACCAGTTTCTAACGTTATCCAAAATTGTGTTTCTAGATCATTTTAAACAATAGAAATGATTTAGACTGCTATCATTTTCTCTTAGTTATGCTATATAGTGCCCCTTACAAACAGATTAGTAATCAAGGTGTATGCTGGGGTGACAGGTACTGAGATAAATACTAGCTTCTCATATACTCAGTCAGCCTCTTTCATCTTACTATTTCGGCTCCTCTTACCATGTTCAAGGATTATCAGTTGTGCTCCAGCTTGTGCATTTCCAACATCATTCTCAGCAATGCACTGATAGAACCCTTCATCTGATTTCACCAGACCCAAAACTTGAAGATTATGCTCCTTCTGAGGAATGAAAACATAATTAAATGTTATGATTCAACTAAATGAACATTATTTCAAAATCTAAAGGATATACTCTTTTTGGGGAGGAAACTCAAGATAAATTGTTTGATTCATTTACTGAAAATTATCAACCTATATACCTGTTAACTCAATTTTATTGACAAGGTACTGACTTACCTGACTAGTACAGAAAACACCATCATTAGCAATGAACTTAATACTCATGGAAAGTCATACCCACAGTATTTGCAAACTTACACCTTTGCTTGGAAAACTATCTGGCATGCAATACCATGTTACCATAGTGAAAGTCTGAATTTATGACTTTATCTTATGATTACCTCTGGTATCAACAGTTCTAACAGATTAGACTACAATAAGTTAAATATTAGTAGCACATATATGAGCTTTCCTTAAACTATAGAGTACTATGTGAAATTCAGCTATTGTTATTGATATAGTATAATATGGTTTTAAGATTTTTAAAAACAGTATAAAAAAGACTAAAAATAAAAGACTAAAAATGCTAATTTAACCATAACACATTTTTTAAGATTAAATACCTGTGAATTATTTTTTGTAACTTATGAGATCATGCATTTCAAAAATAGAAAGTATATTCCTACTAAGAATGAATTATTTATGAGAAATTTGAATTGAGACAATAAGTCTTTAACAACTATAGTTACTTCTGGTTAGTTCTATGAATGTCATGTATCTTAAGGTATGTCATTAATTCTTGTTATTAAAACCTAGATAATTCTATTACTAGGATGTTAGATAATGATAATAATCGTAGATAGTATTTATTAAGCATTTACTATATATAAAGTAAAAAGCAATAATAGCTAAATATTCTTAAATATAGTATAAATATTAAGCATTTACTATATATAAAGTAAAAAGCAATAATAGCTAAATATTCTTAAATATAGTTTAACACTAAATATTAAGCATTTACTATATATAAAGTAAAAAGCAATAATAGCTAAATATTCTTAAACATAGTTTAACACTATTTACATTTACTTTTTAAAAGAATCTTCATATCTATTGTCACAATAATTGTTCAACACTGGGTCATATTTATTTTGAAGGGCCTGACATCAATATATGAAGGAGAGATGTCTGCTCCTTGAATAAAGAGCTAAGAAGACAACTGGTGCATTTGTGTGTACACACACACACGATAATCATTACCCAGAATATGGTGGCAGCTGTGTTTAAGAGTGCTAATATGTTTAAGTGGGATTCCTAGACTCAGTCCTAACACTAGGTTAGGAAATTTGAACTTTAGACTTAGTTCGACCACTGATTTGCTATGTGATCTCATATAAACTACAAAAATATTTCTCATCAGTCAATGAAAAGATTACATTCTATGGGAATTTTTCTATCTTTGCTTGCAGTACATAAACTGGTGTATATAACAGATCTCCTGGTTGATTACATTTAAAGGTTTCAGAGATAAATGTCCTTTAAACAATACTTACTACAATCTTAAAGTAATCACTTGGGATAACCATATCCCCATTCTTGACCCACTTCACAGTTGGAGTTGGTTTCCCAGTCACTTCACATTCAAATACAATATCCATAGATTCATGAGCATATATACTAGTAGGCTGCTTCAGAAATTCAGGATGGGCTTTAAGATAGAAAGAAAATTAAGATATTAATAAAAATAAAAATAGGTAGCTATCATATTTCAAGCAATTTTTAAATCACAGAATTCACAGAAATTTTTACTTTTTATTTGAGGCTTTCATGTATTTTTACAAAAGCATGTAACAAATATATATTTAAAGTATGTTAAGAACACAATATATTTAAAAACTGATGTCCTAGTATAACTAAAAAGAATAATTATAATTTCTCAGTTTCCTAGCTGAAAAAGATTTATTGACTACATTGAAGAAATTGATAAAACAAATGTTCTAAGCTGTTTAAAGATGAATAAAAGACTACTTCCCTAAGATTTATACCATTTGGAACAGCCAAAATTAAAACTCAAAAAGAGTTGAGAACACTGACATTATCTTCCTTTTCAGTCAACTTGATGAGTAACCCCAAAAAAAGTAATACAAATATGACAATTACAGGACTTAAGATAGTTCACACACACAACATACTCCCATTAGTAATATCCCTCATTACGTGAAATGGTTTTTAAGGGTGGGAGGAAGAGTGATGGGATCTTAGAGGAAAAGTTAAGTGTATCTGAAAGAGCCTGAATATTCCAGTAATTCTCTTTGGCCTTGCCCAAAGTTGTAAATCACTGACTTATGAATAACAGATTAAGATTTTGAACTAGAAGGGTAAAAGTAGATCTAGTCCAACTTCCCACCTAATACTGTAATTTCCAACACAACACCCTTGACACCTTGGGGGTGTTGCTGATCCCTGCTTAGAAGTTTCAAAAGACAATGAACTCCCTACATCACAAAGCATCAAGCTCCACTGTTGGCTAGTTTCTATTTAAAAACAACAGTGATGACAAAAATAGAAAGTTTGTTTTGTTTTTACAGTTGAGCAAAAAAAAAAAAACGTGCTCAATCTGCTGAAATTTTGAATGGGATTGTAAATTTGCGACAAATTGACATCTTAACAGTATTGAGTCTTCCTTTTCATAAACATTCTCTCCATTTACTTAGATCTTTGGTTTCTCTCATCAATGTTTTACAGATTTCAATATACAAATCTTAATCATACTTTGTTAGGTGTATGCCTATGTATTTCAATTTTTTTGATGCTGCTGTTAGGTACTTTACATTTTTTTTTAGTTTCCAATTGATCACTGCTATTGTGTAGAGGTGAAAGTGATTTATGCATATTGATCTTTTATCCTGTAGTCATGCTAAACTCATTAGTTCTAGTAACTTTCTAGAGACAATTTGGGGATTATCTACATATATACAACATATATTTACAGTAGTCTGTAAATAGAAGCATTTTATTTCTTCCTTTTCAATCTGTTTTCCTCTTTTTTCATTTTCTTGCCTAGTGTGCTAGCTAGAGTGGGACAGGTCCTCAGAAAAAGTCCAGAGTAGCTTTATAATGTGGGTAAATGGAGAATAAGAATATAGAGAGCAGGTAGAACCCCAGGTAAGCAGTGGGAGCCAAGGAGGGAAAGAATGTCTGATCTTAAGAATCGAGATACACTCATAGTGGAAGATCAAGAAAACATCAGTCTGTACAACTAGATGAAACCAGGGATATCTATTAATAGTGACTTTGACTACCCTTTCAAACACTGATTAGCCATTTGTATTTATTCTTAGCTATACACATATTCTACCATTTTTACAATTAGAGTACTTATAATTTTCTCATCTGTATGTAAGAGCTTTTCACGTAATGCCAGTTATCAATTTATGGCTTTTCAGCTCCAAATCCAATCTTCTTTGTAATGGATACAGACCTTTGCCAGCTGGTGCACCATTAGACTTTGTTAGTAGAGGGTGCTGGAGGGACACTGTAAGGCACAGCAGAGGACAGTGCTTATCTTTCAGGTTGGGGTGTTTTCTTCTTGCCCCTATGATGTGGCAGCTAGAAGGTATGTGGGAGACCCATTGGTGATCACCCTCCTGCAAGTTTCTGTTCCTAGTAAGTTTCTCCAGTTTACTTCAGCTGGTGGCTTTCTCTGCACCAGCTCTGACCCATAGCATGTCACTGAAAAGCGTCTAGCATACCAGCTCTTGACTTGTGGCACCCCACTGGGCAACTTCCTGCTCATCATCAGTCAGGCCAAAGGCACCCCAGCAGGTGGCTTTCCACACACTAGCTCAGGCCTGTGGCACCCAGCAGGCAATCTCCTGTGGACCAGCTTGGCCCATGGCTGTGTCTTTTGGCAGCAACTCTAATCTCTCCAAGGTCTGAATTGCAACCTGGGTTATGAGCACCCTCTTTCAAGTTTGTTCCTTTTTGGATTCTCTCCCTCAGCTCTATAGTAGTAGTTGATCCTTATATTTACTATTTCTGTATTCTTTAGAGTCTTATTTTATCCTTTTTAGTAGTTAAAACACCTTTTATAGTAAATAATTCGTTATATTAAATTTTCCTTGTTCAAATTCCTGGTGCAATTTATAGCTCCTAACTGGACTCTGACTAATACAGTAAGATATTAATCCTTTCTCATACATGCTGCCAATATTTCTTCTCAGTTTTTTCTTTTGTCTTTTCAAGTTTTAAATTTGTATGTGGTAAAATTTATTACTCTTTTCCTTTTTGGCATCTGTATTTTATTATTCTAAACTCCAAAGATTTTCCCTGTTCTGCTACTATAAAAATATTCACTTATACTTTCTTCTAGTATGTCTATGAAATAATCCAAACTTCGCTAAGTATCTGGCTTTATATTTTTCTAAAAGGGAACTCCCAGTAGCCTCCAAAGAGTAATGGGTTTGAAATAGTTTTAATATTAAAATCCTATATACTTTTGGAGGGTTTATTTCTGTGTACTAAGTGGCTTCACTGATTTAGTCCCAGACCAGAACCACAAACTTACTGATTGCAACTATATAACATCTTTAAATATCTGGCAGAACAAGTACTCTCCTTTTATTCATTTCCTCAAAATTTTCCTAGATGTTCATTAAGTTGTTGAAGGTTTTTTCCCAAATGAATTTAGACTTACCTTTGGTTAAGTTTCTCTGTTCTTTCTCAAAGAAAACACAAACAAGAGCAAACTAGAGTTTTCATTTGAAATGCAATAAATTTTTGGTGCAGGAAAAATGAACGTATTTGCAATCCTGAGTGGTCCTATTTAAGGTCAGATTATTTAAGTTTATTCATATACTATTCAATAATGATTTATTATAAAGATATTGTAATGACTGAAGTCAAAAGACCTATAGTTGAGTTCTAGTTCTACAATCAAATGTTTTGCTGACCATAGGTTTCAAATCCATGGGTTTCAGTTTGCTCCTATATTAAATGAGAAACTCGATTTGACTGTTTCTAAGTACTTAAGATCTCTGACCAACTATGATTTTGATTTTTATATCTTTAGTTTATAGCAAAAATAGTTTATATCTTTGATATATGATAATAGCTTAACATTCACGAATGGTTTCCATTTATTATCATTTAGCTCCCACAAAACCCTATTATTTAAATATCATCATATTATTTCCATTTTACAGACAAGGACACTTATACACAAAAAGGCTAAGTAGCCCATAGGGTCACATAGCTTAGTCACTGACAAATTTAGATTTTGAACCTAGATAGTCTGACTCAAAACTCTATAGTCTTTTAAAAAACTTTTTTTATTTTATAGAAAGGATAATAAGTCATACATTATATACCTGTTGTATAGCTTCAACAATTATCAATTCATGGCCAATACTGTTTGATCTATACCCCAAGTCATCTTACACTCCTCCCCAGACTATTTTAAAAGCAAATCCCAGGTATTACATTATTTCATATATAAATAATTAACTACCTCTACAAGAACTCCTATTTCTAAACAAAACCATGATACCAGAATCAGGTTGGTATTTATAATAATTTCTTAATATCATCAATTACCCAATAAGTATTCACATTTTACTGAATGACTTATGTTTTAAAAAATGATTTACTTGAATTAGGTGAAAAAGAGGCAGTCACCGGTATTAATTTGTTTCTTATATTTCTTTTAATCTACAGGTTCCTCCTTTATCTCTTATCTTTGTAGTTTGTTGAAGAAGTCATTTGTTCTATAAAGTTTCCTGTGGTTTGTCTTTTGCTGACTGACATGCCACGCTGGTATTTAACATATTTGTCCTATAAATTGGCAGTTTAATGTAGAAGCTTGATTTTAGTCTTTTTTTTTTTCAAGACAACTTCATAGGCAGTGTCATGTACTTCCATCAGGAGGGTTCATAGTGTGTGACTTTAACAGTCTATGATAATCATTAGCTATGCAAAATGGGTTGTCAAATAACAATATTCCTATTTTATTATTCCTTCTATAAAAAAAATCCCCTCATCAATTATTTGGTTATCCTTAAGTATAGTTCTTACAGAAAGGGCAGGATAACTGCTTGATTCTTTCCCTTTACTTACCAATATTCAAAACAATGATCTGGTTCTCTAATATTCTCCAAAGGTGACTGTAAAGTACCGTTGGATTAAAATATCATGGATTAAAATACATTTGGTTTGTTTCAATCCACGTTATTACTCTTTTGATTCTCAAATTACCTTGACCAATGGAAGCATGAGTCCACTGGAGTTCTTGAGTCCTTTTAACATGGCAATAGTGATTTTACTATCTTCTGTTCACTGTATTTAGGCTCTATTTGTGGACAAAGCCAGCAATTATGTACTTTTTAAATATAAATTCATCATGATTTCATTCTAGTTATTTCTAATTTAACTGAGAACTACAGGTTTCAACTGAATCATTAATTTTACATCTGTAGCTTCTTTCTCTCATGCCCAAAATCAAAGTTCTCAATGATACCAACTTAATTACTACCAACTAGATACACTTTTGGAGTCATTTGTTTCATTTTCTTATCCTTTTCAGGAATTACTTTGTAAAATTTTAAACTTTCAAAAATAAGGTTATTCAAACAAGTCTTGCTTCTAACTCTGTTTTCCCCACCCTATTCTCTCCCTTTCCCTACAGCCAGCCATTTAAAATTTCTCTAAGGTTTATCCTTTTTTTAAAACAATAATCAAACACACACAATTTGTCTTCACCCCTCTTCTTTAAATAACAACATACTAAACAATTTTTTCTACCTTCAAAGCCTGCAATCTTAACCACTATGGTACGATGTTTCTGAGTAACTGATATATATTCCTTGAGAGTGAAGCTTCCCCTAAGGCAGAGTATGTAATTCTGTTAAAGACATCAAAATCCTCTTTAAAAAAAATGTCCAATTAATGTAATTGTAATAAGCATTTTTAGTAAACGGACTTTCAAAAACTATTATAAAAAAAATCATAATAAACAATGGTCAATTCGTCATTTACTTTACTCTTTCATGAACTATAAAATAATGCTTTAAAATGTTCTTTGGATTTTAACTTCTCTGTAAATAGTATTTACAGCAATTAAGCACAATGTAAGAGCAGATGTTTGTGGTTGAAAAGTTAAATTGATAACCAGAGAGCAAATGAGTCAATTACCATAAGAAAATAAATGTTGTAATGGAAGATTATGCATTTCGTTACCAGAGATAATTAAGCTTCAAATTCTCTTTGACAGCTCCTATCCTTTCTAATGCCATCATCATTACAAGAATAATTTTAATTGCTAAATGCACAAGTAGAATTAAATGCTAAAATATATTACACTCATAAAATTCTTTTACTGGAAACATCATTTAATTCCATCACTGTTATATAATGCTAGAAATTGCCACTCAATTCGAACAAAACAATATAAGGCCAACACGAATGTTTCAAAGTTACTTTATTAGTGTTATTTGGAAGATTCTAACAGTTTCATTTATATTAGTTTTGAATCACCAGAGTTTCTAGTGTTTGATTTTAAAGGTTTAAGCACTGAAATTCTTAAAAAGCTCTTAAAGAAATAAAGCAATTTTGTCCATTTTATGTTAAACTGCACACTTAAAGCATCTTTTCAATAATTTATAAAATTACATGTGAGTCCTTAAAAAAAAACAAAAACAAATAAAAATCAAGCATTTAACAGCCTGAGATCCCTTTAGGGATGTTGTTTGACAGTCAAATCACAAGTCTTCTCTAAATATTGGCCCAACTAACAAAGCAAAAATGCATTAGAACCTGCCAATATTTCTTGAGAAAGCTTCTCACTCCAAGAAGGTGAATGGGTTGTTCCTTTAATCTCCAGGAGAAACAGATGAAATCATAACTGTAAAGTAACATTACGACAAAGTTGCCACACACAATCTTGCAATTGTATTTCTATCCTTCCATCCCCACAATTCCAGCTCCAGTTTCACTGCATTTCCTTAACTCTGTCTATCCCTCAACTTAGCTAACAGGTACTCATCCTTCAAATCTTAAGCAAAAAACATTTCCTTAAAGAAGCTTTTCCTGATCCATAGGCCCCACTTTGCCTCCCCAGTCCTAGGCCACCACTGCTCTATTTACATTGAAACCCCAGTGGCCTAAATCATGACAGGTCCTTAACACATATTTGTGAAAACAAATGGTTACTTGAATTCTAAAGATTCTATTAATCAGCACTGTAAGAGAATTCGATGCTCAGGATAAAAAATTTGTAAAGGATTCTCAAGTTTCTCGATAAGAGTTCATATACCTATTCTTTGCCATCTGTGAATTTTCTGTGAGTTTTCAATTTTGCTTTTAAATATTTATAACATAAAATCTTAAGCAGCATGTAATTTTAACATTGACATTTGTGTTTATGTTTACAACTTGGCTCTGTGATTGCAGAATTAAACCCTAACGTAATATTTCTAAAACTTGGGTCTTAGGATCCTTAAAGTTCTTAAATTTGAGAAACTGTGCTCTACATGTGATTTTGATTTGAAGAATTCACAAAAATCTTTACTAAATATAGGTTCACCTTCCTTAACAAGACTGAACATGCTTAATCTTTGCATGATTTCCCAATATTATCACAATGAGCATTAGTTGTATACCACATTTAGACAGAGAAAGTATGAAGGTTGTTTACTTCCACTTGGCACTGTAAGTGCTTTAGAAATGATCCCTAAGTAGCTTAATTCAACTTGTAAGCTCTCTACTTTTAGCCTTGTAGCAGCGCACAAAGGACTTAGGACAATATTTCTTCAAGTGAGAGCCATATACTGTGCAGAGACACGCAAAGATACTTAGAAAGATGTTGAATGTTGGGCCTCACACCACATGCTTGAGAATTCTAAAAGATGAGAATTCTAAAATATGAATTTTAACAAGCTCTCCCAGATTATTCTCAGTCATGCTAAAGTGTGAGAACGCTGCATTAGGGGTCACTAAAATATATAACTGTATACGTCATAACCATTTTATATACACAGAGAGATCCCCAACTTCTTGTGCCTTCTAGAATTAATATAGAATTAATTCATTTGCTCAATCATTAAACATATTTAATGAAAAACTACTAAGTTACAAAGATGTTTTACTGGATGCTATGTATGAGGCAGACAGTAAAAATATGTTTACTAAACTGTAAAGTTAGAAAGCTATGACGTTTTAAAAGAAGCTAAAGTGTTACATAAATGGAAATTTGAAAAGGAGAGATGTAACCATTGATGCATAGAGGGATATACAGAAAACTGATCCAGTGGTTATCTCACATAAGGATAACTGGGAAACTGGCAAAATAAAGAGAGATAAACAGTTGTTACCATATACATCTTCCCTTAATTTTTAAAATTGTGATAAAATAAATCTAACATAAAATTTACTATCTTAACCATTTTTAAGTGTACAGTTCAGTGGCATCAAATGCATTCACATTGCTGGACAACCATTACCACAATCCATCTCCAGAATTCTTTTCATCTTATAAAACTGAAAATCTATACCCATTAAACCAGGGATCCCCAAACCCTGGGCCACAGCCTGTTAGGAAACAGGCCGCATACCAGGAGGTGAGGAGCTTCATTTGTATTTGTAGCCGCTCCCCAGAGCTAGCGTCACTGCCTCAGATCATCAGGCATTATATTCTAATAGGAGCACAGGTCCCTGGTGCCAAAAAGGTTGGGAAATGCTGCATTAAACAATAAAACCCTATTTCCCATCTCCCTCCAACCCCTGGCAACCACCCTTCTACTTTCTGTCTCTGTGATTTTGAACGTAAATTTTGCTGAGTATCAGCTGAGTCAGGTATCCTAACATGTACTTTATTTCTTAAATCTCTTTAAAGTCTCAAAATGTAAAGTATATTTATGTGTGAAGTATAATTCTGTTATACAACTGTTGGAAATCAACCATTATGTTCCCACTAAAAAGGGTTAACAATAACAACTCCGGCCAATGTAGCAACTTGCTTCCATGTTCTTTTCTCACTTTAACACACTAGAGTGGTAACTGGTCTAGATTCCGTGGTTCTCTTTGACCTGGACCTCAAGGCCAATGCTTCACAAATAATTTACCTCACAAGCAGAGAAAGCAAAAATGCACCAGTTTGGGGGAAATGGTGTTTTACAACTGCTGCTACAGTGATTCGGTTTTGTAAAAAATACTTGTAATCAAATAAGACTGATTCTGGGCCAATTTATTTACAGATATGAAACAGTTTACAGAGGCAAACATTATTTGGAATTGATTTATAAATTATTCATATTTCACAGAACTTTGACGTCATTCCTCTGCTTCAAGAGCAATTCAAACAGCTATACTGAGAAAACTTTCAAATCCAATAATAAAAGTAACTGCTAAAATTTAAATATTTCTAAAGACATATAAAGCAAAGGTTTAAAATTACATGAATATTTTAATTTTCCTATAGCTCATTTCTTTCAGGCATCAATAAATAGACAATGCCCTAAACATGACACTTTAAGAAATCTCTTTTATATGACTGACAAACACATGTATCATCTACATAGGAAATCTACATTGTTCAGAAAATCTAGAAAATACCTCACAAAGGAAGATGCAGGAATAACCAATGCAGATGGTAAAGCATTCAACATACTGATCATCAGGAAAATGCAAAATAAATCAATATTGCAATACCACTACGTACTCGCCAAAATGACTAAAATTAAACAGACTGATAACACAAAATACTGGCCAAGATGCGGGGCAATGAGAACTCACATACACTGTAGGTAGGAATGTGAACTGGATAACCACTCTGGGAGAAGGTCTGGCATACTGCTCAGGAATAGTACTCATCAAAATAAAGGGAACAGACTACTAATGTGTACAACAACATGGATGAATTTAAAATATATTATGCTTTGTGAAAGAAGCCTTATATAAACATGTGTACACGACATGATTACATTTAAATGAAGCTTGAGAACAGGCGAAACTATTATAAAGTGGAAAAGAAAACAAGAGTAGATGCCTCTGGGGCAGTAAGGAGACAGTTTGCTGGGAAGGGATATGGAAGGGGGGATTTCTGCAGTGATGGTAATACTCTACATCTTGGTAGGGGCATTAGTTGTACATGAATATATACTTACTGGAACGCATTAATAGCACACTCAAGATCTGTGAATTTCATTGTATATAAATCTTACCTTAAAGGGAAAAAAAAAGAATCATGAACAAAATATTATGCTCTAGCTGAAGCATTTGGGGATCTCTGAAATGTATTAAAAAATTATGATGGATGAGGTGACGGATATATGAGACAGTAATAACAGTAAAATGTCAATTATGGACTATAAGTGTTGTTTGTTGTAAAATTCTTTCAATGTTTTATGATGAAAATTCCCAACCCCTCAAAAATATTTTTAAAAATTGAAAAAGATTTTTCCTTAGGAAAAAAATTATTCTCTACCACCCATCATTCTTACTACTAGGAAATTACTATGATTAAGAGTTTAAAAATTTAAAAGAGTACTACTATTCTGAGAAATAGTTGAGAAAAAATATTACTCAGCCATAAAAAAATGAAATATTGCCATTTGAGACAACATGGATAGACCTAGAGAGTACTATGCTAAGTGAAATAAGTCAGACAGAGAAAGACAAATACCACATGATTTCACTTATATGTAGAATCCAAAAGACAAAACAAACTAACAAACAATGGAAATAAGTTCACAGACACAGAGAATAAACTGACAGTTGCTGGGGGTGGGGTAGGGAGAGAATAGACAGAAAAGGGGAAGGGGATTAAGAAGTACAAATTTCCAGTTATAAAACAGTCATGAGGATGTAATGTACAACATAGGGAATACAGTCAATAATACTGTAATAATTTTGTACACTGACAGATAGTTACTATACCAATTGCAGTGATCACTTTGTAAGGTATATAAATGTTGAATCACTAAGGTGAACACTTGAAACTAATATAATATTGTATATTATTGTGTCAATTATAATTTTAAAATATAGACAAAGAAAATATGAGGAAGATAACTAAAATTAAAGAAGAGAATGAGAAGTTTAAGAGATTACATGAAACTAACTGACAATATGACTAAAATTACTAAAATTCTTCCTGATATAGATCTCTTCAACAAATCTGATAAATTTGATAGCATCCCTTGAAGGAAAAGAAACAAAGTTCAATAAAAGATAGTATATTCTATATGGAACACACACATTCCCTCAAAAAGACTAAGTATATAAGAGATTCAAGAAAGGATAGCTAAAATTAATAAAGAGATCTAGAATGGGCTAAACTTGAGATTTCAAGGTCAAGGCACGTAACCAAAGAAGTAATTTCAAGGATGACAGCCAAACCTTCACACTTATTTCTGGGCTGGAAGAGGCATGACTGACTTAATATTGCAATTCTTATGTTCATTAAATAAAGACTAAAAAATTTTTACTAACTTTGTATCTAATCTGCTATACTAGACAAGCAGGAGTCCAGTACACACAGACTTAGGTGGGAGCCTAAGAAGCTAGACTGGGCACAAAAGTGTAGTGTCACCGGCCTAGCTCATGGGCCACAAAACATGAGTCAAGGGGCGTCTAATGGCATGGAAAAAAAAACAAACTAGAAAGTCATCTGAGATGTCAGTCTAAATTATCCAAAGAGGAAGCAAAATCTGAGTAAAAAGGCAAAAAAGAAACCAAAGAAAGTAGAATCAAGTGAAGAGGGCTTAGATAGAAAGGAAAGATTCTTTGAACCCCAGGGACATGAGCTGAGGCTGATTTGCTAAATGCCTACAATGTACCAGGTACCATATTAGGCATCTTTCTTACACCAGCACCACAAAGAAGTCATTCTTATCTTTATTTTACAAATTTAAAAAATGAAGCTCAAATAAAGTGATAAATGCAGATCACATGACCAGACTGGAAAACAGAGTCAGCCCTCTAAAACATACCTCTTTTCATCATACCATATTCCTTCTATTAAGTGCAGTTCTGATCTTTTAGTGGTCTTAGTGAAACCAGAGATCCATTTCTATCC
Source organism: Pteropus medius (assembly GCF_902729225.1). NCBI lineage: Eukaryota > Metazoa > Chordata > Mammalia > Chiroptera > Pteropodidae > Pteropus > Pteropus medius. The sequence goes on from NW_024354911.1 coordinate 4,132,201, forward strand.
CATGATTCCTACCCCACAAAGCTTCCTCCTGATTAGGGTCATTTGGTAAAATAAAATCACAACAGAGTTGAGTTCTTCTCATGATGCATTTTGACTAACACAAAAATAGCAAATAGGTACAATCTTACAGCATGTGAATGACTACTATTCTGCAACTATTTTCATGGTTGGAAACCATGCATATGTATTCCACATAAATCCAGGTTCTACCCTTACATCATATTTCATTTTATTTCATGTGGATAGTCTTCATCTTTTCTAGAATACTTGTAGGTTCTCTCCTGAAGGTGGTTAGTTACCATGGAAAAGAGGCTACTGTAGTTCAGAATAAATTTCTATAACCATTAAAAAAATTATTTCAAGCTCGTAAAATATGGGAATTATTTGAAAGCCAACATGACTACTGATGTGATACAAATCTAAGAATTGCAAACCAATCCAAAATGATTCAGATCCCAATACAGGCACATAGAACCTCAGAGAATATATTGTGGGTTTGGTTCCAGACCACCACAACCAAGTGAGTCATATAAATTTTTTTGTTCTCCACTGCATATAAAAATTATTTTCACATAATACTGTAGACTATTAAGTGTACGACACACCATTATGTCTAAAAGAAACATACAAACCTTAACTAAAAAATATTTTATTGCTAAAAAAAATGCTAACCATCATCTTAGCCTTCAGTGAGTCATAATCTTTTTGCTGGTGGAGGGACTTACTTTCAATTTGTAAAAATCACAATATCTGTGAAGCACACTAAAGAGAAGCACAGTAAAATGAGATGTACCTATATAGGATTATAAAACAACTGTAAAGAATTTGCTAATTTATAGTAATGGTTTCAAAATGTAAACTTCATAAAGTGAAATATAAAAATGTCCCAACATCTTATCCATTTGTCAAATATGTAGTATCAGGTGCTACATTAGGTGCTAAGCATCTAAAAGTTGACAAGACCCAGTCCTGTCCTCAAGCAACTCAGCCTCTTAGGAGAGAAAAATGCACAAACTGAAAAAAAAAAAAAATGTGACAGGCAAAGAGGGAAATGTGACAGGCAAAATGTGCAGAATTAAAGAGTAACTAATGGAAAGTGGGGAGACAATGGGCACGAAGGATGAGAGTAAGCAGAAGCCAGAGTTTTCAGAGATTTCTAAGGAAAGCCAGGCAAGAGGGTGGGAAGAGGAAGATTCTGGGCAGAAGGGACAGCACAAATGAAAAAACTGCATGGAGTTTATAAGCAGCTAGCTGTTGCCCTTGAAATTAACATACCTTGAATCTCAATGGCAATGCTGGACTGATCAGACTCAGACTGTAGTTTTCTCTCTCCTTGGCATTTAGAAGAAAAATGACCCCTTCCATATAAGTAAACATCCAGAAGTCTGAAAATTACAGGCAGAAGGCCTCGAGAGGAAGATACATAAAGCTTCTTGCTAATTAATTTGAGGTAACTTTTAAGTCAAAGGATATGACCCAAATTACACCATAACTATGAACCAAATGATACATCTTATATATTGCTTTGGAACCTTACTCTTCCTCATTTAATATATTCAAAGATATTATATTATCTTGCCACTTAACAGTCTTCTAAAACATGATTTTTGTTGGATGTATAGTATTCTGATATATGGATAGATCGTAATTTATTTAACCAATCACCTACTGTTGGCCATTTAAGTGGTTTATAATTTTTCTCCATTAAATATATATATCACTCCAATAAATAACACTGCAATTTCCATGCACAAATCTTTGCATACATCTAAGATTATTTCATTAAGACAAATTATTAGAAGTGGAATTTGCTGCTCAAAGGATGTACAAGTTTTAAGGCTCTGGATTATGTTACCAAACTGCCGTCGAAAAAGGTTATATCAATTTTACTATTACTATTACAAGAAGGGTTATTATTTTAAAGCTCTACCTACAGACGCCCAAAAAGCTACTTTAATCTGCATTTCTTCTACTATTAATGAGGTTGAACTCTTTTCAGGTCAACTGTCCATTTCATCTCAGTTTTGTAAAGAGATTATTTTATCTTTTCCCTTTCAACTGAGGTATTCATTTGGTTCTTCTTAATTTGTAAGTGTTGCTTGTATCTAATGAAATTAGTTTTTCAAGTCTTTAATTTAAGGGATTTGATCACCTCTGCCACTCTGAAGAATGGATTTTAAGAGGGACTAGGTTAGAACAAGACCAGTTAGGATACTACTACAGTAGTCTAGGAAAGAGATTAAGTGAACTTGAACTAGGAAAGCAAAAGCAAGGAGAGGGAGAACCTAATTAATTGGATGTGGGAAGAAATAAAGGTGAATGAAATGATCAAGAATGATTCCCAAGTTTCTAGTACAAGTGAATAGGTGGGCACCAATACCACTGAGATACAGAAAATTAGAGGAGAGACACCTTGAGGGAAGAATGTTCAGTTCAATTTTAGACATGTGAATTTTGGGGTACCTGTAGGACATCCAACTGGAAATGTATGAAGCACAGCAAGAGGTCTGGTTTAGGAATTTGGGAGTTACTGTTATGTAAGTTATACCTGAAACTATGTGCATGAAGAGTAGTAGGTTGAAGACAGAACTCTGTGGAACACTAATATTTTAATAAGCAAGGTGAAGAAATGATGCCCATGAAAGGAAAACAGAAAGACTAGACAGAGAAATAAAAGGAGAAACAGAATAATACAGTGTTATAAAGTCAGAGTAGTGGGGCATTTCTGGGGTTGAAAGTAAAGATGAAGGGATTCGATGCACAGTCTTGAACCATAACGGCAAACAAAGATTACGAGAGTTTTTAAGCAGCTGTTTGGAGGAAAGCTCATCTTTAATGAATTCAGTATTTTTTTTAAGTACTATGTTGGCTTATGGAAGGCATCAAAAGGTCAAGAATCAGAATTACTAAAGACAATAAAAGTACTGTTTATAAACGTATGTGCATAGGAAGGTGGTATTTATGACCTCAATTATATAAGTTAGGGTAATGGTTCAACTTTCTCCAGAAAAATCTTTTAGAAGATTTTTTTAAAATCCTAATTTCTTTTACACTAGAATTCTGTGCAAAACAATGTGCAAAGAAAATGATTAATAAAGTAGTCACAAACATCAAATCATTCTAGTTGTAACATTTCACAATTTCAACAGTCTCATTTATTCACTTAATTATTTGCTGATAATCTACTATGATAAAAAGTCATTAAGACTATTCCACGTTGATAAGAACCCCAGTCTAAAAGTAGTAGGAAAAGGCATATAAACTAATTAATCAGTGAGAAATACTGCTAGCAAAGTTATTTTAAGAGATATAATAATTGTCTGAGGGTGAGAAGATCATTATGATGGTTATGGAAAGCTTCAAAGAAGAGTCATGAGAACTAATTTTGAAGGACTGTGGGGCAATTTTAGCTGGGATGAGAGGATACAGGAGAACAGAGCTATTAAATAACATAGTATGTTAAGGAAACTACATGCAGTTTGGCAAAGATGACTCCATTTCCTACCCAAGTTCAGGTAGAACAGTGTCAAAGTTTATTTAATTAATCCTTATAACAAAAGTCACTTACCTGATAAGAGAAACTAAGACATAGGTTAAGTTAAATAAGTTGGCCAAGTTCACATAGCTAAGTAAGTGACAGAAATGAGACTGGAACCCAGGCATGCTGTCCTGAGGCTGCTCTTAATTTCCTCTTTGTGAGGCCTCTCAGTTAACACTGAAAAGGTTGACTTTGTATGAAGGGTCTGGTTGTGTTTTGTACATATGCTACAAGAAGTCTGCTTTTATCCTAAGCCAAGAGAAGAGAGAGTTCTAATAATGAGAGCAGAATATTGCAAGTAATCATGAAGTAAAGGGAAGTGAAACCATGAAGAATGGCAAAAACTGGAGATCAATGTCTTAACGTAGACAAGTATCAGAGTAGAACAGATGAAGAGAAGCAGAATGACGTTAGGCTGTGACCAGAGAAAAATGGTGGATTCAAAATTTCAGTGGTAGGTTCATTATGAGTATTGACTAAGTCAAGGAGGTGGCCAATTTAGAATTTATCAATTTGTGCCACAAAAATACAAATGGAAATTTTTCTTTTTTGGGGGGACAGGAGGAAGATGTCTAACACAGACTATTATGAATGTTTTACGAGAAAAGGAAAATTTCCTGTTTTAAAAAAAAAACAACTCATGACCCATTTTGTGTTATCAACAATATGAGATGACAGGAAATACACGATGGGCTAATTCACGTCATAGCATGTGTAGAAATCCCAGGAGTTAACAATAAAACAATAAATTTGAAATATTTAACAGATGAAGAATGAACTTATAACCTTTTCTGCATTAACACTCACTATGGCATTTCCTGTAGCTATTATTTCTTAAAAAATAACAGAATTCAGACAGGTATGATACTATATATACACACACATATATAAAAACTATATAAATAAATATATGTGTGTGTGTGTGTGTGTGTGTGTGTATCCAACCATTTCTTTTAAACTGCTTTTCCCATGAGAAAAAGAAACAAATACTTTCAGTTATGAGATGAGGTTCAAAATAAAAATTTCCAAATTTTTTTGTACACAATGACTTATCTGTAAACAGTAAAAGGAGACCTCATGTGACATACATTAATAGTACAGCTTGAATTATTGTAGATAGCACCATCCAGATTAAGAAACAGAACATTCACACACAAGAAGCCCCATTGTGCAAAATTCAGTCACAGCCTTGCCCTTGTCCAAAAGTAATCGCTATCCTGATTTCTAAAACCCAAGGTTGGTTTTGCCTATTTTTGAACTTTATAAAAATGGAATCGCACAGTATGCTTTTTTGTGTGTTTGCCTGGTTTCTCTCTTTCAATGATGCTTGTAATATTTACTGATGTTGAATGTGGCAGTAGTCTGTCAATTTTCATTGCTGATAATATGCCACTGTATGATTAGAACACTATCCCCTAGAAATACAACCATTTTATCATAGGATATTATGTGTGCGGTTTTAGTAGATTTGGCCAAACTGTATTCTAAAAAGTGGTTATATCAACGTGTAGTCCTAACGACAGTATATTAGAGTCTCCAGTGTTCCTCATCCTAAGCTACCCCTAGTATTGTTATTCTCTTTAATTTTAGCCACTCTGGTGGAGTACAGTGGTATCTCATTGTGGCTTTTATTTGCATTTCTCTGAAAACTAAAGATAACAACCACTTTTTCAAATGTTTAGTGGCCACCTGGAGTTCTATGAGGTAGCTGTTCAAGTCTCGCCCAATTTATAGTGTTTCATCTGTCACTGTTTACATTATTGATCTGTAGTAGTTCTTTAGAGTCTGTATCAGGGATTGAAACTTTTTCTGAAAAGGACCAGATAGTAAATATTTTAGGCTTTGTGGGCCATGTGGTCTCTGTCACAACTACTCAATTCCTCTGTTGTAGCATGAAAGCAGTCATCGTCAATACATAAATGAATGAGTGGGACAGTGTGCTGATAAAACTTTATGGACAATTAAAATCTGAATTTCATAAAATTTTCAAATATCAGTAAACATTATTCTTCTGATACTTTTCAACCATTTAAAACTGTATAAACTATTCTTAGCTCACAGGCTGTACCCAGTCAGGCAAATGTGGTCCACAAGCTGCAGTTTGTTGACTATTGGTCTAAACAAAATGTACAAAGTTATTTATAACTCTTGTAGGGGATTTATAATTGCTGTTATTCTTTACAAAGAACAAGCTTTTCGTTTTGCTTAAACTCTGTTTTGAATGTTTGTTTTCTATTTCATTAATTTTTGCTCATCATTATTTCCTTTCTTCTATTTTCTTTGGGTTAAATTTGCTTTTTTTTTTTTTAAGCTGTTTGAGATGGATATTTAAATCAACCTTTTTTCTGTTCTACTTAAGGTTATAAATTTCCTCTGAGCATCTCAAGTTTTGATAGGCCATATCTCTATTAGTTCAAACTACTTTCTCATTTTCATCATTTCTTTTCTGACTCATGGGTTATTTCAGTGATTCACTTAATTTCCAAAGACTATAAGGTTTTTAAGTTCCCTTTCCTTTAAAGTTACTTTTTTGTAATTAGTTCCAACCTTCATTCTACAGTGGTTAAATTTACATAATTTCAATTCTCTTAAATTTGTTAAGATTTGTTCTATAGCTAGTATATGGTATGTTTTTAGTAATCACTTCATAGGCACTTGTAAAAAAATAGTTTATTCATCTGTTTGGCGCAGTATCTTATAACTGTCAATTAGATCAAGTTTACTGTCTTGTTCAGTTCTTCCGTATTATAACTGTTTGTGGTTTTATTTTGTTCGATTTTTTTATCTACATATCCTACTTGTTAGTGAAGTGTGATAAAATATATCAGTATGATTGTGGGTTTGTCTTGTCTACTTCTTGTAGTTCTATCAGTTTTTTAGTTTCATATTTTGGGATTATGTTATAAGGTAAATACATATTTATAATGGTTTTATTTTCCTGGTAGATTAACTCTTACTAATATATAAAATGTCCTGCTTTATCTCTAGTGATGTATCTTACCTTTGCCTGATAGCCACACTAGATTTTTTTCCTGTTAGTTTTGCATGGTTTATCTTTCTCCATCTTTTTAAATACTGAATTTTCTGTATCCTTATATTTTAAGGTGTCTCTCATACAGCAATACATATTTGGGTTTCAATTTCTTTTCAGTCTCACAATTATTGTCTTTTAATTAAAGTAGTTTAGCAAATTTATAATTACTGATATATTTGGGTTTAAAACTACCACCTTGCTATTTGCTTTCTATTGGTCCATCTTATTCTATGTTCCACTTTTTTCCTTTCTTTTGGAGTACTTTTTAATTTTTTAATTTTCTTTCTCTATTACCTTGTTATAGATTATTCTATTATTCTTTCAAGACTTCCCACAGAGATTACAGGACACATCCTTGCCTTTATTTTTCTATTTTTATTTTTATTTATTAACTTTAAAAATTAAGTTTATTGGGGTAACATTGGTTAATACAAGTATATAATTTGAGGTGTACATTATCATTTGACATCTGTATATTCTATTGTGTGTTTACCACCCAAAGTCCAGTTTCCTTCAGCTACCATATATTTGATCCCTTTTACTCACTTCACATTCCCCCTAACCCACTATGTTTGACTCTCTTTACCCCGTCTACCTCCCCACTTCTCTCCCACCCCCTACCCTCTGGTAACCACTAGTCTATAGTCCATGTCCATGAGTCTCTGTTTGTTTGTCCTGTTTATCTGTTGCTCTTAGGTTTATATCCCACATATAAGTGATATCATGTGATTTTCAACATTTTCTGTCTGGCTTATTTTGCTTAGCATGATTATCTCTAGGTCCATCCATGTTGTCACAAATGGCAGTATTTCATTTCTTCGTATGGCTATTCCATTGAATATATGTACCACAGCTTCTTTAGCCAATCATCTATTTTAGGACACTTCAGTTGCTTCCATGTCCTGGCCACTATGAAAAATGCTGCTATGAACATCGGTGTGCAAATATCTTTTTGGATATGAGTTTTCAAGTCTTTGGAGTAAATACCCAGTACAGGGATTGCTGGATCATATGGTAGATCAATTCTTACGTTTTTGAGGAACTTCCATACTGTTTTCCATAGTGGCTGTACCAATTTGCAGTCCCATCAGCAGTGTATGAGGGTTCCTTTTTCTCCGCATGCTCTCCAACATTTGTTATTACCTGTCCTGTTGATTACAGCTATTCTAACAGGTGTAAGATGGTATCTCATTGTGGCTTAGATTTGCATTTCCCTAATAGCTAGAGATGTTGAGCATCTTTTCAAATATTTGTTGGCCATTTGTATGTCCTCTAGGGAGAAGTGTCTGTTCAGGTCCTACATCCTTGTCTTTATATCAACCTCTAACACAAAGTAGTACATTCACCACTTTTCACCTTGTAAGAACCTTAGAAGACTAACTCTATTACCTTCCTCCTGACTTATACAACTTTTGTATATTTTAATTATATTTTAAATCCCATATAATATCATTTTACAGTCAATATTCACTTAGATTTACCCAAATATTTACCCTTTCTCTTGCTCCTCATTTTTATCACTGAGCTTCCACAATATCCTTTATTTGATATGACCAAACCCATTAATGTTTTGCCACATGACTTCTACATCCAAAGTTTTGTTTAAAATAATCTTTTCCTGTTCCTAAGTGACAAAGTTATTCTCCTACATTTTCTTCTATTAACTTTACAGTTTTACCTTTCAGACTTCAGTTACTATTCAACCAAATGAAGGTCATTTGTATGGTCATTATCACACAGAAATTCAGTTTTTTTTCCTCTCCATTACAGGAAGCTACTTTCCCCAAAATTATTTACTAAACAGTTAGCCTGTTCATTCTTCCTTCCTTCCATTGGTCTATTTCTCAGTTATTGTGACAATACAATGCTTTCTTTTTATTTTTTTAAATCATTGTGAATTTTTAATGTTTGACTATCTGGTAGAATGAGACCCCTACTCTTTTTATTTTCTATTTCTAACTCAGCTGTTCAAGGACCTTTATTCTTCTATATGCATTTGAGGGGAAAACTTTCAAGTTCCTCAAAGAATCTATTAAAAATCTTGATTCATATATTTCCAAATTTATAAATTAATTTGGAGATAAATGACATTTTCAACATAACAACCTATCCAAGAGCATATAATATCAATCTTGTCATTTATTCAAATTATCTTCTATGTCCTTTACTAGAGTTTTAAATTTTTCCTGAAAAGTTCCCATATCTTCTTAGTAAGTTATATTTCTAGATATTTTAGTTTTTTCTTAGTGTGAATTTATCTATTCTTAAATTATTTTCTATCAATAATTACTAGAGAATACTTCTGATTTTAATAAATTGATCCTATATAGCAAGGCTGCTGTTTATTATACACTTGTGTGTTGATTCTGTTGGTGATTTCAGGTACACAATCAAATCATCTGCTGATAGAACAATTTTGTCTCTTCTTCCAATTTCAACACTATTATTTTTTTCCTTTCTTATAGTACTGGCAGAACTATGTTAAGTTAGAGATAACTGTGGTTAACCTAAATCTGTCTCTCTTCATTCTATCATTTCCTGAGAGGAGTGTGGTAAAATCTCTAACAACTGTTCATCCATCCATCCATCCATCCATCCATCCATCCATCTATCTATCCATCTATCTATCTATCTATCTATCTATCTATCTATCTATCTATCTATCTATCTATCATCTATCTCTCCCAGCTGTTATTTAGTTTTGATATATTTTAGGCTGCATCGTTAGAATCATATGTATTTATGCTGATTATATGTTTTGTGTTTATCTTCTTGATCTACTCTTATAAGTAAATATGTTTCTTCTGCTACTTTTGCCTTTGGATGGTTACCTTAACTTTCTTTTGTTTTGCCTAGTGTATCTTACCTATCCTTTTATTTTAAATCTGTCTCATTCAGTTTTGTGTATCTTTGCAAACAAGATATGGGTTTGTTTGGTTTTTTTTTTTTTTTGTAATTCAATCTGCTGGTTTCTTTTTGATGAGTTTTACCCACTTATATTATTTCAATTACCATTATATTGGGAGTTATTTCTGCATCGGCTTCATACTTTATAGTAGATAATGTAGATAATGTTTTCTTCTCCCTTTGTGCTTTCGGTTGGGTAAAGATTTCTTCTGCTATTCAAAAGTTATATGTATGTTCCAGTTTGTTCTGTGGTAATTGCCTGTAAGTTCCAAATTCATATATGATATCTTAATATTTATATCTATAGGCATATAAATATTAATATCTCTTTCTGCTAACAACAGATATACTCCTGTCTACCCCTACTACTTGGTACTGTCAAAAATTTTTGTTCTGAGTTAGCATTGATATACTTTTTCTTTTCTATGATCCTAGCCTTTTAAAATAATAATAATAATGATGATGATGATGATGATGATGATGATGATGAACTTCCCCAGGTTACTATTACTGCACAGCAAAACACCCCAAAACTTAGTAGCATAAAACCACCCCATTTTCTTATGCTCACAGTTCTAGTAGGTCAGGAATTAGGACAGGGTACAGCAGGGATGGCTTATCTCTGCTCCACAATGTCTAAGAAGACTTGAATGTCAGAGAATGACTCAGAAAGCTGGGGTCTACAGACATATGAAAAGATGTCAACTTCACTAGCTGTTAGGGAAATGCAACTCAAAACCACAATGAGATACCACTTCATACCTATTAGAACGGCTACCATCAACAGGACAAGTAATAATAAGTGTTGGAGAGGTTGTGGGGAAAAAAGAACTCTAATACACTGCTGGTAATAATGTAAATTGGTACAGCCACTATGGAAAATATGAAGGCTCCTCAAAAAATTAAGAATAGAATTATCGTATGAATTATCAATCCCTCTCCTGGTATCTACCCAAAAAATGTGAAAACATTTATCTGTAAACATATATGCACCCTGATGTTCGCTGTAGCATTATTCACAGTGGCTAAGACATGGAAACAACCAAAACACCCTTCAACAGATGACTGGATAAGAGGATGTGGTACTTATAAACAATGGAATATTAGTCATAAGAGAAGATGAAATACTGCCATTTGTGACAACATGGATAGATCTTGAGATTACTATGCTAAGGGATATAAGCCAGGCAGAAAAAGCTGAGAATTATATAATTTCACTTATATACAGAATATAAAACTGAAAGCAATAAACAAACAAGATTAACAAAAACTCATAGACACAGACAACAGTTTAGTGGTTACCAGAGGAAAAGGGTGGGGAGGGAGATAAGGATAAAAGGGGTCATATACATGGTGACAGAAGGAAATTTAACTTTGGTTGGTGAACACAGAAATGCAATATACGTATGACATATTATTGAATTGTACACCTGAAACCTATATAATGTTATTAACCAATGTCACCCCAACCAAAAAAAAAAAAAAAAAAAAAAGAAAAGAAAAAAGAAATCAAGCAAGCTATGGGCTGAAATCAATTGGAGACTCCTTCATTCATATGTGTGGTCCCTGGGTTAGATGACCTGAAAGTTGACTTGGCTAAAACTGTCTACCAAAGCACCTATGATTTAGTGTTTCCTTGTGTCTTGGGCTTCCCACAGCATGGCAGCTGGGTTCTGAGAAGGAGATCCCAAGAGGAAGGTCTTTCTGGAGATCAGTAATTCCAAAGAGAACCAGGAGAAATCCACATGGCTTTTAATAAGCCTCAGAAGTCATGTGACATCACCTCTGCTGTTCTCTATTTATTCAAACGGCTCCAAGCGCTCTCAGATTCAAGGGCAAGGGATATAAACTACACTACTCATTAGAAAGACTTTCAAAAATTTGGGAGATATGTTTTAAAACTCCTAACTCTTGAGCATTTCCTGAATGAGTCTCTTCTTAGTTATTAATTCCAAAAGGGTTTCCAGTATGTATCTTTGTGTAGGAAACCTTCTGAGGTCTTATATTAAATGAGAATTTTTATTATGCCTCACAATTTGGTTGCATATAAATTCTGTATGGATTCAACATTCTTCCCCTCTAACACTTTAAAAACATTACTATATTGTCCTCTTGATGTCAGATTTTTCAAGATAAACACTAGGTGCAATCTAATTTTTATTCCTTTGGAAGTGATCTGCTCTTTGCCACTGGAAGCTTTTAGAATTTTTTCTTTGTCTTTGATATTATGTCACTATCAATGGGTCTAATGACGTGTTTCTCTTCCTTTCCCATATTTAGAAGTCTTTAAGCCCTCTCAGGCTAAGATCTTCTATCAGTTTTTAATTTTGAGAAATATAGCTTAATTACTTCTTCAAATGTTTCCTCCTCCCTTTTTATCTCTCCTCCAGGATTACTATTTCTCTAGATAGAAGCCTTTCTGCATCTAATTTTCATACCTCTTGGCTTTTATTCTATGTGTTCTCTCTCTATCATTTAATGCTAAATTCTCAACATCATCTTCCAACTCACTAATTCGCTCATTCTGTATGCTTTTGGCTATCAGCCAGTCTACTATATTCTTTATTTTTACTACATTTTTCATAACTTATACTTCTACTTGGTTCTATGTTTTTATGTTTTCTCATTCTTACATTATATGGCTAATATCTTCTTTATTTCCTTAAATATATTTATCATGATTATTTTTAATTCTTGGTCAATCTTTCCTAATAATTCTCCATCAGATGGTATATGTTAATTAAGCTGTCTTTCTTTGAGAGTAATGGTACTATTCAGGTGACTAGTTTGACTGTAAACTAATGTCCTTCTGGGATACCAACCACTCTGTATGATTGTTAACTTGTACGGTCACCAGAGCCTACTTATATCCAACCTGGTGAACTTAACAGTGGAGAATGAGCCCCAGAGCAAAGAGTCCCAAGGATCACGGAACTAGCTGTTTACACCAATTTGCTGAGCATTCCACAGGCAACTCCTCTGGTCAGGATTTCACATTTAAACTCTTACGGAGAAACCAACCTGGACCATTGCTGTTCATTTCTGTGGTGAAGGGACAGGTAAAGACAGTCTCAAGGCAACACTAGTGAGAAATAACAATAAAACTTAACAGCCTTCTTCCAACCTATTTTGTCACTGCTACCTCTGGCATTCCTTAGTCTCAGGCTGTAGCTGCCATCCCCACACGTTATACCCCACTCACCCATAACCACATACAGGTTCAAGAGAGCTTCAGTCTCTCTGCACTTCCCTCTGTTTCTTCAGAATTGATTTGGGGTGAAGGAGTCAACAGCTGGGACTAGTTTGACAGAAACTGGAAACTAGCCTAGCAACTATTTTCTTCATCAAAAGTGTAAAGCTTTTGCTCAATTTCAACCGCTCCTAATTCAGTTCAAAAATCTGAGGCAAACTGATGAATTAAAAGTTAATATTTAGTATGTTACCACCGGAAAAGTTACCCTGGGGCATCTTGTTTAGAGAATAATAATAATAAGTACTCTAATTCTGTCATGGATACTCATAACATCTCTAGCTTCTTATCTTTAAAAGTATATTTCATTTATTTTTTCTAACTTTTCATTAACTATGGACTTAAAAAGCACTCTGCATAACCTTTTGGGTGAAATTTTAAAAAAATTCTCTACAGCTCTTTTGCTCATCAAGATTTTTGACCTCTAACTGTCTTTAAGCACCACAATTCCTCAGTCCTCTACAAAGGATCAAAGACCATGGCAGGTACTCTCAAACACAAATGTACAACTATTAGCCTCAAGATGAACTAAAATTTTATTAGAAATAGAGAAGTTAGCAAATAGAAGGCTATTTCAATAGTAGGTAAGAAATGAAAGAACCTAACTTAGAACCTTAGACATCCACCCCAAGTAAGACTGGGAAGTAAGAGAAAGAGTTGATGAACAGTTTATGAGACTTGGTTAGTAAATGAATTTGGATATCCTATAATAAGGATATCGAGAACACTAATTCAACCTTAAATTTCATTGAGGAATACAATATCTAGTACCGAGGAGGTATCAGATATAGCTTTTGCTCTATTCTGCACTGGTAAGATGATATCAATAACTATTTTCAGTTCTGAGCACCATACCACATGTTATAGAGGTGAAAATCATTTCAACTTTTGCCAATATGATGGTTGGGGAAAATGGTATCTTTTAAATTTGTATTTTTCCTACTACTAATAAGGTTGCCTATCTACTGATGTAGAAATTCAAATAGCTAATAAGCTCCTGTGAAATGTCTGTTCATATTTTTTTTATCAATTTTCCTCAGGTTCTTTCTTTTTAAAACATGTTACTGAAAGCACTCCTTTTTTAACATTCTGACCCTTTCTCAATTATGTGTTACAAATATTTTCTCCTAGTTTATCATTTGCATTTACCCTTTACTCACAATGCTCTATGTAACTTTTTAAAAAATGTATGTGTTGTTTTTTGTTTGACATGCTATTTTCTGTTTTTCAAAATTTGTTGTTTTTTGTTTGACATGCTATTTTCTGTTTTTCCTAAGACTGCCTCTTCTATCAGAGATAATACAAATACTATCTCACTTTTTTATTCATTTTTTCACATTTAGACTTTGGTTTGAAGTAAAGATCCAACTTTATTTTCTTCCACGTGAAAGTATATTGTACCAATATCTTTCAGTAAATAAAACATTTTCTTCTATGAACTGAATTGCCATTTTGATAATATTTTAAAGTATCATAATTACTTATAACAGCTGTATTTTATTCTTTTATTCTCTATTCTTGGGCCAACACCATGCTGTTTTGATTAGGGATGGTTTGTTGTAATTTTTAATATACTGTTTTCCTCACTCTTATTCTTTTCTGTTTTCTAGAATGTATTCATTTAAGGGCATTTTGTCTAGCACAGATAATAAGATGGAACTGGGTACAAATTATAAAATATATTTATTATCTTATAATTAAAAATGTTATTAATACAGTTAATAGGCAGAGTCTCAATCAGATTCCATGATGCATAAAAATAAAAGAGTAGAAAATAATCACATGAACAAATGCAACTGACATATATGGCAGACACTATGCCTCTCTCATTTGAGGCTTATAACAAGTTACTTTACAGTGAAAGAAACTGAGGCACAGGTAGGAAAATGAAAGAGAGTGTTAGGCCAAGAATCCGATTAATAGAAAAAAACAAAAAGAAAACATCCAGTAATGGAGGCACAGAGATCAAATTAGATGGAGTTCACTAATATTTTACTTGTTCAGTCCCATCCACATAAAGGTAAAAGAAGTAAGCTGGTCCTTCCACAGCTAATCATAGTCAGCCTCCATCTAGCTAAGAACAATGGTTGAGCTCACTGAGGCAACAGTTATGTGAACTCCAACGCCTGCTTTTCGTTTTTCAGAGATTACAAATCCACCCACAACTAGCAATAGAGAATATAAACATTCTATGCCTTCACCAACATAGTGTGCTCCCCAATTCCTATCAAAAACACGTCTGAGTCTTCTTATTAGAGTAGGAATGTGGCTACTCTACTTCTCATTCTGAAACCAATCAAATGTACCAAAAGAAACTTTCATATGAACTATGAAACAACCCCAAACCACCGATCAGAAAGTATTCTATCAAATACAATACAATTTAAGGCAAGTTGATAATGACTATAGCAAGCCAATATATCCAACATATAACCTCAACATAGCCAAGCAGTGTTAGATTTCCCTGAAAGTAATGGAGAAGCTCTTAAAGATTTTTATTTGAAACAAAGATAAATGAGGGTGCAGACAAATCACAGGAGAGATAGCAAGTAGTCCTCTGTGGATACATTTCCATATGGAGGAAGGGCAAGGGAGATGGGATAAAGAAGAGACTATGTGTACATGCCATGTTCATTTTCTGACTTCTAAATCAGAGAACCCATAAAGGAGAAATGCTGTGACACTCAGCAATAGTTAAACAGAAAGAAATCATCAAACAGATGACCATATTATATTGAGAGGCACAGTGCACTCCCCTTCCTGAGTGATCTATTCACTTGAAAGGAGGGAACACCAATGCTTACGAGATCCATGATTCCAGATCAGAGAATAGGAAGTCTCTGTGAGAAAGCATTCTGAGATAAGAAAAGTGAACTGAAGTTCGGATGCCCCCAGATTGCACCCTTCCTCATACTACTACTACTACTACTACTACTACTACTACTACTACTACTACTACAGATAATAATAACTAACTTTGAGCTTACTGTATTTTAGTCACTATCTGGGCAGTTTTACAAATGCTAACTCTTTTAATCCTCGAAACAACCCCAATCAAGTAAATACTCTTACTATCTCTATTTTACAGATGAGGAAAGTGAGGCTCAGAAAAGTTAATTTCCTATCATTATACAGCTAGAAAATATAAGAATTTGAACTCAAGTGGTCTAGTTTAAAGCTCAGGCTTTTAATTAGGCTGTATTGCCTCTCCCACATTAATGTTAAACAACTGGCAAACAGTTGTTTATACAGGAAATACATACCTTGTATTGTAATCTCTGCTTGAGCTTCAATTGTCTCATTTCCATTATCAGCGATACAAAAATAAGTCCCAGCATCATACTCAGTGACATCACTGATCTCCAGACTACCACCTGCCAGCAATACCAATCTTTCAGAGCTGCATAAAAAAATATTGGTACATTTCAGAACTAGGAAAATAATACCTGAAAAATTGTCCACATAAAACAGAGAAAACGCTTAAGCAGTATTATGGCTAGAAATGGACAGAGACTATGTAAAATCATCAGAATTCAATTTAGAACAATTTGCTTTGTTTATATTTTTCATGAATAAATATCACAAATACAAATCAAAATGTTTTAATAAATTATCTCTGATACTTCTAATTATTCCCAAAGAGATAGCACTTTTTGTGACCAATTCCATTCCCACAGTCCACCCCTGCCTCCCTACTCTGCCCAGGTTTTTTATGGAAAAAATATATTTTTTTGCAAATTATGTATTTTTGAAGTCTATAATCAATCTAAGAGTCATTCCACCACGATTATGCCACATTGAGATGACAAAAGATCAGATCAGAAACAGTAAGTCAGGGGGTCACAATGCCTACTGAAAGTTTCCTATGGTAGCTTGGCTAGGAAAGGGAGGAAAAGAGGAAGGGAAGGGAGAAAGGACAGCTGCCAGAGAGCAGTTCACTGGGTGTGGTGGCTGGGCATGAATCAGTCATGTCATTATCAACAAGGATGCTGATCATTACTAACCCTACTGTAAAGAGTGATTTAAGTCTACTTAAAGAGAATATTTAAAGAGAAAGTAAAATGATCCTATAATAGGGAGGAAGAAATCACAAATCAATATTCTGAATAAATTTTTATAAAGTGAACAAGTTCAGTTAATTTAGAGAGTTTGGAGTTACAATTTCATTTTTATTTTGAGGTTCTACATTTAAACTGGTTTACATAGGCATATTTTTCTCTCAAATCTTAATATTATTACATTTCCTGTCTGTATCTATGCTCAACAAAAAATGTTCTGATTGTAATTTGGCTCTTCATATAGAATCCTGACAGGGAAAAAAAAAATCAGAGGAAATAATTATTCAGTCTGTGCCACATTTATAATTCTCATCCTAAGTAAAGTTCCATTCTGGCTTAAATTTCAGTACACTGTGAGTTTGAGTAATTAGTCTTTCTTAACTTGATAAACAAGATTATGTTTCTGGGCAAAGGAAGAGGAAAACCAGAATCGGATCTGGTAACTTTTCGAAGAAATATCCTGCAAAGTCATTACTAAACTTTATTATATGGCCTTCCTTTTTGAAATATCTTAAATACGCCATCATATCCCAACATTATGTGATGGAACAGAGAAGCGAGACAACATATAATGGAACAAAAAGAATAACTGGGGTAAACAGGTAAGATAAAATAAGAAAAATTTACAAACATTAAAATCCTATATTTTACAATTGGGACAAAAACACTACTAAGCTTCGGAAATGGAAAACAATGTTCACAAATGGGAAATCAGAACTATATATATATATGATACCAGTTGAAAGTAACAATTTGAAATGCTAGTTGGTATGGTACTTTGTAAATAGAGGTACAGTAATTTATATCTAATAATCATACTAAAAATATTTCTGATACTCACTATGCCTTATATTTGCCATAACTGAATGCCAGTACAGAAGTAATCTTTCTTAATAGAGTTGGTTTTACTCCTCTTAAAAGAAACCTGGGAGGAAGAATGTTCACTAGCTTGGCAGAATTAACTTAACTTGTTTACAAAACTATATGATGGCTTATAGTAACATGGCAAGCCAAGTCTTTAGAACTTCAAATTTCAAATATGCAGGCAAAGGAAATAATGTGTGAAAAAGTAGGCATAGTCAATGGACCCAAGTTGGTTGAGTATGGCTGAGTGAGTGAGTGAGTGAGTGAGTGAGTGAGTGTGTGTGTGTGTGTGTGTGTGTGTCTGTGTCTGTGTCTCTGTTTCTGTTCTCTCTCTGTCTCTCTTCTCAGTCTCTCTCTCTCTCTTTCTCTCTCTCAGTAACTGGAGTCAGTCTAGGAGAGCCTGGTTTGCTAAGGAGACCTATTTTTTTGGCCAAAAGGGAAGACTTTAAGCAGATGAATAACATGATCAGATTTATTGAAGAAACAAGAGGAGTGGGGAAAAGACTAGAAACGGGATGTTTGGTTGTAAAGTTACTGTAATGGTGCAGAATTAAAGAGAAAGAGATGAACTATAGCAGCAATGATGGGGTAAAGAGAAGGCAAAAAGTACTGACCACTCTTATAAAAAAAGTTGGATGATGAAGATAAGGGGAGGGATTTATTCATTTGGTTAACAAATATCTATTGGTGTGCCTTTATGTGTCAGGTAGTAGCTGGGGATGCAGCGGTGAGCAAAAACACAATTAGTGCTGTCCTGCAACTCAGTGGGAAAGAGACATAAATGACAATCCTACAAAGTAGTATATAAAAAGAACCTGCCAGGGTATTAGAGAGAGATTTTCCTGACTGAAGTATCCCGTAAATTGAAATTTGAAGAATGAATAGGAGTTAATGACGAGGAGAAAAAGATTTCAGAAAGAAAGACCAGCCTACGACAAGAAACTGTGGCAGAAAGGATCACATTGTATTTGGGGATCTGAAAATAACCAGTGTGACAGGTGTAAGAGAGAGAAAAAGAAAAAGATGAGGATGGAGCCAGACTACACAAGGCTTTGAAAGCCATTTTAAGAATTTGAATCTTTAACCTAAAAACACTGGAAATCCATTAAATATTTTTAAAAGTGGGTAGGAGCCTGACAGAGATGTGATGATATCTGAAAAGAATGGTTTGGCAAGAGTATGAAGATGCATTTGGAATGAGACCAGAGTACATGTGGGAAGAATAATTAGGAGGCTATTGCAATAATTGAGGGAACAGCTGACGGTGGTAGCAACATAGATGAATTTCAGAGATATTCAGGAGGTAAAATAATATCTTGTAGATAGATGAACTGGATAGAGAAGCTGAGGAAGAAACATATCAAAGAAGACTCTTCAGGTAGGGCAGTATGTGTGAAGGAGAAAGCCAAAGGAAAACTGCTTGTCTAACAGGTTTTCTGTGTGTTGTTATTTGAGTGGGAGAGAGGTAAGTCTTTTTAGAGGCAAAAGAGAAGGAGCCAATGGAGAGAGAGAAATTTAAAAAGAAGATTCATAAAAATGCTGGAGAAGATGAACACAAATAAGATATAGAGCACAAAAGGACTTCTCAGACACAACAGCAGGACAGGAAGGGGCGGTGAAAGTTACATCTTACATATGCTCTGGCACAAAATTTATTCTCTCATTTTTTTTCTTTAAACTTTTCATTTTGAAGTAAGTGCAGATTCACATGAAGTTCTAAGAAATAATACAGAGACATCCCATGTGCCCTTTACCCAATTTCCTCCAGTGGTAACATGCTGTAAAACCGCAGTACAATATCATAACCAGGATACTGACATTTCCATCACTACTGCCTCACACTGCCCTTTTATAGCCTCACCCACCTCCCTTCCACTCTCACCTCCTCATCACCCTCTGGCAAGCACTAATCTGTTCTTCATTTCAGTAATTTTGTCATTTCAAGAAGAATGTTATGTAAACAGAATCACAGTATGGATATACTATAGTTTAACCATTCACTCAGTGAAGGTCATCTGGGTTGTTTCTAGTTTGGTACTATTATGAATAAAGTTACCATAATGGCACATGGACAGGTTTTTGTGTGAACATAAGTTCATTTCTGTGGGATAAATAAATGCCCAAGAGTATAAATGTTAGGTTATATGGCAGTTGCACATGTTAAGTGTTTTAAGAAACTGCCAGTTTTTCAGAGTGGCTGTATCATTTCACACCAGTGATTCCGTTTCTCCAGAGCCTTGACAGCATTTGGTGTTACCGCCCTTTTAAAAATTTTAGCTAATTCAACAGGTATGTAGTGATATCACATTGCAGTTTTAGTCTGCATTTCTCTAATGGCTAATGATATTAAACAACTTTTCTTGTGCTTATCTGCCATCTGTATATCTTTTTCAGTGAAACATCTACTCATGCTTTTTGCCCATGGTCCAATTTGGTTATATGCTTTTTTTACTGTTGAGTTTTGAGAGATCTTTACACATTTTAGATACTAGTCCTTTGTTATAGACAGGTTTGCAAATATTTTCTCCCACAATGTATTTACCTTTTATCCTCTTAACAGGGTCTTCCATAGAGCAAGTTATTTTAATTTTGATGAAATTCAATTTTCAATTTTTCCTTTTATGGATTGTGCCTTTAGTGTCAAATCTAGGAACTCTTTGCCTAGACCTAGATCCTGATTTTCTATATTTTTCTAAAATTCCATTTTGCATTTTACATTCAGGTCCATGTTCCATTCTGAGTTAATTTTTTATATGAGATATGAGACTTAGATTGAGGTTTATTTTTTTTGTCTATGGCTGGGTGTCTAACTGTTCCAGTAGCATTTGTCTAAAAGGTTATCTTTCTTCCACTGAATAGCTTTTGCATCTTTGTCAAAGTTTAGTTGGGCATTTTTGTTTAGGCCTATATCTGGATTCTCTACTCTTCATTACTGTAACTATACAGTTAAGTCTTGAAATCAGGTAAACTGATTCTCCTCACTTAAAAAACTGTTTTAACTATTCTAATTCTTTTACTTTTCCATATAAATTTTAGGATAATCTTGTCTATATGGAAAATCTTGCTGGGATTTTGACAGGAATTGAGTTAATCTGTGTATCAATTTGAAGAGAACTGATATCTTTACAATGTTAAGTTTTCCAATTCATGGACACAGTATGTCTCTCCATTTAGATCTTCTTTGATTTCTTTCATTAGCATTTCACAGTTTTTAACATATAAACCTAACAGGTTTTGTTAGATTTATACCTAAGTATTTCATTTTTGTGTGAGTGAATGTAAATGCTATTGTATTTGTAATTTTAGTGTTCACATGTTCACTGCTAATATACAGAAATACAACTGATATTTGTTTAAATTTTATCTTGAAATCTTGCTGAACTCATGTCTTAGTTCTAAGAGCTTTTTGTGGATTCCTTGGGATTTTCTATGTAGACAAACATATCCTCTGCAAATAGGAACTGTTTTACTTCTCCCTTTCTAATCTGTGTGCCTTTTCTTTTTCTTGCCTTATTGAACGAGTTAGAACTTCCAGCACTATGACACTGAACTTCCTAAACTGGTTCCTGATCTTAAAGGGAAAGTACTGTCTTTTACCATTAGCATAAATTTAGCTGTAGGGTTCTTTTTAGAAAATGTTCTTAATTATTTTTGAGGGCTTTTTAAAAAATAAATGAGCATTAAATTTTGTCAAATGCCTTTTCTCAATTAATTTGATCATGCAGGTTTTTTTCTTTAGTTTGTTAATAGGGTGGATTACATTAATTTTGGAACACTAAGCCAGCCTTGAGATCCTTGGAATAAACCCTACTTGGTCACGGTATACATAACTTTTAATATACTGCTTAATTCTATTTGCTAATATTTTAAGAATTCTGTTTATTGGTTTGGGGATACTAGTCTGTAGTTTTCCGTTTTTTATACTGTCTTTGTCTGTTTTGGTATCAGGGTAATACTAGTTTTAATTCCTTCTATTTTCTAGAGGGACTGCATAGAATTGATGTTAAAACTTCTTTAAACGTTGGTAGAATTCTCTAGTGAAACTATGTGGGCCTTAAGACTTCTTTTTGGAGAGTTTTAAAATTACAAATTCAATCTTCTTAAAAGTTAGAAGGCTATTCAAATTATTTATTTCATATTGGGTTAGATATGGTATTTATATTTTGGAGGCAATGATTTGTTTAAGTTGTCAAATTTCTATGTTTACAGTATTCCCTTATTATCCTTTTGATGTCTGTAGGGTCTGTAGTGGCATCCCTATTTTAGTCATAATATTATCATTTGTGTCTTTTCTTCTGGTTCATTGATTCTTTCCTTTGTCCTACTCAATCTGCTATTAAGCTCATCCACTGAGTTTTTTTATTTTGGTTCCTGTCTAGGTTTGAAAATTTCCATTTTGTTTTTCTTTAAATCTTCTATATGAGACTTTCTATTCTTTGCTGAAATATTCTGTTTTTTCATTTACTTCAAGTGCGCTCATAAGTGCTCACTGTAGCATTTTTATGATAATTGCTTTAAAATCGTTGTCAAATAATTCTAAAACCTATCATCTCAATGGTGGCATGTACTGGTTGTCTTTTCTCATTTGAGATTTTCCTGGTTCTTAGTATGATAAGTGATTTTCAACTGAAATCTGGATATCTGGGGTATTATGTTGAGACTCTGTATCTCGCTAAGCCTTTTGTTTTGGATGGCTTCTTCTCACACCGCTCTAGAAGAGGAAAGAGAAGGTACCACCTCATCACTGTCAGGTGGAAGTAGAAGTCCAGGTTCCCTACTCCATTAATCCCTAAAGGGGCAGGGTGAGAATTTTCCTCATTACTCCTTAGCAAGGTTGGGAGTTCTGGCTCTGTACTGGGCCTCCAATTATACTGCCCCCTGGGTGCAGCAAAAGTGCCTCATTACTGTTCCCCACATGACATCCACTGATGCTGAGGTAGGGGTGGGGCGCTCAATACTACAGAGTGGTGAAAGTTCTGACTCTCCACTAGGCCTCCTTTGATACCACCCCAGTAGGGAAGGGAAGAAGTGCCTCTTACTGTGGGGTGGGATAAAAGTCTAGGCTTCCCCACGTGGTCTCCACCGATAATGCCTGGTTGGGATGAAAATCTTGACTCCCTCCTTAGCACCATACAGCAAGGAGGGTGAAGTATCTCATTACAACAAAGTGAGGGTGGAAGTCTAGGCTTCCCACTTGGTCTCTGCTGGCATAGGGAGGGTGGGGCCAGTTTCTTCTGTGGTGTTTGGCTGGAATAAGAGTGATTATAGTCTAACAGTTTTTGTCTTGCTAGGCTGTCCCTTTCCCAGTCCTGCGGCTGGAAAGAACACACTTTTGTTAGAGCTTTTTTGTATGTGTCTGTTGGTGTTTCCAAGAGGCAAAGAGAAAGCTCAGGGAACTCATCATCATGTTTTCTCTTGGGTGCCAAGGTCCCTAGCCAGTCAATCTTTCTCTGTCTTTCAGAGTCTTTTTATGTTTGTTGTATATATAATTTCCATGGTTTCTAGTTGTATTTATCAGGAAGAACAGAGAAAAATACATCTACTCCATCTCCCTAGAAAGGAAGTCCTCCACTTGTTTTTTAAATCTAATCTTTCTACTATTATAATAACATTAAGCATTTTTATAACAATAACCTGTTCCTTTGTGGCTTGATTCTGATCTATCATTCCACTAAAACATAACATTATTTGATTACTAAATCACATTTTGCTGTCAATCACCTTGCACTTCAGCATTTGTATTTTCTGGATTCTCTCCTTTTAAAATAAAACTACTCAATGAATGGGATACATTTCCACCACCACTACCCCTTCAGCTATGTTTGGTATGAATCTGAACAAATTTGATCCAAAGATTAAGTAACTATATTAATTCTTAAGACATTTATAAAAGCTATGGTAATGTTTTACAATATTCATTTGTAAAGATGTCTTAAAATTAGTAACAAAAAAAATGTCTAATAATTTAAGATTTTCTACTAGAGCCAGCTCAGTACTATCTGGATCTCTAGATACTTTTTTCTTTCAATTTCTAAATTTCTTTCTAATTTAAAGTCTAAACAATTAACTAAGGTCCATGTACATAGCTCATGAGGCTCTGGCTGATATTTTGATTAACTACTTATATCTAACCAGAAGCACTTTTGTGTCCCACTTATATTTTCCTATACTACATTCAGGCATTCAACCAAAATACATTGGTCACCACTCTTCCTACCCCACTGCATGCAAGCACTGTGCTAGGGTCTGGAAATACCAATGCGAACAACGCCAACACTGTCCTACTCTTATATTCCTCTGAATCTTCCTGTGACAGTGCTATATCAAGCAATGCTTCTCAGACTTCTCGACCACATAACCTGAGTATGAAGAAACTTAGAGAAATCGAGGTAGAAAACAGTCTACTCAATCTTAAAAGTCTCTCAATTTATCCTTAAAATTCAGAGGAATATTACAAGCCATGATATATATCCACATTTGATTTAATTAAAAAACATTTCCCCTCAGAAATATCTTTGAATAAAATCAAACATAACAATTTGATGTAACATAAAAGGAAGATATATAATATTCTTACCATAATTTCTATACCCCTGACCCAACTAGACACCTGGCTGAGAATCAGTCTACTAAGAGAACAACGCTCTAACACACTGCATAAAATAGCAATCCCACCTGTACCTCTCCTGACACCCATGACATACTTTGCTTAATTTTCTTCATAGCACTTAATGTAAACTGACATTTTTTATGTGTATATGATGACTATCTGACTCTTCCGCACTAGAATATGAGGTCCTTTAAGAGTAAAAACTTTATTTGGTTCACTTCTCTATTCCCAGTACCTAGCACAGTACCTAACATAATCTGTATTCAATAAATATTTGTTGAATAATTATTAAATAAACAAATGAGAATCACAGAAATCCTCACTTTTATTTCTTATATAAAAAAGCAAACTTCTGTATTTTATACATCTTCAAAATGTCCTTTTATGATAAAATATTAAAGGTTTTGAAGTAATTTATTTCAGTTTTCCTATTCCTGATATTTTGTTCTAACATGTAACCCATAAAAATTTCTTCTCTAAGAGCTTGAAATTTTTATCTCCCATTTTAATGTTCCTTGTGTTTGTTAGCATGTTAAAAAAGTTCCCTGGTCTTATAAATTCTTTGCATATTTAGCTGGGAAGGAGTGGGAAGAAAGAAAGTAAAATAAGTGTAAAAGAAGTAACTGGATGGGTGTTGAGAAAGAAATCAGGTAATATTGGAAATGATATCATCAGTTTTGCTAATGGAACATGTGAGAAACAATCTGCTTGTATTCTATTATCCCCACTGATCACTGAAGGTTGATCATCAGGCTAACTAGATATTCCTTTCCATGTTTTGGTTACTAAACAAATTTAGACTGTTTGCTTACTTTGGAAAATTCAATTGAGAAACTCCAGACATGCTCTGTCCTAATGGACAGCCACTAGCCACATGTGGCTACTAACATTTGAAATGTGGCAGAATGATTGAGGAACTGAATTTTTAATTTAATTTTTATTTAAATGTAAAAGCTGAAGTTGCGCTAAACACAAACTTTATTATTTTGGAAGCACTACTTTCACTTTAACTGGTACATTGCATAAATTATTATTGTATTTAGTATTGCACATGTACTTCTTTTTACTCTTCTTATGCACCTACGGAAAATTTTAAATTATATATATGGCTTGCATCATATCTTTATTGGACAGCACTGCTTTAGAATAGTGGTTCTCAACTGGGGATGATTTTTCCCCCAAGGGGCATCTGGCAATTTCTAGAAACATTTTTGGTTGTCACAACTTGGGAGTGCTATTGGCATCGAGTGGGTAGAGGTCAGGGATATACTTAACACCTTACAAGGCACAAGATAACCTGTTTTGGAAACACAGTATATCTAACCTCCATCACCACCACCTCAGTTCTCTTGTCAGAATACAACTGAGAAAAGTATCCAGACCATAAAGAAGTAATGAGGGAGATGGGATAGATAACAGAAAAGGCTGTTGTGGAAGATGAAGAATTTGTGATCATAGAAGAAGGCTGGTATTATTTTTAAAAGGCAAAAACGAAAGGATGAGAAATACATCTTCTTTTAGTGTTTGAGTAAAGAAAAAACTACTATCAACAAAACGCATATGAGAGAGTAAGGAGTCTCAGGCTACCCAGGACCAGAAACCCTTGCAATAAAGTAGAGAAGTCCCAAGCCCTTAAGCTAAGTATAGTGCAGCTCAGAAAGAACAAATGGAATAATTATTCCTCCATATTTTGAGAGCATTTTTTCTTTAAATATCCTAATCATATATAACATATAAACATTTTAAGGATGATAAATGATGTTTTAAAAATAAAGTAAATAATCAATTTTTTTAAATTAATCAATAGTCCCAAATAAGATTAGACCAAGTCTCAACCTAAGGCTGAAAAAGGCTTTTGGACAGACAACATTACCTTTCTGTGTCAAGTGCCTCCTCATTTTTCATCCATCTAATGGTTGGAATAGGAAGTCCCGAAGCAACACACGGCAATACTGCACTCTGACCAATGACTCTGACTAAGGAAGAAGGTTGCTTCAAAAATACCAAGTTTGATGTGATCTCAGGATCTAAAAAGAAAAAAAATATTTTAAATAAAAGAATAACTAAGAAAGCACTTTACCACTTTAATGATGAAGAATGGCAAACTCCTACTTGGTCTGTGTGGCTTTATATAATAAATATTTTAAGGAAAAATGACACAAGAAAATTCCATTTAAATTGGCAAACATTTCCTAAATAACATCTATGTGCAAAGCATTGTGCTAGGCTCTCTGGGGCCTTAAAGATAGTTAAGTTATAGCTCCTGTCTTCAATGTGCTTACTAGTTAACTAAGGGAGATTTGACATGAATTGCCTTCACTTTAAAAGACAGGAAAAAGTGGTAAAAGTAGAGAAAAGACTGAGCAAGCTCAAGACTCTTAGCAGCATCCTCCCCACTCACAGGGGTATCATAAGAGGTTTTCTTTCCTTCCCTATATCTGTGTGTTACTTCTGAAAATCTTTCTGAGTTTCATCTCTTTAATCTGTTCACTTAGTCTGTCAATCCTTTAATTTTATAATGGTGCAACTATCAGGCTACCACTATATGCGTGTTCACTTTATATAGTTACCTTTTATGGCCACATGAAAAAGCCACACCCTTATGGGCAAAAGATAGAGTTCTCTTATGTATTGAGGGTGATATTTCTGGTGTTAGGTTCTGGAGTAAAAAGATGGTTCTCATGTAAAGAGATGTGACTCCAGTCCCCATACTCCTAGGAAAAGAAAGATGTCCTATAGCCATAGTAACCACCACCATAGCTGGCTTTAAACTTGTGTAACCAAATAGTGACAGTTCTGTAACCATGGTAACAAGTAACCGGTAAGAGATCAGTGAGGACAACTCTCTTCAGTGAACATGCTTTGAAAGCCAATTAATCAGTGACAGCCTCAGGCTTTAAAAGTCAGCCATTCAGCAAGAGAATCACTTGCTTCTAAGGCTAACATGAACCTGTTTTTCCCTCTGTAACCAACCATAAAACATACTTCTATGTATGTGATCAACACACCTGTGCCTTATAACCAACACACCAAAAACAATGTCTTCCCCAAAATTCCATACATCAGCAGTTTGTATTATTCAAGAAGATTATACTTCGTAAGCATAGCTCTCCTTCACTAAGCAAACAAGATATTCAGTACTTTATTTTTGTTGCAGATACTGAGTGATAGCTTACTCTTTGACACTGAGAAGCTTGTTTCCCTGGATCTGATTTAGAGGATTTGCTCGAATGCTACCTGGGTATAGAGAAGAAATATGACCTCTGTCATGGTGAAGCAAGTCAAGAAGTAGGCTGGAAGACACTGCTATATGGCAATAGTTCTCTCTCTCTTTTGTTTTACCTTGAATTATTTACCTAGATTTAATTGAATTTTGTTAGAAACAAATCTGAACAAATATTTATTGGCCTCTAAATGCCAGTTACCATTCTGGCATCAGACAAAAGCCCTTGTTGAGCTTACATACTAACAGGGGGAGAAACGACAAATAAAAGATGTAATGTCAGATGGTGCTATGTTCTAAAGTAAAATGAAGGGGGAAAGAAAAAGCACCAGGGAGCGAGGGGAATGGGAAATTGTTGTTTTAAACAGTGGTCAAGGAAGACTTCACTGATAGTCATATTCAAGCGAAAGACAGTGAGTCAGGCAGATATATGAAGAGGAGGATTCCAGGCAGAAAAATCGGCAAGTAGAAAGGCCCTAAAGCAAGAGCATGTTTGGAGTGTTCTAGAAATGTAAGGGGGCCACAATCACAGAGGAAAAGAAAAGTATGAGATGGAAGACAGATGGGGGAGGGAGGTGGAATTAAGATTATATAAAGCCTAACAAGCCAAAGATCTTAACATTTACTTTGAGATGGGAAATCATTAGGATGTTCTGAGCAAATATATGGCACAATCTGATATACATTTAAAAGATAACTGTGGCTGCTGAGCTGAGAATACATTGGGATAGGAATGACAATGGCAAAGATGATGATGACAAAACTATTTAAAAAAATGATGACAAAACTATTTAAAAAAATCAGTTCAAGGCTCATCAGAAACACTCTCAAGAATCACTGCTCATCATATAGGTCTCACTTTGCCAGCCAATCCATGGGGTAAAAATGGACCTATGTAGTTATCTTATAGAAAAACTCTGCCCACACAACGTGGGGGTGGTCAAATTATAGTCATAAACTCACATTTAAAATAAGAAATGTGGAATCAGGCACCTAGTAGTGGGAACAGAAGCTGAAAGGTCATGAAATATCAAATATGAAGAGCTGCAAGTGAGAGGAAGTTATGAGTAAGAAGTTACACATTTAAGAAAAGATACACATAACACATTATGAGGAAAGCCAGTCGGAGCAGAAAGAGTGAGAACCCAGAAAAAGAAGGAAAGACAGAAAGAAGAGGTGAGTTTACATTAAAAGTGGGGGCAGGGGGAGTATTATAAAGATCCAACAATGCTTGCTTACCAGTGTCTCGAGAGCTGCTGTATTGACAGTTACCAGTCCGCCTGTCCCTTATATGAACTAGCCTGAGTGAATCTCCGATTTTTACAAGTAAAAAGACCTACCATAAAAACTATCCTATTACAGGGAAGTAAAAGAACTATAATAATTATCCTATTGTGGGGAGGCTTGATAAAAGACACAGAGCTAATGTTTATTTGGTCAAGAAGAATGCTATACATACTGAATATATTTAAGAGCTTGATAAATTTTTACTGATAAATTCATTCACTAAAGAGTGGATCTTTTTGGTATGTTTTCTTCTTTTTCCTTTTTGTAAGAAACAGACTCCTTATGCTGACATTAATATACCACGCCACACTATTTAATAGTATTTATTTTAAAAACTCTAACAGAATAATTTTTACCCATCAATAAACATAAAACCATCAGTTCTGATAATAAATTAATACCTGAAAGAACTTTTAATTCAGCTTCATCACTGTATTTTGGTGGCCCACCACTTTCAACTATGCAGCGATAAAGTCCCCCATCTCCTTCAGTTGTGTTGCTGATAACCAGTGTTCCACTTGGAAGTTTGATAACTCTATCATCCAGAAGAAGAGGTTGCCTGTTGTGTTCCCATCTCACGAATAGGGCCAAATCTGCATTAACCTCACAATTCAGAATTGCACTGTTTCCAGCATAAACTGAAGAAGGTTCTGGTTGGCTGGCAAATCTTGGAAGACCTGGACAATAAAGGAAAAGCAGAAATATATAATTAAATATTACTTTAAAATGTAGTCATGGGAACCAGAAGCAAGTCGGCCCATGTGGCCACATGTATGGTGGAACCAGGGTCAAGTAAAAGGCCTATGAGTTGGAAAATTGACTACATAGAGGATTACAGATCAAACAAGTAAATGTGTTAGGGACAGTTGGGAGTCAGACTCCTCATAGAGAAGAAAGGTACATATATGAAATAGCAGAAACATAGAGTAAATCCCATGGTATTGAACTAGAATAGAGGTATCAGTATAAACTTATAGCTTTATATAATTACATAATTATAGATATATAGAGATATAAATGTATGTGTGAAATATATATACATTTCATACACAGTCATTACACATATACATATCCTAGTTCTGTTCAGAGAGAGTCCAGAATCAATGTCACTCCAGTGGCAATGAGTACATATGATGACCCAATCTTGATTTCTAATTACCATTCTCTACTGCAAGGCATCAATGCTCCTTGCAGAAATGGCTGACTCTAGGAATGGAATAGGGAAAGTACAAGATGAGCCTGGAATGTCTTGTGACAGGAAGTAAGGAAGTACCCAAAGAACAATATAGATGTATCAAAAGGACACAGAAGTCAAACTGAGTTTCCTCTGGCTAAATCTGAGATAATGATAATTAATGCAGGAAAGAATCATGAATAAATGCTAAAACTAATAGGTGAAAGTTGAATGAGGAATAGGATATTTACAGATTATTAAATTATCTCTTACCAAAATTAATAAAAGTACAAAATACTTATTAACTTCAGTGCAGAAACACAGCATAAACTATCTTAACTAAGTAATGAAAGTTAACATCACCAGTAATAACAAAACATCACATGCTTTCTCTTATGATGCATTAACAACACAACATCACTTCTGTGATATTCCTCCCCAAAATGTAAAACCTGAATCTATTCTTAGGGGAGAATCAGAAAACCCAAAATGAGATAAAGAAAAGGAAGAACGGTTTGAGATTGAAAGAATCTAAAGAGATACAACTACTAAGTAAAACGTGTACTCCTGGACCAGAAAGAAAAGGGGGTAAGTTTCTGACTTTGTTCTTTTGCTATTAAGAACACTGATATAACCAGTGAAATATGAATGGTATCTATGGATTAAATGGTCGTATTGTATTATGGTTACTTTCCTAAAATTGAAGGATGGTTATTTAGGAGAATGTCTGAGCTTTTAGAAAACATACATGGAAGTATTTAGGTAGGGGTAATGTCTACAAATTAATCTTAATGGTTCAGGATACCATTCAGAAAAAACTTATTTGGGTATGTGAATATTGGGGGGCGGTGTGTGTGATAAGGCAGATTAGGTAATCTGAGTGAAGACTATAATGAGATTCTTAATTCTTGCAATGATTCCATAAGTTTGAAATTATTTCAAAATAAAATATTAACCAAAAAATGCAGTCATAGATTATAGATGCCACAAAATACAGTGGTTGAGAGCATGAGTTCTGGAGTCATATAATCTGAATCCGAATCCCAGCTCCACAACTTCATGACTGTGACACTGGCAAGTTGCTTAACCTCTAAGCCTTAGTTTCTCCATCAGTAAAATGATAACAGTAACAGGCCTCATGGGGTTGTTAAAAAGGTTAAACACTTAACAAATAATTCAAATACAGCATTTTGCCTGGCACATAAGTACTCAACAAACATAGCTACTATTATGACTAATAATATCTAAAAGTGACTGACATGCTCAGAATACAATAAAATGTTTCTTTAAAGACTAACAAAGGGAGAAAAGGGTGAAGGGTTAAAGAAGTACAAATTAGTAGTTGAGACAGTATTGGGGATGGAGAGCATGGCATAGGGAATGCAGTCAGCAATAATGTAATGGCTATGTGCAGAGCCAGATGGGTGATAGAGTAATCGGGAGGATCATTTCATAAACTATATAAACGTCTAACCAATGTATTGTATACTTGAAACTAATAATAAAATAAAATAAAATGAAAAACAAAGAAGTAAAAAAACAATAAAGACTAACATATTAAATTATTAGAAACAATCCGGGTCTTCTGTTTTTGATGGTTAATTAGTCTATATGTAAATGATATACATTTACAGTTCATCTAGCTGTGCTACAAATTTTTATTTCTTGTTTCAAAGGGATTTTTGGAGAAAAGAAATAAAGATAAATTAACCAAATATCTACTTCTCAGAAACCAAGAAATTAGAAGAAAGGAAATAAAGATAAGCACAGAAACTAACAAAAGGGAAAAAAGGAATCTGATATAAAACCAAGAGCTAGTTCTATTTTTTAAAAGTCAAAATATTCTCCCTCCTTAGGTCTTATGAAAATGAGTAATTTAAAAAAAAACATAAATCCACAACAACATACGGGGAACTGGCAGACAAGAAATTTCAAAGAGTTTATGAACAGAGAAAGCAGATGGAGGAACCAGTAAATGACAGTAACGCAGAAGATGCTGCAGCATCCTGTGCTCAACAAGCAGGAGGCCAGTTTGTCCTGCTGCCTCTGGAGAACTGCAGGAAAAAAGAGAGTGGGAATGGGGCTGCCAAGAAGGAATTGATAATGTCTGTAGTTAGACCACCCGGTTCCCCACCACTGAGCACAAAACACCTATAGCCGAGGCAGTAAAACAATTTTATGCTGTGGAGAAATGAGATCCACAGAAAAAGACCTCTCATATTTAATTCTATGAACTATCTACTTAGTGTTCTTTCAAAAATTCCCCTTCTTGCTTGACTGACCAGAATCAGTTTCTACTGCTTGCAATCAAAGAACTCCAACCAATAGTCTTTTAGAATGGAAATTTGGCAGTACCTTTTTAAAAAAAAAATAGTTTTATTGACATACCATATATATACTGTAAAGTTTACCATTTAAAGTACACAATTCAATGGTCTTATTACATGTAGAGTTGTGCAATCATCACTATAATCCAATTTTAGAACATCTTCATCATCCCCCCCAAAAAAACCCTGTAGTCACTTGTAGCCATTCCCCATACCCTCTTCTTCCCACCCCATCCCCCATGCTTTTAATCCCCTCGTCCTCAGAAAATCACCAATCTACTTTTTGGTTCTATATATTTGCCTATTCTGGACATTTCATATATATGAAGCTATATGACATATGATCTTTTGTGACTGGCTTCTTTCACTTAACATAATGCTTTTAAGGCTTATCCACGCTGCAGTACATATCAGAACTTTATTTCTCTTTATTGCCAAATAATATTCTATGCATGAATGTATCACATTTTGGTTATCTGTTCTTCACTTAATAGACATGTATGTTGTTTCCACTTTCTGGCTATTATGAACAATGCTACTATAAACATTCATGTACATATTGTTCTGTGAACATATCTTTTCATTTCTCTTGAGTATCAGATACCCAAGAATGGAATTGCTCAATCATGTGGTAACTATATGGTTGAATAAGATTTTGAGGAACTGCCAAACAGTCCAGCGCTATCTTTTTAAATTATACAAACACGTACAAAGTATACCCTATGGTCCAGCAATTAGTAGAATTGCTAAGTCTAGTGATCTATTCTATAGAAATAAAGATTTGCAAAAGGTTGTTCACAATAATATTGCCTATAACAGCAAACAATTTTTTATCCATTAACTGTTCATCAAAAAGAGAATCTTTCTATGTGATAAATACCATGTAACTATTAAGAATAACTTCTATTCGTCTCTTAGCTTGGACATTATTTCTTCCTGATACCTAGGCCAAGAGCAGGTTAAACAGCTTTCCTATAGAATCTTGTCTGCAGCCAAAGAATTTATCATCCTGTATTAAAACTGCCTGTTTAATTAAATATTAGGTCAAAAAACAATTCCTAAAAAATATGAAAGCTAAGAGGAAGAATGGACACACCTAGCAGAGGAGAAGAAAGAAGGGAAAGGTGGAGGACAGAATTAACAGGCAGTGGGGAAGCCATGAGCAAAAGCCAGAGGCAGAGAATGAAAGTAGTGATAGAGGCAAGGGCAGGGTGCAGTGATAAGAAATGAAGCTAGAGAAGTGGAAGCCAGCTCATGAAAGGACTCAAGAGGCCTGTTAAAGAGTTTAGACATTAACCTGATGTCGTTACTGGAGAGCCACTTAAGGAAGAGAAAGAGAACAGATTGGAGGAGGAAAACAATGAGGCAGCAGTTACAAAGCTATGGTAAGAGATGACAAAGAGTAGACTCAGGAAAGAGAATATGGATCAAGTACAGAGAAATTAGGAAGCAAGAATTCACTGGATTTGGTGATTGGATGTGGGGACAGCTGAGAGCAAGTAGTCAAAATTAAAGCCCAGTTTAAGAACATAAATGATACACAGAAGCTGACCTAAGTGACATTATAGGGGAAGTCATAATGCTAACTTGTATGTTGTAGAAAGCCTGCCAAATACATTTTTAAAAGGAGAAAAAAGAGAAAAGGCAAATTGTCAAAAAGACTGATTTATTTCTTCTTTCACTTTCTCAACCTCAGTCTGTGATTATGGAATAACTACAGTGGCTTTACATCACACTTTACATCACTAATTCAACGTTGAGCATTTGGCTCCAAAGAGAAAAAGAGCCATCATGTTCTGAATGAATGAGCAAATACATCCTGGAGTGAGCACGAGATGGGGAGCATGAACCAGGAGTGGAAATGAAATGAGAAGCTAGTTATACTTGTTTTTTCACATGTTAACATTTCACAAAGGTGAGTATAAAATATAAGACTTAAAGGTAATACCATTTTGTACAAAGTGAACCTTAACAAAATTTAACTACTTAATCTGGTATTCAAATGAAGAAATACTGAGGAACACCAGTGTCTACTACAAAACAAGTATGACTCACTTAGGAACCAGATCTTACTTCGAGAGCCTTAATTTTTCCTACACTTTCCATCATTCTTCAAATAAGTATGCTCTAAAAGGAAATGAATGTTTCTCTCTTTAAAACTTTCTATCCTTCACCTTTATATATCCTACAGATTTTTAAATAATTTATCCAATTAACTGTCATTTCCTTGGTTAAGATATAAAGGAACCAAGATTCTGGCTATGCTACAAGTTTTACAAACCCATACTAAATGGTTACACTGGATAAGATAAAAGTTAGCAATCAAAGTGACTCAATTTTCCTACACAACGTCCTCTGTCATTTCCAAGTTCAGTACTTCTGATAGCATCCTTAAGCTATCTAAATCATCAGAAAGTGGGAAAATGCTTATTCCCTACAACACCGAGCAAGCCCTACATAATACATGCTCAACTGATACTTGTTAAATGGGCACATCTGTTACCAGTTAAATGAAAATTCTAGGATAATGCTGCTTTTATCAAGATTTACCCTTTATAAAACATTGAAAATATAAATAAATAACTTTAAAAAACTTACCTGCTATTGTAAGCTTGGCTGTTCTGCTGACAATAGTTCCAAGACTCTCGATAGTGGCCACACACTGGTAATAACCTTCATCAGGTTTATTGTGTTTGGAATGCACCACATTGCTGATAAATAAAGATCCATCGGGGAGAAGCTGGCGACGATCATCTGATACTAAGTTTAAAAAAGTTCCATCTTTTTTCCATTCAATTTTTGGGGAAGGCTCAGAATATGCTGAACAATTTAATATAACAGAAGAGCCTCTAACTGAGAGTGTATCCACTGGTTCCACCAGGAAATAAAATGGAGTGAATGTTCGAATGCTGGATCCTACAAAAATAATAAAGAAATAGAACAAAGTTAAGCAAAATTTTCTTCTACTATTTCTTTAAGAAAATATAGTATGTCCAAAAATTATTCATAAATGGTTATGCTCTTTGGGTATGATACATAAATACAGTCATTTCACTATGATATCTAATAAATAAAAGTTATTTTTACTAGGAAATCAAAATTTGACTGATTTAGAAGAACATTAGGAAAAAAGACCGTGCTAGCTGAGAAAATCAACTCTTGTAAGATGGTAGGAATATCTAATAAAAGCTTTATTTCAAACCATACAATGGGATTTATAAATATTTAAAATTACTGTATTTAAAGCAAAATGTTCTATGAAACATAATGGAGGTAGAAAATTGAAATGATTCTTTGTTAATAAGGCATCTTTTCTATGTTTACGGGCTATATTTCATAAACTCACTATACATACAATTTGTCCATTTTTCTAGTGGTATATTCATCCTATTGACTTAAAAGCAAACTCCGGTATAGTTATCATGTTTTACAAATATTCTTTTTTACATTTTGACTATGATTTTTGTCATAAGAAAATAAATTTTAACTCCATAAAATTAAATCTGTTATACATTAAAAAGTCTTATCATAAGATTATTTAAAATTTCAGCTTTGTTTTATGCTAGTGCTTTTGTGGTTTCCATTCAGTCTTCTAGAATTCATTCTAGTGTAAAGAGCACAAGAGGTATCAGTTCAATTTTTCTAAGTACTTGGCTAGTTCTTTGAGCATGGAACGAACATACTTTAAAGAAAATATTTGATATAAACCTTATATTCTAAGCCAGAGTGAGCTTTCCATTTTAAAGCTTTATCTCTTTTCTTCAAGAAAACTACTGACCAATTACCTTGAGAACAACTCAAGTTATAACTGGATTTCTTCATGTGAACAATCAGTGAGGCTTAGGCAAATAAATGAAATAAAGATTGTTTTTCAAATATATCTACACTCTCCTATCTTTGTAACTTATTTACATTATCAATTAAAGGATGACACTAATTCTTAATGAACAGTAAAGAATGGTTCTAAATAAATACAAAACACACTGGCAGAGGGAAGAAAATAATATTCACTTGTTTTAACATTTTCAACACTTACAATGATAAGTAAATTACAAACAGACCAAACATGCTTTCCCAAACACCACAAGGGGGATTTCCATCCCCATTTGATGAATATGAAATTAATTCTTCCAGTTTTAAAACTCTTGAAAATGAGCTTAGAAATTTTTCTGAAGTAACCTGCAGTAATGTGCTTATTATAAAATATTGCATTAATTTACTGGCACTATAGTAAAATAAATCAAAATATAAACCACAGCAGAACAAAATGATAGCTAAAATAAGAGAAATCACTTTTCTATCTTTCCTGTAATAGTATTAAATCTTTTTTACACCGCCCAGATTTAAATAACTCATAAACTTAAAAGAGATAAATGTATTGGGTTGGCAATAAAATATCTGAATTAACAACTTAAAATATTTTATTAAATATATTAATAAAACATGTAATTTTAAAATTCAGAAAATTGTTTTTGCCATTTGAAAAAAATTATACCAATGTAAATGTTTTACAGTTTAACATTCTATTTTGCTTGAGTTAATTTCATTTTAAAAGTCCATATCAATATCAACCAAGTTGAACAAGAGTACATGTGTTCAAAAAAATTAAGAAAAAAAATCACTCAGGCAAATTTACAAATGCCTTTGAAAATCAAGGCATTTCAAAATTTTACAGAAAATATCCACTCAATATTACTTTGAATACAGTGCTACTTAAATATTTATGTATAGTACCTTTGTATTTTATTCTCTCACAGTAAGCAGGCAGTACAGTAAGATATTCTCTCTTCACTTAAAATCCCTCAAAGGCTTGACATTGCCTTTTACAAAACAATCTAAAAGAACTCCTTAACTGAACTTGCAGTCACTGTGACCTGGCCTCTGCCTGCTTTCCAGCTCCACCCTGACCTTGTATCACCCTCACCCTCTAAGGCCTGCTGCCCTCTAAGGTCAGTCCCCCAGAGCTCCTGACCTCCTCTCACAAGCTATTCCCACCACCTCTCTTCTCCAAGTTAACTCTTCATCTTCAACCTGAAGCTCAGCTTAAACATCATTTTCTCAAAAATGGTGTTTGCCCTGTTATAAGCAGGCATGGCATACAATACATAAGTAGCATTTCAAATGTTCTTAATCTTTAAATATTTGTAATACTTTGTTAAGGGAGAGAGGTTCCTCGACTTTCTCAGCTCTTAGTGCCCTTATTTTCTTAGTAATTTTTTTTCACAAATTCCCTATGCTAAAATGAATACATAACAGTTCTATTTAATAGGTTCAAACAAATGATAAATATTTCGCATTAACAAGTTAGTACCCTTTTGAAATAATACACATAGATTGAGAAATATTTTAATTTCATTTTTAAATAACCAGTAAATTATTATGGTATGTGTGAACCTACTGGGCATTGCACAACTTCTCAAACCTTGAAATCACATTGGACACTACCATTCTCACTTCCTGTTCCACAATGATTTTGCATGGTACTTGCTTTTCATCACAGCAACCACCAAAAACCCAATTTCACAAAGATATCGCAGCATCAAAATGAAGGAAGCACAGTCCATTGTTAAAACTGTGAACTACCCTGGCCTAGAAGTTTGCATGGTGCCCAACAGATGTTGGTATGTTTCCCAGGAAATTTGAAATATGCCTGGGGAGTTCTCTGAGGTATTTCAGGGTACAGTATGGAAACTACAGGCTTACAATCTATCTTTCTACAGTGTTTTTATTCACTATATTCCCAATGCCCACCTAGCACAGTGGATGGTAGTAATCTTTAAATTATATAACCAGACAACTTCTAAAAACTTCCAGTGCTTAAAATATTAATGAGACCACAGGTTCCATTCCAAAACCACCCAATTAATATCACTCTCTTCCATGATGAAGTTTATTAACGAACAGTATTTTGTAAATTTTGATGTTTTTTAAAAACTATATAGAAGAGCAAAGAAAGCCAAAAGAGCCACAATAATTTAGAAGAATAAAGTAAAGGGACTGCACTCATCAGTATTTAGAAAGCTACAGTAATTAAGCTACTCTGGCTCTAAAACAGGAATAAACAGAGCCACATAACAGGCTAGAGAGCTCCAAAACAGAATTATGTGTATTTGGAAACTTAATATACATCGATTGAGTTAAAGAATGAACTACTCAGTAAATGTTACAAGGACAACTGGTTATCCATATATGAGAAAAATGAGATGCCTACCCACAACATGAGTTTCATATGTATCCATCACTGAGAGTTCTAAACATTCTCCACATAGTAACCACTGTTATAAGATTGGTACTATTATCATTCCCAGTTAAGAGGAGAAAACTGTAAATTGTCCGGGGGAACAGAGGCAGTAAATAATAGAATCAGAGTCTATGATCTTAACCACACTATACTGTGATGCTACACACACACACATTTCATACCTATGAAAAAATTGCATAATAAAAATTTTAGGAAAATACAGGGATAACCCTTAAGTCAGGCAACCTTTTAAATCAAAATAGAGAACCTCAAAGCTGAAAAAGATATAGGCTTCATTTCATTGTGTTTAAATTAAATTTTTTGTTTAAAAAAAGCAACTTTTACGGCAAAATATAACAAAGCAAAAGACAGATAAGATTGGGGGGAAATAAATTACCTAAAACAGATAAAGAATTTAAAAGGTCACACTACTCAATAGAAAAATGGGTGAGGCTGAGTTCCAATAAAACTTTATTTACAAAAACAGGCTATACATTGTCTGTAGTTTACCGAGTCCTGCCTTAGGATATTTAGCCAGCAAAAAATGAGTGAACTATGTTTCAAATAGTCTAGATTGAGTTCTGTGAAAAATGAACAATGCAGACAAGTGTAAATTATATAATTTCATAGGTATATGATTGTATGGACATTGAGAAAGGTAAGAAAGTGTGTACCGGGTTGTCACCATGGTAGCTGGGAGGGTAAGAATGGGAGGAAGCTGGGGTGGGAGTGAGAAAGGGAGATAAAAATACTCAAGCACATTTAGAATAATTTTGTGATAAAAATAAACTTGTGTGCACTCATTTATAAATATTATACTTATTTATGTGGTAGATGTGAGTATATGTCTATTTACACCTAAAAGGATACATTTAAAAAACTAAGTCACCAAAATGAGAATTTCCTCGGGGTTCGGGATTTCAGTTGATCTTTACTTTTTTCATTCACCTTTGGTATTGTCTGAATATTTCATGTAAGAAGTACTATTGTTTATTTAAGCAGAAAAAAAAAGCTCTTTTGACTTTTATATACAGTTTGCACAGGAAGGGGACAATATGAAAAATCTGGAGTATATTCATATATTGAGGTTGAAAGATTGTAAAGATATATATGTATGCTATATAAAAATTTTTCAAATTTCAAAGTATGTGTACTACTTTATAGTACTGCTTACATTAAAATATATATGCATACATATATACGTGTATGCATAAATTTAAATGTAAATACATAGGAAAAAGTCTAGAAGAATAAATACTCCACAGTAAACAGTTCTTTCTCCCTGGGATTGAGCTGCTGATGTAGAGCATACAGGGAGTATTTTTTACTCCATGGATTTTTTTACTGTTTACATTTTTTAATAAGAACAATTGCTTATGCATTCTTCTTTTCATCTTTTTATTTTTAGTAACAAAAAAAAGTTTTGTTGTTATCAGTGACTAATTCCTTGTTGTAAACAAGATTATTTTTTAAAAGATCTATCACCATGTTCTTGAACCACTTTTCCTTTGTCACAGTCGAAGAGTTACAGACACTCACTCCTTGGCTGACTTTGTCTAGAAATTGTCCTTACATCTTACCAGGGTCCTGATTCTCTATTCACTTAAGTTTGCTTAATTTTAGTTTACTATGACTATACAAATTATTCTGAAACAGGCTTAACGATCCTGTCCGATCTCTTCTACATTCCCCGATCTCTGCAAATTTCTCACTTCCTAATGGAACAGCTCTCACTTCCTGACAGACTATTCCTCAGCTTTTGATAGACTATTTCACACTTCTTGATAGAACTGCATATTATGAAAGGAAAATAGCCACAGGGAACTTATTTCAGTTGTAATCCCCCCACCCTCAATTATCAACAAATCATATCATTTACTGCACAACTCAACTGTGTGGCCAATAAGAATTCTAAATTTTACTGTACCCAGAAAAAAAAACAATGTATAGTATTTGAATATTGGCAGTAATAAAATGAAATCTATCTTATTGCCCAAAGAGATTCAAAGTTTGATAGTAGAAATGCAGAACAGAAGAATAAACAAGCATTGTAAACATCTACAAATATTAGCATTCTGTCTAATGTTATTCATACAAAGAAAATTATCTCTTCGTTATAAGCTAAGAGACTAATGTCAAAGGACTTCATATGTCTTTTACTCCTTAATAATGTTACTTTTGACCATCCTGTCCCAATCAGTCTCTAAATCTTACATTTCATTCTTCCTGATCTTTTGGTGTCCACTATTTATCACCATATAGCTCAAGCTTTCTTGCTTCAAGTTCTCCATTTATAATCAAAAAGTTTAAAAATTTCAAAGTTAAAATGATTTTACAAAGGGCCCAACAAAATATATTCTTGTTATTAAAAAAGAACAGGCAACACTTAAGAGTTAACAAATGTTTTCTCGCTGTTTTGCTACATAACAATTAGTGCTCCCAGCTCCAGAGCGCAAGCCTCTTTCCGCCCTGCACACCTAATTCCTCCAAAAACTGTATCTACTGAGCATACAGAATTCCTTTCCTGAGGATTTCATACGTGTTAGTTGTTAATATTATGTGAAGTATTTAAATTGTATGATATACATACATGCTTTCAAAAATTTTTATGGTACAGATATACCATAAGAACAGCAAATGTCAACTTCTAATCAAACCTGGATCCGAAATTCTTTTTCAGGATAATGCCCTAATACAAAAAAATCAATTGTTTGTTCTAATTTACAGCATCTACCTTCCCAAGCATTGCCCAAAATGAAAAATATCTGAATTCATTCATTCAATAAACATTTATTATAAGAGTGCTTTCTTCATCCTCAATTTTCAACTTTCCTCCTTCCCAAAACACAGTCATAGTGAAAAAAAACTTGGAAAATGAAGTCAGGAAGACATGGTTTTGAATCCTAACTCTGCTATGCTAGTTTATTTCTCTGTGTTTAAAATTTTCTCCCCTATAAAATAGGAAAAATAATGCGTTCCTTTTGAGGAAATTTCTGTGAAGATATGTGTAAAGCACCTGCCTCATTGCTTGACAGATAATAGGTCCTCAATAAATAGTAACTACTCATAGTACAAAAGCCTACAATTTTGCCCCCAAATCACTAATATCTAGCACCTTACTTTTCACCAATCACATTTTAGAAATTGTTATGCATGGATTAATATAATTAATATAATTATAATTAATAATTATAACATGGATTCATTTTTTTTACTTTTAATTACATTTGATAATTACATGTAAAATAATGTTAAGTGATCCTGAAACCCGAGTATAATCATCTTCTCTAATCTTTCAATAGCTCCCCACTATAGCTAACATAAAATCCAAATTCATAACCACGGCATTCAAATGGGCTATAGGATCTGGTTCCTGCCTCTCCACAACCTAATCTCACATCACACTCCCTCTAACTCAATAAACTCTGGCCACATTTTTCAATGTCTTGAACAAGCCATGTTTTCCCAAATTAAAGTCTGCATCTGCTGTCCCCTCCCCCTCAACACTCACTCTGCACCTACTCTTCCGTTACACACACAGCTAGCTTCTTCTCATCCTTCATGTTTCAACCCAACTGTCACTTCCACAGAAATCTTCTCTGAAAACCATCTCAGAAAAGGTCCTGGTCTTCTATTCTGTCCTTTATGTGCTCTTCTCAGCAATTAACTTTGTCTGTCTGTATTTAAGGCCTATCTTCCCCACTGGAAGGCTAGACTACAAGAGAATATTAAAATGACCCTAGTTTGTCATTGCTACTTGCTATTTGTATACTGGTTTGTTTCTGTGTTTTGCTTGTTTATTTTTTGTATCCTTTTCAGGATCCTACAGGTCAGAAAGGTGACTGGGCCAAGATGGAATTAAGTGTTTGTGATTCGTAGAGACTTTGCAGAACATTACATCTCCACTGTTTTTTTGAAGATCAGCCTCAGTCTCAAAAATTTTATATTCAGATGATTTCAGAAATGTCCTTTGTAAAAATGTTTTAATATGACTTTTTAAAATGTCATAAATAATTAATATTTTATAATTTCTACTTGATCGGCAAGAAAAGTGGTACAATCTGATTAAGCTGCGAACAATATTACTGATGTTCTGAACAGTTACCTGGAAATTCTTAAAAAAGTATGTTAAAAATACCAACAATATTAGCAATATTTATATTTCAGCTTAAAATAGGAGGAAATTTGTATCGGTCATTTTTCACTTTGCTAGATGAGAAAATTTAAGAAATTTCACATTAACTATATAGAACTTTCATGAAAACATCTTATAAGCAACTTTCTGTTATTTATGGCCAGAAGACTCTTCTACGAGTAAGACATTTCACCTAATACATGATGCAAAGTCTTTTGAATTTCTAAAACGAGAGTATTTTTCGGTTCCACTTTTTTATATTGCATGATGAAA
The DNA here is from genome assembly GCF_902729225.1 of Pteropus medius. Classification (NCBI taxonomy): domain Eukaryota; kingdom Metazoa; phylum Chordata; class Mammalia; order Chiroptera; family Pteropodidae; genus Pteropus; species Pteropus medius. The sequence continues at coordinate 4,175,122 of NW_024354911.1, forward strand.
ATATGGGTTCAATGATAATATAATGTGAAAATTAACCCAGAGGTGCAATCTAAAGATCTGAATCATGCCACTGTTTTACACTGTAATTCAATACTTCTTTGATGGTTAAGTAATGTCATCTTTTTCTATCATAGGCAATACTTCACTAGTATTCTGAGTACAAAATGTTTTATCATAGTAAATTGTCAAGTTCTTTTTAAACAGGGTATCTTCTCTGCAAAACTTCAATACAGTTACTTTGACCTAATATAATATGGATAGTTATCCAATTTGAAATATTCTAAATAACTATGAACTGGACATACCATAAACATGAATATTCAAGATCACTTCTACTTCATATGCTAATGTTCTGTATAACTGCTACAATTACATATATAGGCTTTTATGGTTGAGAAGTATTTGCAGGTTTACAAAGATAAAGGCAACAACCCAGTCTACTGCAGCCCTCAATCTTTTGCAATCTTTTGGGGTTTTTAATAATGATAAATATTTCATTAACTCATTGCTATTTGCAAAGCTGTTGGATTTTCCATTTCATTTCAATGAATTATAGTAACAAAAGAAAGGAAGACTTGATAACAAAACTGTCCTGGAAAATCTAATTCATCTCATTGGTTTACTAGGTCACCATAAAAAGGTAAAAGCAGGAGACTGAGGACAAGAAACAAAATATAAAACAGAAGTGAAGGGATCCAAAGTCCAGTCCTAGCTTCTCTAACAAAATATAAGAACACTTCTAAGACAGAATGGGAATTATGGGACCAAGTCTTAAGGTATAATAATAACAGTCAACATTTACTGAACAGTTACTATGTGCCAGACACTGTTCTAGTGCTTTATCTGTATTAATTCTTTTCATCTCCCAACTCTAGTGGTAGGAACTATTATCTCCATTTCCAATGAGAAAACTGAGCCACAAAGAGAATTAATAATTTTCTCAGAATCGTGAAGCTAGCTATGGAGAGGTAAGATTTGAACTAAGTTAGTCTGACTTCCCTGTGCCCAATATCATGACCACTAAATCTACACTATCCAATACAACAGCCACTTAGAGACATGTGGCTATTGAAAATTTGAAATATGACTCATCTAAATTAAAATTTGCTTTAAGTATAAAATACACACCAATTTAGAAGATTTAGTGTACACACGTGCATAAACACACACACACACAGAATATAAAATATCTCATTAACAATTTTTATACTGATTACATGTTTAAATGTTTTGGATATATTCTTTTAAATGAAATATATTATTAAAATTAATTCCACCTGTTTTTTCCTTTTCTAATGTGGTACATAGAAAATTTTAAATTGTGTATGTGGCTTGCACTTTTATATTTCTATTGGACGGTGCTGCACTGGACCATGCAATTCTTTCTTAATAGGCTTTAAAACAAACAAGTTCTTCCTAAAGAAAAAAAGTTTCATTGTTTCTGCAAAGGGTAAAAGATTATGAATCATGACAGCAGATGTGAGGGTCAAAGCAAATCTCTTTCTGGCTGTCAAATATAAACTGGTCTACCATCTAAACAGTAACAAAGGATTTTAAGCAACTATCAGCACTCTCTCTTTAACACCTATTCAGAAATGTCTTTTTAGAAACTTTTAATTAAAACTTGCAGTAATAATCAATTCATTACTGATGAATATTCAAAGCACTGGGAGAAATGTTTCTGAAAAAAGAACAGTCACACGATTCAGCGTATCATCCACAAATTACTTATTAATTACGAAGGAGGAAATGTACCTTCATAATGGACAGATCTGGTGGCCACCACCTTAACTAAGCAATGAAATTCAGTATTACCAGTAATGAGACAACCTGACGAATATACATCCTAATGGGCTGCAGTAAGAAGCATTGTAATACTATCGCTAAAAATGTTTAACCTAAATGTAAGAATGAAGAAATTACACAAATCCAGAATGTGAGACATTCTATAAGACAACTGCCCTGAACTCTTTAAGAATGAGTCAATGTCATGAAAAACAAAGGCAAGAGAACTGCTGTAAATGAAGAGTCTAAAGAAAGAGAAACAAATGCAATAAATGAACTTTTTATTGGATCCTGGGCTACAAAAAAAATTTAGGAAATAATTGGGTAAATTTAGAGTTTATTTGATAATACTGCATTAATTTTAATTTTCTTAGATGTGATTAATGGTACTGTTATATAGGATAATGTCTTTATTTCTAGATACTTTTGCAATAGTTAAAATATTGAGAGAAAAACACTGATTTGGGTTGCTGATTGTCTAAATAATTACAATATACCAGAAACTATACAACATGTAGTATATACTCTTAGGCATAAGGACTCAAGAAAATTCAGTCAGTTGAAATTAATTATATTCCCCAGAAGTTATAATTTCAGAAAAATAATCTCTTTTGTCTAAACAAAACAGTGGACACTGTTGGTTCTTTAGCTTTCCACTGATCATTTAAGCTACCTCACTTCGTTCTGATAAATTCCTTTTTTTGCTTAAGTTAAAATTTAAAAAAAAATTTAAATTAGTTAAAATTTGTGATGCTTGCAATTAAAAACACTCTGGGTATATAAGATTTCAAAATAGACTTAATAGTACATATTCATATAAAGAGTTAGAAATTAATAAAGTGACAGAGAATTTTAAAAGTGTTCCAAATATTCTGCCAATTTGAGATAACTTAACCTATATGTTAGCTATTTGAGAAGAAATTTTTCTAATTTTAGGATCTAGGTCTTGATCTTTATAAAAAACAATGAACATATACATCCTCCTTAACATAACTTATTAATTTATTTTTTTCATTTTTGAAGTTAAACGTCCCTTCTCACTGCTGTTTCTAAAGTGTGCCTCTAATAGTCTTTGACCACCTTGCCTTTGCTCAGGGAAACCACATAAAATAAAACTAAGATTAGGTAGAGTGAAAGGCCCTGAATAACAACCTAATTACCACAGATCACTAGGTCTAAAAAGGTACTACATTTTTAGACAGCAGAGTTTCAAAAGCTTGAGTCAGTAACAATAACATCAAAAATTTCTGGACTTCATAGGCTCTTTAAAATAAATATTTACATACTGATTCTTTAAAAAATATTACTAAGAATCTACTATGTATAAGAACAAAAAATTTTCCTCTTGTTATTTGTTTCTCACTCCACCTAACCCCACTCCTATTCCCATAATACAAGTTTGATGAGAGCAGGAACCCTGCCTAGCATCTATAATGGGTGCTCAATAAATATTTGTTGAATGAGAGAATGTTAAACACCTAAGTTACAATAAGACACTAGTACCTACCCTCATATACGCAATATGAACAGAGTTTACATAAACACAACAAGAACAATGTGGTAGAAGCCAAAAAAGGGTATGCTAATTCTCCAAGGTGCATAGAGATAAGAGAACTGGACTAAAGAGTCAGGGAGGGAATTCATGCAAAATGTGATTACTAACATGAATGAAACCTGAGAGAGGAGCAGGAGCTAGCCAGTGAAGAGCAGAATGTAGCCAGTCAAAGGAACAGCATGTGTAAAGGCCTAGAAACAAGGTGGTGGTGGAAGAGGCAAATCAGTAAGCCTTGGAGAAGGGTTAAATGTGGAAGTGAGGCTAAGTGGATGTAAAGTAGGGGTGATGGAGGAGTCAAAAATGACTGACAAGTTTCTGGCTTGGACAATGGCTGGATGGAGGTGCCTGTCACTAAGAGGACACAGTGGGGGAGATCATGGTGTCTGCTATCGACATGGAGAGTTTAAGATGATTATAGAACATGGATGTGGAGGACACACAAGTTTGGAGCTCAGTAGAGATTCAGGATGGAGATACATGTTGAAACTGAAGTTACTAGAGAAAATGAGATAGACTAAGAATTATAAAATCTGAAGAAAACTGAGGACCAGATTCTGCAGAACACCACTTAAGAGAAAGGCAGAGAAAAGGCCTGCAAAAGTCACAGAGGTCAGAGGACAAGAGAACATGGCATTCCAGGAGCCAAAGGAACGTTTCAAGGAGGATTAACTACTCAGAGTAAAATATAGATGGGCACTCATTCATTTAATATATACTGAGGTCACTGATGACCTAGGCAAGAACACATTTAGTGTAGTAGTGAAGACAGATGCCAGAATACAGTGCACTCAGGAAAAAGATGAAACATGAAGAAAGCCTGTAAAATGCAGAATAGCACTTCTCAAATTTTACTGTGCATACCAATCACTTGTTTGAATCCTGTTAAAATTCAGATTCTGATTCAGTAGTTCTAGAGTGAGGCCTGACAGTCTACATTTCTAACAAATAGGCAGGTGATGTTAATTCTGCAAGTCCACAAACAAAAGCTAAGAAGCAAGGACAGAAAGACCATTTTCAAAAAGTTTGACTGTAAAGGGTAGAGCAGAGACTGGTAAATAAAGAAGATCTGATCTTTCTTTTCTTTTACAGTCTTTGTAACAGAAGAGACCTGAACATGTTGAAAGATGGAAAGAACCAGTAGAGAAGGTAAAAGAGAATATTCGAGCAAGAAGAGGGTAAAACTAGGATGCAGGCTTCTGGCCATAATGAAGTAACAGGGACTAGGCTTACCCTCCTGCCTTAGACAACTAGAAAACTGGACAAAAATCAATGAAACAATGTTTTTTGGACATTGGACAATAGATAGCATAGGACTGTGACCCCTGAGAGAAAGGAAACAAGGTGAGCCCTAAAATTACCCCATATTATAGCCTGTAAGTATCCCATTTTTCTAGGCCTCAGCATGAGGCAGATGAAAGCAAAGAGAGCTCTGAAATGTGACACAATTGAGAGACAGATCAGAGTTGGAGAGACCAAAGTGACTAAAATTTTCAGGGCAGAATACAAAAGAAGAGGGAGCTGAGAGAGAGAAAGACAGACAGACACAGACATGTACAAACAAAGGAACTCCGAGTTTGGCAGAAGAGTCCCCTTGAATCTTTGGATGAGTACTCATGTGCATATGAGGGGGCTAAAATTGTACAAAGTATGTTTTCTAACCACAGTGGAATTAAATTAGAAATCAATAACAGATATTTGTAAAGTCCTAAAATAGTTGGAAATTAAGCAACATACTTCTAAAGAACCCATAGATAAAAGAAGAAATCACATGAGAAATTACAAAATATTTTGAACTTAACAAAAATACAGCTTGTCGAATTTGTTCAACATAACTAAAGTGATGCTTAGATAGAAATTTCAAGCATTAAATATCTGTTTTAAAAAAGACATGTAGGAGGATTAATTTTAGATCAGAGGAAGAACACTTCTTTTGTTGCAACAAGAAGGAAATAAAAATATAGGTAAGTTTGGTGGTATTTTTGGGAGTCGTCGTAAATTGCTCGTATAATCTCTAAAGTATGAAGTGAGTAAAGATATCAGCAAATGATTGTCAATGGAATCTAAGACAGGGAAGAAAATAAACAGGAGTAAACTGAGATGAGTAAAAATGGTGTCTGTATGTGAGAACTCTGTAAGGACAGCAGACTGTGGTGAGACTGTGGAGTGATGACAAGGGGTAGGGTGTAGTTATGGAATTCCACTGGTGCTTGAAGTGGCATGAAAGAGAAGCCACTGGAGGTGACGAAGTTAAAAAACTGAAGATGATATTAGCAGGTGAGCCAAGCAGACACACAAATTATTCAGAACAATGGTAGACTTGAAATGGAGAGGAAGATTGTAAAACAAGACCTTAAATTTTCAATGAATGAAGTAAAAAATACACAGATAATAGTGAACGAGAGAAACAGAGATAAAATTCAGTGGCCCACATCTTGAAAGAGTAACAATTTTTATAACAGGAAATATTTCACATTTCTGAAAGCTATTTTTACATTATTCTTCAGTAATCAGCTATGTTTTAGAGAACCGATGTTATTCTAAATATCACTGATTGAGTATTTTTCTCATGGAAAACAAGCATTACAGATTTTATTCAAATATACCACCATATGTTTACAAATTGCTACCAAGTTCAGCTAAAAAAAAAAATCCAAGATGTATTAATTCTTGAACACAGAAAACAAACAGCGCATGAATAATTTATTGAAAGATTTTGCTGTCAGCTGCTTTAATAACAGAAGTAATATTTATGAAATCTCACAGAATAAGCCTAACAAATATATGCAAAAGAGAACACAAGACTAAGAATCCTTAATAATGAATTTCATAATATCAAAGCTATGTTCTACAAAGAACGCTGTGCATGCACAAGCTCTCATTGTAAAATAAACAGATGTTTCCAAAAAAACATGTCAAAGTCTCACAAGGTCTGTAGACCATGTTCTAGAATTCTTCTCTTTAACTGCATATTTACTGATGGAAATAAATTGAATTTAAAAGTTTGCTAACTCAACCCTGTATTAGTAAACTGTCACATTAAGTCACAAATTCATATTTCATTCACTGAGCTCTTAATCTCTTGATAACACACTTCTGATGTGAAATAATCTTCAGGAGAGAAGAGAAAGGAGACCTCTAAAATCCAAGAAAGATGTTAATAGTTAATAGCATCAAAAGGATAAGATACGTGCCCCAAAATAATCACAAGAAAGCCATATATATTATAACCAAGCAGCCGTAAATACATTTGTGGCAGTAAAATAAGCCATTTCTATACTATAACTGCATATCATTTTCACATGGATGTAGAATTTAGTTACTAAAATGAAATGCAAATGGTGTTTAATTGTTTTAAAAAGTGTTCAATCTCATTCATAATAAGAGAAATTCAAATTAAAACTACAACGAGATACAATTTCTCACTTATCATATTGGCAGGAAAAAAATTAACATACTCTGTAGGCAAAATACAGGGAAACAGGCTGATGGAAATGCAAAATGGTACCCACAGTAGAGGAAAGTTTGCAACATCTATCACAATTATATATGCATTTGTCCTTTGATTTAGCAATCCCATGTCATGAATCTATCCCAGAGATACAGTGGCCAAAATATGAAAATAGGTACAAGCAAGACTATTCACTGCAGTGCTGCTTGTAGTAAGAACCCGGAAGCAACCCTGATGACCATCGTTAAGGGACACAATGAACAAACTACAGTGCACAGACACAACAGGGTGCTATACAATTATCAGTAGGACTACAGAACTTCAGTCTACTGTGAAGTGATCTCTAGAATAAATTAAGGGAAAAAGCAAAAGTTGGAGAAAAGTGTGTATTTTTATCTAAAAAAGGTGGGATATTCATACATCACACACACAAAAAAATTTTAAGCCATACAAGGAAAGGAAATATGGTTAAAAGAGAGCGATTCAAGCTCTGAATAGAACCTGTTCATAGATTTGACTTTGGGACCATGTCAATATTTTACATAATTTAAAAAAGAATTAAAATTTTAAAATCCCTAAAAACTGAAAGCAGAAATGAATCAAACCTAAATCTCCAGCTGTCATTATAATCACACAAAGAAGAACTAGTCTAAAAGAATCTAAGAACACAATAACCATACTATACATAATAGAATATGCCCTAAAAACAAACAAACAAAAAAAGCATAAATTTTAAACTGTTTTAATAACCATTTTGTTGCAGTTACTATTGGTACTGTTATTCTGAGACTGTATATTGTGGGATAAAGCAAATGAGTCATTTCACTGACATCATACAGAATAGAATTCTCAATGTGGAAGAAAAAATAATACAAACATAAAACCAATCAGATTAAGTAAAAACCATGTATTTCTCAATTTTGATTGTAAGCACCAATATGAGTTTGTGTTTTATTTAAAAAATATGTATTTCCTAGCTAACTTTACTGAAAAGGCAAAATGATCAACCCAATAGCAATGAGTACTTTCCATACCATTTCCACACAAAAGAACCTTCCAAAAAAAACCCAAAAACCAAAACAAAACAAAAAACTAGTTTGAGTGACATAAGCAGCATTGCTCCAAGTCTCTCCCCTTGAAGTTACAAGTTGGACAGCTATAATTCAACAGAAGATTCCCTGCTCAATATACAAACACGTCTGATAGATCGGGCAGAAATATGTGAAGTGGGCATATCTGAGCAAACAGTGGAAACAAGACAGGGAGGGAGATGGACAGTGACAGAACTGAGGGTATCCCCTTGCTCACCATGGCCCCGGCAGAGGCGACAGTAGTGAAGGGCTGGGGTGCAGCCCCCACTGGGCAGAGAGAGCAATCAAATCTTGGTGGCTGCCACACATTAAGGTTGGGCCCAGGGTCAGCGGCAGAGAAACAGCAAAAAAATGGCAGCACTCCCAACTCTGCCAACATCTAACAAATGATTCCATAGACAGGGAACCAGCCCCCTCCCCATCCCCTTCCACCTACCCACCCACCCTCGTGGCCCTCTGGGCAGCAAAATCCTCTCTCCACTGATGGCAAAAAGGCTGGGAAAGAAACAAGTGTTCTGTACTCATGGTGGCTAAACTAAGAGGAAGAAGAGCAGAACTGCAGATGCACAAACTTCCTCCCTTCCACCCATGCCCCACTCATCACAGGCATAGCCCGTGCGTCAACTCAGAGCACCCTTGCCCCCAGCTTCTGGTTACAGGAAGGCGGTGCCAGGAACACAGAGGAGACTCACAGCCTATCCCTTCCAATCTACGGGAGAGGTGTTGAGACCAAGGAACCCAAATCAAAAAAGGGACATCCACCTCCTGAGGAATACTGAGTGTTTCCAGAACCAAGGCCACCCCACCCCACAGAGATGCGGGAAGCCTCAGCAGCACAGGCAAGAGAAAATAAAAAACTTGCGCTTCAACTCCACATATTGGGAAAACAAAAGAAAGACTGTACCTATCAACTAAAATTCTTTTAAAAAAGCAGTGTTCGTTTACATGCCCAGGCAGAGAAATAATCCATCAAGCACAGTGAATAACCAAGATAACAAGGGAATACAGAAAAATAAAAGAAAACTCTCCAGAAAATAAACTTAAAGACATGGCCATATATGATTTAAATAATAGAGAGTTCAATATTGCGGTTCTGAAAATACTCAATGAGACACAAGAAAACTCAAAAAGACAAATCAACAAATTCAGAAATAAAATCAATGAACAAAAAGAGTACGTCACCAAAGAGAACAAAACTAAAAAAGAATCACACAGAAATTCTGGAGCTGAAGAACTCAATGAAAGAGATGAATAATGAACTAGCAAGCAGACCAGATGGAGGAAAGAATTAATGACAAAGTAGAAATCAAGAAGGAGGAGGGAAGAATGGCATAGATGACAGAGGCTTTGTTCATCCCTCTTGCCACCAAATCAAAGTTGACAGAAACATGGAGCAAAGAGCAAGCAAAGTCACCTGGGATCTAGATGAACAGAAGCCCTACAACTAGGAAGAGAAATAAGAAATCACCCTGTGACAGTAGAAGGGGATGGGTGCGGGGAAGCAAGGCTGCCTGGTCCCAAGCAGCTAAGTGGGACAGAGGCTGTAGCAGCTACAACTGGCAGTTGCAGATGCCTCTTAAAGGGGCTGTGTACGCAAGCAGACTTTCGCTGTGACAGACCTGCTCACTCTGAGCACCAGCACCGGGTCAGCTGCTCATGGGGCACCAAGGACTTACAGGGGCACACTGAGTTGTCAAAACAAGGGCCAGAGACGAGGCTCTCTCCAAGGCAGAAGTGCTAGGGTATCCACTGTTCCTGTTGAGCCCTCCCTCCTCCCAGTGTGCGGACACAGTGCTGCCACAGCTGAAACATCATCAAACTGGATGAGAGGTAGCTCCACCTGGAGGATTCCCTGAAACTCTGTCTCCCCTAACTCGTGGCCCCATCCACACCATATCCAGGTGTGTCCTTAGGGAGTCCAGTGAAACATGTTGCCAACTCCAAGATTCACAGTGATGGCAGCTGACTTCGTTTCTGGAGTGGCCTCTTGAGGCAAATATAAGCACAGCATCTGTGATTGATTGCTGAATCTTAACAGGGAGCCCTAGAGGGGCGCAGACTGGGGATAAACTTGGCCTGCAGCTGAACTCCTCTCCAGACTGTGACACTGGACACCTACTACACAAAGCCGCACTAATAAGACTGAAAGACTTAGGAGCTTTGATTAGCACAAAGAAACAGACTCAGAAAGGCAGCTAAAATGGGAAGACAAAGAAGCAGAAACCATATGAGAAAACAGAACAGAGATCCAGGAATAATGGAGTCAGGCAAGCTAACATATTCAGAGTTCAAAACACTGGTTATAAAGATGCTCAATGAACTTAGGGGAAATATAGATGAACTCAGTGAGAACTTTAACAAAGAGATAAAAAATAAATAAAAATGGAAATGGAAAATGTAAAAGGGAACCAGTCAGAAATGTGAACACATTATGTGAGATGAAGAGTATATTAGAGGGAATCAACAGAGTGGATAAAAAGGATTGAACCACTGATACAGAGGATGGGGAAGCCAAGGACACTCAATCAGAATGGCAAGAAAAAAACAAAAGAGCCAAGACTATAAGAATAATTTAAGGAGCCTATGGGACACTATTAAATGTAAAACTATGCATGTCATAGGGGGCCCTGAAGGGAAACAAGAAGCTGAAGAGTTATTTGAAGAAATAATGATGGAAAACTTCCCTAACCTGGTGAAGGAAATAGACATACAACCCCAGGAAGCTCAGAGTCCAAAAAAATCGGAACCCAAAGAGGCCCACACCAAAACACATTATAATTAAAATGCTAAAGGGTAAATACAAAGAAAGAATTTTATACAAGCAATAGAAAAGCAGTTAGTTATCTACAAGGGAGCACCCATAAGACTGACCACTGATTTCTCAAAAGAAACCACGTAGGACAGAACGGTTTAGCACAAAATATTCAATGTGATAACAACCCAGGATCTACAACCAAGAATACTTTATCCAGCAAAGCTATCATTTAGAGTCGAAGGACAGATAAAGAGTTTCCTAGACAAAAATAAGCTAAAGGAATTTATCAACACCAAGCCAGTATTACAGGAAATGTTGGAGGGACTTCTTTAAGAAGAAAAAACATGTATCAAAAACATGAATAAAGAATGGTAACTACATTCCTATCAACAAGTGCCTCAAATGAAAAAAAAAAATAAGTGCTCCAATCAAAAGATAGAGTGGCTGAATGGCTGAATTGATAAGAAAACAAGACCCCTACATATGCTGCCTACAAGAGACTCACTTCAGATTAAAAGACACACACAGACTAAAAGGAAGGGGATGGAAAAAGATATTGCCTTGATGGACCTAGAGAGTATTGGGCTGAATGAAATGGGTCGGATAGAGAAAGACAAATATCACATGATTTCACATACACGTGGAATCTAAAGAACAAAATAGCAACAAAAGCAGAAATAAACTCACAGATACTAAGAATATTTTGAGGGCTATTAGAAGGGAAAAGGGTGGGGAAAACGGAAAAAAGGCAATGGGATTAAGAAGTATACAAATGGATGGTTACAAAATAGACATGGAGATATAAAGTGTAGCATAAGGAAAAGAGTTAACAATGTTGTAATAAATATGTAAGGGGGAAGAAGGGTACTAGATTTAGTTATCACTTTGTGAGTTACCTAGATCTCTAATCACTATGCCGTACAACTGAAACTAATATATTATTGTATGCCAACTCATTTAAAAAACTCATGGAATTCTACAATGTTAATACGAGCAATTAATTGTCTATTATATTTCAATAAAGCTGGGGGAAAAAGAAATCTAGAAATGACTCAGGTGGAAGAAGAATCAAGAGTAAGAAAAATGAAAGAGCTCTATGAGAACTATGTGACTTCATTAGGAAAGAACACTAGAAGAATAATGGGTACATTAGAAGGTGAAGAACAAAAGAACAGAGAGCCTATTCAAACAAATAACTGATGAAAAATTCCCAAACTTTTGGAAAGAACTGTATCTTTGGATACGAGAAGCTAGCAGAACACCAAATTATTTCAATCCAAAAAGGCCTTCTCCAAGGCATATTATATTAAAACTGTTAAAAATTAACAACAAAGAAAAAATTCTCATAGCAGCCAGGGAAATCCCATTAGATTATCATTGGATTTTTAAACAGAAACCCTACAAGGTGGGAAAGAATGGAATCAAATATTCAAATTATTGAAGGAGTGAAATCACCAACCAAGAATAACACATGCAGTAAAGATATCCTTTGGGTATGAAGGAGAAATAAAGGCTTTTCCAGACATACAAAAGCTGAGGGAATTTACCACCACAAAAGGTGCACTGCAGGAAATACTGGAGGGTGTTCTTGTACCTGAAACAAGACAAAATGACACAAAACTATGAGCAAGATGACTAAGAGACAGAAACAGGAAATTGCAACCCTTGTTCAGAATACAATATCAAACGCTTAAATATAACATAAAAGTTAAAGGAGGTAAAAACATTTTTTAAAAAAGAAGACTTGAAACTAATATAAAATGCTGAATGTCAACTATAATTGAAAAATAAACACGAAGATAATAGCAACAGCAATTAGGAAATGAACTCACAATATAAAAAGGGATAATTTGAGACAACAAAAACATAAAAGGAGAGTGATAAAGGACTGCACTCGCACAGGTGAATGGAGATAAGTTCCAATCAGAAGAAAAAGGGCTACTGTATA